>NC_135119.1:8750000-9375000 GCF_050908995.1 Andrena cerasifolii | reverse complement strand
GGAAAAAACTTACTTTTTCTTTCAAACGCTATAAATTTTTCAATTTTTCATGATTTTTTTGTTTAAAGTGGACGCCAATACCAGCGTAAGCTATCTAGCTTTAAGAAACTTCTATTTATTTTGCAATCAGGTGACTGTGATACATCGTCGAAGAGGTGAACAAGATTCCACAATAATTAATAAATAATAAGAAAGATCGACGTAAAAAAATATGTTTGTGTTTTTATTTTTTCCCTGTGTTTTAAGCAGGATGGCGTTTCAAGCTTATTTTTTTGCTTATATTGCCCAACGAACTATAGCCCCATTTTTGCCCTCCTCTCTCCTTCGGGTCCCAGCAGCAGCAGCGCACCGGGAGAAATGTGGTCTCCCATCTTTCCCCAGTACACCGTAGAACAGTTATAAATGTATATTTTATTACTAGTATAAATGTAGATTATATTTTTTTTAACTAATGAGAATAAGAGTTGTATTTATTGTATAGTTCATTTAGAATACCTGTAGTGCTAATTAAATTGCAATTATAATACGTGACATGTAATTTAATTAGCACTACAGGTATTCTAAATGAACTGTACAATAAATATAACTCTTATTCTCATTAGTTCAAAATTCAAATCTACATTCATACTAGTAATATAATATGTGATTATAATATGTGGCATTGCAAATCTAAAGATAAGTTCTTCTTCTCGATAAAGAGACAACGAATTTAGAGATGAAAAATCCATGATGTAAGGATATAAGGTGTGCTCTTGCGCACCCTTTTCAAATTAGCCAATAACGTGCTATTCCCAAGATCCTTCACATTGGATTGTCAACCAGTAGGATAGAATGAATTTGTCAAAATTTCGATATGCGTCCGTACACTTGCATACGCATTCATATAGATACATATATATTTTAATATGGTGGAAATTGGGAATGCGCAGTAAAAGACGAAAATGAGCCACTCAGCGGGCACACCTTATATCCTTACGTCGTGGAAAAATCCAATGGATTTAAAATGAAGCACTCTTGGTAGAAGATCATCTATAAAATATATGAATTAAGTCACTGTGAAAACTCGGAATGTGCATGATGAAATGATATGTACTGCTAAATGTTACTCCTTCAACGCGCTTCTTACGCTGCCAACTTCAAGTAGAAATTCATCACGAACCTTTACTATGATTTAATCTAAAGCGGAATAAGTTTTTAAATAATGGCGCATGCGGCTGCTGACTTTACTGATGAGGAATTCGTTACAGAGGACGACAACGACTTTGATGTTATAATTATAGGAGCTGGTTTAACTGGCCTCACTTGCGCGTATAATATTCTAAAGAAAAAAACTGGGTTAGATGTACTGATCATCGAAGCAAATAGTAATTACAATTCCGGATTTACTGATTAATGATTTTTTTCAGCAGTTTAGTTTCAATCGTTTATTGTTGCTCTTAGAATGAGTATTCAAAAGTCGTTATGTTGCATCTTTATTATAAAAGAATATTATTTGAAGTATAATAAGTTACACTCGCCAGAACAATGTTTTCTAATAATACAACTGTGTCAATTGTATGTACTTGGAAATAGATGAGGTAGGGGGTCGTATTCTACCAAGAGATTCTAGTGATACTTTCCACGCCAATTCCTTGCAAAAGCACGTAACAGAACTAGTGAACGCGCTACGTATAGAAACTGTTCGTGGACAAAATATTGACGCTAAGAAAAGGATACTTTACTCAAAACGAGGACCTTTGCAAAAATTGCCTAGATTTTACGGTGCAGAAGTTTATAATTTTCTACAAACGGTAACATCAATTTTGTTCTCCACCTTTCTATCATCTTTGGGGTGTTTCTGCTCCAAAAATTTATGCAGATAACATAAGAAAATGTGGCAAATATCCAACAGTAAAATTAAATTTTTTTTTTACTTTCTTTAATGACCAATTTTAATACATATTTTAATAGTTTTAAAAGTTGAATGGCATAAATGAAACAAATGCTGCAGAATGAAAGCAGTCTTTCTATTTAAATATCGGTGGCCACGTTTTATTCGCCTTGAAACTAGATAACCATTAAAATTGTAAAATATATATTCTGAGAAATTTAAATACATATATTTGAAATAGGTATAAAATAAATCGCTAATTTTTTAACTTGCTTCTGTTTATATACCTTGGAAATAAAATAAATTCCTTCGATTCCAAACTAGAACTCAACGTGAGTACCCTAGTAGCATTTATTGTTGGCATTTTGGTGGCCAACTAATTCCCAACTTGGGGATACTGTGGGCCAACCAGAAATGCTACTAGGGTAGTACCTACTACATTCCTACAGTTTTTAGCACCTTCCTTTTGCATTACTTTAGACGTGTCAAAATAATGATACATACATACCGAGTGTCAAAATACTTTCTAATACTAAATGATTGCTGTTGAAAAAATAAAAAAAGTCATAAAGAAGGTGTAAAAAATTTGTTTGTGATCAAAATTTGCAGAGTAATTGATTAATTCTTTAATAATAAATCAAGCAATTCAAAAACTATTTAAGAAATATATTTTAAGATGTTCAACTATTAGTAATTTGTAATTAAATAAAATTTAAATTAAATTAAAATTGTCTTCTACTAGCTTGTGTTTTTAGGGTCGTTTTATAAGAAATGCCTGAAGTTAGCGCTTACTGTTATAAATTGAGTTGGCTGGTTCACTTTATACATGTCATAGTTTACAACCAAAGAAATACTTTTTTTATCAAAATTACTGATGGCAATATAAAAAGAAAAGAACACATTCTACCTGTTTGAAGAGTTAACGAGAGAAATTATATTAGAAAACTGTTGGCGATTTACCAACATTGTCGATGACAAATAAATGTTAACGTACATTTTACAAAACAATACTAACATAGAAATTTAAACAAAATCAAAAATTTATTCTACATCTTCGCCTTATCTTTTTATGAGAAATCACTTTCATTTGGGTACTACAACATATCTTGACACCCTGTATATGAATACTCACAATAATTCTATGGTCCACTTTGGAAACTGAACTGAATAATACAAGAAATGAGGAAGAGACAGTTTCGTACTGATGAATGCACTGTTATGTTCTCGTTGAATTGTTGGGCCATATAGTATGACATTATTCTAAATATTGAAAACTTCTTAAACAATAAAATCATATAGATATGTGATTACTTTAATTGTTTTCGGTGGTGTACTATTGGATATTATATTTTGTTTGTGAAACTTTTCTTTTAGATTCAGGAAAATTCGTTAGACCCCAGGTTTGGTTCATACATTGAACATGGAGACGCAAAAGAACTTGCAGGAATGAGTGTCAATCAGTTATTATATAAAATCACTTGCATTCCATACGTACGATCCTTATGCAGAGCATTTATTAGCAGCACATGTGGTAAATTTATATCTCCTGAATAGGCTACTAGTAATAATCTTGTTTATTATTGGAATGAATGCCTTTAAACCACATTTAATCGCATTGTGAAAATACATTTGAAAAAATGGCGAATAATAATTCCCTCAACATGTTTGAATAAAATATTTCAAATTGGTTACAAACTAAGGAACTAAAATGAGATTCTGTGTTTAATATATCATACGCGAAAGAAATTGTAATATAGTTAATAACAATTTTGAAAAGAATTCAATGTACTGTAAAGATTTGATAATAAATAAGAATTACTCAACATCAATTATTGTTATCATGTCTAATATGTGTATTGCTTTTTACAGCTATGAGAAATCTCAATGACATCTCAGCCCTTTGGTTCCTTGTTATGCTAAATGGGGCAAATGGTGTTTTGAACAGATTAAAAATCACAATGGGTGACAGTAACCGATATTTCATAAAAGTATATGCATACTAATTTATACCATTTTTGTATCAATATTTATTTTTAACTTCTGGTAACAATATACAAAAATTGGTTGTATTGATGTCCGAAATTTTATGAATTATTCACTCAAAATTGATTGTAAGCTTTAATTATTTAGAAATGCTGATGTAAAAATATTCACATAAATATTTTTAACAACTTTTGCCATTTAAAGATTCATCCGTTTGGGATGTTTGTGAAATATTTGTGTATTTTTACGCAATACTTTGTACGACAAAATATGCAATGTTTTGTTAGAAAATACCAGTCTCCGTAGTGTAATTTTATTATTTACAGGGCGGCATAACAACAGTTGCACAGAAACTACTGAAGACGATTTTAATTGAACATGGAGAAATGAGATACATAGAATCTGTCCGTGCGATTAAATTCAACGACGATCGGGCATATGTACTGACAGAAAAAGGAATTTTTAAGTAATAATAATAGTTTGATATTATACTACGTTCTAATCTTAAAATTAATTATATTAAGCTTACTTTTATTTCACTCTAAATCTAATAAAATTGTATCATTTCGAACGTTTTATTTTCATTTATATCCTTCACATGCAAATATATCTTCAGATACACCTACGTGTACTCTGTGAAATTTGTATTGAGTTATTTTTAATTGCTTTTAATTGCAACTTTATTATTAATAATTAGCACGTTGTGATTTATTACGTTAATGATAATTTACATTAATATTTTAATAACGTATCAAAAAACTTCATCCGGTATGCTAATGGAAAATAAGTAATGCACAACATGGAAATATTCGATTTCACCTTCTTACACAGAATGATGTCTTACAACACCGAGAAAATACCAGATAGAATGCAACAAATTCTTTTAAAAAGAAAAAGTCGAAGCAATAATTAAATTAGAGCGTTGGATATTCAACACGTACCTATATGCAGTTATTCATACAGTAAAACCAATTCGAAATAGAAAATATATAAAATTTTGACTGACCATCTCTTGACTCGAATATCAAAGCAAATCAATGAATCTAACTAAAAAGTTCTATCGCGGAGAACGATACAGTAATATAGAACAGAATTAATTGACTTGGTCAAAGTACCGTAGAGGCAAACTCTAGTGAATAGAATTAAATATTTATAGGATACAATTTCAACGAGGATATTTGAAGCGGTGAAGCTCTACAGTTAAACAGCAAAAATACCTACTATTAATACAAAAGTGGGCATAAAAAAAAAACCTTTAACTGATTCACGAGTTTCATTCATTTCCATGACCAAACAGTTGCTGCGCATTTGTACTGGGCGTTTCAGAACATGTGTGCACAAGGAAACAACTTCATATAAATATTTATCAATTTTCATCTTGTTGCCCAGCTACGAGGTATTCTTGTGGTTTCATAAATCTAGTTATATGTTAACTGGGGTTGTCATAGGTCCCGTATTTCACTAGTACTCACAGAGTAAAATAAACCATTATCTACCCACTTTTTCATGCTTTGTTTATTTAACAATTTCATATGGGAATTATATTTACGGCGTATATGAAATTGTTAAATAATTATATTTGTCACATTTCTTGACCTGACTTGTAATAACGTAAGAAACAAAGGTAGGGCAGTGCATTTTACACATCCCTTATATTTCACGATATGCATAATAAAACGCGGGCGGACTCAAACGGTTGTCGGGCAGTATACCATAGTTTCTGACTCATACAAGATTAAAGGGAGTGCTCAAACTGTCCGCCCCCGTGCCTCAGCCCAAGCTACGGCACTTCTTAACATTGAGTCTCGCATTTACTAAAAATTAATAGGAGTCCATCAAACAATTTCGATTCAATCTCTCATTTTCTCTGGAAGATCATTAACGTTATTAATTTGTGCACGCCATTTTTAGTGCCACCGTAAATAAAAATCTAACTGATTTAATCGAGGATAATATTATACTGATTTAAAATATGGGATACACGATTTCTGATCGTGTAACATTTTTCACTCGTTTTAGTGTGTAGATTTCTTTCGCGAATTATTGCCATACTATTGTCAACTACAAACCGTTAACTGAATTAATAAATTCGTGACAAAATATGAATTTCAAAAACATATCAACAATTACGAGAAAGAAAGCTCTCAAAAAGATGTCTCCGAACATTTTACGCACCCTGTAGATTAACGCTACCCTGTCCGTACTTTTTACTCTACAATTAACAAACCCAAGATACGTTTCGTATCGAATCAAATTTATTGTTTCGTTTTCTTTTACAGGTGCGAATTTGTGATCGTAGCTGTACCTCCGCCAATGCAGAATCGTATTGTCGTTCATTCGCCATCGCAATATTTATTATTAAACGCGCGAAACGAGTACGCGTCAGACGAGAACGTATTCTTTAATATGACTTACAAAACGCCACCCTGGGGTAACAGTTTCTCAGGGGATGTTATGACTACATGGGATTCCAGTAGCAATCTAAATACGGCGTATAATGCGACGCATAATGATATGGGGCAATTTGTACTTGCCGGGTACCTTGCTGAAGTTAATTCCACGCACACGCAAGAAAAAGGATTATTTAGTACATTAAATGAATGTTTCGAAACCACCGAAGCCTCGAACTGTCTGAAGTATAGAGAACGTAGTCACTATTCGTCAAACGTGAAAATTGGTAGCAGTCCAATGAGCGTTATGAAGCCAACTGCCAATATCAATAGTATCAATTACATAGGTGTTCCTACTGGAAGGTGTGTACACGTTTTAATTACTAATATAAATAGGGACATTTCTTAACGTATCCAGACAGTCGGCATCTTTTACGTTCTATTACTTTTAACGTGAATACGTCTTTAAAATCCGAGATATTAATAAAAAAAATTTTAGTATGTCTGTTGACTTATTCCGACATATCGCATTCCACTTTTCAACTTGTTCTGCATATTAGTATTGGTTGGGGCTAGATTAGCGCGGAGGGGCCCGTAAATCGTGGTAGCGAACCGCTGTGAGTTTGGAGATTTGAACTAGAAACTTGTGGATGCGGTCCATCCTATTGTACAGGGTGGATATCTCACCATATCAGGGTCAGCACTCTAGGGGTGATTCTATGGGCCAAAATAACAAGAAAATATAAAATACAACTTTTTAATATCGCGCTTCGCTTTCGAGAAAATTGGCTTTTAATTTCAGCTAAATACGCGTGCCTCTTAGGCGCCTAAGGGCTGCGCCGAGGTAAGGGGAACGCGTCTAACTGTGATTAGAACAAATTGGTGGGGGGTGGCAGGATGGATCCCCGTCAGGGCTACGTGCACGCAGTTCAAAAATAGAGTGTAAAAATATTAACAATAATTTGTTATTAATACTTCGGAAACTAATAAATACCCAAAGTTACAATTTTAGATTTAGGGTGCACACCCCCTCCCCACCCCTCCCCACAAACCTCCTGCCGATCGAGCACTGGAGCCATTCGGAAGTATATCCAAATTATCCTTGAATATTAATATCAAAGTTACTTTTTCAATATCCGAGTATTCACGCCAAAATACTGCGGTTTGTGTCCCCGACACAACTGACCCGCTTTTTTTTCTCGTGCGGCAGACGGTTTTGGAAAAAGGCGGAAAAAGTAAAAAAAAAATTTTATTTTACAAATTTTGAAAGTTTAAATCCTTCTCGAACACTTTTTATTTATGACGGCAAATAAAATGTAATTTTTATCTTCGATATTTTTGCGAATTTCGGTCTCACATTTTCAGGAAACATTCATGACATATTGATATGCTTGAGCACTGAAAATATGGAAAAACAATTTTTTTTATCTTTTTGGCATATCTCGGTATATGCCCCTCCCCCTTAAATGTTTAAAGAATAGTCCTCGAAAATAAATAATTACAATTTACAGATTATACAAAAATGTTAACTACTTAGCACTTCAAGTAAAAAGTATATTAAAAGGAAAACTACAACACAGTACCTTGGGATATTTATAATTAATAAGCATTTGTTTTACAAGGATCTTCTTCGCCTCAAGCGAATACGCTGTCAATTGGCCAGGAACGATAGACGGTGCAATCGAAGCTGGCGAAGTCACTGCCTACTCGATCCTTACGAGGATTAGACCACAAGCACTTACCTCTTACGAATTAAGCAGAATGTAGGTACTTCAAGTTACACTAATAATATTTTTATTAATTACAGGATTAAACGTAAATGAATTCTATTATTAAAATACTTGTACACAGATCCCAATCAATGCACTATCTCACAGATAATATATAACAACTTATATTCAATTACATTCTATGATAAACATTATCATAATATATAATAGTTTTATTAGAAATACTGTGAATAGGCTCAGCTCTGTTATCAATTATACACTTGTATAAATAGCAGCGAAACTTTTTTAACAATATATTTTTGTATTTGTTTTTTTTTTTGTGAATATATAGGTACCTACTTTTTATTTGGATCATATATTTGTGTACATCATTTAATTAAAAACTATTATGCTAGGTGGCCGCCACGCAAAAGGGAGCAACCGGTACCTTTCGCGATACGTGGTATTCAGTATTTAGGATTAATACTCAATATTGCTGTCCTTTTATTCTTCCTGGACAGTACTTATACCAACACATAATATACTTTCTGTAATGCAAAAAGGGACCATGAAATAAAACATTTATCATCATATAAATTTTACTCATTTGTCCTAAATCAGCGCTGTCCAGCGTAGTTGAATGATTCTTTATAAATGATGCACTCAGTGACTTGTTCATCAAAGCCTAGTTCAAGTTCAGTGCAGTCTAATTTAGTTTTATAGTACCATTTTCAAAGCCGCATTCACATCGTTTTTTTCTGTTTAATTTCGCACATTTTTCTGCAGAAAAACAAAGAAGAAAATCCAGAGGACTTTAATTACAGGAAAAAATTAAAAAATAATTGGCCGGTAGGTACTGTAGGACTAGAGGGTGGCCGGCGCTGCACGACATGCGCGTAAAAAAAGTTTTTGGTGCGATGCGTAATATACAAAGCAAACTGCAAAACCGGGGCACTTATGTATACCTAATAGTCTAAAAATAAAGTACGTAATATGACAGGATTATTTAATTACCTGAAAAATAAAAAATCAGCTATGGAAAATAACTTTTGTCGTACGGAAAACCAGCGTAAACGTTAGACGTCTTAAAATTCTGGTAATACTGATGAAAAAAGAACGTTGCTCAGGACTATAGTATTTATTTATTTCTACATCGATAGTGCAGTTAACTAACATTAGAATCGAGATCTAGCTTTGGTCAGCAGTGTACGCTGCCCGGCACTGTAGGACTTTCCCCTACCAGAACAAGCCTGTTGCAAACAGTGCTGAAAGTTATTTTGAAATAAAAAAATTACAATCTGTACGATCCTATATTCTACGGTTGCGTTTCAAAGATGAACCACGTGCGACCAAATACCGGGACTTTGATAACTGCGAATATGAAACGCTATTTAAGTACATACATCACACGTAAACACATGGACGTTAAATTCGACCCCTACCAGGGACAGGCAAGTTGAAATCGCGGGACACCAAACGCAGTTCCTTACCTTTACACTTTCCGTTTAGACGTAAATAGCCCGATCAGAATTGCAATGTTCGAAATTCTTTGATAATTTATCCATTTATACAGTGCAACTGTGCCGCCAAGGGCTACTCAAAGTGGCAGTTTTGCGTACAGCTACTTCGTCGTAAGTGATACTCGTAGCCAATTATTTAGAAATGTTTGCCTCGGAAATATTGTCCAGTCTTCGTGTATACCAGTTCTACCAATAACGTTGATCATTCGAGCATTCGAAGACCGCCGCACTGACTTTCGCAAGTTAAATGAAGGATTTCTAGTGATTGAATAATAATTATGTACACGGTATATAGCGAGTATATTTATATTTAGTGAAATAAAGAGTGGTTTTATTTATATAGGTGTACGGGTTTCTGACAAGTGGCAACGTGTCGCGGTATGCCCGTGTTTCAACTGTCAATTCAAATAACTATGCTCTAAACTGAAAGTCATTTTTGTTCAACAGATTTCTTTGCTCTCGATTCAGTAACAATAAATTCAGATCTTCCCAAGAGTAAAATAGATTTTTAGCATTTGATAAAAAGTTGCATGTCTTCTGCTACTCACTTCCCACCTCGCTGGTGTTTGGGTAACTGCAAAAAAATTTAGTGACTGCATTGATGACCATTGCACACAGTTGAACATTCCCAAGTGCCTGATTATATACTTTCTTAGTACAAAGTTGGTCAAATTCTTAATACACTGCGAATAAGCCATACATGACTGCAATATGCAATTTCTTTACAACTCAGGGGGTGCAGAATTCTAGAATTGCCTAAAATATTTAGTGTCACATGGTAATGAAACAGATAAAAGCAGCTAATTAATGGTTTCTAATGCTAACTAATGAAAATTAATTGACAAGTAGGCCTGACCACGAACATGTCCCCAAACGACACGAGTGAAGATGAAACAGGATTGCAAACACCGATGTTTCTCAGGAAAGGATCTCGGTGCAGTCGAGGAACACCAGGTACGTTAAACCATGTTCCCACAGACATAACGCGCGACGTAAATGACACTGACGACCCTCTTCGATGTTCGAAAAACGACCTTTCTCAAGTTTCTCAAATGGATTAAAGAATATATAGAACGGAGAAATTTGAATATCACGTTCCCATAATTAATTATTCATTATACGAGAACGAGAAGTGTTAGAAATATTATGATAGTAATCAAACATAAATAAATATTGAAAACAATAATAGTGTGCCATATAAGCATGTATATAAAGTGTTAGTAGTAAATAGGTTTATTTTTTGCCTTTCGGCCTCGAAATGGGGTTGCATGTGCTGTGTGTGTAAGTGTTTCTGGGACTGTTAACTCAAGATTGTCCTGCCGTTTTGACTTCTTCCTTCATCTTGGGCTTCTTTTCTTCTCACTTTCTTCAGAACCATACGGATCCACTCTGCTCCTTCTTCTTCTCCCTTTAGCATCCCTCTTATTGTTGAATTTTCTCTTTCCAACTGCTTACAGTCTTATAACAGTGACCCAGCGTCTCTCTAGCCCAGCGCTGTCCAAGCTGGCTCCCGCGGGAGCTTGGGGTTCTCCCACTCTCGTCCGCGTTGTCAGGGATACCGCGCGACGCTGACCGCGAAGACGCTAGCCGGGCTAGCCCGTCATGGCAGCCTTCTTAGCGTCGCGCGATCTCCTTGACAACGGAAGGCGCGCTGTGCGAGGGAAAGATTGGAAGGGGAAGCAGGCGCGTGAGGGGCCCCTACGCTGGACAGCGCTGCAGTAGATTAAAGTAATATCTTCATAACCCTTATTAATTCGAGCTATAAGAACACCGACATAACGTAATATCTTTTCATAAAAATTCCAATATATTAGTATACGTTTAGCGTATAGATTCTTGTCTAATAATATTTTGAAAACTGTAATAAAATCCGAAAACCGAAAAAATTATCGGTAAATATACCGGTATTGGCATATATCGGTATGGCGTCATATTTGACGTGCGTATTTCGGTTTCTATAAAGGTTTTGGAGATGGAACCGAATAAATACGGTATCATACCGGTAAAGTAGTTTCGGTAGAAGTCCCTGGCGAAAACTACTTTACTTTTATATAAATAATAGGCATTTGTATTTTGTATATGAATTACGCTTTAAGGGGATCGTTTTAGACACCTGTCCCCTACATGCTACGTCTGGGGCAACTTCACTTTTAGGGTTCACTTACCGGTAGCTTATAACGGGATGCAATATGCACATAGCAATTCAATCTTTTCGTTCAACGTTTATTCATTTCGCTACAGGAACTCCATCATCTGTATCGAGCTCGGTAATATTCGGTCAGATTCCAGAGGAGGTACTTCGTGTTTGGAGTCAACTGCCAGAAGCTATACGTTTGGACCCTAGCTTGGCGGTTTTTCAAAGGGAATACGATCGAGTTCATGAAACTGCCGCGGGAAAGTTGGTATTTTTCAAACACGTGCTATACAAAAAGGAGAAAGGAAAATTGCTTCTTGACCATCCTCTTGATCATCCAATAAAGAGATTTCAGTGATTTTTCGTTTTCGAACAATTTAGATAAATACATTGCTTTACTAACTGTCCACGGTTACGCGAAATTATTTCGAGATAGGTATGCTTCAATTAGGGCTGGGACTATTTGTCGAATTCTTCGGTATTCGAATATTCGAATACTTCAGTTGCTCAATTATTTGGCCAATATAATTCGAATATCCAAGTATTCGAATACTATTCGAATATTTAAGTATTCGAATACTATTATATTCGAGTACTCAAATATTCGAAGTTTATTCGCAGCATTCGAATACTTGTAAAATATTCGAATATTAAGGATGTATTGGACCTATCTTCAAAATGGTACCAAGTTGATGAAAATTTGTGAGACTGTACTTTCGAATCTTCCTGATGTGCTCAAAAAATTTTAAACGAATTCACTAAACGGTTGCTGAGTTATAATGATTTTAATTTTCACTGATTTTACACGTACTCTTATGGAAACATACGACCTTGACAGATAAAACAGCTGAAAAAATGTTGAAGAAATGGTACCAATGTTTTCAAATTTTGTTTACATGTAGTATATGGGTAGATGAAAATATCTGCGAAGTTTCAATTGTTTTCACTGCACCGTTTTAAAGAAATAAATTACAACTTGAGAAAATTGTGAAATCAGGGCATTTTCACTGCCAAAAGTTTAGCAAATAATGCTTGAGAAAGCATTTGTAAAGTGGAAAATACCTTCCTGGGGGTAGAAATAAGACATCAACTGTCGTTCGAGTTCCTTACATCTAGATTTACTATGCATAAGACGTACTTAGATATTCAAGTATTTCAAGTTTCGTATACTTTTGTTTAATATTGTACGTCCGATACATTCTTAAATTATTCGAATAGTCTCGGCCCTAGCTTCAATTATTTTAAGTACTTTCCCTTTTATAGGTCGTCAGAGGGCATGAAAAAAGATTGTTTGATAGTTAACATGTCTCTTGGAAAACAAGCTGAATTGCCTAAGAGGTAAATATCGGTAGTGCCACTTTTCCACAAATGACCTCAGAAATGTTTGTACTGAAATCATAACAATTTAGGGATAGTTTCTGTTTGGAAAAAATATTTTATTAATACCATATTTATTTATACATATAGAATAGATTTCTGTTTTGTCTTATTTCAAGCACACATATACGAAAATTTGGTAATTATTTACTTTAGCGATTGCTCACCGATTTTGATGAAATTTGGTTGGGGTCAGACTAGCGTAGGGGCGTCCGCCCGGTCGCGGGCGCGTCAAGCGTGGTAGCATATCGATGTAAGTTTGGAGATTTCAACCAGAAACTCGCGGATGGGCGCCCTTGAAGGAGGGGCGCCCCCCCCCCCCCCTCTGAATCCGCCACTGTTCTCAATAGTAATTGAAAATAATGTTGAATATGATGTGCACTTATATTTATTTATACTAAACCTAACCCAACACTACCCTAAATTATAACACTAAAGCAAGAAATTTAAAAAATATTTTTGCGAATATCTCGGAAACTAAGACCGAGCGACGGTAACATGTATAGGAAAAAGTCGTTCAGAATCGTGTCCCCGACAACGTATCGAAATTTCATCAAAATCGATGAGGAATCGCTGAAGTAAATAACTGCCGAAAATTTCCTCCATAATGTGGTATAGGCTTCGATACATCTGGCGGTAATTCACCTTTTTTATAATTAATATCGTAATTGTTTCCTACTGGTGTGCATAAATCAGTTATGCAACATGTTAGCATATATTCAAAACAATCCGCCAGTTTGATATAAAACCAGTAAAATGCAAGGACCCACAATCATTCTAAATAATTGATTCCTCACTAATATGGAACTTCGCTATAAGCATGTGATATAATAATTTGCAATCTGTTTCAATGGCAGAGTCCAAATCTCAATGCGCTTTCGCATCGTTGGATGCAAATATTATATTAGCAAGTTTCGTAATTAAAAAAATAGATACGGGGATGTTCAGATATCGTCAATAACTACTTGACTCACTTTTCTTTTGTGTAATTTTTTTATATGCCTTCAGATAGAATGTAATCGTAATATTTTATCGTACGTTTAAAAGACGATACTCGGCGAACAGTATAAATATTTTTGAGCCCCTAATGTTATTGTTCTAATTTGATGTTACGCGTTGAAATTAGATCACGGAATGAAGAGATCACCGACGAAGATATGCAGAACGATATTACGCAAGCGCCTCATGAAATTAAGCAGAAACAAATTTATCGCTATACGAAGTTGATTTTATTGTCTTGTTGCTGGTTCATATTCACTGTAAGTTTACTCGGCCAATAAATTCTTTTCATAAACAATGTCAATTTAGATTTTGCTGATTCTATTCGTTACGCGAAAAGATTCTTCAACTGAAAGTTTGGTAATGTCAACGAGAGGCACATAATATAATGTTAATTAAATAATGTGGCAATGATATAATATTTCGTGATCACAGGCACTACTCGTCATTAAAAGTGAGAAGGTCGAAACGATGCATCAAATCTCAATACCGAAACAGCAGATAAGAAGTATCCTTTTATTAATTAATAAAAAGTGTTTCAACGATAATACGATACCGGCGAAAGCTCTGAAACACTGATTCTAGATGTCGTTATTATAGTCCAGTGAAATTATGATCTATCTTCGGAATAAATCCGGTCAAGCTAAATATTCAAAATAATTTTTTGAATTTCCGGGTTCAGGTTCTTCCCCTGTCAAAAATATGAGTGTTGAAACTTGGTAACCCGACATACACGAAAATGATAACTCCGACGAAAAAAACTCATACAATCTTTTTTGTAGAGAATTTTCCAAGCTATAAATTTCATATTAACTCTTTTTATCGCAAAACTGCTAGATAACGAGATATTCGCGAAAAACAGTTTTTATTTTTTTTTAACCCTCTGTAAAATTTTTAGCGGCACTCGGTTCAATGGGATCTTCTGAGATATTGTTTAAAAGGACCAAATAAAGGCTCATACCAAAGTTTAGCTTGCTGGGATTTATTCCGTAGATTGGGCAGATTTCCATCCAATTTCACTGGACTAATCGTAACTTACCAATCTGAGATTTAAAAGAAACATGATAAACAAGTTACATTACGATCAAAGCATGATTTGACATTTCTGTTTTGTACCATTTGTTGTTGATGTTACCTATCTCAGAAATAAATACAGTAATTATGATACAATTTTGGAATTTTTATGATAAACACGCATTAGACGCGATATTCCTTTACCGCATAATCGTACACCGAAACATTTCCCGATTGTGAATTGCTCCTTAAATTATAATAGATTATAAAATGTATGGCGACATCTCTGGCAAACAGATTAGTGTAACGATAGAAGGTTCACTACTTCCGTCAAACAAATTAGACGACCATACGAATGTATCTGAAAGATACTTAATGTTATGGTTAGAACTACTAATTGCCAAAGGAAACGATACTGATCAGTCTTCATTTGGATACTCTAAACAGATTAAGGTAAAATGCTTGTAGAAAATACTAATATTCGTAAAAATACTCCCTGTCATTTAAGAAGGAACCTGCCGACCGACGAGTGTAGACCGGTTCTGCGCAGGTTGACGCTCATTGGTGCCCGGAGAAGCCACTATTGGCTGTACCCCCACCAACGCTTTTTCGGAGCCAATGAGCTCACTCTACATGCGCGAAACGAGTTCCTTCTTAAATGACACGGAGAATAGATACATGTTTACATGCATATTATATGTATATAGTTTTTTTCTAGTTTTGTTAAATAAGATATTAAAAAATAATAATATAACGGTAAAATTAATGACAACAATATTTATTACAAAACCTCCCTTCAAAATATACAAATATGTCTAACACACACTGTGTTTCTTCGCGTCGTTTATCTCGACTGTCTTAGAAATAATGTACCGTGCGAAATAAATGAATTTCATAATATAAATTTTCAATCTTTTTGAAGGTGGTCTTGTTTATTAGATCCCCCAAAAATAGTAAAATCAAATTCTTCTCATTCGTGTCTCCCTGTTTCTTTAAATTTCTGGTACTTCGTGCGTAGAACATAAGCAATGTATGGGTGTTGCCAGTACTTCCGGAGAATCTGATGGACCTTTTCCCTGGGCAGAGGCACCATAAGACGTTTAAGTTGGAGAACGTTGATAAAAAGTACGTTCAACTGACTCTACTTAATCAATAGCAATGCTTTTCAAGCTCGTTGATTATGAATCTCTGATAAAAAAAAAATGTCTTGATGTACGACATAAATTATTTAAAATGCTACTGTCTGAAACATTCTATTATCTTATTTTATAGGTCATTAGAACGAGGTATGATCTCGATGAACTTAAAAACCAACCTGGAATCCGGTTTCGCAATTTCCATGGCTTACGATTTATCCTCGATAGACAAAGATGATGGTATAGTGTACGCTGCAATAGTTTTACTCGGGTTATACATATTGATAATATTCGAGGTAATTACTTTACATGATATCTATTAACAAAATACGTTATCAATTTCTATAAAATATTTCAGTACAGGTGAACACAGTATTGTCTCGTTACGGGCTCGGTTTGGTGTACACGATACGGACTTTTCGCTATCCCCACCACTTCTGTCTCACTCTTGTCGGGCGATGGCGAGAGCGAGCTTGAGGCACTGAAAGCGAGCGAGGACGGTACGCCTGACACTCAAGCGCTTACCGTGAGCACGAAAACCGCTTCGCAAAATCTTGACGCAGGCCCGGTTCACGGTAAGCGCTCGCGACCATCGCGCACGCAGTGTTCCATCTCGCTCCCCCCTTCGGCCAGAAAGAAGCGAGAAACGAACACTCGGAATTAGGGCTCCCTTCACGATACGGGCTCAATGCCGGTCCCGACCAGCGAACCGCTAACGAGGCAACACTGTAATACAACGTTATTTAATCACTCTTTTCTGAGAAATCAATTTACTGCCTTCTAGTGTTTATTATAACACACGACTTGTGCAGTTACTCTTCTAATACGTATATTTCTACAAAAATAATTCCACAATGTATTTCTCAATATTAAAATATTTCAAAATAGTTAAAATATTACGAAATATTTCTACAACAAAATAGGAGGACTTTGAGGTATTGTACCAGTTTTGGCCATTACTTAAAAAATATAATATTTTCCCGTGTAAGCAATAAATGAAACCTTATATTTCTGGCGGTATACTAAAGAAAATATTTATTATGTGAAATTCTCCACATAATAATGATCTGCAAGCAATTTAAAAATAAGATAATTATGCACATGGCCAAAAACAGCGCAATGACCACAAACGGTACATCTACCCTAACACGAATTAACGTGTAGCCAAAGAATTGAAGCTTATTGCCGACTTATTTATTGTCAGTACACTACAAAATCAATACAATACTTTCATAATTATTTGATTTCAGGTTGTACATAGAACTCTTGCCGCCATGTTAGCGTCCACCATGTCTATTGCAATACTCGCAGCTCTAAATGAGGTATTTTAAGTGGATGTAACGAAAAGAAATACGTAAAAATGTAACGGGCATTGTTTATTGAATATAAGTAATTTGCGTGGTAAAACAATTTCGTTTCACAGAGGCCAACGATGGGAGAATTGATTTCTTGGATAGACGTCGATACATTGATGTTATTGTTCTCTATGATGATACTTGTTGCTGTCGTCGCTGAAACGGGCATATTCGACTGGCTGGCCGTGTACGCTTATAAGGTAACATTCAGTTCAATCAAATAACATTTGCACACCTGCAAATGACTTATGAGGTCGTGTCTATTTAGTTGGCAGGCGAAATAGAACGTGATTTTCGGGAATTTTTTGTGGAAAATCTAATGTATATCATTTGCAACTATTTATTTATTTTAAAAGTACATATATTCAGCAACTCTCAGTAATTTTATTATAGAAAAATATTAAAAAATGAACGAATAACAGCCACTCTCGCGGAAGCTGTTTCTATGAAGGCGCTGCGCGGTGAACACGATTTTTCAATGTCGGAATTCTTCGTTAATTAAAAATAGAGTTTTCATCTAAAACAAAAATCCTTCGTTCACGTACCAGATAAACTAATATATTATCAGAATCTTCTTTACTTTTTGACTTCGCACGATCCAGCTCAGAGAAATCCTGCTCACCGCACAGCGCCTTTATAAAAACAGCTTCCACGAAAGTGGCTGTTATTCGTTCATTTTTTAATATTTTTCAATAAAAAATTACCGAGTGTTGCTGAATACATGTACTTTTAAAATAAGAAAATAGTTGCAATAGATATACATTAGATTTTCCACAAAAAAATCGGAATATCACGTTCATTTTCGCCTGAGAACTAGACGTGATCCTGTAAATGTTTATTTTATAGTAAGTAACATAACAAAGGACTCTAGTTCAAAATGGCACATTTTTGCCCTTCCTGCCAATGTAAAATGTTTTGCAAATTGTGAATCTATGAAATTTTGTAGGAAATTCTCTTTAATATACTATTTTAATACAAATCTTAATGTATGAAGCAGAAAGCTTCTATATGTTTGTGTGTTTGTCTGTCGCCTAAAAACTTTCGAAAGATAAATTCTGGGATCACGAAATGTGCCTCAGTTCATTATGTTTAACTAAACCAGATGAAAGTGATCATTTTCACAAAAGAAACTAAAAAAAAAAATTTTTTTTATAAAAGCAGAATCTAAATTTCGGGCGAAGCCGAGTAGTAAAGCTAGTATTTCATAAATTACAGTTTAAGTACTTACTTCCTCAGTTAAAAATTCTAAGTTATACTTAGTTGAAGTTATACTAATTTACTATGTGTCGGTGCGTAATCTGGTATCGTTTTTATAATATCGCCAAGTTCAATGTTGAAATTAACTGTAACTATGACTTTCAGATAACTGGCGGAAAATTATGGCCACTAATAAGCACACTGTGTTTCTTCGCGTCGTTCATCTCGGCTGTCTTAGATAACGTTACAACAGTACTGTTAATGACACCAGTGACCATCCGGTTATGCGAAGTAATGGAAATAAATCCCGTGCCGATATTGACCTCCATGGTGGTTTTTTCTAATATCGGAGGCGCTATGACACCAGTAGGGGATCCGCCAAACGTAATAATCGCATCCCATCGTGATGTTATAAGTAACGTAAGTATTCCTTTGAATGCTGGCAAAAATGTCTAACAATATCGTGTTTATTTAAATTTTATACCGCGCGGCGCTAACCGCGAAGACGCTAGCCGGGCTAGCCTATCATGGCAGCCTTCGTAGCGTCGCGCGGTCTCCTTGACAACGGGAGGCACGCTGGGCCAGAGGAAGATTGGAAGGGGAAGCAGGCGCGTGAGGGGCCCCTACGCTGGAGAGCCCTGCTGTAGTTATAGTGCCTATCCGAGATATAGTGACTTAGGTGTGAAGTCCCTTAGCGGGGTCTTACCCGACACCCTGTGGGGTACTGGCCGCTCAACGTGCCCCCCCCCCTGCTACCTCTAACAAGACCGTATTTAGAGAAGACCACGACAAAACCGGGGCCCTAACAGAGAATAAAACAGAAATTGAAGATACGGTTTATCATTATTAAAAGACATCAATTAAGCTTTGCTACTGGCTATTAAATGTTTTCTTATATTAAATACAAATACATTTTGGTAAGGTATATGTACTGCATTAGAACAGTGGTGGAGAATTTTTGAATCAATATAATAATTAATCAAAACTTAATTGATGTCTTTTAACAATGATAAACCGTATCTTCAATTTCTGTTTTATTTTCTGTTACAGCCCCGGTTTTGTCCTGGTCTTCTCTAAATACAGTCCTGCAAGAGGTAGTAGGGGGGCACGTTTAGCGGCCAGTACCCAGCAGGGTGCCGGGTAAGACCCCGCTGAGGGACTTCACACCTAAGTCACTATATCTTGGATAGGCATTATAACTACAGCAGGGCTCTCCAGCGTAGGGGCCCCTCACGCGCCTGCTTCCCCTTCCAATCTTCCTCTGGCCCAGCGTGCCTCCCGTTGTCAAGGAGACCGCGCGACGCGTATTTTTATTTGTGTAATCTATAATATTATATTGTGTTTAATAAGAAACTAGTACTGGCTACGTATATTGGAAATAAATAGTACGTATTTCATTTGACGCTCAGATCGGGAAAATTATTACATTGAACCTGAATAAATAGTATGAAACTATCGAACTTTTATATACATTTAAATTTATTTCAATTGTACGATTATTCAAACATATTCATTGTTTACGGTAAATCAGTTGATCTGTATTTTTTTTAGGGTGTCGATTTTAGTACATTCACAATACATATGAGTATTGGCATTATATTAGTACTAATCATAGTCTATGCTCAGCTACGATTTATCTTTCGTGATGCATCTGTGCTTAGATTCGACGAGCCGCAAGATGTACAGGTATTTATGTTTTTTAATTATTTTCATTGCGCCATTCATGTTGTGCATACCGAAGATACCTCTGCAAGAATCGTTCAAACTACTTTTCATAAATAATCCTGTCTTCTTTGCCATATCAAATTTGAAGTTCTCCTTTTTAAACTCAACGCACTCGAAATGTGAATTTGTAAGTTTCTGGAACTTAAGCCATTAGTTGTAGCATAAGGAAAATTACGTGCAATTGAAAAATTAATTAACTGGGATAAAACTTGAGTTACTGCTGATGCTAATAATGACGATGATTTGTCATATGTTTTAACGATAGAATAATGTTTAAAAGTTTTAAAACATATTTTCAATCACTAATTTTATATTGTACTAGCATCCCTCGTCTCGTCTTCGCCCAAAATATTAGCGTGACTGATTCATGATCTGTAATCTGCAATCTGTAAACTCGACAGCCCTCGGCCACTTATTCCTGCCGCGGTGCTGTTTTGCAAGCGAGAAGCGCTCGCCCGGTCGCCACCTGGCGGTCGCATCCCGAACTACTATTATTTAAAAATCAGTATTTAAAAAAAATAAAAACATTAGAACCTTCCTCTCGCCAAGACAAACAAAGTGATGTACCACACTTGTGCGTACACTTCATATTTACTGAGAAACCGCATTTCAAAGTATGCGACTTCAATTTTATATAATAGTATAGACTTCATGCTAATATATTTCACAGACATACAAAAATAGATGATCCAGGACGTTTAATTGTATTGTATTTCACAAAATATGTTTCACAAATTTCTTCGTTAATTTATTCTAGGAATTAAGGCATGAAATTGCCATTTGGCAAAGAGCCGCGGCCAGTTTGTCGAGTTACAGTAAGGATGAAAATTTAGTAAGGGAAACCTTATTAAAAAAAGTTCAACGGTTACTCTCGCAATTAAAGAAGAAGTTAATGACGGGTAGCGTAGCGCTCGAAAGATACAAAACTACGCTGGAAGAGCTTCAAGAAAAGGTAAATAAGAAATCAATACAGATACTACAATTATTCCAATGTATTAATGATGTAAATCGTGTACATCCCGAAATATATGCAGTGGCGTACTTGTTTATTTCTTAAGGTATGCCAAATACTTACACAAAATTATTACAAGCAAGGTACACTTCGACATTTAGAAAAATATAATTCCATACATCTAAATATGTTATCGAGTTACATAGTCGCATTATTTATGGTAATGTTACGTATACGTACGAAAAAATATAAGCTGTGTACTAATTATAAAAAAAATGGTCAAAATGAGAACTTTTTGTTATTCAAAGTGAATGATTAATTGATAATTGTTTACTTATTATTACACTTATAAGTGTAAAATAATGTTGACTTTCATAAATGAAAAACGATTATTTTCTACACACAACATTTAAACAAGTTCGATCGTAACTGTATGACAATTATCAGATTCCTGATTAGAAATTATTTAATGTAAACTAAATTTTGTAAATGAGTATTCGCAGAATCGATCAAATGGTTCCAATTGCTTGAACTAGTTTGTGGTGTTTTATAGAACTTATACAACAATCTAACATTTTCAATTGAGATTAGCAAACACTGATTACATTATATTTCGTTTTGCAGTATCCAATTCGAGACAAGTGGTTACTAGTAAAGTCTGGCTTCACATTATCGTTGGTGATCACCCTTTTCTTTCTGCACAGTATTCCAAATTTGCATTTATCATTAGGCTGGACTGCTTTAGTTGGTGTTCTTTTATTACTAATTTTAGCAGATAGCGCAGATCTGGATGGTCTTATGGCACGAGTGGAATGGAGCACCCTGTTATTCTTTGCATCCTTATTTGTTCTCATGGAGGTAATAAATACTTCTATATTATATTTACCATTATATTCAAAACACCATTCGTAAACCACAAAAGTTTAAATTTCAGTGACATTTTCGACACGTTGCAGGCTCTTTCACGACTAGGTCTAATCGCTTGGATAGGACAACAAACGGAAATAATTATCCTATCCGTGAATGAAGAGTCACGATTGGCGGTTGCTATTTTACTGCTACTTTGGGTGTCAGCATTTGCGAGTGCATTCGTGGATAATGTGCCTTTATCAACCATGATGATAAGAATCGTAACTAATCTGGCACGCAACCGCGAACTTGGACTGCCACTGCAGCCGTTAGTATGGGCTTTAGCCTTTGGCGCCTGCATGGGAGGTAAGAGGAAAATGATTTTCAAACTATTATTATCGATTCGAAGAACCAACTCTTCTGGCGATATAAATCACTGTTAATCACATCACTGAGAAGACCATGGAACTTGTCGATGTCGTTTGTATAAATCATTTGAATAATACAGGCTGTTCGACTATAGGTGGACATTAGGGTGGACCTTATTTTTCGACCATCAGATTTTCCTAAGAAACATTTAAGTTTACCCGATAGTTAACGACTAAGTTTTTAATAAGTCGACAGATAGGTCCCATATAGATAGCAATAATAATTGTTTCATATTGTTGCACAATTCGATATAAGAATACTTCTTATGATTCTTGTTTGTAATTCAGCGTATAAAAACACTGTACACTCCTACTGTAATTGTACATTGAAAATACAATATGGGTATAATTGAACTTTTCATACAAACTCTACGAATTTCATATGTTGCTAGAACGAATCTATCCGCGATGTTATTTATTCATTGAAAACGCACCGAATCGTAAAAGTTCAATGGATACCGGCAGGTACTATTGTTATCTCTGTGGTTGAATTGGTGGATATATTTGCAGGAAATGGTACATTGATTGGAGGTACTGCTAATGTAGTTTGCGTGGGTGTAGCCGAGCAACATGGATACAAATTCACTTTTATGCAATTCTTCAAGTAAGTACCTACACCTTTATCGTATTTGTGTACTAGGGTGGCTCTTATTTTTAATGTTTGAATTTTCGTCGCAACATCCCCCAGAATACATAGTTCCAATTAATAAACACTAATCTGTGTAAAGTTTGAGCACGATTGGATACGGGGAAAAGGAGCCCCTGGGCCATTAAACATTTAAATAATTACTTAAAAGCGCGCAAAGTCGATTTTATTTTATTATCCTCTAAGTTATTGATCGCATAAAAAAACATGTAAAATAAAAGTTGCAGATCTAGACCAGAAGCATATTTTATATTCTATTACTTTTTCACGTTCGACAAACAGTTTTCGAAAAAAATCCGAAGAACTGAAAAAAGTTAACAAATGTTTTTTTCTAATTTTGAACGTTTAAATGCTTCTCGAACACTTTTTACTTATGAAGGCTAAACGAAATGTGTACTTTTTATTAGTAACTATTATCGTTTCGTATACACAGGACTGGGACTGTGTAATTACTACAATGAGACTTATTTGTCATTCAATTTGCAGAGACAGTATCATATCACTCCAGTTTATATGTGACAATTATGAAGTAATTAAATTAAATTTAAATTACCTAAATCGCAATAAAGTTAATTAATCGAATACACTGCGGCAGACATGTTTTGGGTAAAACTTGAAACTGCAGATCGAATAACAAATCGCGGATAAATTAAGTTCTCTCCACAAAAATACGCGACTAATTGATTCTTTGTTGTCGTAATAATTGCATTAATTCGGCAAATAATTTTCGATGCGTTCATTTCAGAGTGGGCTTTCCAATTATGCTAACGAGTAATATGACAATAACCATATACTTAATGATCGCTCATGTGCTTTGCAATTGGAACGGATAATGTTATCGTTTCGATGTGCATTTAATGTAAAAATTTAGTCACGTTTTGGAAGGTGTCCGAAGGTATACTCCTTGTCATGTGTGATCAATATTATACACGCAGCAGTAGTATAATATACAGAAAACGAGTAATCATTTTAAAATTATATTATTTATTTTATTAATGAATACTATCGCATGAAACTTATTGCGAAGATCACTTTGCTGTCTTATTGTAATGTCGTATGCCAATCATTTGTCACAAAATATTATACATGGTACAACATCTGCTCGAGTAATCAAATATAAAAGAATATATTGTTATACTGATCGTTAGCGATAGTTAATTGCTATCGTAATGAGACAGCAATTTGGGAAATCATTAGATTGGAGATTTTTTTAAATATCATTGTACAAGCAATGAATATGTACAACATTTCTATGATAGATTTATTTATCATCTTCGCATGTTAGATAAAAATTTGTAACCGTTTAATTTTTATTTGGTAACAAATATCGTGAATGTTGAGAACATTGAAATATTCGCGTAAAATAAGGTTGAAAGGTGTTTCACAGTTTTTAGTAAATCAAAGTTCATAGTCAAAATGCGCCAGTGGGGAAACTAAAAATACCTTTTTAGCTCATTCAAATCCAATTTTAATTTTAAAAATTACATTACACGCCGAAACAGTTCAAACTACAATAGATGGAATTACTTCATGAAGCAGGAAGGATAAGATTGTAAAAAAAAATTTTCATATTTTCTTTTATTTGTTGTATTTCCATTATACCAAGTAATTAAATGAAACTGGACTTTGTTTTTAATTATTTCGCCTTTCTTTCACCTAATAAATGTAAAACAAATTAATAGAAATAATGAAATTCAGTGTTATATGTATAGGTATTATGTACATATAACAACAATGTATGATTATACATGTACACTAAATAAATTATAAAACTCCCAGCTCCCAAACTGCTACGAAACTGGCTTTCGTGCCTAACGTTCCTGTACAACCCCACATCGTCATTGTCCCCAAATACCGCTACCCGGGACGTGACAGTGCATAAAAGGGCACACCTCACTGATTTTGATGGAATTTAAATATGTTGTAAAATTCAACATTCAGAACAACTTTTCCCTATACATCCCAGATAGCACACAAACGTCTTAAAGACGTCTGTTTCAGACTTTCAAGACGCCTCAAAGTTGATTAGCTGCAGCTCTTTAAAGAGATATTAGAGATATTAAGCGATTTGTTTGTGTTTATTAGAATTAATATCTTCTTTTAATGAATTTAAGTATTTTGAGAAAAGAAGCCCTGTCGAGTAGCTGTTCGTTCCTGTTCTCAATATTTTCTGATCAATATTTTCGTTTCTTCATAAAAATGAAGAACGTCTTGCGTAATAGCGAATGATCGAGACCATTTTTTGGCATAACCAAGTTCAAGTCCAAGATATAAATTCCCTTCGTCAAAAAACGCCGGTATTCGAGAACGACGGTATATGATCTGCCCGGCTCTCTTATAGGCATGACTGTTGTATCCCACCTGCGAGAAGCGCTCGACCCGGTCGCCGCCTGGCGGTCGTGTACTATTCATCGCGAGTCGGCCTAGTCATGACTTGTTTATGTACACATGCGTCTTTAACACATCTAAACACAGTCGTTTAAAAAATGTCTTGGCATGGACGTCTTAGAGACGTCCTAAACACTTACTCGGAGAGACGTCATACAAACATCTCCGGACAGACGTCTTAAAGGCGTAAAAAAAATATTTGACCCATGTTCAGATGTCAGCGTAGTTACAGTTTACGTGAGAATTAACAACAAAAATTGCAGATTATAGAGATTTAACTTCTTCATGAATTTAAGTAAGTCAGGGTAAAATAAATGGTAATAAATAATGATCTTATATTATTTATAATATAAGATATGAATCATTATATAATGTCCCATATTTGTATTCGAAATTTGTGAAATATATTTATTTTTCTTTCGTGATTTCCACAATAACGTAATTATTTCATTATTGCTGTCATCGCGAAGCACATTAATTTTTACAAAAAAATCAGATACATTTTTCATACTGTTTGGACACTTTACTTGCATTTTTGTTTTGCAAACTTAAAATAACGTGATCGTTTAGTTTCGAGTATGTTGTACATTTTTAGCTTGAAATTCCAAAGTGCAATTGTTTTGCTTCGTAAAATGTGATGCTACGGTAATACATTTCCCATTTCAATTAGATAGCTTTATCTTCTGAAATATTTACTGGTATCCTACATTTTGATTACTTCGCACTATAATACGCAACCATTATATTTAGATATATCTAAATAATAGAAAATGAAGCAACTGACCACCATTTTGTTTTTATGCTTATACGTATAATTCGTGATTAATAAATTGATTCAGCATAACCTCTCTTTTCTCACTTTCGTTACAATAATGTTCCTGAATCTTTCCAATCATCGTTCAACCTTTCATTTATGTAAGTGCTCGACAATCGTTATGTGCTGAAAGTAGATCATCAGTTTGATATGAACAACATCTTCAACGGCATCATTTTATTATTTCTATGT
Organism: Andrena cerasifolii; assembly: GCF_050908995.1. Taxonomy (NCBI): domain Eukaryota; kingdom Metazoa; phylum Arthropoda; class Insecta; order Hymenoptera; family Andrenidae; genus Andrena; species Andrena cerasifolii. Next base: position 9,348,322 of record NC_135119.1, on the reverse strand, counting down.
TAATTAAATAAAACTAAAATCTAGGATTTAAAATTTTCATTAGTTTACGTCGATAATAAGATAGCAGACGCAACGGAAAGCAAATCACGGTCTTATTAATGTTTATAAATACAAGCGAGAACAGAGAGAGAAATATAAGTACATACATACGTATATCTAAATACGCGAGAGCAAAACTCAATCAAGTATATTATACACGTACCTGACGAAGTATCAAAATTTTCTCGTAAATGAAGGCTTTTACAACAAAATTGTACTCTCTGCGATTCATCTATTTTTTTCACAAAGAATAATACAGGATGTACGGTGTACCAGAAAAATTAACACTGGGTTAACTCGGAAGTCATGAAGTTTTCGAAAAAAAAAATGTTTCTGAAAAAAGTTACAGGGGTTGGAAGAAGGCAACTGATTGTAACCTTCACTATGACCTAAGGGTCAAATAGTGGTCATCACAAAGTCAACTTGATTTTTTTAAATGAGAACCCCTGCTTTCGGCACCAGAAATGAAAAAAAAACAGAAAATTGTACGTTTAAGTACGTGGCTTGATATTTAAGCCGTGTGTTTGATATTCAATGTTTAACGGATGTTCGGTTTCTATTTTTGACTACTACCCCTAGCTGCTTTGATTACTACCCCTAGGCCATGGTCAACATCACCATCTTTGTAGACCCTTAAACTTTTGTTTGAAACATTTTTTTACAAAAACTTCATCCTCTCGACTTAAACCGGGGTCTTGTTAGAAAAAGTGATTTCACCCTCAAATAACCCCCAAGGATTTTTTTACTCAATATCATGACCACATATTTGAACGTAAAATTTTTCGTTCTATTTCTGGTGCCGAAAATAGAAGCTCGCGTTTGAAAAAATCAAGTTGACCTTGGCATGACCTCTAAACTTGGTCCCTAGGTCATAGTGAAGATCGCCATCAGTTGCCTCTCTCCAAACCCTAAAACTTTTGTCTGAAATATTTTTTTCGAAAACTTCATACTTCCGAGTTAATCAGGGGTTCCCATCTTTCTGGTACACACTGTATATCTTCTATTTTCTAGTATTCTATCTCGCGGGGCACGCTGATATAGACTGTTACTATCTACTTGAAGATATGATAAAAGTATAACTCGAGTAGTGCGTTGCTATACAGGAAACAAATATGGTTTTTCGTTTGATTTGAGATCAAAACTGCCTAAATTATGCAGAAGGGTCAACACATCGTGTTGAAAGACTACTTAATCATACACACTTCTTATATATATTTTGTAATTTATTTCGTGTAGAATTATTCTAAATATATCAACAAATTTCAGTCTTGTAAAATATACATTTCGAATCCGTCTAAATACAAGGAAAAATGTTTCTTACAACGAATTGCTTCGTAATCAGAAGAGTAACCAAACCTGTTATTCAATACAACATTAAAAGAATTTTAACAAGGAATGTTTATTGATAATATCTCAGGAAAATAGGTTGAAAATTAAATTGTATACCTTGCATTTATTATTTGCATTAAAGTTTCGCTAAGGTTTCATTACTTTCCAATATGAACATATGGTGTCCCGAATTATATATAATACACTGATTATGACAAAAGTGTAATAATTTCTTCCTTTAAAAACGCTTATTTTTTTTATTTTCTAACGTCAAGTTAATAAACTATATGAAGATACGTATTAAAATTTGAAACAGTTATTTTCGGAACCGTGTCAAGCCCTGACATATTTTCACTTTCATATTTCAATTTCTGTTGTACATAAATATAATTGATTGCAAAGCTCATAAAAGAAGTACTTTACTCCTACATGCATATAGCTACATTAGATGTAAGTACACAAGCAATTAATTATTGTAACATTCTGACGTTGCCATCTGAGTAGGTAGTGAAGTACTGCACTTACGAATGTCATTGTACATTATATGTATATAATTTTAGACTAAAATCATGGTTATGAGAGTAAAACAAACAAATATTCAAATATTTTACGCAAATAATACGGAGTCTCCAGATTCACGTTTAAAAAGTTTCTGAAACCGATTTACCGGTTCTTGGAAACAAATTTACCTACAAAATCAAAATACTTTACAAGACCGCTAAATTTGTATACTATAAATAAAACATAAATACACCCCCTTCAATGCCGCTATGTATATAAAATTGATTACATACATGATTATTATATAGCCCTATGTTGGCAACAATATGCTGGTTAACGCAATTTTCGAATTATAAATTAAATTAAAAGAAACTAAGCGAGCCTAAGTTATACTCTAATACATAGCGATAATAATATTTAATTGTCCAAATATTCGTTTTCTTTTTTAATTTTTTTTTTTTTAATTACAACGGACGTTTAATATAATTCTCACAGTTCTAACTTATTAAGCATAATAAATAGAAAACTGATTATGACAATTTGTTCATATTCTTTCACTTAATTTTATATTTCATGAATATGTCCGAATTTATCTCACATTAGATTGACAAAATTAAAAAATTACATTTGTCGTTACTTATAAAATAGAATTTCAAAATCTAAAGCATATAGTTCCGTGATGATAAAGTGTAAATTACGTAGAATTCCTATTTATGCAACATATTCTGTATATAGTGGAAGAGATACTTATAATGAAATTGTAAATGCGGTAATTAAATGACGACACCTATTGGAGCCAGATGACCCGAAGCCATGTATGAACCTAGAGGAAGTCAAACTGATCAACTCCACTTTGTGTAAATTTCTCAATTTTAGTACTTCACGATATGATTACTGTCAAACTATCAATTGTTTCTAGTTTGATTAATGTCATGGAGTTGATCGGTTTGATTTCCGAGTGGCTCATATATATATATATATTCCATTTTAGGATTCCGAGCATCCTGCAATAAGATTAATGGGAACTAAATTAGTGTTAAAATACTTCAGGCGCGACTTGGAATAAGACCTGGGTCCTGGGTAATTATCACCCCATATTTTTTTCAAGCCACTTGCAACTTCGTTACATCTCTTCCACTTACTACATATTGTTACAGACATATGCTTTCGAAAAGGGAGATTTTTTTACTCGCCCAGTATCAACTGCTTGGCGATGTTGTATATAATCCTATTCTTAGTTTTAAATAAAAGAGCGAATGTATACTATACACATTACTCAATATACATCATCGAATATACATTCTGATTGAAATACAAATAAAACTTCTACGAAACGGATTGTATATAATTTAAGCTGATAGAAGTTGCAATTCGTCGACAACAATTATATAAAAAAAAAATCAACGTTTCATACTAAACACATATAGTCAATTATAAATTCTGCATACACATACGTATATCGCGCATTAGACAAAGTAACAATAATTTCATATAATATTTCTTTACTGTGTCTGCTATTTAAATCAAAATTTACAAAAATATTAATTTGCAGCTTCTAGATTTATTTATATTCGCATACTCGGCTAACTATATATTTAAATGACCTGAAACTTACAGCTTTACCATATCTGATGGCAGTGCTGCCCCCGCGTCCGGGGCCTCTTGCGTGCCTTCGCCCCCCTCTATATGCCGCATTTTGTTTGTGGGAAGTGCGCACACAACGCGTTATCAACTTGTTTCCTATGCAGACTAACGGCGATAGAGTGGGAGAAGGTATTTAAGCTCTGGGGCTTAAGTTGGGCAGCACTGCCTTACAGCATTCTTTTGAAAACATGTCGAATGCTGCTTACTTCCAATTAATAAAATAAGTAAATATTATAATTTTCTAAATATTGTTAATTCATTCAAGAAAGCATTTTTCAATGCATCGTTACATGTTTCATTCACTGCTTATAAATATACTTCATCTTTATATGGATCCGTAACGCGTGACATTATCAACACTTTAGATCTATTGTGACTCATAAAAGAATGCAAAGTACACATTACAATCTTAATACTAGCAATCGTTATAATTTTAGTCGGCTTTTAGGATATTTATTCTGTTATATACCTTCCTAGATATCCTCGCAAACAAATATTTACAATTGTAATCTAACGAAATTAATGAATCACAGCAACAAATGGTGCATATTTAGTATGTACGCAACTTTGAATTTTTTTTTTACATGGATAAATATTACTAAACACTGTAATTGTATGAGCTGTAAAATAGAATGCCGATTCATTTAAATCAGTGAACCGAACGAAAATAGATTCCATGGCTGTGCGAAGTCCTTCATTAAACTAAGGGAAATCACGAACTGAACGCACGCTTTTCCGAGCTGAACGTTGTTAAAGTCTAGCAATAAATGATTCCCACGTCGCTTAAGAACCACAGATAGCGTCCTGGATTAAAACCACGGAAACCAAATTTTCAATCCTTAAAGGGATAATTTTGTTTTCCGTCAACTTTGTGTCATATTTTACAAAATTTAAGATTTTAAAAATCGCAATTCATTATTAGAGATTTTCTGTTTTTAATCAGGAAGAACCTAGACTAGAACCAGTAACCTAGATTTTCCAGTAATTATGTGTACACGTAAATAATTACAAATATTGTAACTACTAGGGAAAAAAATACTATTTCGTCAAATATATTATCAAATATAAGGCCGGGTACAGAGTTGAGGCACGAACGCGAACGAGGCTAGCCAAGGCAGAATGAGCATGCAAGTGTTGCACGTCTGTGAACTTCACGAACGTTCAACATATGCATGCTCATTCTGTCTTGGCTTGCCTCGTTCGCGTTCCTGCCTCAAGTCTGTACCCGGCCTAATATAACAGAGAACCACGATGTTCGAAGCCGTTTTTTTTTTGCCAACGATACATTCTAAAAATATTCGGCGTTTGCATTTCAAACTCGAATACAGTCAAATATGAAAAGGCGTTCATTCAGTGCGCGATCGCCCCTTGTCAACTGTTACTTTCTTCGACTAAGAAAAAATATCTTCAAAATTTGTTACTTAAGTTACAGTTCATAATTTACTTTAAATGAGAAATATTATGACGGTTTGCTTGACATTCCTGTATAAGAAAAGTTCAGTGTGATTTGTAAAAGATCTAAGTATTTATATCCTTCCTTCTGTATAATTTATGAACCTGATTATAATATTTACAGCAGATTTGAACTATAGAATATTCGGGTATGTTGAACTTGATAAATTTCGAAATCCCTAACTCAGTATGTGAATGTCATGGGAACACATTTCCGATCAGAAAACATTATTTCGTTAGTGTACGAGATAACAGAAAGTGTGAACTGACATGAAATATTTATACATAAACGTAACGTGAATTGTGAATTGATGCGTGACTTACATAAGGTGCTGAATATTACCAAAAATTGTATAAACTACCGTTTGTAGCGTCCTTTTATTAGTTGCAGAGCTTTCGCCATTAAAGGTGCTTTCGTTTTCTTCAGAACACCAGACGCTATGAAGCAATTGAGAAATTGTAGCATAAAAAATATGTCGTTGAACACTTAAGAATATTCTAACATCAATTTGCTTTGTTAGAAAAATCAATCGTATGGTTAGTAATGTTAGTGTACTGTGCCCGGATGGAAAGAAGTCGGTCGAGAAACTCTAGGGTCCGAATATCAGGCCCGAATAGTATATCCCTATTGGCCGGCGCGACAACGTCGACAAATACAAAGTAAGCATACGGGACACGGGCGGCGGGAGCCAATGCGAGCGAAAAACCCCTCTTGCCTCTGTGAAATTTCAACCGACTTCTTTCCATCCGGGCACAGTACATATAATAGTATATAAATTGCACAGTATTATTACTATTACAAGAAATATTTTAATATTTTCATTCCCGAATTATGCACTTTTACACATTTTGAAAATTACTATCAAAAACAAAAACACTTACATGTTTTGGTGCGAGCTATAGGTGGCGGCGGAACTGCAATGTTCGTTGCAGCTGCAGGACCTCCACCGCTAATTAATTTCTTTTTTAAACTAGATGCCGTATTAGGCACACAATTTGCAGTGCCATATTTAGCTTGCTTTTTCAGGACATTCCTCGGAGGTTTAACAACATTATCCACGTATGCAAGCTTCGTAGATCTTACTGGGAGAGATTTGTCTATCGATTGTTTTATATTAGCAGTAAGCGTTTTCAGTTTTGCTTCCCTTTCGTCCAGACAGCGCTGCCATACAGTACAAATCATATATTATACAGAAACGATGTACAACATGTCAGTAACATATTATTATTCGACACATATATATGTTATGGATATATGTTTTATTGCTCCAATAAGAATTGTATAAGACTGTACCAAAAATTGATATTTACAATTATTTTGCAGAAAATACATACCATGTACATTTCACGCCACGTTTCCATTTCTTCCCTTTGTTTATTTCTAAATTCGCGATTAGAATGAAACTGCCATAAACTATCTGTATCGCCGATTAAATAAGGATTGTAATGTTCCAGCATAAATAATTGATCTGATGTTGCACGTTCCAAAACTGGTTTTATTATGTCAAACGGCACACCGCCAGTAAATTCTAGTGCTACATGTAAGAAAAAAATAAAAACATCAGAATACGTAGCAAATAATTTTACAAAAATCATACACTTAAGGGGTCGTGATTTGATATTGCAACCCCGTTCTTACGTAATATTTTTTACGTTTAATTTTTGTTCAGTTATTAAAATTCTTTTAAAGGTTTATATAATTCATTTAACTCGGTTTCGGGAAATTGAAACTAAAACTACTTTTCTGGAACATTAATTATGGGATTTGTATTTATTGAAAATTAGATTAAAAAATATTACGTAAGACGCTACCTGACTCCGCCCCCCCCCCTTCTAAGAAAACGTAAAAATTTCGCGACCCCCCCCAAAAAAAAAGCCTTATGTAATTTAAGGACGACCCCTAACACATGACATCAAAATACGTAACTCCTTCCTTTTTAGAGGTATAAAAATGGTTCAGGGAACAGTTTGGTTCTGAATTGTTTTGGTTTTAAGTACAAGTGCCAATAATACTTGCAGATCTTTTGTTTTTCAAAGAGTATAAAATTATAATAAAAAGGATTGGTATAGTTCTCTTGTGCTTAAGTAATATGTAAAGGTTGTACTTTAGGCACAAAGTGAAGAATTATTACTCTACATCACTTACCGTCAATGTTCTCGATTAGCACTCTTATACACAATTCAAACAGAGTTGGTACGGTCGTATAAGCAGATTTATTTCCAGAATAGACTTTTGTCCTAGAATTGAAGATGAGTGTATTAGCCCTTATAGATATCCCTACAATTATTCAAAGTTTTCAAGAATTACGAAACTTGCTATACCTTTGATTTTTAACATAAATCACGTCGGTAAGAACTTTGTCTTCTTCCTTGCGATGCATAGGGTTGATATATGGCAGTGGCTTATAATTGGGACTAATTTCAGGCAGTGTAGATGCCAAATCCACACTTAACGGTTCTAATTTTATATTTGATGATAAAAGAGATGGTGGCTGTAACGAAAAATATCCATTACATTTATAATGTTCACAAATTTCGTAACTTTGTCATGCAGCTGAAACAGCTTAAATTGCTGTAAATGTACTATATTATATTGTGCAAATTACTTGTAAAGGATCATTATTCGTTGGTTCAGGTTTCAACTGAACTACTGGTTTCTTATTAGTTGTAGCCGTCGGTTCTGGTTTAACCATTTTTGCTGAACTTGCGTTTGTAGAGGTATTATTAATGCGTTTCCTAGATGGCTGAGCCATTGTGCACATACCAAGTGCTTCTGCGAAACTAGCACCTATACACGAAAATAAAATATACCGATAAGCATCAATGAAACATTTTAGAGCCGAAAAATGTATGTCACTGCGATAAACTAAATTTTTCGAATCGGTATTAAAAAGGGAGTATTGCTTTAACGCACCATTATTGTAGAAAAATATACTAGCACTTTATTTAAATCATTGTATGCATATAAGCGTTTTAAACGCAGTAATACAGTAGTAAATTAAATTTATTCAACGCTATTTAAATAAAAAGCCACAGCAGTTACAAATATGTTTTCTGGTTATCTTGAAAGCAACATGTATATTTACAAACTAACCGGAATTGCAATCGATTCCTTCATCGCCATTAATTTCCTGCTTGATCTTTACCACTTCCTTCGGCTCCTTTGACCCATGCTTCGAGTGCTTTGCATCTTTGCTACTTTTGCTCTCCTGTTTACCTTTTCCATCTTTACAATCCTTCTTTTTACTTCTATCCTTACTTTTATCACAATGCTTATCGCTAGAGGAACTATTGTGATGCTTTGACTCTGAAGACTCTACGCTGGAATGGCAGCTATCTGCTCTTTTAATTTCGTCTTTACTATGACTCGCTTGAGCCTCGATTTTATACTTATGTTTCTCCCCACTCTCCTTCAACTTACTACTAGATGAATCGCTTTTCTTAGAACACGCCTTCAATTTCTCTTGGACGTCTTTCTTTTCCTGCTTGATCTCAATCTTACTTATCACATCTTTATCCTTGGGCTCTTCCTTTATTTTAATTGTACTATACGTAGCATTATTCTTATGCTTCTCAGAGCTGGAAGATACGTGAAGCTTGCCTTCGTCGCTTTCGCTCTCCGAGTTCTTTCTTCGTTTATTCTCCTTCCGTGTACTACCCGAGCCGTCGTTCTTTCGCTTCTTATAATTCTCTTCATTGGTTTTATGCAAATCACCATTATCCGGCTTAGTGGAGTATTTCTCTAAGCCGTCGGATTTAGTATGACTCTGGTGCTTAGACCCATAAACTTCATCTTTCTTAGAGGCACTTCTATTATCCTTCCCACATTCTTTCTCAGTTTTTGAATGATGTTTGTGACTATGCTTATTCTTATCATGCTTCTTTGGTTTCTCCGATTCGCCGCTTGAGCTTTTAGCAACGTCGCAGTTACTTTTCGACGGAGTCTTTTCAGATTTTACTTTGAGCTCTTGTTTGGAAGCATACTTACTACTATGAGCTGTGTTTGATATCTCACTTTTCTCTGCCTTATGCCTATGTAATTGTTTTCCAGTCTCCTCGATTTTATGTCTGAAAAATCACATTAAATGCCCTTTTATTTGCACCAAAAGAACAATTATAATTCACCACTACTCCGCCGCTGTGCGATTAAATTTAATATCCGTTTTCGGCAGTACACATTTGTACTTTTATATTCAACATGTTTACGTTTCTTATTCATCTAACAGCAGGATAAAAATTCTCTAATTTCAGAAATCATGTTAGTCTGAAAGCAAATTTTTCACTGTACCTTATAGAGCTTTCGTCCTGTTTCGGAGATCCTCGACCATCGCTGTAACTTTCAGGCGCATCGGGAACGCAAGCCTCATCCTCGTCCTCGCCTTCGCTAGTTTCCTCGCTGGCAACCATTGCTTTCCATTTGGCGACAAGTGCTTTAGCAGCATCCCCTATACCGCCGTCGTATTTCCTTAAGGCATTTACCGTGCGCCCTACGCCGGTCTCCTGAAGGTGTTGCACTGTCACTGGTAAATTGGATAGCTTCGAAATACAATGTAGTATCTGTAACATATCGGAAGCCAGAAGTATTAAAAGCCAATACGTTAACGGAATAGACGAACACATTGAAGAATTATGAACATCGAACATGAAGGAGGACGAACGAGTAAAATGAAGAGGATATAAAATACAAATCCATAGATGTTTATTAAAATAATATTATCATTCGATACATATATATACTAAAATTAATACAAATAAAGTCAGCTAAAGGATCGTACATTTCCGTATAAGTGTTGTTTTCGTAGGGGAAATAAAGCGTAATCGAAATAAATAGCCGCAAACTTCGAAGAAATTTATTTATATCTTAGAGCCAAAAAAATAAGATAATAGTTTGTAGTGTACAGATTACAATCGTGAAAATAATACATCAGATTTAGATATCATCGTCACTGTGTTTAGACATCGTCGCGAGGTTATACTGAAACGATATTAAAGGAACTGCATCGTCGCACACGTCGCTAGAAGTTAGGGGAGGTGAATATTAGTTGAGTAATACATACTCTATCCTCATTGTCATCGCATTTTTCAATATTTCGCTGATAATGCTTAATTTTATCCTCTACAGACATTGTTGCGGCTGCCAGCTGCTGACTGCTGTTGTCCCGTATTCATGGACAGATGGATACGACGATCGGGCGAGAAAGGTAGTTTCAATAGAAATTTACTTCTATTAGACACAAGGTAAGTTCCATCAACTATTTTACAATCGTAAGAGGATCAGGAAATAGACAATATTGTCTTGCTCAAAGTGAATTGAAAATAATGAACGATCATTTTTACCGATTCAATGGAATTAATTTTATTTCTAGATAGAAATTAATATCATAAAAATGCCTCGAGGGCACAATGATTTACACCGTGTACTAATAAATCTGATTGCAGAGTGAGCTTAATACGTGCGGAAGAAATTGCGTAAAATTATTAATTCCGAGGGATTCGCTCTCAACCAGTTAGTGCTACGCAACACGCAGCAAGCGCAGCAACACGTCATATGGATGCACGCGTATGTATGCACCTACACTAAAGCACTGAAGAGGTGAGCAGAGGTGAGTATGCGCATCCGCCATTTTGGATCCTCTAGAGAGAGAAGATTATTGAGTACCCGCCTTTCTGAAAACTGTCAAACTTACTTTATAAACGAAACATGCGTTGTTGATATTAATATTTCGTAGCACGACACGTTATTGGAGTATTTTATTACATTTAAGTTTGTATTTTGTTTATAAAGTGAATTTGACAATACTCAAAAAGGCGGGTACTCAATAATATTCTCTTTCCAGAGGATCCACCAGCGGCCATGGCCGTGATGGAAACACCGGTTCCCGTAAGATCACCGAAGTTAATCATCACGGGGCGGCGTACTGGGGAAACATGGGTGAATATCACCTGTCTCTCTAAGGAAAGGATTCTAGGGAATTCTCTGTACCACCAGTGACGCGCAGTAACTAAAGGAGCGTTTTGACATGATACTAAAGTCATGACATTCGCTGCCATGACACTGTATTATAGCGTGAATCAAATGTTACAACATCGTGACATCTAAAAACCGTGACGATGTTGCAACATTTGATTCACGCTGTAATACAGTGTCACGACAGTGAATGTCATGACTTCAGTGTCACGTCAAAACGCACCTTAAAGCGGAACGGTTATCCTCTACACTTCATGCGTAGTATGCGTGAATCGGAACGCACCCAATGCGACGTCACGGATGTACCGACGCCAGCGCCAAGCCAAGCCAAGACCAAATGACGTCACGGGCCACGCACCGACAGAACCCACGCTTTCTTTTTTTGAATCATCCGTAGTATTACGTAGTCCGTACAGGTACTGTGCTTTTGTAGACGCCACGCGAGACGGATTGATTCCTGAACATTTTTATAGTTTCTCATTCTGTGATTGAAGTTACAATATGAATAAGGAATCATGTAAGACAAATACTTAATACTTTTGCATCAACCGAATTGTAGAAATGATATGTTTTTATATTCGAAATGTACTAACAATGGATATTTTATACATAGCCAGTCTTGCCAGCATTGCTAGACATAGCAATGCAGCTTTTATAACCGGAGATGTAGAGACTGATTCAAGTAAGATATATCTTTAATTTATTAGTGTCTCAAATCATCTGATACTATAAAGCAGAAAGTGTTTCGTTCGTATGTTTGTGTGTTTGTCTGCCGCCTAAAAACTTTTGAACGGTAAACTCGGGGGTCACGAAATGTACCTCGGCTCATTATGCCTGGCTGATCCAGATAAATGTGACTATTTTCACCAAAAAAAAATAAAAAAAATTTTTTCTTTTATAAAATCAGAACCTAAATTTCAGGCGAAGCCGAGTAGTAAAGCTAGTAGAATTATAAACTGATCGTAGTTTCTTTGTTCAATGATTATTTTCGTGAAATTGCTTCTTAAAATTGGGTGAACAAAAATTAGTGTCTTATGAGTAGGCAGTGATACCATTTTCATCATGCCAGTTACAAAGAACGTAAAGAGGCAGAGACAAGCATTTTGCCATGCCTGGCTGGAGCACCCAGCCTTTCAATCCTGGCTACAACAAGTCCAGGACGACCCGTACAAGGGAAAATGTACAATTTGTAGCAAATATATCACAGCGTGCAAATCTAATTTACAGCATCATGCAAAGAGCCAAGAGCATATCATGAACATGGAATATGGAAGAGAACCACTCACGAGCACGGATGAAGCAACAAGCACGGATGTAGCGACTGATTCAAGTCAGATATACCTTTAATTTATTAGTATCTCAAATCATAGAATTATAAACGGAACGTAGTTTCTTTCTTCAATGATTATTTACTTGAAATTGCTTTTTAATAGCGTGTGAATAAAAATGAGTGTTTTATGAATAGGCAGTGATAGCATGTTCATTGGCCCCAATGCAAAGAAAGTAAAGAGGCAGACACAGAGGCAAACATTTCGCCAAACTTGGCTGGAGGACCCAGCCTTCAAATCCTGGCTACAACAGGTCCAGGACGATCCGTTCAAGGGAAAGTGTACAATTTGCTGCAAATATATTACAGCAAGCAAATCTAATTTACATCATCATGCAAACAGCGAAAAGCATGTCGAGAACACGAAATATAGAAAAGGATCACTAACAAGTATGGGTGAAGCAATAATGAATTTTTCAGACGAGGTAAAGGTGGCAGAAATAAGAGTATGCATTGATGCAATAGAGCATAATAAATCCTTTCGCTCGTTCTTCGTACATTTTATGAGAATGGCACAGGAGACATTCAAAAACCCAGATGTACTCAAATGCATGAGTCTGAGTCCAACGAAAATGACAGCTATTTGTAAAAATGTAATAAACAAGTCCATTATTACAAAAAGTATAGAAAATGTACAGGGCAAATTTTTCTCGATTTTGATCGACGAAACTACAGATACATCCAATATGAAAAGTCTGTGTATTTTAATGCGTTACGTTCACGAAGGACAGATATGTACAGACTTATTAGATTTAATTAGGATTAAAGAATGTACAGCAGAAAACTTATATCGGTGTTTTCGACATTCTTTAAAGAAGTATAATTTGCCTATAAGCAATATGGTTGGGGTGTGCGTGGATAATACAACTGTCATGGTGGGAGCACATAATTCATTGATATCTCGTTTAGTAGCAGACAATGGCGAAATTTGTATCTTACCGTGCATTTGCCACTCAATACATTTGGCTGCACGCCACGCGTGCGAATACCTGCCGCCGTACGTTGAGAAGTTTCTGCATTCCCTTTATTCGTACTTCTCGCAAAATCCTAAACGACTGAGTATGTTAGAAGGTACGCAACAGTTCATGAAGGTCGCAAAGCGAAAAGTTAGGCAGCCATCGGCAACTAAGTGGCTAGTACTATCTGAATGTATAAAAAGAGTCTTAAATCAGTGGACAGTTTTATTTAGCGCGTTAGCGGAGGCATCAACAGAAAAAGGTGCTGGTGTCGCAAAGAGAATATTTTCAAGTTTGAATTGTCTTTATACCAAGGCGTATTTGCAATTCATGGATTATATATTAGTTATATTTACTGAACTCAGCCAACTATTTCAAAGCTCGAAGGTTTTAGTTCACCGCCTGCTCCCCGAATGTTACAGATTGTTGAAAACATTGGGAGGCAATTTCTTACAGTCTAAATATCTGAAGGAACCAAATATACACAAAATAAATGTGAATAATGAAGATAATTTACTACCACTGACAAAAATTTTTACTGGGGCAAGATGTATGGTTACACTGAGTGAAATTGCAAATGGTAATTTGGAAGAAAACGAAGACATGGTACAGTTTTATTCAAACGTACAGAAATGTTACCAATCGGCCTTCCAAAATATTGTCAATAGAGTGCCATTTGATGACGCATTTTTAAATGCACTAGGTTTTTTAAACCCGCGAACAGCTTTAGACATTGACAAACATCAGCACGGCCAATTAAACTGTATTTTAAACAAATTTAATTCTAAATTCGATCATGACGATGTAGTAAATGAATGGTATTTATTGCCGTTTACTTTCTCGGAGGAGGCAAAAGAAAAGTTACAAGTAATGAGTTTACCTCAGTTCTGGCACGAAATGAGCATCACTGCCAATGCTGAAGACGAACGTATATTGCCAAACATATCCAAACTAGCGCAGTTGTGCTTATCGTTGCCCCATTCAAATGCCGATGTCGAAAGATATTTTTCCACTCTCGCACAAATAAAAAATAGAGATAGGAATAGATTAAACCCAGAAACAGTAGCTGCGCTCACCAGAATAAAACTGGATTTGAAAAATAAAAATGCACACGGTTATGATTATAAAATTACTGATGATATGTTAAATTTATTTAACGACAGTATGTATAAGAACGAGAAAATACCGGAAGAGCTCATCGGAATTTTATTGCCGGATGAGATGAATGAAAGTAGTAGCGATAGCGACAACAATTAGAAAATATTCTATTCATAAATGTATATATTATAGTTGTTAATATGTATATATGTTCCTTTCCTGTTTATATGTACATTACATTATATTTTACCTATAATATTAAGTTTTGTACTTCAAGTTTTATATTTTATGTATATATTTTGTAACATAATTTCTGTATACTTTATATATATTTTGTATATATTAAATACAAAAATATGTTTTATCACCTTACACGTATAGTATATTATAACAGGCTACATTCCTTCAATTTACCATTATTAGTGCATAAATACATAATATTTCCATTATTATTTTCTGTACTCTTTTACATGCCACCAATATTATACATACTTCATTTTATTAGAAACAGGGAGGTAAAGGACCTAGTATTTTTTAATATTACCGCCACATTTCATCGCAGTGACGTATGCACAAGTATGTGACGTCACATTGGCTTCGCGTTGGCGCCACTTGGCTGGCGTGGCGCTGGCGTCAGTTCATGCACACATTACCACCGCTCCTGTAGGTGTTTCCCCCTCCACCATTGGAGATTAATCGATCCTAACCCTGAATAGTACATACGATTGCTTCAAAGTAGCGTAGTATATAGTTCGTGAATTTACGAAAATATGACGTAATTTTGTACTTCTTGTCAGGAAGCATTATTTGGGGGCGTAAAAATGCCATTCTGGAATTTCATTCGTGACATATTTACTGGACGAAATTCAGAAGAACCCAGAAACAGAGGGTAAATATTCGTCAGAATTTTTATTTAGTAAAAATACACGTATCATGTGACAATGTTATTTTGACAGTCTACGCTTGTCTCCTTCTTACTCATTGTGTCATACCCTTGTACATATTATTTGAAATTGACTTCGTAAAATATCGCAGGTTCTCCGATTATCAAGACGATTATGACAGATACAATTTTAGAAATCCAATCTGGCAAAATGACGAAGATGATGATATTGATGACTTTAGGTGATGTATATCTCATGTTATACAATACAAGAAATATAACTCGCAGACCTTTCATATGCATTGTCATTTTCAGTAATTTGGTAATTTGTATATTGTTAAATATAGGCGTTCCAGAGGAAATATGCAATTTCACATTTTCAGTGATCCATTAGAAATAACCAAATACTTTGAATCTCAGATCGATGATATATTAAAAAACTTTGCTTTTGGATTTAACAATGACGGTATATTTTTATCTATAGATGCACAGTGGGTATAAAAAGTATTTGTACATTGTCTAATGTCAACAAAAACCTAAGAGTTAAAACAATCATGCAATCAAACTGCCATCCATCTAAAAAGTATCAAAGGTGTTCACAAGCTAATTAGAATTGTCACAGGAATTTATGTGTGTACGTGATGTCTTCATAACAATTTCAAAAATCAGAATTGATATT
Source organism: Andrena cerasifolii (assembly GCF_050908995.1). Taxonomy (NCBI): domain Eukaryota; kingdom Metazoa; phylum Arthropoda; class Insecta; order Hymenoptera; family Andrenidae; genus Andrena; species Andrena cerasifolii. The sequence continues at coordinate 9,332,446 of NC_135119.1, read as the reverse complement.
GTAATTGTTTTCAATACCTGATCAAAGCTCATAATTTCTTTTGTAAAACTAGAACTGTACAGGTACTCACAAAATTTATTTCAAATGTTTCTTGAAATATGTAAATATTACTTGTTTTATGAGAATTTATTAACGAAAACAGTAAACGAAATTATACATGGTTTTTGCCAAAATTAGTCACTGTATGAATACTTACACTCATTCTATATGTATGGTTAAATCTAAGAGTACATTTATTACATGTTTAGGTCATAATACGTTTGCAAATGTACCTCCATTTCCATCTCTACAGGATGAAAATTTGCGTGACAAAATGTTAAAATCAAATAACGGTGAAACGAAGGCAAAAGTGGATACAGACTTAGATGGAAAGTTAGTATTGAAATAGTATACAATTACTTTATTTGAGGGAAAAGGTTATTGAGCACAATGTCTAAAACTAATGCAAACAATCTTTGGTCTCTTAAACAGGGTTACTGCAGATAATTTTTCTAACGTATGGGATGAATATAGTAAACCGAAATCATCAGAAGTGTTTGTACCACAGCCACGCATGATTGGGAAATCCATAAGAAAGGAATATGTCCGTAGATCTGATGGAACAATAGAACAAAAACAAGTATTTAGAGACAGTGAAGGAAATGAGAAAGTAACTGTATCTCAACAAATTGGTGACAAAATACATACTGTTACCACAAACAGAGATAAGAATGGGCTAGAAACTAAAACAGAGGAATTCGTTAATATTGATGAAAGTAAGTAAATTAAGATTATAACTTCGTATCGTCTAGTTACGGACGCCTACGCACCACCTTCATGCACAACCGTGCATTGCAGTACCTCGCCAACTCAAGCCGTTTCTGACGCACCACCTCACCGGGTAGTGAGTGGGTAGTTCCAGCCGCTTCTGAATCACCACCTCACCGTGCAGTGCCGTGGTGCGACGATTCGAGATTATGTGTCATGCGATTCTGATTGGTTGATTTTGGTAAGACTAAAGATTCGTTGGGAATCGACCAATCAGACTCGCATGGCACATAACCTCGAATTGTCGCACCACGGCACTGCACGGTGAGGTGGTGATTCCGAAGCGGCTCGAACTACCCACTCACTACCCGGTGCGGTGGTGCGTCAGAAATGGCTTGAGTTAGGCGCTTCCGAATCTAGTATATGTTTATTATTACATGGATTTCAGGTGAAATAAAAGGAAATACCTGGTTACCATCAAATAACAACAGTAGTTCTTATAATTCACACTTGAATTATTTTCCATGGGAAAAATTTTTTAAACCAGATCCAAAATTATAGTCGAAGTGGATATCAATGTTTTCTTATAGGTAAAATTTATTAATAGATAATAGATGGTTTCATTTCGAAGAAAGTCAAATTGAATCTGTGTAATACATATACAGTATGTAATAAACTTATTTCGCTATTATATATTACTGTATGTTGTTTTATTCAATAATGTACAATTTGGTCCACTCTCCATCGTGCATTTGAGATAATTGGAGCGATATTTTAGGTATTTCTTAACATGCCAGAGTCACATCAGCGGTGGACGGGGGCATACAATGAAAAAAGTTCATATAAACATGTGCCCTCGTTCTAATGCGCGATCTTTGAAACAAAGATTTCGCTTCTTTTATTTAAAAGAGTCATAACTCGTCCCTGTTAGTCTCCACTTCTGACAACCATAGCTATACATAATACTATACGACTTGTGCACACCATGTGAGGATTTCCCTCAAAATCTGCTATCCCCGCTACTTTATTTGTAGTTTCCGTGACGAGTGCAGTAGAGTCTCAATTATCCGAACCTCGATTATCCAAAGCAGTGCTGCATCATCGCTAATCCCACCACTTCTTGGAACCAGTGTAGCGGTAACGATTGATTCATTGATTTTTCGCTTAATATACATTACCACATTTGAAATTACAGCAGTAGCACTCTTGTATTTAATAAGTAACTTTATAGGTGTAAATCCTTCATGCGTGCTTCATTCTTCGAACTGTTCGATTATCCGAATAATTTGGATTTCCGAACCACCTCGGTCCCAAGCAATTCGGATAATGACGCTCTACTATAAGAGAGACTGAGACCGAATGAGAAGGCACCGTAATTTAGGGTTTGTCGTTGCCATCTGCCTTCTCGGTCGTTCACATAAGAGTTGCCAGGTAATTCCCTACGCGTACGGAACACGTGACGTCACATAGGTATACGACCTAATCCAAGCGCAGTGGGTATTCGTATACCTGTGCACTATCCGCATCCATCGATAACCAGGAGCAGTGCAGTAACTTACTTTAGTGATACAGATTTTCAAGTGGCAGGTGAAGTGTTACGCCTTTTTTATTTGCTATTCACGCAATTTCCTTCGTTGCATGCCGATTTATTTGTTCGTAATACAAGCGCAGCGCGTAGCCACGCTACCGCGAGAGTTCAGCCGTCAGACTCGCGCTCAGATTGGTCCAGTTTTTTTGTTGTTGTTAATATCTCGTTAATGAAGCCTCGCAGAACATTTTCGCAAAGGAAAAAGTTGTTTCAAATCACCCCGCGAGTCACCTCCTTCAGGGAACTCCACCATTTTTGGGACAATCTGTACACTATTAGAAGTCTTAAATCTTTCTCCAAAGGAAGAGTAATAAATTTAGTTTTATTATCTAAATACGACATATTAACAATTATGTCAGATAAGCTATTTGTTTATAATATACAATGTAAAGTGCTTTGTAAAAGAACACTGTTTTTAATAATTGTAATATTTTGATATATAATAATGTTATTAAAAACAATTACAATTGTAATAAACAAACTATATTATTATTACCCCCCCGTAAACATGCAACATTTTACTAAAATAAACATTGCAGGCGTTACGATTGTTTATATTTTAAATAGATTTTATAAAAACTTAAAAAGAAAAATACTATACAAATAAAACAAAATACACCAGTTACTTTCACAATGTTTTTGTAACTTAACATTTTTTACATTATGTCACCTCAAAATTAACAAGTATTTCATTACCATAAATAGAAAAATTAATAGATTAAAATGGCTACAATACAACTCACTAACCCAGCAGATATAATTTGCGAATTAAAAGCAGCTGTAACAGCATTAGAATGGTTAGTTCAAGAAGTTCATCTGATATTAATTGGTTAGGTAGTTGTATGACGTTCAACGTAAAATAGTTATTAAAAATAGCTGTAGAAGTATTATTAGAACATATATTTTCCTAGAATAAATACTAATCTCACGCTATACATAAAGACTTTTATACGTGTTTGCTGCAAACCATTTTTTCAATTTCTCGAAAATCATGTGTATATATATATACATACATACATATACAGGGTGTTTATAAATGTGTGGGACAGTATTTCAGGATCGGTTCTACTCAACAGAATAATAGGAAAAGTTGGTATACGCATATGCCCGATTATGCTTAGTTTTGCAAACATATTTTTAGCATAGGTAATCATCATTATACCCATTATTTAGCGGTTAAAAGTAAATCGGCAACAAATAAAAATTTTCAGAAAAAATGGAAAATTTCATAGAAATTGTATACTTTGGTGCCAATAATTTATTCGACGAATAAAGTTAATTCTTTTATTCGTCGAGCGTTGCAATGAGTTATAATACTACTGTTGCGGATAGATGCCAAATGTAGTTTGTTATTACCACCTCTTCTCAGATCAATCTATTTTATAAGTTTTTTTTATAGTTTCGGTCATTTTATTACGGTATCAGCAAATGTATTAATTGTTTTATACAATAGTTATCATAACATGGATATGATAAAACAGAATCAACGAAATCCAACAACGAGACTTCCACCAATGAGAATATTAGAGCTGGAGTGTTCAACCAATAAGTGTGCAGATCCAAGTCCAATGGTAATTCTAATAAACTTAAAAATCAACTTAATAAATTTAAGTGTCATTTAAAACAAGCTACGTAGGTATTCAATTTATATATTCCATAATTGGCCCACTGTGTACCATTTTCCTCACACTCTTATAACTTTGTCCATTCTTTAAATTTCGACTCAGAACGTTACTTATACGTTATATTTCTATTACCATACACTAAGTATAAGAAGATGCAAAAAACCACCGATTAAACCTTAATTCTTATTTTAGTGTGCACCTGAATTGAAATTTCCTGAAATGAGATCTGGGATTTTGTATACGAGATGCTATTGTGTGCACAGAGATGGCCTTCAAGATGATTGTCCGTTGACCCAATGTCAAGGACAACCTGATTGTCTCTGTAAACCATGGCCCGTTTGTCCACCCGCAAGATATTTACGACTTCGACACCCACAACAATATCCAGCAGAATAAAATTCAAATAATATTGGAGACCACTGTGTTTAGTACAGACATACTCAATAATACTATTACATACCCTGATAGCCAGATCTGGGCAGCAGAATCTGATATCAGAACCGTAGTCGTCTGTGTCCGCAGATGGCTGCATTCTGAGGTGCAGAACCTGATGTGAGTGCCTGATGTCAGATCGGCAGCAGATCGGCAGCAGATTCTGCCGTCTGCTACGGTTCTGACGTCAGACTCTGCGCTCTCATGCCGACCCTGCTACCAATCTGATATCAGACTGGAGACAGATGATTATCAGGGTATATTACATAAGGTACATATTCTCCTTACTTTTTCTATTAAATGTACACTGTATAGATACTTGATGATCTCGTGTGATGTACCACACTAGGGGCTCTAAGAAACCGAAAAGAAGTCCAAGCCCATAAGGCATGAAGCGAAAATAAACATGGGCCTATCTTTGAAAAGAAGATGAAATACCCTTCCTTAGAGTGTCAGTGATATACTCAACAAGAATTGAAATTCTTCTAGAAATAACTGTTTCACACTGTTATGTAAAAGTTCTTTGCGAAACTGTTACAAAGAACGGACACTTCTGAACATATCGGTTCTGATGTTAGTTCTATAATAGGTATGCAGTATTCCTCTGTTAAAAGCCAAATTTCTCTGCCCAATTGAGGGCTCAAGAATCATCCCCCCCTCCTCCCAAGATATTTTATTTACATAGGCCAGACAACCATCACACCAGGGCCCCAACATCCGAGGACAAAGAGTTATCGCCTGTAAAAATAATCTGAATGATGTCATATTTCGAGTAATTTTCATTCGAAAAAAGTCAGGAATTCATTGGTAAGATTCTTATGAAAAGGTAATGAAAAATATAAAAATTGAAATTTCGACTAGTGAATAAATGACTATGGACGCCAGACTTATTCTTTTAGGTCAAGCTCGATCAACTCATTCGTTCCTGGAGGGTCGGAGGAGCATCTTCTGGTGAGCAGGAGCAGAGAGCATTCAAGAACGAGCAAGCTACGCCTTTGAGAACAACTGTTCTGTGCTGGGGACTGTTTACGGATGTACAAACACAGACCCCTTGAAGGTAAGTACGTATTTAGCAATATGCTTTGAAAATCTATCGAGTTGCGACTCTGTAATCATATCACATTTTTGGTTCAACATTATCCGCAGCATCCACTGGTACATTTTTGAACGCCCACTTTGCGAACTCTGTATAAATTTGGAAAGAGCCCGTCGCGGCAATCGTCCCTTTGTGCTGAGTTCACGACACGGCAATCGCTATTGAAGAGCAGAGAGGTGCTGATAATTGAATTTAAAATCCGAAATTTGTTCTGTTTATAAACGGTTAATTTCGAAAGGTCGAGTTGGAGTACGTATGATAACCAGTCCTCGAAAAGACGAAAATCACATCGATACCGTAAACCCAAATCTATATTATTAAAATCCGATAAGCTATTGTTGGTTCCTTTTACAGAAAACATATGTGAAAGTGGCAATAATTAAAGAAAAGAAACTTAGCAGTTGACTTTTTAATCGATCGATCTTTTTTCATCCAAGTCGCATATTCCAATACATTTTTCGTGCATTTTATCTGTTTGCTGTAGTTTTAGTTGTGACTGCTTTATGTCCCGCATACATTTACTTTGTAATATGCAATTAATTTGTTATAAACAAATTATTAACAAATTGCTGAATATTACAAGGGCATATCCGGAGACCCGTATGAATCCGTCAGCGGATCGAAAGTGAAATTTGAGATTAAATTGTTTATAACAACTTTATTGCACATTGATAATTAAACTGCTACCTTGATAATTAAACATAAAGCTGTGATCTCAACAAATTTTATTGCACCATATTTTCCATATCTATTTGAAACTCTCACAATGGGACTTACACCACTTTCAAAATAAACTTTTTCATCACTTCATTAACCAGCATATTTTCGTTTTATAGTTAACTCGATTTTTTTGGAAAATGGACTTACGCCACTTTCAAAATAAACGGCTCATACCTCAATTTGATTAAAATCGGTGAGGAATCCCTAAAGTAAATAATCACCAAATTTAGTATTTCGCAGGGAAAATTGTTTCTAGAGAAGTTTCCAACAAAAATTGTGTTTACCTTAGGCGTCTTATGTAGGATAGTAATGCCTGACGAAGACAGGCTAAAAAACTAGTACATGTATGTTATTAAAAATTTATGTTTTCAGTTAATCTACAGTTAGGCACTTTTTTTATACTACTTATAGTATTAATAAAAAGCACCCAAAAGTAGTAGTCACAATTTGTATTTATCTCCTTATAATAAATTCGCAAAAAAATACTTGATCTTCAAACAGTTTGACTGCCTAGTCCCCTTAATAAGTCTTAATTATTTGCTCGTATTTTCCATTACATATGTTCTACTTATATTGAGAAAATGACACATTCTATCATGTCTTTTACATTTTATTGGTACTCTGATAACATATATTAGTTGCATTAATGTATTCCTATGTGAACAAAAAAAGGGCAAAACGCATGTAAATATTACAAAATGCATTTAAGATTTTTATATAGTAATTTGCCAAGCAAAGATTGTGATGTGTCTATTTTATCCAGAAGAGTAAATTCAAGTCATGAAATACACAGAGTTAATGGGTTGAGATATGTAGTAATGGACAACAAAGATTACACGGAGAAAGGGTACAAGAGAACATAAGATAGGAGGCAAAAACAATATATAGGTATACAAAATTAACTTGGTCATAAACAATTGAATACATAAGGTGGTGGACAACACGGTACACATAGTGATGGACATGGTGGTACACAACATGGTGGGCAAGGTGGTGAGCAACATGGCATACATGGTGGAGGACAAAGTGGTGCACACACTGGCATACAGGGTGGTGGACAACATGGCATACATGGTGGTGGACATGGTGGTGGGCATGGTGGTGGGCAGCATGGCATACATGGTGGTGGGCATGGTGGAGGACATGGTGGTGGGCAGCATGGCATACATGGTGGAGGACATGGTGGTGGGCATGGTGGTGGGCATGGTGGAGGACATGGTGGTGGGCAGCATGGCATACATGGTGGTGGGCAACATGGCATACATGGTGGTGGACAAGGTGGAGGACATGGTGGTGGACAAGGTGGAGGACATGGTGGTGGACAAGGTGGAGGACATGGTGGTGGGCAACATGGCATACATGGTGGAGGACATGGTGGTGGACATGGCGCACAAACATTGTAAGAAATGCAAGGGGGTGGTGGAGTACAGTAGGTAATGCAGGGTGGACAACATGGTGGTTCAACACAACAAGGATTACAATTTGAGTTATTAGATCCGCTTGAACAGCAAACCTGTTTACTTGGACAAGGATTACTACAAACTAATCTACAATATGCAGCTAAAGCAGCTTCTCTTGCTTGATCAGCACAGTAATATTTCCTCAAGGCAACTTCTGTGTCTCCTAAATCAGTTAACTTCAATAATGCATTGCGACCGGGACCACAAACAGGATACAATTTCGTCATGCACTCTGGTCTACCCATACAATCCCACATCATGCATCTGTCTTGTAAACCATTTCTTTTGATACACTCACATCTGTATATAATACTTGCTCGAAAATCAAAACTTTTACATCGTTTTACTGGACCCTGAAATATGAAATATAACTCACTTGGACCCTTAGTCCATTTCAGGCACATATGCCTCAAGGCCCTTTTCCACCCATAATTACCTCCTACCCAGAAACTAAACTTTCTCCAGTAACACCACTTCCACCCTCTCAATAACCAATCCCAATTTCTACTCCCTCACCCTCGCAAGAGCAACCACCAATAGCATTTTACTACTCCACGTTTTTCCTCGCACATGAACGAGAAATCAAAAAGTAGTTTTTAGTAAGCTTTGAATAAAGATGTGTTTTTTACTTTACACACATTTTTGGATTTGTTCCTCCCCGGGTTCACGACAGTTTACTTAATAAGTATTTCCAAAATAAACAGTAAACTATATACATAAACCTGTAACACTTGCAACCGACGTTCTCCTTAAATTTTTCTTGACTTTAAAATTTATATTACTTTACACTACACTATATATTTTCTACAACATCAGTCTGATATACATATATAATGTCTATGAAGAAAAAAAAAAGAGAAATCTGAATTCCTACGTGCATCATCTATGAATCATGAGAAACCAGTTATACTCACACAACATGGAAGATCATCGCAAGGTGAAGTAGGACAAACAACAGGAGGTGGACAAAATGGCTCATCCCATTCACATGGTTTCCTATAACAAATAGTTTACAAGTTTGCCTTCAATGATTTCATTTAAATACGTTCTTACTTTCTTTCCATAGACCCAATTAAACATTTTAGCTGCGCCAATAATTCTCGTCTTTTGTCACAATTTGGATTTTTTCCATCGCATGGCATTTTTACTAATAATTTAGTTTAAATAATCCTACACAAAAATTTTGACTGTGTTGCGAATATTATAGAATTTCTATCTTTTTTTATACTTTCATTTTGTTTCTTTGAATACTTTTTACTCGATTAATTTAGTATTAATCTTGAAACTAGAATGGTATATTTCAAGATAATCAATATAGTCTGAACATATGTACATACATGCGATATGTAACAAGTGAATAGTTATTTTATTTAAAACATCAATTGTTTGGCACCACTTTATATGGAAACAGTTGTCAAAATTTAAAGTTTTCATATACATAATAAAATCAAATAAAATAAAGTAAATACATAAAGAGACAGTAGTCTAACTGGAAGGAGAAATATGTCTTGTGGAAATTCACCTTGTGCGCAACCACCTTGTTCACCCTGTGTAATCCAGTACCGTTCACCATCCTGTCCATCGTGTGTACCTTATTCACCCTGTTCGCCACCTTGCGTTTGTTGCCCACCAAAATGCATAGCTTGCCCACCACCATGTAAAATTACAATATGTACTCCACCAGTGCCGTGCGGACCATGTCCACCGAAATGTATTCCCTGTTGTCCACCCGCATGTTCAATAAGATGTCTAGCCAGAGCCACAACACGCCCCCTTAAGTGGACCATAAACTTCTAACAAAGATTATCTATTTACTAAAATAAATCTGTATCGTATTATCCGCTCGGCACAACTTGGAAACAAATTACTTGCTTGGATGTAATTATGTTTCCCTATTATTACATTTGTTTAATTTGAAATAATATAGGGTAAACCAACCAGTAATTCACCGTATACCAGTGAATGACCATTAGGCAAAGAAATGTCAATTATAAATATAAACATAATTATACGTTTATAAATGGAGTGTAGTTGCACTTTTAATATCCTATATTTTTAGTTACGTGTATTAAGCAAACATTAATAAGTACAATTCTAATTAAGAGTATGAGGTCATTTACTGGGCTTCTACACGTTTCGCATTTTATAATTTTTTTCTTTTAAATTACGATAAGAATAAGTAATTATTTTTATTGAAATTTCAAGTAAAATAAATTTAAATGCAATTTCAACAGTTTCCGTTGTCGTTATGCATAAGTATATTCAAGTATTAATCCCAAAGGTCCATAGATTCAACAATTCGGTCATTCATTGGTTGGTTTACCCTACTTAAGCGGGTTTTAACTTTGAACATTGAGTAACAAAGTATAATTGAGAAAGAAGGTGATATAAAATCTGCATGTATCGTAACAGTGTACCAAACAATAGTTAACAATTAATAAATCATACATCCCATCACAATGAATTATATGTAAAAATTACAAAGTGATTTTGTTAAACAGATTCTGCAAGGTCACCATACCTTCTACACCTGTTCCAAGATCAAAAGTATATATTCCCAAACGACCTTGCTGCAGGCCTGGTTGTTTTCATTTCCCAAGGCCAAATTGTTGCTTGTATGTACATTGGCGCTTACCATGTAGAGCAGATTGCTTTGAAGTGTAAAACCGAATAAGTAATAAGTTCGATAGAGATTCACATTTATTTAATGGTACAAAAGAAATTCAATTAATTATGTTACGCAATAATGCGAAATTCCATATCAATAAAATATTATGTACTATAAGATTTTTTACTCGTTTATTCTTATAGAATAATTTTTTTCCAAATAATATTAATGTATGATAATTGTTTTCTACAATCTGTGCACAAAACGCTGTTAAGGAGAAACAAATGTAAAAGTATTACGTCCTTTCTTCAATAAAATACCTTGTTCGTTTAATTTTGATATTAGTTGAGAAAAATCATTTGTCAAAACATTTCCATCCAAAGCAATTTCACGTAATCTTTCTGTAGTGAATAATTCCGTCTTGTTGGAAAACGTTTCCGTTCTTAATAACTGTATAAATCCTTGAACCTTCGCAACAAAATATATGCATTATTATTTCACAAATCTCTAATAGGTATTATAAAAACGTATAGAACTACTTAGCGTACATGTTTCTTATAGCTTCTCCTCTTGCTTAATGCCTGCCAACCAATCATATCATTATCAAATGTATATCTTAAGATTTCTATTACATCTGCAGCATGCGCTTCAGTTGCTTCCGCACGTAATTCTAGTTTTGCTCTGGCCTGTGTTAATATTAATATTAATATTACTCGTTCAAGAAACAAAATTTAAATCTATTATCTGTGCGAGAATTAAAGAAGACTGAACCTCGGTTAATCTTATCATAGCTTCCAATTTCCTATTATAAACAGATAATCCACCACATTTATCTCTTCTACTTCGAAGTTCTAAATAATAATTTTGTAGCATTGCGCCTGCCTCCTTAGTCAATTTCGGCTTAACATATTGTCGTGCATATGAAATGTATTTGCGAAGAGCTAACGGTGGGAGGATATTAATATTTTCAGTTACAGAAGACATAAGTCTCTTCCTAGAAAATTATTTATATTTTAGCACAAACTAAATAAATACCATATTAACGATAATTATTATTTTAATAAAACTAATGTTTTTAAATCACCTCAATGTGGATGTAACATTACTTGATATATTCCTATGCTGAGATGTATTTGGTTGTGTTTTATTCATTGTATTTAAACCCTTATGAAATGACATAACGTGCTTACTTAATAAATCATCTATGTGCTATTACAAAAGAAAATGTGTAATATTATTGCACTGTTAATAAATTCTGTCAAGAATGCGTATTCACACGATCGCTAAAATAATATAATGATAAACATGCACCTCATTTGGTTCGTCTAACAATAAAAATACTAAATCAAACCGTGACAAGAGAGGTAGGCTCATCTTCAAATTTTGCAAAACTGTTTTACTTTTATTAAATCGACCATTAATTGGATTTGCAGCGGCAAGAATCGTAGTCCTAGTAGGAAAGGAGCAAACTATCCCTGATTTAGCAATGCTTACAGTTTGCTGTTCCATAGATTCTAATAAAGCCTGTAATTAAATATTTACTTTTATAATACAGACAAATAGAAGATGAAGAATTTCAGGAACTACGCAATTTATTCTTCTAGATATTAACTTTCAAACATTTGATATTAAAATTTATATTACCGCATATTGCTTAGACATTTTATCAAATTCATCGATACAACAACAGCCCCTATCAGCCAAAACTAATGCACCTGGTTCCAAACCATAGTTGTTACTTTTTTTGTCTTTTGTAAGTGTTATTGTCAATCCAGAGGATGTACTTGTATTTCCGCAGACATAGACGCCTTTAAGAATTATTGTTATAGAATATTTCAAATTAAATGTAGAAGGATGACAATGAAACTTTAGTGTTAATGTTATACCTTTTGCAGCTATTTTTCCACAGGCCTTCAACATTTGTGATTTTCCAAGACCGGGGTCACCAACCATTAATGTATGTATGTTATCTCTTAACTTTGAATGTCCAGCATTCCCACCAAATAAACTTAATAGCAGTCCAGCTTTGATCATTTCATGACCATATATACTTGGACAAAGTGAATGAACCAAAAGTGAAAAAATATTCGGTGTATTATAAATTTCCTATTGCATAGCCAAAGAAAAGCATATATACATATATTCATTTAATAATGGTAATAAACTTTTTCACAATTATCATAAAGAGATATGTCAATATTTTTAATACCTTTATTGCTAAATAATCTCTTACTGTCATATCATTATCTACATTTTTACTTCGAAACCTCTGTTTGTTATTAATTATAGTAATAGCTTCCATGTACAAGGAAAATGCGATTTTCTTGCGTGATTTAGTATTCCTGGTCCCCTGCATTACATACCATGTATGAAACTTTTCAACAATTAAACCTTAAATTGCAACCTTTTATTTTCTTTAAATGTACACTTATTAATGAAATCAGTTTAATAGTCACAAATTAAATAGAAAATAATATATGTATATAAATTCAAGTTATCAAAATAATAATAAACGTACTACATGTATAAATGCCATAATATAGATAGTAATACAAATTGTACTTGTGAAATGTTTATTAAGGGCATATAATGCATCTGACCGAGCAAAATAGTGAGATGCAGGAAAGTTGTCTATTATGCTGAATATAAATATGGAAAACTTTAATTCATCGTAGAGAAAGTAATTATGCAGAAAGGGTGATCCAGCACTAGAGGTGTACGAGAACTCGAAAACATTGGGAACCTGAGGTCAGGACGGATCTGGTCGGGTTACCGAAAATTTCGGGATTCCCGAGAATGTCCGGGATTCCCAAGAAGGTCCAGGATTCTCGAGAGAGCGGGGACTCCCGGAAGTGTCGGAATGCTTTTTTTAACTCAATTTGTAATGACAGTTTAATTACAAATTTAAATCCGACATTTAGAAATATTCACTTTTTTAGTATAAACTTAATAACGATCAGTTTTTAAAAATAAATATTCGGTATTGAAAAAAATGTTTCCAGTAAAACTTACTTTGTTTCGAGGGGAGCATCTTGTGATGATCACAAATCTTATCTAGGTGGACGTGCTTTGAAAATTTCAAGGCGACCTTTGTTTTTTTTTAAATCAGGGTTGTCGAACTTCCCTACTCTGCGAGCCACACGACTTGCGCGCCCGGTCAGCCAGTTCCTCCACTTATTTTTCCCATGGAGTTGCTCGAGACCAACGCTCATTATCAATGAACCGATCCTCCCCCATGGGCAAACAAGACTACATGTATAGTCGGTGAAACCAAAATATGAACACGAAATGTGGATGTATGGTTCCGAGTTTGAGTTTCTTAAGGCTGCCGTTTTCAGAAAACCCGATAATAACAAAATCGGGGGATACAGTTTCGTATTGCAGCTCCGAATCTATAGTCTACATCCAAAACCCAATTACAGCACTCGATAGCCAAAGGATCAAAGAATTTGTTGCGTTAGGTGAGGACCGTGACACATCAACCGATGTGGGTCGGGGTGTTGACAGGAGTTCCCACACACCCAACCGGTGCTCTCGAAGGCATCCTCTTCCTAGCAAAAAAATTATGTTTTAGAACCAGTATCATGCTAATATTCGGTGGCGTCAGCACCGTCGAACAGAATCGGAGTGTTGACGGGCATCCGCAAGTTTCTGGTTCAAATCACCAAACTCATATCGGTTCGCTACCATGCTTTACGCGCCTGCGGGCGGGCGCGCGCAACCCGCGCTAATCTATCCCCAACAAATACTAATACCCGGGACAAGTTGGAAAGTGAAATGCGTTGCGTCGGAATAAATCAACAGAAGTTTTTCGCAAATATCTCGAAAACGAAGGTCGTGCGGCGGTAACATGTATAAGAAAAAGTTGTTCAGAATGTTGAGTTTTACAACATATCCAAAAATCATTGAAATCGGTGAGGAACACCTATTCTGCATAATTACCTTAAGTTTTACTTGAAACATTTTTTTCAGTAACGAATACTTTAGGAGATAATAGTGTGGTTCACTTCAAATGGGATACCCTGTACAGTACTTCCTCGCTGAGGGCTCGGTTTGGCGTACAGTACGTAGACGATGCGGACTTTTCGCTATCCCCACCGCTTCTGTCTCACTCTTGTCCGGCGAACGCGAGATGGAAGGAGAGCGAGTGAGAGGCACTGAAAGCGAGCGAGGACGGTACCAGACAGACGACGCGTTAATATTTTGTCTGACTTTACTCTGAAAAATTAGGCAACTGTTAGGGCGTAAGGTTGACAAGAGGCGCAAAATGGTATTTTCATTGGTGGCATTGTTGAAAATAAATTTTTAAATGAAATACTACAACTGTTTTAAACACGAGTACAAATTAAAAGTAAGGTCATTAAGAAGCTCAATTAAATGTATTATAATGAAGGGTGCAATTTGACTAGTTCGCCTAGGGCGCAAAAAAGACTTGAACCGGGCCTGTGTCAAGCTTTCGCGGAAGCCGTTTCGTGTTTACGATGAGTGCTCACGACCATCGCGCACTCCCGTTACGCACGCAAAAGACGGAGTGTCAGGCGTCCGAAAGGCGGAGCGAGATAAAACATCAACGCGTCGTCTGTCTCGTACCGTCCTCGCTCGCTTTCAGTGCCTCTCGCTCGCTCTCCTTCCATCTCGCTCCCGGGGATAGCGAAAAGTCCATATCGTGTACACCAAACCGAGCCCGTAACGGGACAATACTGTATTTTCACAAAAAAAAACAATTTTTTTTATAAAATCAATCCAAATTTCAGGCGAAGCCGAGTAGTAAAGTTAGCCTGTGAATAATATCAAATGAAGTAGTGAATTTGTAATTTTCGCCGTATGACTTACTTTTATAATTCCTGTCACAGTAATATCATCTCCAGGCATACAAGAATTAACTAAATAATCCAATAATTCAACCTCAAGTATTCTAGGCATACAACCTTTGCTGTTCTACAATATAAAAAATAGATGATATTAATGCTAAAATATACATAAGTAAACATCAATTAATCCATGGAACTTCTATCAGTTGTATTTTACTTATGATGAAAATAAAAACCTGCTCGTTGTCCAAAAGTTCTTGTATCTTAATAGTTTGGCAGAAAACAGATTTTACTTGTGGTGCATCTAGCATTGCACGAAACTTAGACACACCACATATACTACATTTCTTTGGGACGGTATAAATTCCTCCTGGTTGTTTTATTATCATTTGTAAAGAACATTTACGGCAACTGAATACAATCCATTCTGCGAGATGGTTCACACGACCTACTCTTATTACACACCCTCTAATAGACACCAATTTCCCTGATAGAATAATAAGAGATGTTTGAGTACAACAGTTTTTCACTCATTCAAAAGGGTACATACTTACCACAAAAACTTGCTTTTAGATCTGGCAGGCATATAATTGATTCGTAATTTAATATCTTTAATCTAACAGTAGACAATGTACTTATAATAACCATAGTATTCGACAAGTCCTCTTTTGGCACAGCACCTAATATTTTCTAGAGCAATTAAATGTTTACTATAAACATCCATATAGCATATCATATTAAAGCTGCTGTTAATGAAATATACCTGATGTATGGAAAGCTTGAAACAATTTAACGTGTGTGAGGGATTGTCAAAGATACTCTTTTTGAAATTAAACCATTCATCCAAAAAAATGTTATCACTGTATATTTCATTCATGTCGATTGTAAAAACTATTCCACTTTCTAAATTTTCTACTGTAAGCGAAGATGACAACCGCTGGTGCCTATTAATAAAGTTTGTCACTGCTCGAACTTTTTTAACAGTATCAGAATCCTTTTCATACTCTAAAGAATGAAATAAATAAAATGTTTACAATTGCGATAATTATTTGCTTAGTAACTCTTTTATATCGCCGCTAAATTATAATTTTTTTTAAATTGATTGGAAATACAATATTTCTACCTTCACCGTCAAAAAATAGTTTCCACCCGTAATAATGGTTACTCAAATCCACATGAGTGTCATACGCTTCCAATAAATTACTTGCTTCGATGGGACCTAACTTCTGATATATGTTTTCAACATTTTGACCACCTTTATTTTTGCGCTCTGTAAAATATTAATTGCTTGTATGAAAAGTAGAATTTATGTAAGAAACATTTTCGTAAATTGTGTATACCAAATTCGAATATTAATCGATAAAAATGTAATTAGTTGAAGTATCAATTTGAATCATGTATAAAGTATCGTTATATCAAGCATATCACGAAATGGAAGAGGTGAATTTTTATACTTGGATAAAGCGAACTGAAAAAGGATATATTAAAAAATAAATCTTTTTACTATGAAATTTCATTGATTTCTTTGTAGTCGAATAGCGCTTCTTCTTAGCATCTTCCGATCTTTTGTCACTCATAATTATGAATGTTTATTATTGAAAGTATATGTATATACGTAGTTCTTGATTTTCCTTTAAATTTTATCAATGATTATGACAGCCTAAGTAAATCTTTTAACGCGATTGATTAGTAGAATAAATGTCTTATGATCCATTATTCGTTATTATGCCTGGTTTTTATTTGCGTATATTTTCTAGTAAAAGGTCAGATCACACCATCGACGATCTTGTATGTATGTAAGCACTCGTAAGTATATATATATATACATATATATGTGACATGCCTGCCGCGCAAAATACTTGTAGATCTTATCAACCCCACTCCTACCTCCCCCGAGTGAAATGACTGAGTGACTGAGGCTGACAAGACATGAGTCACAAGAGTGACAAGACAAGAATCACAAGAGTGACAAGATAAGAGTCACAAGAGTGACAACAGAGAACGCCACGTGATCGTGGTGCTGTGGTCCGCGCCACAGAACCACGTGTCATAGATGAGAATGCCGTTTTCCGTAGATAGTGATCCTAGAGGATCACTATCCGTAGCGTGCCTCGGGTGTCTCGGCAAATAGGAGTGGAGGGCTATGAAGGGCGATTTCCACTAGAAACACTACAAGAGTCTGGCCACGAGAAGGCCACTTTTGATTAGTCCGCCATTTTTGGTCTATTCCCGCTGATTTTTAAATCTGTCAATTTTACCAAGAAATGTTTTAATAAGAAACGTTTTTTGTCATACTATTCTATTTCTTGATATACCTATGTATATACCTATTTACGTGAAGTAAACACAAGTAAAATACCGCCATAAACGTAAGAGTTGATAAGAGTGGTTAAGAGTGAAATGGTGTATATCTCTTTCTCTCTCGTAGGATTTAGCCGTGGCCAGACTCTATATAGTGTCTCTAAATTCCACTTACGTGAAAATCGCCCGAAGTTATACACGGCAACAGTATAAAGTAAATTATTGAACGTATTACGTTAAAAGGACCTTCAATATTTGATAACAATTTGAATTTTCCGCTATTTTACAACCAATCATACCCTAATGAGTGTGTTCAGTCGACACAACCGGTGAGCAACCGGTGAGTATCTCACTAGATTCTACTCGCGTCGATCAATGAACGTGCAACTTCAGAGTAAAATCTAGTGAGATCACTCACCGGTTTTGTCGGCTGAACGCAGCCATTATGTACTTGTGTTTCCCTATTTACCTATCATTATTTTATAACGATTTAATTACACACTTTTTTATAACACTTTTTTCATATTACACGGTATAATACTTTGTATTTGTAACAATACTTCAGACTCTAAAAAATTCTTTAAGATATATATATTCGTTTATATAACGTTAAGTATGCATTCGATAATACAAAAAGTGGAACTTTAATAAACTAAAATTTAAGTATTTTATAACATATAAATGACTATAAACTATTGCTTCTATTTTCGATTCATGGTATTTGTTTGACTATCTAGGGTAAATAGTTTATTTTCCTTTGCCAGTAGATGACGCTGACTATGTCACAAGCTTCCATTATTTTTATGCGTAACCGAACTTGTAATTTCTTTTCGTATGCGAGGGGCGCACTTGAAGGTAGGTTAATTTAGAGATTTTTCGAAATTGTTATAAAACAACGATTATTTCGGTATATTTCTTATTCGCTTACATTTTACAATTCGTACAGACGCGTTTATGATATTCATAATATGAACAATCATTCTATTTCAATGTGTCTTCTAAAGTAAAGTGAGGATGAACACATGGCACGTTGCAAGCAATCTGATTTCATATTATTACTTAAGAAATCTGTTTGTACATTCTTGACAAATTATTTACTCATAAATTTCGTGAATATTAATTTTCCATCATATTTTGCACGAATGTAAAATTTTATTAGCAATCGTCAGACTTGCATCAACATTTGCCTAGATTTCGATCCTGGGAAGTAAGGATAAATAAGTTTTCATTTGCGCCTAGTTTGCGAAGTATGTGAATGCCGAAGTTGATAACTACATTATTATTGGATACAAAGCAACTAGTATCGCAAAGAAGTGTATCGTTTAAATTAAAAAAAAATACAAGCAAGAAGATACAGCGTAGGTAAGTATATTTTATATTTCTAAATTTATTACACATATTGTTTAGGTTACAATTCGATTTCTTATTCTTCGTTCCTTTCTGATTCTTATATATATGTATATCATCATTAACAGTTTTAGAACGAAAACTTATCTTTTCTGAAAATTGAAGTTAGTATAATAGTATATATTTGCAACTAATTAGGTTTAAGATTATTATGTAGAATTATATGTGCACGGTAAGTTTGCAACAAATTAAACATATACTGATAATCTTTTAAAATGGAAATTTTTTCTCATTTTCAGAAATTGTAGAGTTAACAAATAATTTAATTTAGAAGCAAAAGTTATTCGCAAAGGAGAACTTCCACCATGCCACAAAACGAGTATATCGAAAGGCACCGTAAACTGTACGGGCGACGGTTAGACTACGAGGAAAGAAAAAGAAAAAGAGAGGCCCGTGAGCCGCATAAAAGAGCGGAACGCGCTCGTACGTTACGCGGTATAAAGGCGAAGATATTTAATAAGGAGCGACGCAATGAGAAGATCCAAATGAAAAAGAAGATTAAGTCTCACATGGAAAAGAAGGTGAAAGAGACGTCGGACAATGTATCGAATGGAGCGTTGCCTGTATATCTATTAGACCGCGATGTTAAGAAAGACGCGAAGGTATTGTCGAACATGATAAAACAGAAACGTAAAGAGAAAGCTGGTAAATGGGACGTGCCGATACCTAAAGTAAAAACGCAATCGGAATCCGAAGTTTTCAAAATAATGAGAACCGGAAAAACTAGACGTAAGTCTTGGAAGAGAATGGTCACCAAAGTAACATTCGTCGGTGAGAACTTTACAAGGAAGCCACCGAAATTTGAAAGATTTGTCAGACCAATGGCATTGCGTTTTAAAAAGGCGCATGTGACTCATCCCGAATTAAAAGCCACGTTCTGCGTACCTATTATTGGGGTGAAAAAGAATCCGAGCTCATCGATGTATACAAGCTTAGGTGTCATTACAAAGGGAACAATCATCGAAGTAAACATTTCAGAATTGGGTCTAGTAACGCAATCTGGAAAAGTAGTTTGGGGAAAATATGCTCAGGTTACGAATAATCCTGAAAACGATGGATGTATCAATGCTGTGTTACTTGTATAAATTATCAATGTTGTACCATTGTATTATTACCTGAGCCATTGTCACGAAGAATTTACAATAAAGACAGTATATGAACACAAATATCTCGTTTAATTATTTCTACACGATATTTTTTAAGTATAATATTTAAAAAACCATGAATTCATGTAAATTATGGCGAATTCCACTTACGCCTAAATCGCCCGTGAATTTCATTAGGGTAGGTTTCCTTATACGCGACTGGACGCATCGTCAAGAATTTCAAAGTCGATTTTCTCGAAAATGAAGCGCAATATCGAAAAATTGTATTCCTCTGTCTCGACTTATTTACTTGTTATAAGCCGAAAAGAAAGAGTAACTTTTTCTCATATCGCGCTTCATTTTCGAGAAAATCGACTTTGAAATTCTTGACGATGTGTCCAGTCGCGTATAAAGAAACCTACCCTAATGAAATTCACGGGCGATTTGGGCGTAAGTGGAATTCGCCCCTAATAGATCTTTTTATCTTAGAAATTGAGATAGTGCAAAACTAGATAATTCTCTTTTTTCTTTGCAGTGATACATGCTACTGATTTCACCATGCAGATTTTTGTGAAGACCCTTACGGGGAAGACCATCACTCTAGAAGTTGAGGCATCGGATACTATCGAAAATGTCAAAGCTAAAATTCAAGATAAAGAAGGTAGCAATGTGAAATCTATTTAACCGTCGTACAACGAATGCAGGGTCATTTTGATCCAACTCGGACAAAGTTGATTACGATGTTATATTTGTGACGGCAATGGCAAAATATAGTATAAGAGGTCGTCCTTAAATTACGTAAAGCTTTGTGTGGGGGGGGAATTTTTTACATTTTCTTACAAGGGGGGGAGTCAGGTAGTGTTTTACGTCATATATTTTAATCTAATTTTCAATAAATACAAATTCTATCATTAATGTTTCAGAAAAGTAGTTTTAGTTTAAATTTACCCAAACCGAGTTAAATGAATTATATAAACCTTTAACTCGGCGGGACTCGCACCCCAATATGCAACACACGTTGCCGCTACCGGGTCAAAAATACTCAAAATTGAAAACTACAGTTCCAGAATATTTCATTTAACTTTCTTATTTTTATATTAAAGTACAGTGTTTTAAGAAAGACTTACCATAGAAATGTTGCTATGGGTCAAACTGACCCTGCATTCGTCTTACGCGACCACATTCAACATTCGTCTTCCGAGGGTCAACAGTGAACAGATTTTAAGGAAACGTGTATTTCAGGCATTCCACCAAATCAGCAAAGATTAATCTTTGCTGGCAAGCAATTGGAAGATGGCAGAACACTGTCAGACTATAATATTCAAAAAGAATCTACGTTGCATTTGGTCCTACGTTTAAGAGGTGGAGCTAAGAAACGCAAGAAGAAGAATTACTCCACTCCTAAAAAAATTAAACACAAAAAGAAGAAGGTTAAACTTGCAGTACTCAAATTTTACAAGGTACCTTGAACAGGTTTATAATTTTAATTTTATATAATTAGTATTTAAACGTAAGCAGTAATGGTAATCAGAATCTATGTAGTAAGGAAGTGATTCTTTGAACATAATTGAGGCTATCCGCGCAAGTAGCCTATCCCCCAATTTTGGGTGAATTAACATTTCAGCCTAAACCACCTTTTATACAGTAAAAATTTTAATTCTATAGTGGCCTGAGCAACATTCCAAAAACATCCACACAATGTGGCAGCTCAGAAATGTGTTTTTGCACTGAGCATTATGTTGATTTACGTCGCGCAATACCAATTCTCTAATATTCGGACATTTACAGTTGTATATAGGGCTGCCATCCGTCCGGGTTTCCCGGATTTGTCCTCTTTTTTTTAGGACGTCCGGGGGGGTTTTCTGTAGTGACCCGGTTTTTTCGATGCTGCTCGCTCAAAAAGTGATAAATATTTTATCTTTATTTCTTGATTGCGGTTAAAAAAGTTTTGGGTTTACGCCACCATTGCGCTTACACTCAATTGTAGAATTACTTTTGTCCTTTTTTTTTTTTTGGTAATGAATGTGCATTCTTTAAAAAATGTTCTATTAAATAGGTGGATGAAAATGGAAAAATACATCGGCTGAGACGGGAGTGTCCAATGGAACAATGCGGAG
Source organism: Andrena cerasifolii (assembly GCF_050908995.1). Lineage (NCBI taxonomy): Eukaryota > Metazoa > Arthropoda > Insecta > Hymenoptera > Andrenidae > Andrena > Andrena cerasifolii. The sequence continues at coordinate 9,310,449 of NC_135119.1, read as the reverse complement.
CAGGAGTTTTTATGGCTGCAATGGAAGATCGCCATTACTGTGGCAAATGCGGTTATACGCTTGTATTTAACAAGCCTGAAGACAAATGAGTTGAAAACATGTGACTTTACTTAATTAAAGAAATTCCATGAATACAAACGTGTTATTTCTTATTTTACATATCTACATATTGTTTTGGTATCTTCAAGATAAATGTATCATTTTCGATTACGAAAGCTATTTACAATTTCTGAACACGGCGTATTAAATATAGGGATACAAAAACTCCTCTTCCATTAGAATGGTATGTGTTTAAAATATATTGCCTTGAAAATCATTTATTTTTCCCTTTACAACGTACTAATATACATCATCTATACACATGCATGCACGTATGTGTGCATTTATTACAAATAACAGTATTATTACGAAAGAAAATTTAATAAATTCAATATTTTATAAGAAAGATAACTGCAAATATTCAAAACTATAGAAATTAATAAATTTAGGATATATTTTCTATGTGTCATAAACTGTTTGCATGTGTTGCGCAATTGGAGCTTAAAGGATCAACATCGCGAAGCACTCTTCTTCCTAGTTATGAATTATATGCGAATACAGTAATTTATTAATATTACTGTATTACAGTAGTGATCCGTTAACTGCTCGCTGAACTGATCCGATAGCTACTCGTGGGTTACCCCCGAGAACTATCGGGACTGTCTTAAACGAGCAAAGCTTCGGGCGGGCCACCTGCACTTGATGCAACACAGTTAAGGTCTTTGCATACATATCAGTTCCGTTCCGTCATTATACTTCGCACAATTCAAGTACTCGTTTCCATTACAATCATTAAAAATAATCAGAATTATATCATGATTATACAAATGGAAATATACAAGTTGGCATTTTCATTACTGAATGGCTTATTGCTGTCTTTGTCTGTATGACTCTGGCTCAGAGATGCACAGAGAGCCGCTCGGAGCCGGAGACCTCGTTGCGATCGTGGGCGCCGGATCAGAGTCGAGGGTGCAACTGTTACGTTGCTAACAGCATGGGTTGAGGGAAGTACAATAGTGTGCGCGATACGAACCTGCATGCACAGCAGTCTTGCAATTACCCTCATGCTTTGCTGTGGTTAGCAACGTATCAGTTCGGTGCTTAGTTCTAATCTGGGTCCCGGAACATAAAGGTGCACTCCCACTTGATGTAGGAAAAAATAAATTTTCATGATTTTGATTTTATCTCAATGAAACAGTTTTTACTGAGTTGCTAAAACCTTCCCGATGAAAATGAGTTCAAGCATGTCTTCAACCGTTGGCTAGGCGTCCCTTAGAATGGAAGGTGCGATAAAATGTTGGGACGCCTGCTAATTTTATTCCTTTTGCTGTGCTAAGTATGCAAAATTTCGGCATAATCGTTTAATTATTTTAAATCCTGCCTCAAAAAGCTTAAAGTTACGATGTAGGTACTATATTTTCTTTTTAGTTATTTGTTCACCTTTAAAAAATAATCGTTCACTTGGAATAGAGGTTGCTGGAATGTATAAATATTTTGTTTGGACTCATTTTCATCAGAAAAATTTTACCAACTCAGTAAGAATCATCTCAGTGAGATAAAATTAAAATGACAATCTTATTTTTCACACAGAGGAATGATGACTCATCGCCTACCAGCTTCCAGCGCAGGTAATAGAGGTTTGTTCCCACCACCATCCCTAGCAATTAGCGTCGGCAGCAACGCGAGCCGAGCTCAGGCGATTCTTGGAAGAGATGCTCGCCCACTGATTCGATAACTGCTCAGTACCAATCCCGAGCCATGAGAAATTATCGGAACACTACTGCATTAAGTAAAATTTATTATAATAATGCATCTTAATTGCAGTGGCGGATTTAACAGGGTGGCTGATGAGCAGCTGCCGCCTGGGCCCCTGCCCAGAAGCCTCACCCCAGGACTCCATCTCCAAAAAAAAAATTAAGTTTAGGTGTAGGTATCCAAACACTACATGTTTTTTCGTACTACTACACTTGGCCCGATTGTAGTAAACTACCTCTTCATTTTCCCGAAAAATGGGCCCCTCAGAAGGTTTGTCACTTGGGCATTTTTTCTTAAATCCGCCACTGCTTCATTGCATATTGTCTAGCAATACTTACTTTATTGAAATATTTTACTTGTTTTTTTTTATATTTCCGAATGACTTCGCTGTTCTGTATACGAGTTCAAACCTTTTAAATTTGGTTTCAAGACTGAAAACATTTTTTCTGTCGCTGTAGGATGAATACTCATTTGTAATTCCATTAGTGATTCTTCTGTCTTCAGCATTGAAAGAAAAGTTGTAATTAATTTATGCAGCATAATATTATAATTTTATGAAGATGCGATATATGACTTACTTGTCTAAGTAATTGTGCAGCAGTATGCAGTACTCTTTGCCATTTTCTCATTTCTACATTATGTAAGCTTTCTTGCTGTTGTAGTAAATGAATCCAATCTTCCTCAGTCTTAGGAGTACTTCTAGAAATTCCACAATTTTATAATATAATAATAAATACTACGTAAGTAATACATACTTTAATACATGTAAGTCCATGATTGTATAAGCTGCAGCTTCTTCTAAACTCCACAGTTTATAATATAGTAGGCCATTAATAATCATCAAACACAATACAGCAATCAGAAGTATTGAACTAACTATCATATTGGAATCGCCCCGAACACCAGAAACTATATATTTAAAAAATACACGTTATGTTTCTTAAGTTACAATTACCAATAATTCCTAATCTTACAATATACTAACAAGGAAAGATCGTAGCTATGGGTTAATCGACTTCAACGAAACTTTTTGTAGTGTATGTAGAGCGAAAATGAGCAGACATAATATGTATACAGGGTGTCCCATAATTCAGGGACTTCCGAGAACATGCAATATTCTGATGCAAAAAGACATCGAAAAGTCCTTTACCGTTTTGTGATCCGAGGCTTCGTTCTCAAGATATTAACAGTTGAATATTAGCGGTCGAACTTTCGGGCCACGCAGTTTAAAAGCCAAGACAGCTGAGCGCGGGGCAGTGACACCTAGCAGTAGACACGCGTGGATACAGACGCACGCACACAGTGGTTCTAGTGACATGCAACGTTGCCAAGTTTCCGAAGGGAAGCCGATTCTGGCGCCTAGTTAGGCGCTACCGCGCGCTCAGCTGACTCGGCTTTAAACTGCGCGGCCCGGAAGTCCCACCGTTAATATTCAAATGTTAATATCTTGAGAAAGAAGCCTCGGATTCCAAAACAGTAAAGGACTTTTCGATGTAACATTAATGTTAAATGTCTATGTAAATAATGCGCATTGACGCGAACGAAGAGATAGGTATCTGTTCATTTTCGCTCTAGATCCATTACAAAAAGTTTCGTTGACATCGGCGAGCCCACAGCCGTGATCTCTCTTAAGATATTACAATACAATGTTGTATTGTCTTCGTACCAGTTGTGTCATTAATATGTGACAGATTCAAAGAAGCTTGTAAATTGGAAGATGCATGATCTGAAGCATGACTTTGCAGAGTGATACCAGGTCCTGTAGCGCGGCGTCTTCTTCTCGCTTTTCTTTTTAGTCCAACTGTATTCGTACTCTCTTCACATTCCACGCCTAATGCCTTCATCAAACTTGAAAAATATTCCTCCATTCCAGTCCAACAATTTTTTTCGATAACGCCTATTTTAATTGTTAAAAGATAAATTAAACATTACAAATAGAAAGAAACATAAATTCTATATTTTTTACCTTTTACAAACCCCCAAACATTCTTTTTGTACTTTATTTGAGCATAGATTGCGATACTTGTTTCGTTTTCAGAAAGACTGGTTATACAATAATGAAGTAATACACTAAATGAATCTGCATATGGGATTCCAGCATTTGCACTCTCTACGTCAATACTATATAAATGACCTGGTTTGCTACATGGCAGCATTATCTGAAAATGAAATATTAAATTCATATATAAATGAAATAAATATTTTGTAGGTAATTAAATTGTATTATAAAATGTGGAATAGGGACTGAAATTATGCAGAATGGACGAATAAAAATTGCCACCTTGAATATTTCCGGAACCGTGGAAGTAACAGAAAATTTTTTCCAATAAAAGTTGTTTGGTATGAAAGGAGTCATCATATGGCTGTATCGATTTTTTGCAGGTGGAGTCGCTTACCAGATATTATTATTATTATTATTAATCGTCTTTATTATTCTAATAGAAGAAGCTACTACTACTTTGTTTCGTTGTCCCTAAAATAGGGACATGGTTATTTCATTTCTATAATTACTTTCGTCGCAATAAACTCCTGAAAATCGCTGAATTTATTGACGCGCTAACCGGAATGACCCCTTAGGCAGAGAGTACTGCAAAGAAATCATTACGACTATACCACACAAGTTGCATTCGAAAAATTGTCCTGTTGCTTCCACGATTCCGGAGATATTCAAGGCGATCATTCTTATTGGTTCGTCCTTTATAAGTAATTATTAACTTGAGAGTAACCTGAGTTTCTGTAATGTGAGATGTTCTTGGTCCAATTGCTTGGGACAGTGCTATTGTAAATGAAAGATTCCTAACTTTCTGAGCTGTTTGCTCATTTTGCGTCCAAGCTGATTGTATTAAATCTAGATTAATAAAAGCGAATGTTATAATAATTCCTTAAAATAATATTTTATCACTAGAATGTTTAGGTCATAACGAGAAGTTTAAATTATTAAAATTATATTGTTTTTTCATTACCAGTTACTATTGTATCTTACCAGTAGTTTTGCGAGCGGTTTGAAAATCTAAGAAGAACTTTGAATTTGTAAATAATAGGGTGAATAACTGATCAATATGAATAGGAAATGAAGCCTTGCTTATCTGTCGACCTTCGTGTGGTGCAGCGCATACTATACCGCATCGAATGCTTGGTTTCACTGAAATCAGAATAATTACGAACGTTATATAACCGCCGATAAAATACATTCTTCATTTCATTTTTATATCTTGATAATACGGTAAAAGTGGTGCTTGGGGGATTCACCTCCAATGACCTTGACCTTCACGTATGTTGTCAAGGTCATGTTCATAAGTAACCTTCAGAAGGCTGTCGCTTGTGGTTTGTTAAAAAGTTATTAACGCCTCGTATAGATCGGTAGTTGGTTGGGGCCCGACGTGTTTAGCGGCCCGCATCAGGGGCGTCGCCATCTGTTGAGAGATTTAAGACAAACTGTGTTCCAGAAACATACTCTCTCTGAAGAATAGCATCCCGACAAGCAACATACTCCTTCGACAGCGGTAAATGGGTAGGCAGCCTGCCAGCAGTTTGCTGATGCAAGGGCCTCACGAGGGGCCGCTATACAATTCTATCCCCAACCAACTACCGATCAAAGCAAGGGCGTAGCTAGGATTTCATTTAGGGAAGAACAATAAATAGTGAATTTCATTCAGGGAGGGGCAATGAATAATGAAACAAATTTTGGTATTATATCTTACGTATAATTAGATAGACAAAAAAGCAGTACACAATGTGGAATTACTTCACAATTTAATTTATTTTTATTTTGTTATTAATTAATTTAATTTCGGACAAACGACTAATTTTTTTTTCTCTGTCCCAGGGGAGAGGCAAGCACCCACCCCGCTACACCTTGGCTACGCCCATTGATCAGAGTTTTTAACAATCAACGAGCGACGGCCAAAACCTTTTGAAGGTCTCCCAGGGGGGTGACCTTGATAACATATGTCAAGGTCATTGGAGGCGGCCCCCCTAAACAGAATGTTTACCGATGATATATATAGTTTTTAAAATTATAATCTCTGAAGTATTAAAAGATGTTAGTAGACACCAGCTATGTATTTAAATATCATATGCATTGCAAGACATCAAGACTGATTAATTTGTAACTGGAAATGCGATTAATAAAAACTGTGTTTTTGATGAAAAGTGTATTTTAGGAAGTTTTGCAGGGTCCCCAGTATTGGTACATCCTGAAAAGTGGTGATCTTACATGAATAAATAAGTCAAATATTTTCAATCAACTGTGAATTTATATTTTCTATAAGAGACTTGGTTTGTGAGAAAAGTGAATTTGAATATTTGTCGAGTACATTCAAATATAGATTTTAGCACTCAAAGGGTACCATGATATAAGGTGGAACGCTTTTCGATTCATTGTCAGACCGTGTACCGTAGACCAGTAGCTACTTACTGTTCAAGCCTTATTCTTAGGCGCGAATAAAATGGACTCCCCCTACGCTACCTCCATCGCAATGTAGGTAGATGAACGTTAATTGATACCTTGTTGTGCGCCCGGCTCGTATAATTAAGAAAAGGTGTTTAAAAGTGGAGAAGAGCGCGTGAGGGTCCCTACCCTGGCCAGACTAAAGCCGAACCCCGAGCGAACACCACTTCAGACCCTATTATGACCCATGTTCCTATGTGTGAAACGTAAATTCCTACCGATTTTCGCTTTCTCAGGGTCATGAGTTCGACCCCCTCCCCATACCACATCTACATAATTTTTTCACACCATGTGAGGAAACGGTAACGTTAATTGTTAATTATTTAAAATTTATAAATATAATTAATACACCAATAATATAATAACTAACAAGGGAAGATCCCGAACCCGAAAATTAAAAAAATTTTGAAACATTGTAAATATGTAGGGGATTTTCTCCTGATTACAACGCAATTTTTTTTTAACAGCGCGAAATTGCGAACTTTAAGGCCATTTTTCAAAATGGGACGTTTCCAACGGTGTTTTGAATTCGCAGCACGCTCTTAGGTAACAATTCATTCTACAGATTTAACATTGCCCTTTGAAACCTGTTTTAGTCTCTATAAATTACAACATGATTGAAGTATCAACCCGGCGGGAGGTGCACCCCATATTGTAACACAGGTTGTCGCTACCGGGTGAAAAATACCCAAAATTGAAACGTAAAAAACCACGGTTTCAGAATATATTTCTTTTAACTTTGTAATTTTTATGTTAAAGTACAGTGTTTTAAAGATCAAACAAAATTAATGATATATCTTAAAATCTTTATTAAAGTTCTTTAAAAAATTGTAACAAAAGCTCAGTCTTCATATTTTCGCAACTAGCGCCTCTGTGGTAAATCTTACCCAGTAGCGCCACCTGCCGAGATAATACGGCACTGTTGGAAAGCGGTAAGAATGAAATGATGTTAGTTTCCAAGGAAGAAAAAATTCATGAAGATTCAAATTTAAAAAGGAAAGGTAATATCCGGAGTACATACGTCCATGCTTTTCAGCCTCACTTTCCGTTGTATCACTTAGGTCTGTCGCATCAAGAATAGGATCTGCTCGAGGCCGGTGTTGAATTCCTGTCTTTGATGAAAGAATTGCATCTGCTGCTCCAGTCCCCGAATTTTCCACGTTACTTTCTACCTTTATTTTTTAAATAAACAATGGAATGAGAAGCAATAAGAAAAGTAGGCAAACATAAATAACCGTACATATTAATCCAGAGACGTTATATTTCTATATATTAATATAATACTGAACTGTTTTTCCAATATAGTCATCTTTGAAATTACCTCGGAAAATGATTCGACAGATAATCTCGTTGATAACTTCTCCTCATCAGCGTGGGGTAACGGCGGTACATAATCTTCATCGTCCGATGTTAAACCCAATTCATCTCCATAGCAAGAGTGAACAAGTTGCCACATTTCAGCTGCATTCATTGACTAGAATATTTTACGTTCAGAATTACAATCTGAACATAATATTTTATAGATGAAATAAATATTCACACGTTATGCGTATCTTTAATCTTATATGTATATTTGATACTGTACATGATGCGAAGCATGCAAATCTCTTGACGCAAAAACATAACAAGTTTCTAAGTAGCGAATTTTGGTGATACGATCTCGGAGAGTTTAATGCGGAATAGAATTAAGTGGATTATAGTTTACGTGAGTCTGTTAAACATTTAGAGTTTAGAGAATCGCAGGCTACAAGATTACAAGTGTGTACAGTGTGAAGTCAAAAAACAGACTGTCGAGTAAACAGTATGCGAGGATAAGACTGAGGAGAGGTGAATTGGTCGAGAAGACAGAGACGACGTTTAGAGTGTGACAAGTCAGTGCTAGGAAGAGAAAGAAGAATATAAACACGTAAATATGGCTTTGTTTAGGTAGGTTCTACACCCTTGCCATGAGTAAGGATAGGTACAAAAAAAAAAGTTGAGGGGCAGAGGCAGAGGGAAAATAGTACGCAGTAAAATTGGGAAGGATGAAGAGTGGGAAATACACTGTGTAAGTAGGAAATATTGCGCGGTAACTGTTTGGGCCCACTCGCGTGTTATTAAGACATAAAGGATGTGTAAAATATACTGTCTGTCATTTGTTTCTTACATTACTACAAGTTGCGCCCAAAAAAAAGAAAGAAATTCATCGCAAATATAAAGTACATTCATCGTAGAATAAATTGATCAGATTTTACGGGTCGATGCCAGGGATTTTGATAAAATAAAAATACGACGCAGTCCACGTGAATTGGGAGGGGGTTGAATCGTTGCAAAAACGGGTTTTCACTATGAAAACAGGACATACGTTTCGGAGATAAAAATTCATTTACACAGCATGTTTTCGCGAAACTGGGCAACAATTATAAACTTTTGATGGCCTGTATTTTCTAAACAAAGTCGAAACCGGGTAAATGAGGATTGGACTCCTTTCTCCTAATTCCACGTAGGCTACAGTCATATTTCAGTTTTATCAAAATTGTGTCATTTTCCGTAGAATAGGTCTTGTGAGTTATATGGGACGACATGGCAAACCGAAAAACTTGAAATATATTACACAAGTTCTTTTAAAAAGCCCAGATAGCACAGAGACGTGTTAAAGACGTCCATCTGAGACTCCGGAGATGTCTGGTAAAGTTCTAAAGACGTCTTAATAAAGTTCTAAAGACGTCTTAAAGACGTCTTAATAAAGTTCTAAAGACGTCTTAAAGACGTCTTAATAAAGTTCTAAAGACGTCTTAATAAAGTTCTAAAGACGTCTTAATAAAGTTCTAAAGACGTCTTAATAAAGTTCTAAAGACGTCTTAATAAAGTTCTAAAGACGTCTTAATAAAGTTCTAAAGACGTCTTAATAAAGTTCTAAAGACGTCTTAATAAAGTTCTAAAGACGTCTTAAAGACGTCTTAATAAAGTCGTAAGATGATCAGATCTAGGGGTGCCATCCGTCCGGATTTCCCGGGCATTGTCCGCTTTTTTAGGGTGTCCGGGGACGTCGGGGGGATTTTCTGTAGTGACCCGGGTTGCTGCTCGCTCAAAAAGTCATAAATATTTTATCTTTGTTCCTTGATTGAGGTTACAGTCTATAATTTACAGAATTTTTTGTCTTGGGATATCGTACCCAATATCGGATATCGGACTCTAAAATCAGACTACAGCTGGAGATACGCACTTCCCTTTACGCACACAATGGCAGTATGAAGTATTATTTCTCGATGGACAAAATGTATCATTTGTGATTAATAAACAGTGTATTTAATAGAAATATAGCCGCTGAAAGTTTCATATCTATATAATTCGGAAATTTCATCTGCATCAACCTGATAGTAGAATAAGGAACAAAGAAATATGGACAATGTACATTATATTACGGTATGCATAATAAAACGCGGCGGAGCCCAAGTAGCTGTTACGCAGTGTAGGTACATATGTCAGAATTCCTTACTGAAAGTATGTTTCATAACGAAGCTAGTCATTTTTCATAGCAAAAGGAGTTGAAAAATCCTTTACTACTTTGCAATCGAAAACTTCGTTCTCCAAATATAAGCAATCAAAATTTCGGAGTCTCGTTTTAGGCGCACACTGTTTAAAGGCGCGTGTACGGCACATACACACATTGGTGCGGAACAAATACGGGTAGAAATTTTCTGAAATAAACAATGTTATTAGTAGTAAATGTTTCAAAATATTCAACGTGTGTTAATAATGTTTAATAAACGCTCCTTTCAATTACGTTTCTGGTAATTTTAATTTCATTAACCTTGTGAAATCTTTGGTGTTATACATGTATCTTTGTTTAAAAGAAGAGAAACTAAACCGAATTTCTTTAACTCGTTCGTGCAGGCATTTTTCAACATGTCCGCGCGCATAGCTCGCAGAGCTAACAAAAATCTCGCCCTCGCGGACAACAGACCCACGGCGATGTGCTCTGTGAGTCTAGAAACCGCAGGTCAGTTATATAATTGACGGCACCGTCCAAAGATGTTTAACGATAAGACTCGCCTCGTTTCTCGTTTATTACTGACAACATCATTTACCTGCAGTTTTGTCGTCAGCTTTACCCATGGGTACATAACGGCGGCCCACCATGCCCGCGAGGGGGTGAATTGGCCAGATTTGCGCTAAGCAGTATTGCATTAGTAAATACTACCTACATTCTATTCGGTCGGTGCGTAAATAACATCGGTTATATTCCAAAGGCTCTACAGGGGCATCCAGATGCTGATACATGTTGCAGTAAAACATTGATACATAGTATACAGGGTCATCCGTTTAAACTGCAACCTACGCGCGCGCGAACTGACGAAAATGGCAACTCCGCACATACAGAATATTTTACTTTCCTTTACTCGTACAAAAATAATTTTAACCATGTAATAACAGTAATGTTATTTATTCAATTTCAATTTAAGTTTTTAATATGTGCATGACAAGCATAATACTCAATTAATATTATTTTCAAACGGTACTACGTTTTTATAATTTGTAAAATATTATGAATGGTTAATATAACTAGTTTTGCTCTCATAATGTATTAAAATTAAATATATGTACACTAGGCGTCAAAACGGCTTCCCTTCGGAAATTTGGCAACGATGCATGTCACTAGAACCGCTGAGTTATGCCTAGTGACATGCAACGTTGCCAAATTTCCGAAGGGAAGCCGATTCTGGCGCCTGGTCTACAGGGTCATCCGTTAAAACTGCAACCTAAGCGCGCGCGAACAGGTAAAATGGCAACAGCGCTTCACGGACGCACTCCACTACAACCATTCACCGGCCCGGCCTTCGGAGGGTTGCCAGCGACCACTGGACAACAGAGATGCCCGAGCTTCGAAAATTTTAGGATGGTCTGTTTCAAATTAACGTCGCAAAGAGCTGTGCCGAATTTTCCGGCCCAGGTAAGCGAACCGCGCGCTCCGCTTTTATGATCGGTTTACCACAATAGATTCTGAGGTTTGCAGAGCTAATATAATTAAATAAAAATTTAATTTCTCAATTTATGAAAGTAATGATACAGAAACAACTATTTTTTATCAACACCGTGAATTTTAAATAGAGCATTAAATTCAGTATCAAATAAATAGTTTGCAAAAGTTTTTCACAACAATTATGGTATAAAAATTTATTTAAAAAAAAATTAAGTAAACGTTAAATATTTTAAATTATCCATCACTAAGAGGGAATTACTTTTCCTCATTTTTCGGCCCAAATTGCATTCCGATATCTATTATAGTTCAAAAGTTATAAAAGGCCCCAAATTCTTCAATCCAGGCGGGGAAATTTCAAATAGTTCTTTGCGACGTTAATTTGAAAGAGACCATCCTAAAATTTTCGAAGCTCGGGCATCTCTGTTGTCCAGCGGTCGCTGGCAACACTCCAAACTCCGGGCCGGTGAATGGTTGTAGAATGCGTCCGTGAGGCGGTGTTGCCATTTTCGTCTGTTCGCGCGCGCGTAGGTTGCAGTTTTAATGGATGACCCTGAAATTCTCTCACCAATTTCGGTTGAGAGGAAACTCTCGACCTGTTCACGCTCACCAATTCCGGTTGTGACGATCGCATGTCATTTCGGCCAATTAATTTTCTTGGAAACGAAGCCTCAGACCAAAATTCGCCTACACTTTTTAATATGTATAATTCTTACAGCATATGTTTGCACAAGGTGTCACCCCTTTCTTAGTTATACAACTTTGTTCCCAGCCTGCATAAACATTACCCGTCGAAAACAAATCCCAAAATTTTAGTTGCTTATATTTCCAAAAAAAAATACTATAGAATACTGAATACAAAATGATTAAATATTTAAAATGTTTTTATCCTACAAAATGTTTACAGTTCAGACTGTCAATGATTTTGGAGGATAACATAGACAATTTGTATCCGATTTATAATTTACTCAACAACTTGTTTTTAACCCTTCGACCGTGCTCTATGAGCTGAGTACGCGCAACACCGCGCAGTCCGTCAATTTATTACTAACATCTTATTATTGTTTTTCAATTGTTATTACGGCAAAATTACATAATACTTCAAATATACAATACTGAGAACCAGAGAGGGAAAGAACAAGCAATTAATTGTAAGCGGAGTTCGGTAGCCATTTAATTCCCTGAACAGGAAATAGTAAGCGTATATGTATAGCTCTAATCGCCCATTCGAAGAGTTAATAGTTGTATGAATGATAAGTGTAAGTTGATATTTACTAATTGTGTGAAAGTTATTCTAATGATCCGCTGATTATAAATTTTCGTGCAAAAAAACACTAGTTCATGACACAATAAATAAGCATATATTGAATTTTGAATTTTATATAAAACTAATTTAAATTAATCGTTGTGAGGTTCATAATTTATATGAAATTTTCATACCTTACCAATAAGAGCATTTTGCCAAACACGAAATAACATTACGTATGTTTTATCTCTTGCTCCAAAAGATGTCAAGAAAAACTTTTCAGAGGCAGTGCATATCAAAATCGCATTTGGAATAACAAGGGCAGTTTTCTCTTTGGTAATAGATGTAACATCCTTCCAACGTAATGATACTAAGGTTTCCCAACTGAAGATATTTGCATAAAAGCATACATAATTTTGAGAAACATAGAGCCTCCCATGAACTAATATTTCACGCTGTAGCGCACATGAATAATCTAAAAATTACGCACTGTGACATACAATTGTAATTTAATAAAACTAATATATAGTTATTACTATACATTGAAATAATATTTTCACGTAGAAATATTTAAAAAAAAAACAATACTATCAATTATTGGTGGTGACAGCATTTGTCATTCTACAGGGTGAGTCACTGAAAATTAGAACTTAATATATCTCCATTGTTTTTCATTATATAAATCAAATCTGTAAATATTTGCTGAACATGTGTCCGCAAATTATAATGAGATTTCAAATTATAATTCGCGAACATTAATGTAACGGCACTACTACTACTACTACTAGTAACCCCCTCCCCGGAATTCCGGGAATTCTTTGGAGCAAGAACTTCAACCATGTGCGGCCGGGACTCTAAAATAACATGATAAGCGCTAGTAAGAGAAGGTTCCAAGGTTTAATGCCGACTTTTAATAAGCTTTTGCACAGTGGTAGAGGTTGGAATGTTGAAGCTGTAGGCACATGATTTTAGGCAGAAGTGGTTAATAGTTTACAAGATATTTAATGTTAATGTTTGAAACGGTTAGTATCCTTTGCTGTATAAAGTAGGTTGACGACTGAGCATGTGGCATGAGTGATATGGTGCTTGGGTTGTCAGTGTCACTCTTTCTATTAGAGCTGTTCGAGTACTCGGAAAAAGCGAGCCGAGCCTGACTCGGCTCGACGAACCGAACCGAGCCGAGTACTCGGAAAAAGCGAGCCGAGCCTGACTCGGCTCGACGAACCGAACCGAGCCGAGTACTCGGAAAAAGCGAGCCGAGCCTGACTCGGCTCGAAGAACCGAATCGAGCCGAGTACTCGAAAAGAGCGAGCGGCTCGAAAGAACCGAGTAGCTCGAAAAAAAGCGAGTTCTCGGTTCTACTCGAGCCGCTTGAAAAAATTCGAGTTCTTGGTTCTATTCAAGCTACTGGGTTCTATTCGAGCCGCTCGCTTTTTTCGAGTACTAAAGTAAATCTACATACTTAAATAAATAACAAATATTACATTATAAAATATAAAAGTCTGAATCTTGTTCATATAGTTTTCTATACTTATTTTAGTGTAGATATTCACAAACTCGAGTACTGATATGCATTTTCACGGGTCATTCCGATAAATTCAGTGATTTTCAGGAATTTATTGCGACGAAACTAATTATAGTAATGGAACAAAACTTTTTTCTATTGTTTAAACTACGTTTCTACAATAAATAAAAAATATAAAAGTAATAGAATTATTGCTTTTAAAATGGTTCTGCAGGCGATTTTGAAGACATGTTTAAAAATTCATGCCACGCTCGTGCAGGCGATTTCAGCTGTTAGACTTATCTGACCCCAAAAATCCAAACAGATTCTTGATCAGTATCACTGTCGCTGTCGCTCGGACTATAATTAGTGATTTATCTTCAAAATTAGCAAAATGGCGGGCAAAATACAAAAAAAAAATTTCGGTCTTTTTTCTTTTGCTATTTTCGATTTTAAAAGCAGGTTAGACTCAATGAAAATACTTGGTTGTAGTCCCTGCGAGAGTCATAGGTGTGCAGAATAAGCAGTAAAATTTATAAAGCAATCGGTTCGATAGATTTTGAGATTTTATCTTCACAATGTGAAAAAATGACGTTCCGAGAAAAACGCGTTCAAAGTTGTCATCTATAGAGGCCAAGCGTCTGCGCTCCCTACAAAATGCCTCTGCAGAAGCTAAAATAATCAGAATTTTTCCATGAAAATTTAACAATACATTCTTGGGGATATGTACTTTCGAAAACTGTTTAAAAATAAAAATCGATTTTTTCAACCCGTCTAACCGGAATGACCCCTTAAATTATGCACCCTGCATATTCATATTCACATTAAAATCATTTTTGCTTTAATGTTTCCGTAGTTTTATGTAGATCAATAGCGTAAAGGAAAGACGATACTGCAGTTTCGCAGGGACCTATATAACGACGGAAGGCTACGTTCTGAACAAACGAATTTTGATGAAAATCAGGATAAAAATACTGGGAACAATGGGTATACACAAATTCCACAACAGTAGCTGCTAACCAGGGCTTGAAACGGTTCCGAAAATAACTGTTTAAAACTGTTATATAAAGGTTCTGATTAAAACGGTTATGGAGAACCTTTATTCCAAATAACTGCTACGAGAATCGAAATTTCCAACTATTATCTGTTTCAGTTACGGTTCCTATTTCCCTCCTCATATCGGTTCCATGACCGTTATTTTTTTGGTTCTATATCGGTTCCGAAACGGTTTTAGAATCAATTCTTGTATCGACTTTTCCCTAATTGATATCATTCATTATTGTATCCTTATAGAAACAGGAGAAACTTTTAACTTCCTATTCTTAATAATACAGTGTGTGTGAATGTAAAAAATATGTGGCTGATTTATTTATTTCAACGCTTCGTTAGAAATCAATGATGCGTATAAATGTTTCTCCTTTTTCTATAATTAATGATATCAATTAGGAAAAAGTCGATGCGTGAATTGATTCTAGAACCGTTTCGGAACCGATATAGAAGCGAAAAAATAACTGTTATGGAACCGATATGAGGAAGGGAATAGGAACCGTATCCGAAACAGATAATAGTTGGAAATTTCGGTTCTTCATAACAGTCATTAAGAATAGAGGTTCTTCAGAACCGTTTGAAGAACCGAAATCGATATTATAACAGTTTTCAAGCCCTGCTGCTAACGCTCAACCAGATTTATAAAAGATGGCTTTGAACATTAAAATGCTGATGTCATCCACTTAAAAGTCATTACTAAAGACGTAGTTTTCAATTACCACAGTAATCCACGTGTAAATATTCTGACTCACCAGCGAAGAGCCAAGGTAGAGTACTGCTAGTAATAGAAGACTACGTTTTTACTAATGAAGTTAAGGGGGTATTCTAATCAAAAATTCAATTTTTTTTTTGATTTTCTAATAGTTTAGGGTTTCGAAAATATGTGCATAAATTATTAAGGTGAAATTCGTAGAACTCCTAGAGTTATAGGGGCTTAAGCCCGCAGCGTGGCACGTAATGGTTCCCTCAACCCTTGTATCTAAAGAGGCTATGACTGCCAGCAGAGAAGAGAAAGCTGCCCAACATGATATTTTTTAAGCTGAGGAAGGTTTCCTCTACGGTCCTGGTGCAGCAGATTAGGGATAAGTTACAGAGATTAGTCGTTATCTACCGTAACTTCAGTCGTATAGGTCGTAACTGCATGAAAAACTTTAAACGCGTTTTTCTCGAAACAATCTTTTTAAATCGGGCGCACATTTTTCTCAAAAACTACTGGACCGATTGAGCTAAAATTTTACACACGTTCAAAGTGAATGTGTACCTATAGCCTGAACTAGAATTATATCAATAGTTTCAATACAACCTCCCCCACACCTTGTTTTAGCTCAAGAAAAGACGAAAAAATCAAATATAAATTTTTAAACGTGTAACTTGTACAAATTTCAATATAATGCATTCCAAAAATTGGTGTCGATAGTTCAAACACTACTAAATATGTGTGCAAAACCCCTGCCCTGTAGGCGCGATAGGTTTTCCAGAATTAATTTCCAAATATCACCATCAAAAACGAGTATCTAGACTAGAATACCCCCTTAAGGTGGATGGCTTCAAAACTTGAATGCTCAAAGCCATCTTTTATAAAAATGGTTACTATTCTAAGATTTGTTTATGCCTATCATCCCCAATATTTTTAGTTTGATTTTCTTCAAACGTCGTACAATCCCATTCCTAGGGTCGTCTGATAAACATTGCTGTATGTGTAATTATCAAAACCATCTGCCCTTTAAGAGTAAATACTTTAGTTCGGAATGTAGAAGAAATTTTTAAATCTCAAAGTACATACTTTTGTACATTAACGAAAGAGATATTTTAAGTTCTAGCATTAGACTACATTCTAATATGTGCAACGCGCTGTGTAGAACACAATTAAAATATAATATAATTTGAATTTCGACCGCAAAAATTGTTCTAATTAGAACAGATGATTTCGGCGCTCTGGTTTACCCTCTAGATGTTCTTGATAATTGTTTAGAAGAATATGTGTTCTTGTATAAGATGTTCTTGTATAAAAGCATACGTAGTATTTTTTCCTTTTATCTAACTTTCCTTGAGAATGGTCACAATCACTGACCGAAACGTTGGAATTTGATAAAAATTCCCAAAATTGCAAAGTAGCTTTTATTTAATTATTTAATAGACCGGGCTATACTTCCGAATGACCCCAGTGGTCGATCGACATGAGGTTTAATGGGAAGGGTGGGGAGGGTGTGTGGACCCTAAATCTAAAATTATTGCTTCGGGAATTTATTAGTTTCAGAGATATTACTAAATAAATGTTTAGTATGTCTGTTGACTTATTCCGACATAATGCATTCCACTTTTCAACTTGTTCCGGATATTAGTATTTGTTGGGGCTAGATTGGCGCGGGGGGCGCGCGCCCGCTCGCGGGCGCGTAAAGCGTGGTGGCGGACCGATGCGAGTTTTAAGATTTGAATCAGAAACTTGCGGAAACTCGCTTCATCCTATTATACAGGGTGGATACCTAGTACTCTATTGATAGTTAATACTCTACGGGGGGTGATTCTATGGGCCAAAATAAGACGAAAATATAGAATACAATTTTTTAATATCGCGCTTCGTTTTCGAGAAAATTGGCTTTCAATTTCAGCTAAATACGCGTGCCATTTAGACGCCTGAGGAGCCTGCGGATGTGAGGGGAACACGTCCAACACGTCCAGTCCATAGAATGAATCGGGGGGGGGGGGCAGGATTAAAAAAATAGTTTGTAAAAAAAATTAACAATAATTTGTTATTAATACTTCGGAAACTAATAAATACCTGAAGTTACAATTTTACATTTAGGGTCCACACCCCCTCCCCCCACCCCTCAAACCTCGTGTCGATCGACCACTGGGGCCATTCGGAAGTATATCCATAGACCGAGCCAGTGCGCCGAAATCATCTCTTCTAATTAGAACAATTAAAATATCTTGAAAAGCAATTCGTTTCAAGTGTTTTAAGTGTTTTGCACTACACATTGCACATTAGGGGACACAATGGTAGGTGCTTCGCCCTGTATTATGAAACTAATTTACAATAATAAAAACATACGATGTTAATAATGATTAATCAGTCACTTACCAACAACTAATCTATCATCATCTGGCACATCTTTAAATATTCGTTTAAAATCTTCCGATCTAGACTTATACGTTGGATAAAGAACATTGTACCAGGATGATTTCTTTTTGCTTCGCTCGCTACCACGCGTATCTTTTTTACCTTCGTGCGATACTTTTATAGTTTGCGAAGAATCTGACAACTTGTTCGTAATATCCTGTTATTTGCAAAGAGTACATGTTTCAAAAAATAATATAAAATTATGCTGTAAAAAATGTCTTTAATACTTCTGCTGCGGACGACACGCGCGCTTTACTATGCGCGAATAATGCTAATTGCCAAAAGTTATAACACAGTAATCCCCCGTTATGAGTCCGTTTTTTCCCGCCCGTTGAGAGTCCGGCGACATTTCTCGGAAGCCTGCGGACGAGTGAGAGAGCTGGAGAACCAGCGAGAGGACACGAAAGCGTCAACACGAAGTTGCCGTCGGGTACGAAAGAGAGAAAGCATGATACTTTGTCTCGCTCCGTCTTTCAGCTCGAGCTCGGGCTCGACCCGCGTGCGGGCCCCTACAATGCATCGGCGCCTTCTGTATTTATAATACATATTGTAATTCGTTTCGCGGCAGCCGAGCGTGACAAATATTCGCGGAACGTAAAATCCTCTGTAGTATTGAAACTTGAAATTTTTAATTCTGCGCCGTATCACATATTCTCGGTGAAAAGAAGAGCTTCAGCTGAAAGACGGAGCGAGACAAAGTATCATGCTTTCTCTCTTTCCTACCCGACGGCAACTTCGTGTCGACGCTTTCTTGTCCTCTCGCTCGTTCTCCGGTTCTCTCATTCGCGCCACTGGCTGCGCGGGACCATATGCACGAGCCACTATGAGTCCGCCGCCAGCCCCGTTCATCGGACTAGTAACTGGGAATTACTGTAACACTAATATTACAAAATTACGATCAAAATTCAATGGAAGTAAATAACAATATTCTGAACGAAGGAGTGTACACCGCTCCTGGAAAAGGTTCTAGTTAATAACCAACAGCAAATGTATTAAATCAATTTGAGTGATAAATATATAAACTCACATGCAACTGATGCTCATCGAATTTGTTTACACTGTTAGACTCCTTAATAGCTGAATCAGAATTTCCTTTAGAATGATCTCGTTTACTACGTGCTTTCGGACTAGGGCGCGGAGACAAATTTGGACTCGAAACTGGACTACTTCTTTCTCCGCCTACTCCACTGGAAGTGTCTTGAACGTTATCCGTTACGCCATTTCCCATACTCGTCGCTGTATTTGGACTTTCCAATCCAGTGGAACTTATGTTATTCATTACTTCACGACTAGATATTAATAAATCCTCCACTGACTTATTCCTGCCAGAATAACATGGAGAAATTAAGAATGAAACATTAAAAATCTTCGTAAGGTATGATCAGGTAAGAAAAGTACAAAGAAATTATGAATAATAGGAAATTAAAAATACTTAGCGACAATTTATTATAAAATTACGCACATGCTGGTGGTTGGATATTTTTGAGGAGATTCCACTTCGAAGTACATAATAATTATGTGTGTATATATATATATATATATATATATATGTATATAGTGTTGTCAGAAATTCTGTTCGACAGATCTGTTTATTTTATACGGCAACTTTACCAAACAACAACAGTATAATTCAATAACAATTTAATAATGCGAATGGTACAGCGCTCTATGTTTATTGTAATTACATTTTGACGAAACAACATATGTGCACTTTTCACAAAATATGCAATCGTTACGATGATAATTCATTTCAAGTAAAAATATACAGTGTTATGAAAGACACATCGCTTCCTTTAATGCACGCAGAGTGATGCTAGTGCTATATCTTTCACGATCAGCACATTCTTATCGCAGATTTCACTAACGTGCAGCACTTTTTAAAACAAAACAGAATATAGTGCGCGTATCAAAAAGGTTCCACCATACTGGATTGTAGACCTCGTTCTGCTTAACTGATATACGTATGATACGTATGTCAAACTTGATAAAATTATAATAAAAATATATTTATAGTTTTCATAAATACAATTTTATCCTTATGTTAAATTGACCAATATTTTATTTACGAGTTCGTTTAAACAATGTGATTACAGTTATGCAGGGAAGTAAAATTTTTCACTCAAGCATTTCGTATTTCAGACATTCTAAAATTATCAGTGCTAAATTAATCGATTGGTACTTAAATTTCAACGCGATATTTTCAATGCGATATACGCATAAGGATTCATGTGAATATTATCACGTGTTTTCTTTTCGCAAAGGATATTATTCTGAATGTGATATTGAACCATGGACCTGTGTATAGTATAGTCCATGTGTGAACACATATGCATATATAGACGGAGCAGAAGCTGGGACTATTGGCAAGGGGAAGGTAGGCTTGGAGGGAAAAAGGCAGAGATTCAGATACAGGCACGTCGGTTAGCTTTGGACGCATTGGGTGCGTTCAGCCGACACAACCGGTGAGCAACCGGTGAGTGATTTCCCTAGTTTTTACTCTGAACTTGCACGTTCATTGGTCGACTCGAGTAAAATCTAGTGAGGTCACTCACCGGTTTTGTAGGCTGAACGCACCCATTCGGCATGTATAATAGAGCGGAGCGGAAAATTTAAATTTGAATTTTCAGATGGCCTGGGTGCGGGATAGTTGTCTTTTGATTAAACAAACACAACTGTAAAAAAATTTGGAAAAATATTTATGTCTGCAGGTTCCTTTTTCTCCTAAAAATGATTATATGATTATATGATTATATGTCATATCCGTAGGGCACCGATATTTACGGTGCTGGCACCGTCAGCGACATTTAATTTTTTTTTTTATTATATAACGCTGGTTCTCGAGATAAAAATTCATATCCCATTTTCACGAAAATAAGTAAAAATCGAAAAATTTAAGGCCCTATATTTTTTAAACAAATTCGAAATCGGCAAAATGATGACTCATCCCCCCCCCCCTAATTTCACGAGGACTACAACGTATTCCATTTTTAACAAAATCTGTTTCTTCAATCCATTTCTTTTGCATGATAACTTTTTAAAACTATGTTTATATAGATATAAAATTAAACACTGCATATCAAAATTTCAATTAAAGAATACTAAATTAATAACGCCGGCAATATTGTTTTTGCACCTGAACGGCCAAACCCCAGAACAGCCCTGAGCGTAACAGTGACGTATGCAATGTGCGAGTAATAGATAATCATAGAGCCACAGTGGTGTCATTTGTACAATTATATATCTGTACGCATATACAATAGCACATTCCTAAAATCACAAATAGCGTATTCGGACGGTCCTACTGGTGCGCACTGAGTGCGAATTTTAGCCAATCGGAAGCGAAAAAGTTCACACTCCGTGCGCACCAGTGCGACCGTCCGAATACGCTATAATAAAACAAAGTCAGAGGTTATATTACTACCACAAAACTTCGATATCATCGAAGCCGAAAGGAGTGTAACATTAAAAAAAAATTGTATATAATTTTGTATTGGGTATCGAACCTAATATAATCGTATATATCGAACCAAATTGTATTTAAAGTGAAGTAAACATTTTTATAATGGAATTGGTAAGACCAGACCGACCTAGTCGTTGCACGTGGAAACCAAATGCAACGAATTCACCGCATACATGTAGAACGGAGTAAGTTTAGAAAATAGATATATACTATTACTTATGCCCCATGCGCCTATGTTTAAGACATAGGCACTTCATAAAATATGTAACAAAGCTATATCAATAATAATGCCAAATAACAATATAAACATTATAATCGTACAATAATACACTTTTCTCTTTGCTGCCTATTGCATTACTACATTTAATGGCTCATTGAGATGATAACTTTCGGATGAACCCTATGCAAAAATATAATATGTACATTGTAGAGAAAAATTCAAAGAATTTTGCGATATTTTTTTGAGATTTTTAAAAACCGGTTTTGTACTGGAAATTGCAAAATAAGAAGTTATTTATCATTTTTGGATGGGAAAAATGAATTCACATTTGAACAGGCATATTCACATTCATCTCTCATACTATTCTCCCTGTCATTTAAGAAGGAACCTGCCGACCGACAAGTTTAGACCGGTTCTGCGCAGGTTGACGCTCATAGGTGCCGGGAGAAGTCACTATTGGCTGTACCCCCATCAACGCTTTTTCGGAGCCAATGAGCTCATTCTACATGCGCGAAACGGGTTCCTTCTTAAATGACACGGAGAATATATATTGATAAAAATTGTATTTCCAAGTTTTCACATAATATAAAATTCACTTGAATTTATTTTGTAGTTATTTATGTATACATTAAAAATGTATAGATTCCATTTTAAAACACATAAATGATTTTCAAATTTTTTAAAATTATTATCCTCTAGAAAGGTGCAAACATTACACGAAAAATTTTATTTCACCTAAAATGTGATCATTAAGGATAACTAGCTTGAATATAATATTTTTACTTGTGCTAGAGTTATTAATTTTTGAACATTTATTTTTAACATTAACATCGACTCTTTTACTATTGGTATTATTTGGAATTTTTGTTTTAGACATGAAGATCGCAATAAAATATTGCCTGATATTTTAACAGCTATTGGGCAGACACCACTCATAAAATTGAACAACATTCCGAAGGCTTATGGAATTAAGTGTGAGATGTGTGAGTATAAATTGTATATAATGAAAGGGTTGTTTGCACAACTGGCTTATTTGATTCTGAACTCTCTAACACAAAAGCGTAATGGCGAAATAGCCCAATTTCGCACGGTTGATATTTGTTTTGTGAACTCTTCTACAGTGATGGGATCAAGTATATTGGAAGTAGGTTCGAATCTGACTGTATAGTTTCGAACAGTTCACCAGTGCTTCGGAAAAAAAAAAACACTATTTTCAAGTAGACTCGAACCTCGACAAGAAAGGTTTGAACTCTCTATAAGAACTTTGAGAAACGTCAGCGGTACTTGCAAGTATAATCGAACTCTGACTACTTATAGATTTGAACCATTTAACTAAAAACTATACCTAAAACATCAAGCTACAATATCCAATATTAACTTGCGTTCAATCTAGTACCAAATACAAAATACAACGAAAAATATCTTAAGTGGTACGATATTGGCAATTCTCAGCTATGTAGATTTTTGTCTTTCCAGGGTTCGAATACTACTTTTACGAGATTCGATTCTTTCAGACGTCGAAGAACTTACAAGTACATTCTCAAACTCTTCCGGTAGTTTTTCTGAGGTTCGAAACCGACTTCTATAGCCCAAGTACTTTTGAAGTATATAGAATGGAACGCCAGCTCTTCTGAGTAGTATTCGAATCCCATGAAGTGAATGTTTTGTATTGGAATTGACTCGGATTCGTGAGTACATATTGAACTTGATCCCATCCCTACTCTTCTACGATATTTCGACAAAATAGTCTAGAACAGGACTGCATTGTAGACACCTGTTGCTGTGTTTGTGTTATAGAAGCCACAGCTGAATAAGACGATTAAACATACATTGCAAATAGAGAATTAAATTTTCAGACGCAAAATGTGAGTTCCTCAATCCTGGTGGTTCTGTGAAAGACAGAATTGGATATAGAATGATTCAAGATGCAGAAGAGAAAGGTTTATTAAAACCAGGATATACCATCATTGAACCTACAAGTGGGAATACAGGAATTGGTTTAGCAATGGCTGCTGCAGTGAAAGGTTACAGATGTATTATTGTTATGCCAGAAAAAATGTCTAATGAGAAGGTGTCCACGCTACATGCACTTGGTGCTGAAATTGTACGGACACCAACAGAAGCAAGTTGGGATAGTCCAGAGGCACACATTAATGTTGCGCAGAAATTACAAGCTGAAATCCCAAATTCCGTTGTTTTAGATCAGGTAATACGTCATGTGCATTTTACTTATTTAGATACGTCTTCCAGTGGCGGATTCAGAGGGGGACTTATTTTAATATGCAAAATACTTATTTCAACTTACAAGGGAAGATCCCGAACCCGAAAATTAAAAAAAATTCTGAAACTTTGTGAATATGCAGGGGATTTCCTCCTGATTACAACGCAATTCTCGTTTGCTGCCCAAATTCACTCGAAGGGGTGAAATTAACCCCTCGAAAATTCGGCTATTTTCCGATTTTGTGTTATAACTCGCGAACTGTAAGAGACAGAAAAAAAGTTTCAAGACAAAAGTTATTTATTTTAATTAGATCTAGCATTTGGTAAAAAATTATTTTACAGTTCACGAGTTATAACACAAAATCGGAAAATCACCGGATTTTCAGGAGTCAATTACACCCCCTTAGAGTGAATTTGGGCAGTAAACAAAAATTGCGTTGTAATCAGGAGGAAATTCCCTACATATTCAGAAAGTTTCAGAATTTTTTGAATTTCTAATTTTTATTACTAATTTTGTATGTTTAGTATGCTAACCCTGGAAACCCACTGGCACATTATGATCAAACTGCACTTGAAATTTGGGAACAGTGTGATGGAAAAGTAGATTATTTGGTAGCCGGTGCAGGTACTGGCGGCACTATTACTGGTATTGGACGAAAGTTGAAGGAATTATCACCAGATACAACAATTGTTGCTGTAGACCCCAAAGGGAGTATTTTAGCTCAGTCACCCGAATTGCAGGATAATGTCGATTTTTACGAAGTAGAAGGAATTGGGTAAAAAGCTTCTTATATCCTAACGAAGACAGTATTTTTACCTATATTTCTAATAATTACAAAATTATTTTTAGCTATGACTTTATACCTACAGTTCTAGATCATAATGTAATTGATAAATGGATAAAAACCGATGATAATGAATCATTAAAAGCTGCTAGAATGCTTATACGTCAAGAAGGATTATTGTGCGGCGGTAGTAGCGGAGCTGCACTTACAGCTGCTCTTGAAATAGCTAAAGATATCCCTGAGGGGAAGCGCGTTGTTATTGTTTTACCCGATGGAATACGAAATTATATGACTAAGTTTGTGTCGGACCATTGGATGGAAGCTAGGGGATTTTTAGTAAGTTATAATTATATTATACATAAACATATAAATTTATTGATTTTTTATACTAATTTGTTAATAATTTGTTTTTATAACGATTTATAGACATCTACGTGCCAAAATGAAGCAAACAAGTGGTGGTGGAATATCGACATTTCAAATTTATCTTTTGATAAAACGCATTTGTTTAAGGAGAATAGTACAACATGTGAAGAAGCTATTCGTATTTTGGAAAGTAAAAAATCTAACCAATTAATTATTAGCAATGATAATGTACACGTAAAAGGTGTAGTCGTTCTAAATATACTTATGTCAAATGTAATATCTGGTGCAGTAAAGCTTTCAGATTTTGTAGAAAGGGCTATGATTAAACATTACGTAAAAGTTAAACTCTCAGCAACACTTGGCCAATTATCGCGTGTTCTTGAAAAAGAATCATACGCAGTTATCTTAGACGATGAACATGACAATGCTTTCGTCGGGGTTATAGACCAATCTTACATTTTAAACTTTGTTACTAAAAATAATGGTTCAATAAAGTCTAATAACTAGTTACGTAGTTAGCTAAATATTTTAAAATCAATATATCTTTCTTAAGTCGCTAAGTTTTTAGTACATTATCATTGTAATCGATCTGTGCATCCTACATTACTTATTTTTATGTTGTGTAGCTTTTGGCCATTTTAAACGTTGCAGCACACACATTTAATGTATCAACACTGAAAGTATAAGTAAATCATTCCTGAAAATTTTTGTATTAAATGATTTAATTAATAAAGTCTAAATAAAATATTTGTACTACTTTTGGTGTACTACATTATAATTAGATGCGATAAGAATATAGATCCATTCTATGGTTGACACAGAATTAGTTCTGCTTGAATACTTGTAAGAGAGTAAAGATTATCAACATTGGACGTTTGAAGAATGGGAGAAAGTCTCGTAGAGTAATGAGTCAAAGTTTAAAGTATTTGTGCGTACGCTGCGAGTGTATGTTACACAAAAGTAGATCATAAACTAAATAATGATGACATAATGCTTGCTATCAAGCACGGAGGCAGCCCTGTTTTGACATGAGATTGTATTAGAAGTTACAGATCTGATAAAAATAACTAGTATTTTGAAAGAATAGTATTTAAATGTGCTATGTAACCATGCCATTCCTTCCAGACATTGATTAATTAGACCTACTTCCACTTTCATGCATGACAATGATCCATGACCCGCATCAAGAATATATGAAAATTGTTTATAAAAATACTGAGATGGAAGTTATGAAATTGTCACGGCAATCTCTTTGTGTTAACATCATTGAGAAATTGTAGGTTGAACTGCATCGACAAATTAGACAACGGTATTTGAATTCTGAAACATACCTATGAAACCCTTACTTCTACAGAAGGAAGGAAACAATATCAGTGCTGAAAAATTTAATTACAACAACGCTGACATGCCAAACTTAGTGCAGGTTGTAATCAAAGAATGCAGTTTTTCTTTTTCTAATCAGATTTCCAATGCGTTATCCAGCATGTAAGTCTGTTATTGTAGAAAATATATAATGTAAAATGTTCCATAAAATCCTTTAACTATTTCATAACTCTTTAAGATCCATTTGAAATTTAGTATATGCCCTAAGATTTTTGGGAGGCAGGCAGTGTATATATATTATGGATGGAAGAAATATGGTGAGATAGTGAATGCACTAGGTGATTTATATTCAAATGACAATCTATTGGAATGATGGTCACTCAAATGTCAAAAGTTTAGGGTCTTATTCGTATAGTTTTCAAATATTTTATTTATTTTGAATCACACACTTGAGAGGTGAATATCATTGATTGCCTTATGTAGGGACACCTTCTCTGTCCTGCATTGGTTGTTGTTCCTAAGATATAGAATGTTAGGATGGATAAGTATTTTGAAACCATGCAAACTTATGATGAGTGTCAAAAAATACATTTGGCAGCTTATAGTCTAAAGGATATCAATTTTCACAACACTTCGGCATCTGGCGTGTCTCACTGTGTTCCTTTTACCCACAATATGACACAGGTGGAAGTATATTATTACATAATTCACAATAACACATGAGATGCAGAAAAGACATTTACTATTTTTATCATTTACAAAACAGCTTACGTATCTGCATCATAATTATTCTATAATACGAGTTTACTTTGTCTTTAATCTATAGTGAATAATCAATAATCAAAATCATTGGGAAAGGATACTACAATCGGAGTACAACAGATGGTACCGGGTAATAAGGGTGCAGGGGGTACCCGAATATCTGGAGGCAGGGTGGAAGGAGGAGAGATGGAGAAGAGTGGCGAGATTCAGGCTAGGAAATGAAATGAGAGGGGGGAGGTATTGGTTAAAGAAGGAAGATAATATATTGCTGGACGTGTGGAGGTGAGGTGGAGGACTGGGAGTATGCTTTGATGGGGTGCGAGGGGGAGGGGATGACGGACAAAGTGAGGAGGGTCCTGGATGGAAGCGGGAAGGTGGAGGTATGGATGAAGAGACGGATGGAAAGAACAAGGATGGGGGTAGGAATGAGTGTGGGAGAGTTGAATGAGTGAGGAGTACGGCGGAAGCGGAGGTCCCAAGGAATGAAAGGAAGAAAGTGGAGGGATGTGTGAGGCAGTGCGGAGTGTGATGAGAGAGGAGAGACACGGGGCAGAGGTTTACGACGTGCGAGAGCAATGCGGAAGGGCAGAGGACGCATAGGGGGGATGGGCGAGACAGAGAGGTGCTGAGAGGAGGAGTATTATAGGGAAACATTCAACTTATACATACATACATACAATAATCAAAATCATTATTAAATTCGTTGTACTTGTACATGGAATTTGCAACTTGGTAACGTAGAAATCTCAGCATTAACAGTACTAATTATTCCAAGATTTGCTAAACTCCCTCTCAAAAGTCCACACGTAAATGCTAATAAGCGTGGACTTTCTTGGAGATATTGTTTATTATTATTGGTGCCTACTTTATCTAATAATCGAAAGGAGTTATCTTGCAATACATATACACCGTGGTGGTTTGTTCTTAAATTATCAATTTGTTTATGATAAAGACTGGACCAGAAATCTGTACAAATAAATTTTATCATGTCCAGCTCGTCTTTAAATCGATTCCATTCTCGTGTCAATCTTTCAATGATTCTGTAGCCAACACTGAATCCCATCCATTCCAGTCGACAAAGTTCTTCTTCTTTCTCCTGTATAGATTAAAGCCACATTTTAAATGTTGCATAAAAAAATAATTTGTTGCGCTTATATTAACAGTAAATTGATAAAGTGGAAAATGTTAAGCATATTCTGATAATCATGTTTGAAATTTTGGAGGCTGAAACACTTTTTAGATGTAACTTAAAATTGAATACTATTATATGTATATACATACCGGGTCATCCGTTAAAACTGCAACCTACGCGCGCGCGAACAGACAAAATGGCAACACCGCCTCACGGACGCATTCCACTGCAACCACTGGCCCAGCGTTCGGAGGGCTGCCAGCGACCGCTGGACAGCAGTGATGCCCCGAGTATCGAAAATTTTAGGATGGTATCTTTCAAATTAATGTCGCAAAGAGTTGTGCGGAATTTCCCGGCCCAGGTAAGCGAGCCGCGCGCTCCGCTTTTATGATCGGTTTACCACTCGCACCCCAGATCACTGTAATGAGGTTTGAAAACAATGTCGACTGGTTTTCGTACCCGTCTTAATTTAAAAAATTTTAGCTACGACAGGGCTGACCGCGGCGCTATACCCCTGTACGGAGAGATTTTTTGCCATCTGCGTGTAAAAGCCACAATAATGGCGCATCGTTCCAAAAAATGACATTAACGGAATTTTTTATAGTTCAAAAGTTATACGAAAAAGGCCCCAAATTCTTCAACCTGGGCCGGGAAATTTCGAATAGCTCCTAGCGACGTTAATTTGAAAGAGACCATCCCAAAAATTTTCGAAGCTTGGGCATCACTGCTGTCCAGCGGTCGCTGGTAACCCTCCGAACGCCGGGCCGGTGCATGGTTATAGTGGAACCCGTCCGTGAGGCGCTGTTGCCATTTTACCTGTTCGCGCGCGCTTAGGTTGCAGTTTTAACGGATGACACTGTATACTAGGCGTCAAAACGGCTTCCCTTCGGAAATTTGGCAACGTTGCATGTCACTAGGCATAACTCAGCGGTTCTAGTGACATGCAACGTTGCCAAATTTCCGAAGGAAAACCGATTGTGGCGCCTAGTGTACATATATGTAATTTTAATACATTATGAGAGCAGAACTAGTAATATTAACCATTTATAATATTTTACAAATTATAAAAATCTAATACCGTTTGAAAATAATATTAATTGAGTATTATGCTAGCCATGCACATATTAAAAGGTTAAATTGGAATTGAATAAATAACATTACTGTTATTACATGGTTAAAACAATTTTTGTACGAGTAGAGGAAAGTAAAGTATTCTGTATGTGAAATGCCTACTGGAAGTAATTACTGTTTACGCTCTGCTAACTATACATAACTGTAGAATATTCTTTTGCTTACATAAAAAAATATATGTATGGAGAAATACTGTGTTTGTACAATGACATATATACAGAGTATCTGTTATCATAATATTAATTGTTACCGTTCAAAATATTATTTCAATTATAAAGGCAGGCTCTCACTACGCCTTGCCTCATTTTATTCTTCCTATGCTTTTCCTATGTAGTTTGACAATTTAACTCACACTGCGCTTCGCCTCGGCACCCAGCCACGGATTGTGCCTCGAGAATGTTTTGAGGAAGAGGCAAAGCATAGTGTGAGCCTGCTGAATTGACGATTACTACCTTAAAACATTCAGTCAAAACTAAGACACACTGCATAGCTCTTTCCTATGCAGATACAAATACTTGATAGAGAGGAAAGTTCAGTGTTATAATAAAAACAACATTTTCATGGCAAAAGATACTTTTCATCATGGTATTCAACTTTTTTTCTCCATTAATTTTTTGTATCCCCGCACACAAAAGAGTTTAATTCAATTTTTAAAATCACTCTATGTTATAGAAAAGAAAATAATTTTTTTTTCTCGTAGTAATGCTATCTATAGTATATATTATATTCATTTTATTATTATTTTTGTTCTAACATTTTATGGTTTTATATTTATTAAAAAATGAATCGATTGAAATTAATGTGGTCATTAAAACCAAAGTTTATACATAAAAGAGAGTCGAATTCTAAGAATTTTAAAAAGTCAAAACTTAGTAGGGCAAGATTTTGTAATGTGCGTGAAAAAACTGTAGGACAAAAGTAATTTTCTTCAATTGGCAAAACTACTGCCATTTGAAGGTTACAAAATTTTTTAGTGTTCTATTCCCAATATGGTTAAAGTAAAGATACAATATCTAAGGAACATTATTTGTTACAGCTACTTCTAAAATTGATACCTCTTAATATTACAATATCACTAAATGCTACTCAATATATAAAAATAAAATCATTGAGTACAGTTGGGTGTTCTATATAAGTAGTTACCTTTTTTTCAAATGTTTTGCTGAGAGTATAATTAACCATCTCTGTGTGCAAATATTCAAAAAGACATTCGTCAGCTTCTCCAAACGCATGAGAATTGCTCTTTGTATCAATTATTTGTTGTCTCATTTTGGCTTTTTATAAAATCAGACAACAGTATTATCTGTTCGATCTATTATGAAGAAAGTTGATATACATGTTATCAATAAGTTATCGAGGAAAGGATTGCTTAATTTGCTTATTGCTTAAGTAAAAAGCAGAACATATTAATTGTAAAACAAAAGTATCTAACCTCAATTGTTGTACTTCTAGCACAATAAAGATCCTGATACAGTTCAAATGTAATTTCGTAGAAATATTGAGACAAGTAGAGTAGTTCTTCATATATGTATGAAGATAAATATATATATACACTCTTATTCTGCTTTTCTCCTTCGGTAAAACTTTAAAACATATGTATATATTAATATGTTTCTAACGTAAGAATGTAACTATTTAATCAACTGTGATTCTCATTACTGCAAATGCACTGTAAACATCGCGGCAAAATTGTTTTTACTCTTATTTACTTTACCGATTTTTTATAAGGTTAATTTGTAACACTAATTTATGTTTATAAATTATCGGATCGATAGAAGTAGTGGTGGAGAACTATCGATGGTACTATCGATAGTTATCGATGGTCCTCACTATCAAAAACTATCGATGGCATATTTTCACTATCGATAGTTATCGTTATTGAAAATTGGGGGTTCATAATGTTCATATCCGTGCAGTCCCACACAGGGGGGCCAAGCTTCCCTCTTACGAAAGTTGAAGCAGAGTTTGTAGCGCCTCCTTAAAATGTAGGCCTATCTTACCTACGCTTTGTCTAAATCTATATCTTCTTTTTGGTAAAAGAAGAATTTGGTCCCCTGCTACGGAAAGACTGTAAGAATGACGCATAACACCTCTAGGGCCGGTATGAACGTGACGCGGTAGTCAGACTGTCCATTTTCCCAATTTTTGATAACCACAAACCGAACCAACAAATTTGCTCATGAAGAATCACCACTAACATATCGAATTGACAAGCTGTGTATTTAAAAGCAGTCTAGCACACCACTTTTACCTGTCACATCGCTTATCGTTTCGACGTTGTGAAAACGAGTATTAAGATTCGAATCGTTTATTTTATTATTACGTTTAAAGAAATAGGAAAGAAGATACAATAAACAAAAGTTCCTTAAAATAATGCAAGGAAATGTGAAAAGAATAAAATAATGTTGAGAAGGAAGTTGATGTATTCAACATCTTGTACTGATGTCGATAATTCCAATTATACTTGTTATAAAGTAATTATGTATAAGGATTGTGCAGGTGTGAAATAAAAAAATTTAATAAATTTAACCGAGAATACCTCTCGTCCGTGGTCGCATTCAACTTTATCGATACAGAATCGTTTACGGGAGCACAGACGAGGTATAGGATAGACCTATCAACCAATGCATTTTTCTGTCACCGGTTTGGGGGAGTCCTAGAACCACCTTACCATTTTTGTGTCGCATGCAACGTTACCGATGAAGCCTCGAAACAGATTGTAACGCTACGTGTGGT
Organism: Andrena cerasifolii; assembly: GCF_050908995.1. Classification (NCBI taxonomy): domain Eukaryota; kingdom Metazoa; phylum Arthropoda; class Insecta; order Hymenoptera; family Andrenidae; genus Andrena; species Andrena cerasifolii. The sequence continues at coordinate 9,278,192 of NC_135119.1, read as the reverse complement.
AGGAATTAGAATTCAAGAAGTCAGTCGAAACCCGCGATTTACAAATGATTCTGTTAGAGTAACAATTTAAAGATCGTTTTATAAACGTATTCCGTGCAACGACCGAGAAAGAAGGATCGCAACAAAACAAGAACACATACGCCTTTTAACCTTGCTATTCTATTCAGGTTTATTTAACGCCAAACAAATTTATTTAACATAAAAATTTATATAAACAACAACATTATTTGTGGAAGACATGTGTTCATGAGTTCAAAATCATCGAAGAAATCGACGAAATGAAATAAATCACGCAAAACCATCGAAGAAATGCATGAAATAGAATAAATCATGTAAAACCATCGAAGAAATACCTACCTGAAAGAGAATAAAATTCTGATTAGATGTCTAGACCGAACCAAACTCACTGAATGTAAGTTTCGCTCGATCTGGACCCTTAAACTAGATCGTAGGCTTTAGCTTGATATCGTTTTGCAAGTCGCAATGCTTGAGAAACGTTACCAAGGAACCGGGCACACCAACGCGGAGGTACCTACGAAAGTGACCCATCCCGAAACAAACACCGATCCCATCCACCCTCCATTTCAATAAACTCATCGCGTCCGTCATTGCTTGCAATGAGGGAAACGATGATTTGACTCTACTATTAGTGACAACCGCGAACGCGAAAGCGAAATCGAAAGAGAGATAGACTGACGATTATCGTCGATCTCTCTGCACTTATACAAGGTACTCGTATTCTACATTCTACGGCATGCATGCTAGTACATCTTAGCTAGCTACCAAGCTAGCATAATTCTAGGCCCTCTCTAGGGCCCACGAGCTAGGCCCTCTCTAGGGCCCATGACTAGGACCCTCTCTAGGGCCTATGCCGAAGGCCCTCTCTAGGGCCCATGACTAGGACCCTCTCTAGGGCCCATGATTAGGACCCTCTCTAGGGCCCACGAGCTAGGCCCTCTCTAGGGCCCATGACTAGGACCCTCTCTAGGGCCTATGCCGAAGGCCCTCTCTAGGGCCCCTGTTCTGGGCCCTCTCTAGGGCCCACAAGCTAGGTCCTTTCTAGGACCTAGAATACCAAGCAGCTGAAAATTGAAGCTAATCGAAAATTTTACTTTACTTTCGCGATGAAAAAGCAATTAGAGCACCGGTGCTCTGGACAAATTTCCGATACGCAAAAGGTTGACTTTACTTTCGCGACGAAAAATCAACACGAGCTCCCGTGCTCTGTATAAATCATAGATCCGCAAAAATTTGACTGTAAATTCGCGGTAATAGAACTCTACACAAGAGCCGCGGCGCTCTTGAAAATATATGGACGCGAAAAAAGCGTGGACTCTACGATCGCATTACCGGCGACCATAAAAGATCTTGCTAGAATGCAAGATTGTTAGGAAGACTAGTTTCATTGAGACCCATTTCAAAAAATTTCGCGGTGACTCTACTTGACTCGATCGATCCGATTATTTTACGAATTATTATTAATCGATATAAAATTGTAAGAATCGCGAGCAACAATTGTATTGATTTATTTTATTTTTTATTTTGAGACAGACACATGCATGTCACTATCTACGAGTACCTTGTATGGTCAGCTCAATCGATGCTGCTCTTTCGAACACACATGCATAACGTTTAGTGGCGCATCTTATATAATTGGCATTAGTTTCGGGAACATTTCTACGATATTTCGTGAATATGATTTAGAAAAGGACCACGCCATAAGGCTACTGCCTAGACGCCCTAGACCATATTCGCGAAATATTGCATAAGAGTTCCCCAAACGAATACCGACCATGTGAAAAGGGCCTCTGCATGTCGTGCATTTGTGTTGGAACGGCCAGAATCGAAAGAGCTAAGTAGCTGTACTACATGCACCCCCATTCAAAGAATGATAAAATGACTCACCGTTCGCTGTCATCATCGGTACTGCATCTCTGCAAACTCGTAACCCTCTGACCAGCATCCCTGAGACCAGCTCCCCTCTGATCACCATCCGTCTGACCAGCATCCCTCTGACCAGCAGCTCCCAGACGAGCACCCCTCAACTCAGCCCCAGCTTAGCTCTCAACGTTGCAGCTGCAGTTGGACTCGTGCATGACTCTACTTTCGCGGTGAAAAAGTTATTAGAGCACCGGTGCTCTCGACTAGCTTTACTTGCGCAAAAACACTGACTCTACGATCGCATTACGGGCGATCACAAACACTATAACTCAAACCGACAATTTATATTTAAACAGCAACTTTTAGCGCTCCTGTTTATTAAACGCGCACATTTCATCTATTTCACATTTCATCTATTTCACATTCCTTAGTTTCTGAATGTGTTTTTGTTGGGTAAGGTCTTTTTGCATGCATTATGTAGGAAGCTTATCCTACCAAATGCATTGCGTGCCTTAGGTATGATGCTTTTCCTTCCAAAATGCACGCACAAAGATTACGACCCACTTATACAAGGTACTCGTATTCTACATTCTACGGCATGCATGCAAGTACATCTTAGCTAGCTACCAAGCTAGCATAATTCTAGGCCCTCTCTAGGGCCCACGAGCTAGGCCCTCTCTAGGGCCCATGACTAGGACCCTCTCTAGGGCCTATGCCGAAGGCCCTCTCTAGGGCCCATGACTAGGACCCTCTCTAGGGCCCATGATTAGGACCCTCTCTAGGGCCCACGAGCTAGGCCCTCTCTAGGGCCCATGACTAGGACCCTCTCTAGGGCCTATGCCGAAGGCCCTCTCTAGGGCCCCTGTTCTGGGCCCTCTCTAGGGCCCACAAGCTAGGTCCTTTCTAGGACCTAGAATACCAAGCAGCTGAAAATTGAAGCTAATCGAAAATTTTACTTTACTTTCGCGATGAAAAAGCAATTAGAGCACCGGTGCTCTGGACAAATTTCCGATACGCAAAAGGTTGACTTTACTTTCGCGACGAAAAATCAACACGAGCTCCCGTGCTCTGTATAAATCATAGATCCGCAAAAATTTGACTGTAAATTCGCGGTAATAGAACTCTACACAAGAGCCGCGGCGCTCTTGAAAATATATGGACGCGAAAAAAGCGTGGACTCTACGATCGCATTACCGGCGACCATAAAAGATCTTGCTAGAATGCAAGATTGTTAGGAAGACTAGTTTCATTGAGACCCATTTCAAAAAATTTCGCGGTGACTCTACTTGACTCGATCGATCCGATTATTTTACGAATTATTATTAATCGATATAAAATTGTAAGAATCGCGAGCAACAATTGTATTGATTTATTTTATTTTTTATTTTGAGACAGACACATGCATGTCACTATCTACGAGTACCTTGTATGGTCAGCTCAATCGATGCTGCTCTTTCGAACACACATGCATAACGTTTAGTGGCGCATCTTATATAATTGGCATTAGTTTCGGGAACATTTCTACGATATTTCGTGAATATGATTTAGAAAAGGACCACGCCATAAGGCTACTGCCTAGACGCCCTAGACCATATTCGCGAAATATTGCATAAGAGTTCCCCAAACGAATACCGACCATGTGAAAAAGGCCTCTGCATGTCGTGCATTAGTGTTGGAACGGCCAGAATCGAAAGAGCTAAGTAGCTGTACTACATGCACCCCCATTCAAAGAATTATAAAATGACTCACCGTTCGCTGTCATCATCGGTACTGCATCTCTGCAAACTCGTAACCCTCTGACCAGCATCCCTGAGACCAGCTCCCCTCTGATCATCACCCATCTGACCAGCATCCCTCTGACCAGCAGCTCTCAGACGAGCACCCTTCAACTCAGCCCCAGCTTAGCTCTCAACGTTGCAGCTGCAGTTGGACTCGTGCATGACTCTACTTTCGCGGTGAAAAAGTTATTAGAGCACCGGTGCTCTCGACTAGCTTTACTTGCGCAAAAACACTGACTCTACGATCGCATTACGGGCGATCACAAACACTATAACTGAAACAGACAATTTGTATTTAAACAAGTTCGAAAAAATTTCCTTTAAATTGCAAGGTGTCACGCAATTCAGACTTTGAGAAAAATTTCCAGCAGCCACATTGGGCGCTCAATGAATTCTGATTCTGTCTGATAGAAAAAAGGAGTGGCCTCTTCGGGCGTTTAAGGTTTTTCAATCTTAATGTATGGAAGGAGTAGCCTTTTTGGGCGCCTAATGCTTTTTAATTCTAATGTACCATCATCAGGTCTCATCCTTTTTAATGTTAATTAAAAAATACAGCAGCCTGTTTAGGCGCATGATAATTCCGAATTGTAAAAGGAAATAGAAGCAGCCTCATCAGGCGCTAATGGCATGGAATGCCAGAAAAATTCCAATTCTACTCTAAAGTGTTAGTAAACCCTAACCCAGATCTAATTCTTCCCTGAAACTAGCAACGAATCTCTTAGTGAATTCTTTATTAAAGAATTCACCAGAGAAAACCTCGGCGAATCCCTCGGCGAATGTTTCGATGATGCGCTTAAAACTGGACTTGCCTGGCTAAATTTTCTAAGTTTCGCAGCACACATATACACTATACTTCGTTATACTAACCCTTTGGACTGTGATTGCGGTATAAGGTAAAAAACTACTAAAATTATTTCCAAAGACTTTACTTTAAAGTCCAAAGGGTTAGCATGCGCGCGTAAGAAAGATAGACGAGAGGTTCTCGTCGATCTTTCTACACATATGCCATTACAATTTCTTTCGCATATTTTAGAGGCACACTTGCACTGGTTTCAAGTGACAAATAGACGCTAAGTATCTCATTGCAGAGATAGAAAAAGAATTGAAAAACGGACACGGATTCGCCGTCGTGAGAGATCTCGAGCTGCTCGATACACTCACGCATTGCAGTTGCACAGACAAAACGCTAATACGCGACCACCATTCATCCAGCCCCCCATTAACGGGAGTTCCCCACTAGGGGCCGCGCCTGAGGGGTCAGACTCACAGCAGCCCGCCTCACAATTAAATCACATGCAGCTGCAATACGCGCTCCCATCACAAAGCCGACAATTTGCACAGGCGAGTGTATCGTGCCCGAGCATCTTGTGCTAATTCAAGATCTCTCCCGAGAGCGAATTATATTACCGGAAAAAAAGAAAAGAGAATTGAAAGTAGGAAATAGAAAATACACTATGACAAGTCTGTAAAAGTATACTAAATGCGAAACGACACGGTGCACGGTGAAGCTAATTGTAAGCAAAAGCAAAGGTAAAAGGCGTCACTCTCAACAAGCAAGCGTACCTCTACCCTTAAATCTAGCCTATCGCACTCTTTACAATGAGCCCTAGTGGCATAATCTATTGCAAATATGCACTTGCGTAACTTTCGAGGGATATGCGAAAGCTAAGAATCTCCCGATTGAGATTGCAAAAGAGACTAAACGACTAAAGGACCGAAAGGCGCGGCGCGACGCGAACATTCACCCTCGATCCACCGAAATTTCGTTTCTACATGGCATGCTCCATATCACGACTTTACACAGCCATGGCGAGCGTGACCGAGAACGAGAACTGTCGCACATCTTCGTCTAACAATGGTCCTCTGTGTAAAGCCGTAATAAGTTGTACCCAGCACAGCCGGCCTATGAAGGGCGAGAACACCATGCGCGAAATAGAAATCAGTGATCGAAGGCGAATTGTATTTCTAGAAGGGTGTGTTTGGCACTCTTATATTTAAAAAGAACGAGGCGGAACAAAAGCTTATCACTCGAAGTACGCAAGTGCATTTCTGAATAGATGTCCAGACCGAACCAAACTCACCGAATGTTAGTTTGGCTTGATCTGGACCCTTAAACTAGATCGTAGGCTTCAGCTTGACAACGTTTTGCAAGACGCAATGCATTGGAAAACGTTACCAAGTCCAGGCACACCAACGCGGAGGTACCTACGAAAGTGACCCATTTCTACGAAATATTTCTGGTCCATATTCGACCAATGCATTTTTGAAAATTTGGAAAAATTCTTACGACTAAAGTTCTTAAATTAAAACTTAATGGACTCTAGGACTATGGCTAGTTAAAACTAAGCACACGTGCAAGTTCTTCCGCGATGTATAAAATTTGTAGGTTTAGTGGCTTAAAGTTATTTTTATGCAAGGGAGAAAGAAATTTAAGTTCATATAGCAGCCACTTTGGCGGCAGTCATTTATTATTATACTGTTATTTTATAAAGGGACCATTTGAGGTCGAGATATCAGGTGGTAAGAGTGGCAATTTTTGATTTCTCGTAATATTACTACCAGTGTGTCTTAATATTTAGCACATGCAACGGGCAAGCAAAACTAGCGAGCATAATAACCAAGTAGTACCAAAAATTACTGTCATTGTTTATTAAGAGAATCTAATGACTCGAATGTAATTACTGTTAAGAGAGAAGATTTGAAAGAACTCGCACGAAAGAGTTCAACTTCAGAAATGTAACTCGTATTCGATACATTAAGCATCCGGAATGATTGTGAAATTAAAGAAAAGAAGTTTAGAATGTTTGAAACGCGATATTAAAACTCCTATCGCGAATTTAAAATTTATTCATTGTATTTTTCTACGTGTATTAAACATTTGGAAGTACACGCATTAAATTTTACTATTCGCGAGTACTAAGTACGTATTCGTGGTCACTATGCTCGCTACAGTAATCATTATGTTCGATAGCATACAGAAAAATTCAAAGAATGAAAAAGTATCACTCACCGTTCGTTGAAAATAGTCTCACTGACAAGCATCCCCTTTTAGCAGTAGCTATTCGATCTGCAGGCGAATGTCCAGCAGTTGCAGGGTCAGTACCCCATAGAATGTGTCACACTTCCAAATATGTCACATTACTTTCGCGATGAAAAAGCAATAGGAGCACTGGTGCTCTGAATTAATTCTAGATGCGTTAAAACACTGACTTTACGTTCGCGTTCACATTACTAATACGCAGGGCCACTGTGCACTATCGAATACTTTATCGCGAAATAAGCACTGATTCTACAATCGCATTGCACACGATTACAAAAGCAGTTCATGTTTTTAAACATATCTCAACAGTGGAAAGATGTGTTCGGACTCGAGTAAAGCGTTTCCAAAATAGTCCTCTAGGTACTGAGTGTAATGTAGTGGAATCTCGTTGAACGATCTCCCACATAGTCCAGTTATCGATGAAATTTATGCAGGAATCGAGAAATCACGAAATAATATGTACACGCACTCACTGATGCGATCACCGTCGCGAGTAAAGTCGAACTGACAGAGGTGACACCGCTTGGCAATGTTGTGACGTAGGGGTTGTTGGCGGTGTTATGGCGCTCGACCGACTCCCAGCTAACTGGAAATTCGTCAAGGCCAGAAATAATTTTATGTAGACACAGTAATTCCACGATGAAAAATCACTTAGAGCACCGGTGCTTTCACTTAAATAGTTCTGTATGCGCAAAACATTGACTCTGCACTCGCGTCCACACAGTGCTCTATGAAATACTTTATCGCGAAATATGTACTGACTCTAAAATCGCATTGCACGCGGTCACAAAAGCACATCACATTTCTAAACATCTCTCAGCAGTGGGAAGTAGTGTTCGGGCTCGCGTAAAATGTTTCCATAAAGGCATCTTGGTATTGAGTGTAATGCAGCAGAATCTTGTTAAACGGCCTCATACATAGTCCAGTAATCGATGAAATTGATGCACGAATCGAGAAATCACGAAATAATATGCAGGTACATTCACTGATCCGATCGCTGCCGCGGTTGAAGTCGAACTGTCAGCTTACACCTTTCGTGAATGTTGTCACATTGGTAGAGGTTGCTGTCGACCTCAACTGTTTCCCATGGAAGTTGAAATTTCACAAAGGCCGGAAATAATTCTATATCGCAATGTCCATTGCGAAATATGTACTTTTCGCAGCTGCAGCCATGCACCCTGCTCTTTCTATGTATACATATATGTCTTTCAAAGTTGAGGAGATGTGATCGGACTCGAGTACAGTGTTTTCAAAAAAGTCTTCCAGATACTTATTTTTAGTGTATTGCAGTAGAATCTGGACGATCGACCTCCCACATATTCCAGTAATCGATGGAAATAATACATTAAGATAGGTATACCATGGCATTTTAAATGTTCATCCGTCCGATCCGTCCTCCGACTTTGGTGAACGTCGTTATTGAACTCCATTATTTCACATATCTTGAGAATTCCACATTACTTTATTTTATATATTTATACATGTGGAAGGAAGGGAAGGAATGATTTATTCAAACATTTCGAGTTACATTTATTTTTACATTATATCAAAGTATTACTATTTAAAGAAATTCTTGTATCTATCTACTTATTTAGGATATTTGACAATCGCAGCAATCGCATCGGCTCTGTTCTCACCAATTACCAGGTCTCGCTACGAGGAGGTCGCAGCGTTTCGAGGCCCGTAGAGAGACTGCCTATTTATGTTTTATTCAGAAAATCTAATGACTCGAATGTAATAACTATTAATAAGAGAAGATTCATAAAACTCATATGAAATATTTAAACTTGAGAAGCGTAACTTGCATGCAAAACATTAAGCATCTCGAATGATTGTGAAATTAAAGAAAAATTGTTTAGAATGTTTAAAACGCGATACTAAAACTTTTATCTAGAATTTAATACATATATATATATAATCGTTTTATTCGGTAGCATGTAGAAAGATTGAACGAGTTGAAAAGTTGCACTGCTATCTCTGCAGATCGCCCCCCCCCCCCAAGAGTAATAAAATAGAAAATATTATGACATTGTGTATAATTCTGTATAAATAATTAATGTGAATTTAATTATTTATACAGAATTATAATTAATGTGAATTTAATTATTTAGGTTACAGTATCAGATTGAGATATTAAAACATAAGTTACAAGCAAATTTTAAATCTTGTGAAAGAGGGTTAAAAAATGTACTTATGTACTTTTACATATTTCGCCCCCTCCAAGAAAGGCTCCTGAATCCGCCTCTCCAGGTGGCTCGGCTGCATCGGGGGGAGGGGGATGGACCCGAGTTGAAACCCTGACCAGGTCCTCAGCAAGTCCAGGAAGTCCAGGAAGTCCAGTAGGTCCAGGTAGCTCGGCAACTGCAGGGTCCCCGGAGGTCCTCCAGGCCCGGAAGACCGACGACGACTGAGTACATGAAGCTCTGTGAGCTCCTTATCTAGACTTCGAGGAACGATGTCTCCCGATCAAAACAAGGTCGACGGTTAATTACAATTGCGAAATCCAACGAATTCTTCGGCAAAAATGGATTTTCTGCTAAAATATACGTTCCATTGGCTATTGCTATGACAAATAATGTTAACAACATTTACCCTAACCGCCCAGTAGAAATTATTATTAACTTTGATCGATAGAACTTGAGATATCAAGCAATTAGTAACATTTGATCTTGAATTTGCAAATGATTTTCTACGCCGAATGAATTCTCTTTTATTCTCAATGTTTAATTGTTCGATACATTAATGTTAATGCTTATACATATCATCTAGTATTATTTATAATGAATAAATACATTTTAGTGGAACTTGGTGTAAATGAATAGTTGCAGGAATATTTGGAGAAATATGAGTGACATACTTGTTTCTCCCCCTTAGTTACTAAGATCGACGAAGTATACGATAGAACCACGGTACTCTATGAAACACTTTTTGGCAGGCACAGGCACTGACTCTACAATCGCATTGCACACGATTACAGAAGCACTTCCTGTTTTTAAACGTCCTTCAGTTTCTGAAAAAGTCTTCTAGGTAACGGGTATATCTAAATGGAATCCTGTTAAAAGGCCTCCCACATGGTCCAGTAATCGATGAAATTTATGCGCGAATTGAGAAATCACGAGACAATATGAACTATGACGTGCACACACTTCACTGAACCGATGAATTTCTCAGCGCTAGACAAAATTTTATTTCCCAATGCGGGTTTCAAAAGTAACTCGACTTGCAGTTGCATCCATGCACACCACGACACTCGTGCATCATGCAACCTTCTGCGAGTCTTTTAAGAATTAGATTTTACTGTAAATTTTAGTGTTGGCCATAAACTAATACTCGTAGCCAGTAATATCCAATTATTATTACTTCAAAAGTGCATTAGAACCTTGCGGGAATGTCAGTAACAGCGTGAATTTTTAATACTTTTCGGCGTACGATACGTGAAAAGGTTCTACTACACGCAAAGTACTAATAAACAATGTCATCTTGCAACTTATAGCTTGCATGGGCTTTGAAGAAATACCATTTTTGTGCTTCATAGTGTCTTGATCCCTGAAATGGATTTTCGGAGAAAAATCGGCGTGAGTCGTTGACAAACCGAGCCAAAGCATAGCGTAGCAAAAGCCTACCTGTGCCAAACTCTCTCTCTAAACGAGTCACACGTATACAAGTACGCAAACACCTTTCAGCCTTTCAACACATGTCAGAGTAGTTGCTGAGTTGAACGCTGTTCATGAGCAGATGCCACTACATTCAGACCTCAAATTATGGGTCGGTAATACAGTTTGGGTGGCGACACGAACATCTATAAGGTGATAGGTCTATGCTGTACCTCGTCTGTGTTGAAACCAATTATGGCGAGGTAAGAGATACTTTTTACCGTGGGTCGGTGATAAGGATAAAGAATGCGATCGTATTTGGATCGATTTCGTTTATTTAGTAATTGAAAAGTAATTTAGTATGCAATTCTTCATTTGCAGTGTTTTCATTTTTCTTAGCAGGGGCAGTTATTTTTCATGTCTATTAACTTTACCGACCTGTATGAATCGGTGGAATATGGTTCTCAGAGTTACCGTTTTTAAACATACAGTGCGCAACACAAGTCACAGTTCTTTCACGAAGTTGTTACTTCAGAGGTGGCACCAGGGGGGCCAAGCTTCCCTCTTACGAAAGTTGAAGCAGAGTTTGTAGCGCCTCCTACCAATGAGGTGCGTACTAAACTGTGAATGTGTGAATTGGTGTGAATCGGGACGTATGTGTATGTGTATACGTGTAATGTACCGTTTACTTTAAAACCTGTCCACGGATCGTCGCGCCAGCGACACGTATGCAGCAGATAGAAGGATAAACATTGAAATTGAATATTTCTTCTTTTCTTAGGAAAAGAAAATATATTCAATTGCTTTGTATATCCTTCTATCTGCTGCATACGCGTCACTGACGCGACAATCCATGGTCAGACGGCCTTAGAAAGGGTAAACCAGGGAAAGTGAGGACACTTCCTCGTGTCTGCGCCAAACATTTCTAAATGACGACGGTCGTCATGGTAACATTTCACCAACGTCGAAAGGTTGTGTGTCGTGCTCACTGATACACGTAGGTATGTGTGTGTGATGTACCTAGCGCCTCCTACCAATACGGTGCTAACTAAACGGGAAAACTTCAGCCAAACAAAGACGGCTTGGTCCCCCTGGTCCCACATAACACAGCCCAGATAGCACACGTTTTCTATAAGCCGTCTTTAAAACGTCTTCAGACGTCTTGAAAGTCTGAAAGACGTCTTGAAAGTCTGAAAGACCTCTTAAAGACGGCTTATAGACGTCGTGTGCTATCTGGGAGACGTGTTAAAGACATCAACTGTACGTCCGTGTTAGGTCTGGACGACTTTAGAACGTCTTTTGGGCGTCTCTAGACGTCTGTGTGCTATCCGGGGTTCTGATCGCTTTACTAAAAATGATTTCTACTTAGCATAATAATAACCAAAGACACGATTAATATTCATTAGAAAAACATCGACGGTATCGTTATCATCTCTACTTCAAGTTTAAATTTTATTGTAAATTATTGAAACTCAAGGTCGTAATACAGTTATAAAATTTTGTAAGATTAAAGAAAAGGATGTTAAATTTCATGTACATTTTTTTAAGTCAGTTAAAAAAAGGAACAGCTTAAATTCAGAATCTAAAAATTAATTTATAGTATTATTACTTGTATTAAAAATAAATTGTTTTATACATATTTGAAAAGCGGTAATATCACAGACGGTATAGTGTACCTCTATACCTCATCTGTGATAATAAATCATACCATCACTATCGATGGTCCAACTATCGGAAACTATCGATGATCCAACTATCGGAAACTATCGATGGTCCAACTATCGGAAACTATCGATAGTGCACACGTCTGTGTGCTACCTGCACGGAAACGTGATTCCCAACGGTGTAGCATCTTTCCGTGTGGGGAACGGCCACCCACATGCACCTACACTCCATTCCATATAAAAGGGGACCTGCGCTTCTACCGATTTGCGACCGATCTGCGCACTCCCACGGATCTGACACACGTGATTGGTCGTAGCACTTTCCCTGCCGGTTTCCTATCAATCAATCATCAGACACGTCGAGTAATTTAGTAATTTTTCGGGTGTGAACACTAAAATTTAGTCAAGTAGTTAAGTAAAACAATGGTAAATTATTAAATTACTCGCTACTCGTCTAAATTACTCGACGTGTCTGTTCCATCCTTAAAGTGGAATGCAGTGTAGCGCTGTGATTCGCGCCACAGAACATCATATCATAGATGGGAATACTTCGCTTCGTGCCTCTTTCACTGTGTGAGTGCGAGCTGTTCGACATTCATCGTCGCCCGGTGTATACACACACCTACACACATGCATACATATTTTGTTCAACTTATGGTTGATTTGGTTTGGTTTAGTTATGATTGTAGGGAATTTGCAATAGGGACTTAATCTGCTTTACATTTTGTCACATGCTACAAAACGCACACACGCAAATCAATCGCGCTAGTGTGTACATGCATATGCGCATTTACGTTTAAATATATCTACTTTGTCTAGTGATTTACATATTACAAAAGATTCCTACCTTTGACGTATGAAAAGATGGTGACCTACTGATAAAGAAGTTTTGTGATAACGAATAACATGATGCGTAAGGAACGCCTTTCAAAGTGAATATATTGGTAATACATGGAACAGGAGATGCACTGGAACTGGACATATTTCACGCGATCCATTTTAATTATATCCGTGTGTATTGTTATCTGTTTGTTCATTAGTCAAGTGCTTCATTGCTCAATCGTCTTGAACACTTAATGATAATAACAATGTTTTTAATTCGATATCGATAATATTGTAGACTATTTCTCGATGTATTGCGTTCTACAATAATGCACCTATTTGTTATTAATTTTATAGTCTGGATTTTATAGCAGCATTATATTGTTCTGTTTATTTTGTCAAAGAACAATTTTTCCGATAGATTTTCCAGTTTTACGAGCTTACACAGTGGTATAGAGATTCAGTTGACCCGTATAATTTGTCATTTCAACAACAATCTTGCACTTCGTATTAGATTCTGAACTCTTATTATATGTGTATAATAAAAAAACGTTCGTATGGATATTCTTGGACATCAACAGTTGCACTTATTAAAGTTATTTCTATTCCAGGTAACACTACCATATAATAATCAAGGAATTATGAATTCTCATAAACCAGCATATTGAATTTTCACAATGTCCCATTGTGAAGAAGACGTGGTATCATCTGGTTTCCACCAATTAAGTGTTACAAGTAGGTTATAACTTATTTCGGGATAAAGTTTAATTTCACCGTATTCTTGAATTTCTACAATTACTCGAAGTTGTACTTCTATGTATTTAAAAAACAGCGCAGCTGTATATATGAATTAAGTCATACGTCGAGGGACGTTTGACAATTCACGATATAGAGTGCATTAATCTGCACTGCTTTTATAATAAATAATTATATTAAACAATCCTTGAAATTCTAAAGACACTATTCTCACGTATTAATAAAATGCTTTTTGCTTTTCTAATTAAATCTTTTCGTATTTCAGTTGAAGGTGCTATATTAACAAATTCAACTTTTCTAAAACCTAATCCTTATATAGAATTTTCCGTCGACGACAAAAGCCCTCGGAAGACAGAAGTTTCGAAGTCCACATATCAACCAAAATGGAACGAGGAATTTACGATACTTGTGACCCCACATTCGCAGTTACACTTTCGCCTATTAGATCACAGTACATTTCGAAAGGATACATTGATAGGGGAGAAAAGAATAAGTCTCTCTCAAGTGTTGTCTCATTACAATGGGAAATTGGAGAATGTGGAAGTAACCTTTGATCTAATGAGCGAAAATAAACATGATTCTCAGTTGTGCAAGGTTGGCGAGCTGATTACAGTATTCGACGGTTTAAGAATCAACATGCCAAATGTTCCGTCATTAAATATCAATGAACCATTGTGTCAGACACAGTGTATGTCTTCTGATGGTAAGGAATATAAATGTTGTATCGTCGCGATGTGAACTGTTGCATTGCCGTAAAGTGAACATAGCTCAGCATAGCTTTTGATTTGGAGGGAAATTTAAACTGAAGAAAAGGCGAAGAACTACACGAAGTTGTTGGTTTTTCTTGCAATTTTTATTCCCATCCAAATCAAAAGCTATGCTGAGCTACGTTCACATTGATCCGTGAATGATATGTTTTTAACCCTTCGGTGGGCGCGCTCTTCAGACTTGCATGAGTGGGCGCGTTGCGGCCTTTTACACCGCGATCGGAGGTCTCGTTGTTTTACCACTAAATTTAGGCAATTTTAGGTCTCGCAGAAGAAAATCGAAATTACATTAGTTGCTTAATAATATTTTTTTCAATGAACATAGAATATTAATGGCGATGAAGATAATAATAAGGGAATTAGTCCACATCCATCTGCTGCTCGTTTTTACAGTAAATATACGAAATATAAAATTTGCGGCTAACTGCCGCGGGCGCGCCTACCGAAGGGTTAAAGTAAGGTAATTATTTAGAAGTTTTCCATCCTCACCGATTTCAATGATTTTTGGATATGTTATCAAGATCCTGAACAACTTTCTCCTATACATGTTACCGCCGCACCACCTTCGTTTTCGCAAATATCGCGAAAACGAAGGTCGAGCGGCGGTAACGTGTATAGGAAAGAGTTTTTCAGAATCGTGTCCCCGACAACATATCCAAAAATCATTGAAATCGGTGAGGATGGAAAACTTCTAAATAATTACCTAAAGTAATTCCTGATCTATAATACCTAAGTATTTTTTCAATATTAGAGAAAAAAAGAGATCTCAGATACATCAGAAAAAGATTTAACAAACAATTTTTATTCAAACGTATGTAATGGCATTTTAGGTGTCGCGAATAATGATGCGACTAGTAATCGTAGCATTCTCAACGGAGGAGTTCGTGCTCGCATGAGATTACACGGAACAGAGAATGTTGCATCGAATTCTTTGTCGAATGGACATGCGGTATCACCTACGGACAAATCTGTTGTCTTTTTATCAGGGCGTCACGCGGTATCATTATTAGATGGACGCCAAATATCTCGAACAGATATGTCTACACCTGGAACAATAGATGGACGAATTGGTGGATCCGCAGAACAGTTCTCTAAGATTTCTGCCTCCGAAGGTCGTAATAATATTTCTCCAGTAGAGCAATCAATGTTGCCTGGAGCAGTTGGAATATCCAGATCGGACCAGTTACTCGCAACTAACATAGACATACGTTCCCATAATAGAACAGAGCTGTCTGCTCCTAGTGGACGTAACTCTAGAACAGAACAGTTGATAACGACTCCCATTACAGACAGTTTTGGAACTGTGAGAGCGGATCAACTAAGTACTCCTTTGGTAGATGGATGTGTAGCTTCTAGAGTAGACCAACCTACGAGTTCCACTTTAACGGATGATCAGGGAATTACGCACTTGGAACAGCCTGCGCTATTTACGTTACCAGATGGAACTAGCATTTCTCATTTAGAGCAAGCTGGAGCCTGTCAGACCGTTCAAAATACTTCGGAACAATCTACAGCATTACCAATGGCAGAAGGACGTAGACTTCCTCGCTCTGACCAGACTACAACTGCTACGTCAAATGCTCGTTCGAATCCTCGAATAGTGCAACGCGTAGCCTCGTTGACGGGTCAGACTGCCGTGCTACCTGGCCAGTCAACTCCTCAGTCTGGGTCTTCGATAATACTTGCGGAAGTTGAGCCTGCAAATCAATCAGAAGAACCTTTACCACCTGGTTGGGAAGTGAGATATGATATCTATAGAAGAAGGTTATATTATTTTAAAACATTATATAATGAAGTCATTTTTTGTTAAATTTGAATAGTTCGACAAATCGACAAGAAATATGTAACGTTCTTTCTTTTTTCTTTGGCACATTTTTGATTAGATATTATGTTGACCATAATACACGAAGTACCGCTTGGGAAAGGCCACAACCATTGCCACCGGGATGGGAAGTTCGTCGAGATCCAAGGGGTAGAATTTACTACGTGGATCATAATACAAGGAGCACTACGTGGCAAAGACCAAATACAGAAAGATTACAACATTTTCAACATTGGCAAGGTGAAAGGCAACATGTGGTGCAACAAGGTAACCAACGGTTTCTTTATCCTCAAGTAAGTAATAAATATTATACAATACAAGAATAATTATTATCTAAATCAGGCTTGGGAATTAAGCGAACTTGGCGGCCGATTTTCAGAGGCAACGCCTCCTTTCTCCCGCTGCGCGTCTTGGCCCCCGCGGCGGCCTAGGTGCTTGGAGCGCCTCCGGCCCGTTGCCTCTGAAAACCAGCCGCCAAGTTCACTTAATTCCCAAGCCTGATCTAAATATTTAGGTTTATTCCATCTTTCTAATATTTAAAATGGGTATGTTAATTTTAACACGTATAGGCTCACGGAGGTCAAACAGCTATAGCAGGACCGTCCACATCAACGGCTGATGACGATGATGCTTTGGGGCCATTACCCGCTGGATGGGAAAGACGCAAACAACCAGAAGGAAGAGTTTATTATGTGAATCATAAAAATCGTACTACTCAGTGGGAGGATCCTAGGACTCAAGGGCAGGAAATTGGAATTGATGAACCACCATTACCAGATGGTTGGGAGATACGATTAACCGAAGACGGAGTCCGATATTTTGTGGATCACAATACGAGAACAACTACTTTCCAAGATCCAAGACCTGGCGCACCTAAAGGGTTTGTACAGTTTCGTTAATACATCTTGAAATATTTATTCTTCTCTTCCTTTTCCTTTATTATACTGCTTATCGTTATATTACTGTTGTTTAGTCCGAAAGGTATTTATCGCGTACCAAGAGCATACGAAAGATCATTCCGGTGGAAGTTGTCGCAGTTCCGTTTCTTGTGTCAAACCAATGCATTACCGAATCACATAAAGATCAGTGTTAACCGACAAACATTATTTGAAGATTCATATCATCAAATAATGAACGCAGAAGCTTTTGCATTAAGACGCAGGTTATATATAATATTTAAAGGCGAAGAAGGACTCGATTATGGGGGTGTTTCCAGGTAAGAATAAAAAGATTCTCACGATGAAACATTTTTTAATGAAAAAAATACAAGTAACGAATTCTGATTTCAGAGAATGGTTTTTCTTATTGAGCCACGAAGTATTAAATCCAATGTATTGCTTGTTTGAATATGCCAATAAAAGTAATTATAGCTTGCAAATCAATCCAGCATCTTACGTCAATCCAGATCATTTACAATATTTTAAATTCATTGGAAGGTTTATAGCAATGGTATAGTATTAATGATTTCTGTTATGTATCATGTAGTATTAATATTATCAACCCTCGCCTGGCAGATACAGGGTCCGTTCGGAGCCATTCTAAATATCAGACTACGCGCCTTATTTATTATTAGTATTACTTCTTGAAAGAGTCGAGAATTTTAGACGACAATGCGCTCAGTGATCCGCCGTTCGAGGGTTAATAATTGCCGCTCCCAAAAGGACTGTATTCAATAGGAGGGTGCGGATCGTCCCGAGGTTCGGGTTCCCGGCTCTCGGGACGGTTCGGAGAATTTCGGGCGCGATCGGGCGAGGTCCCGATACTTTCATATTGCTCGAGATCCCGAAGTTTTGGGATCCCGAGACCGTCGGGATCTCGAGCAATACGAAAGTATCGAGATCCCGCCCGATTCCGCCCGAAAGTTTCCGGCCCGTTCCGAGCCCCAAATATCGGGTATCCGCACATCCCTGGTATTCAATATTGCATTCAATGACCGCATTTTTGTAGGCTCTTTATCATGGACGGTTTATCTATAGTGGATTCACTATGCCATTTTACAAACGAATGTTGAACAAGAAATTAGTTATGAAAGATATAGAATCTATTGATCCAGAATTTTATAAATCTCTGGTGTGGATAAAAGAAAATAATATCGACGAATGTGGCCTGGAATTATATTATAGTGTTGATTTTGAAATCCTTGGTCAAGTAATACATCACGAATTAAAAGATGGTGGTGACAAAATTAGGGTTATCGAAGACAACAAAGAAGAATATATTAGGTATTACTCTTAAGATTTCATTGGTTGCATGATATTTTAAGGAGAAAAGTGATTCATTGGGCATTACTATTGCTGAAAGGTTGATGACGGAGTGGAGAATGACAAGAGGTATAGAGGACCAAACCAAGGCATTTTTAGAAGGATTTAATTCAGTTGTACCACTAGAATGGTTAAAGTATTTTGATGAGCGTGAATTAGAACTTATGCTTTGTGGTATGCAAGAAATAGACGTGGAAGACTGGCAACGCAATACAATTTACAGACATTACACGCGAAACAGTAAACAAATCTTATGGTTCTGGCAGGTTCGTTATTATACGTGAATATACACTGTCGTTTGCAAAAATGTTGCCGAGCAGAAACTTGGTGGCCCGATCGAGTGTATCCTCATGGGCCCACGGTTCTCTAATGCAGTGGTAGAGGTAAGGCACACGTGTTGCTGCTATTGGCTGACGTGTCACGTCAACAAATCGGTCAGCAGCACCGCGTGACGAAGAGAGCGATGGATGCAGCGTGTGCCGCTAAGAACCTACGAGTGGGGAATTGGGGGGTTCCATGGCAGAGAATGGGGCGGCGCGAGCGAGGTAGCCCCGTGCCCCGCTAAGCATCCGGCCGTCAACATTTTTGCAAACCACAGTAGTAAGTTTAGAAAATCAGTAAATATATGTACTATTTATTACATTCGTGTATTTTATTTAGTTCGTAACAAGAACGGATAGTGAAAAACGAGCTCGGCTTTTACAATTTGTAACGGGCACATGTCGAGTACCTGTTGGAGGATTTGCAGAATTAATGGGTAAATATTACATTCTCGCAATGGAAGGTAAAATGATTAGCTTTAGATTTGCCGGTATGCTTATCCTGATTTTTATGTTTTAGGGAGTAATGGTCCCCAAAGATTTTGCATAGAAAAAGTAGGGAAGGACACGTGGTTACCGAGGTCACATACATGCTTCAATAGATTGGATTTGCCGCCATATAAGAGTTATGAACAATTAGTAGAAAAGTTAAATTACGCGATCGAAGAAACAGAAGGTTTTGGTCAAGAATAATTGCAGCTGTTGTTAAGTATAATATCTAACTGTGTACGGGCTGAAATCTAGTGTAATGATACAAGGTCACTATATTTTTGTTCGTTTTATTTTCGGTAATAATGTATAAGTTCTAAGTAAACATCTACTTAGAGTTTATGAATACAGTAAGCGAGGTGTATTGGAAATACTGATAATTCCATATGAAATTCCTGTAGTAGCTGTAATTGAAAATGTTTTATCTTAGGTTCTATTTCACTTATTTTCGGTACCGCAATTAAAACGAGAAATTTAAAATTCGTAGAAAATATCAATGAAACGCAAATAAATTTATAGAAGTACACGTAGCGAAATGCTAACGAACACTTTATAGAATAAAATGGTAATGAACTTGCCAAAATAAACACAGGTAGTTCCTTTCTACTTTTTATTGCTGGAATTTTTAAATATTTTCGTTAAAAAAAATGGTATTTTCTTACAAAACATTTTTCTCTAATCTGTATAAATGGCTTTTAGTGTGTACAATATATAAAATTATGAATTTTTTTATTATTTCAAACAATTTATTGTATCAGTGAAATCTATTAATTGTAATTTCTTAATCGAAACAATTTATTGATACTTTCTATGATGTGTTGATGATATTGTCCAAGTATTAAAGGGTTTGGAAATTACAATAATAAATATTGTACATATTGATTATTAATATGTAATATATTATAAACAATTAACAATTTCATGGTTTGTCCTAGGTAATTAGTCATAATATACTATTATTTTTCTGTACATATTGTATAACAATGTTTACGTAATTTGCAAGCAAATTTCTTAACAGAATTATAAAATCACTTATATGTATGTATCTTATGATTGATCGAATAATTTATATTAAAACTGTGCTTGTGTTTGTTATTACAGGTTTTATAGTAATGTGTCTTTTTTCGACGGCTTTAAATTAAATCCTGAAATAAATTAATATCTGTGATACCAAACATGTTCAATTCTTAGGATTATAAACATGGAACTTGTTAATTTGTTTATGAGTAATTTGTGCGTCCGTGTGCGCGCACATGTATGTACAAATAAGTATTGTAATTAATGTAACAAATAAATAATGCATTAATATATATATATATATCGCATATATATATATATGTATACACTTGCATGCATGCAGTACAAAACTGTACGTGTGTATTCACAAATTAAGTACACGCAATGCATACTGCAATACCAATTTAATGTTTGCAAGATAGTTATGAAAGATATATGGTACTATTGAAAAAATTAAATACATAGTGATTCGTTTACATGCTTTTTCAAGATTTATAAATACTTGTATCACAACTTTGTATAGTGTTTCCTAATTAAATTGTGGGCTCTATTTCCGAAAACCCCCATGCTCCGAATTGGCTGAAATTTTGGAAATAGGTTCTTTTTTGAGAAAGATGATGATTGCAACATCGACGAAATATAGGGGCGGTATTCTCAGTCGCTACTTATTCTTAAGGAAATGCTTAAGCATGCGGCATCCTTTACTAGCTACTAGGTTAGTAGAGGATGCCGCATGCTTAAGAATAAGTAGCGACTGAGAATACCGGCCTAGGATATACCTATCACAGACCAGGTATAGGAGAGACCTCTCATCCTATTGTCACAGACGAGGTATAGGATAGACCTATCAAACAATGCATTTTTCTGTCACCGGTTTGGGGGGTCCTAGGCCGGTATTCATAGTCGCTGCTTATTTTTAATCAAGTGCTTAAGCATGCGGCATCCTCTACTAACCTAATAGCTTAGTAAAGGATGTCGAATGTTTAAGCATTTGTTTAAGAATAAGTAGCGACTATGAATACCGGCCCCTAGAACCCCCGTACCATTTTTGTGTCGCATGCAACGTTACCGGAGAAGCCTCGAAACAGATTGTAACGATACGTGTGGTAGGAATTAGAATTTAAGAAGTGTAAAATTGGGTCATTCGAAACTCGCGATTTACAAATGATTGTGTTAGAGTAACAATTTAAAGATCGTTTTATAAACGTGTTCCGTGCAACGACCGAGAAAGAAGGATCACAACAAAACAAGAACACATACGCCTTTTAACTTTGCTGTCCTATTCGGGTTTATTTAACGCAAAACAAATTTATTTAACATAGAAATTTATATAAACAACAACATTATTCGAGGAAGACATACTTTGATGATGTAGCGCGGAAAACGTAACTTGGTATATGTATTCTTTAAGGTGCTGGAGCAGAGAGGACTTTAAAAATCATCAAAAACCCACCAGTTACAGTATCTCGCTGAAATATTCCAAGTTTCACTTAACCTTCTATCTTAACGCTATATTCGTATTCTGGAGTCGGGTAGGAACAATCGAACAACAGTTCAAGGTACATTTATTCTAATATTCTACCAAAGTATTGCAAGTTAAAGAGATTTGTACATCCAACTACACTGCGTTCCACATTAGAGCGTACTTGTTTCGCGTAGGGATACACTGTTGATTGGTAGTAATCCGGCAGGGAAAGTGCTACGACCAATCGCGAAAGTGCTACAACCAATCGCATGTGTCAGATCCGTGGGAGCTGCGCAGATCGGTCGAAAATCGGTAGGGGCGTTGGTACGCTCTTATATGGAACGCAGCGTTGGATGCTGTTCACGAGCAGATGCCACTATATTCAGACCTCAAATTATGGCTCGGCAATACAGTTTAGGTAGCGACACGAACATTCATAAGGTGATAGGTCTATCACTCTATCTTATACCTCGTCTGTGGTCTATTGTATACTTGGTCTGTGGTAATATCACCTAAAATTAGTGAATCACAATAGTTATTATGCTTGGATAAAATCGCTGTAGCCCAGCGTCGGTAAAACAGAAACCTGGTAGTTGGTGGATTGCAAAAGTCATCAAATTGCAATCCATCAGTGATTCTAGAGATGTCGCGGCGAGTTCAAGATCATAATTTAACCTTCAGGAATCTTTAATTCTCCAGCCTTCATCCAGTTAATCGGTAATGTATAATTAAATTTATTCCACAAGGCCACATCATGCAAATTCAGAAGAACTAATGATTTTTCATTCCATGTGATTTGTCACATAAATATACTGATTTATTTTAAAGAAATTAAAATAATCTTCCGCAATACATCGCCAATCAATTTCCACTTAAACGACCTTGTAAAAATCGTGCGAAGTTTCTTTCGATAACTGATCGTGCTTATCCATTGGATTCATCTGTTATAACCTGGAAGCGTTTCTAATGAAGTAAAAAGTAACTGAAACACGCAAACCGAAATGCTGCATTCAAAAGTAATTTCGTACGTCCTTGTACTTAAATACCTACTAAAGATCAGTGATTTCGTAGGGCTTTCTTGGTTATGTGTATTCTTTTTACAATACGTATTTTGTTTTCGTGATATTATATAATAAGTATAATTAAAACAACTAAAACCACAGGATATTAATAAAATTTTGTATTGATTTTTAAGCTTTTATTTGATAAATAATACATTACAATTGACTATCGTACTTTAGTATTTCAATGTGTAGTTCAAAATGGTAGTATATGCGATATCGTTTCCCTCGCTGTACAGCTTTATTAACATACAATTTTATGATTTCTTAAATCTTATTTACTTGTGCCACTTGTTACAATGTGTGTATTATTCACCATTACATGAGGTGCAATGTAAATTTTGGTTAATATTTAATTTCCTTTTCTAAAATGTACAAGTAAATTATTGTAATGAGAGGACTTCTAAACAATTTTACAATTTGATGAGGTTCAATCTTATACACCTTACATTCGAAAGGCACTGTTGAAGGTACGATATCATTTCAAAACTTCAATTAAGTTTAGGTAAAACCCACAGCGTGTCAAGTTAAAACGAAATTTTTAGACTCAGGGTTTGTTAATGTTTCTTCTATAAATTTAGTAACAAGAGATTTAATGCAAAAGAATTTCAGCAGTATATTGTGAACATAGATTTATGTGTCACTACTATGATATCCAGAATTTATAAAATCTCCAAAGAATTTTATTTTTTCAATTTAATGAATGAAAGGTTAAAACAATTAAACAACAGCTGGAAAATTAATAATAATTACTAACATTGAAAGTCAATTGAATGCTTCCCTTCGGCAATCACATTTCTAATTTTTTGTTATTTTACATCGTCGTAATATGGCCTGTAAGTGGGATGCCAGTTGTGTATATGAATTGTTGGTTGCCTGTTTTCCCATCTTGATTGATGCGTTGATATGTCCAGTCTAATTGGTCTACGACTTTGTTCCCGCTGTGGTTTAAACTCAATTTCCAATTTGGGTACACGCGAAGGATCTTGACCTGCAAAATTGCAGAATATTAATCGTTTGCTATCAATCAATAAGCGTGGTTGCAGCCATTAGCTCAATAAGATATGTATTACTTTATTAGTAAGATACTTATTAATTATTTACACTTTATATAGTATCCCTAGTAGCATTTCTGGTTGGCCCACAGTATCCCCAAGTTGGAAATTAGTTGGCCATCAAAATGCCAACAATAAATGCTACTAGGGATCACACCAATGTTACGTAACCAGTCTTTTCGTAACATTGAGTCACTAAAGTTGCCAACATATTAAATTTCGATGAAATTTGATTTTCTCAAAAATAGAGCCACATTCAAGAAATAATTATTCTAATAATTTCTGCACATTAATTTATCTCATTTGCATTGTACCATATTTACTGACGAATTTAGCTACATTTTGGTTAGATGCGCATGTACCAGACGTTTTCCAAATCGATTTTCTTATCCAACAAATTTTATTCTGTGTCATTTAAAATATTGCGAGGAAATGCGGCTCAATGTACTATTTTATCCAAATTCTGTATGAACGAGACTGATTTAAATATATAGTCGTAGATATCATTAGCATTAGGGCTGGAACTATTTGTCGAATTTTTCGGTATTCGAATATTCGAATACTTCAGATGCTCAATTATTTGACGAATATAATTCGGATATCCAAGTATTCGAATGCTATTCGAATGCCCAAGTATTCGAATACTATTCGAATGTCCAAGTATTCGAATACTACTCGAATGTCCAAGTATTCGAATACTACTCGAATGTCCAAGTATTCGAATACTGTTCGAATGTCCAAGTATTCGAATACTATTCGAATATTTAAGTACTCGAATACTGATGTATTCGAATAGTATGGGGTGAATTATAAATGAAGTTCTGTAGATTCATTTGTCAGGGTGAAATCTTGTAAGTTAATTTTGACCCACTTCACCCCATACTATTCGAATAATAACATTCGAATACTCAAATATTCGAAGTTTATTCGTAGCATTCGAATACTTGTAAAATATTCGAATACTAAATTATTCGAATAGTTCCAGCCCTAATTAACATCTAGTAAAAATGTGTACACATGTCTGGAATTATTATATGGGTTACAGTTGAGTTGCCACTGCATATAGTGACGGGAGCCTGTAGAAAGCAAACATTGAAATCAATCTTTTTCAAAAAATTGCAAATGGCGCGCCCTATGCGTTTAATAAATTACTATATAATACCAGCTTTACCACTCGGCTTCGCCCAAAATTTAGATTCTGATTTTACAAGAGAAAACATTTTTTGTTTTTTTCTTGTGGGTGAAAATGGTCACATTTATCTGGATTAGCTAGGCATAATGAGCTGGGACATATTTCGTAACCCCAGAGTTTCCCGTTCATAAGTTTTTAGGGGACAGACAAACGCACAAACACTTTCTACCTTATATATTAAGATTGTGCACTAATATACAAAAT
The DNA here is from genome assembly GCF_050908995.1 of Andrena cerasifolii. Classification (NCBI taxonomy): domain Eukaryota; kingdom Metazoa; phylum Arthropoda; class Insecta; order Hymenoptera; family Andrenidae; genus Andrena; species Andrena cerasifolii. The sequence continues at coordinate 9,253,005 of NC_135119.1, read as the reverse complement.
TTGAAGCAAATCAGTGACCCAAATCGTACTGACTCCCCTTGTGAGTGAATTGAAACACATTTCTAAACTAACTACATAAGTAAGACATAGGCCAATGCTAGAAACACTATATACAAAAATACAAACATAAATAGCGCAATCAACATTCGACGTATGATCTGAATCAAAACAAACGTGGGAGCATTTAAGTGGGCCCTGATACAGCAGCTACCAGATTAAAATCACGCATATACGTGCCAGCGGCCGCTAAAGTGTTGATGCCAAAGATACTGTCTAGGGAACGTAACAACAACGATTATTTTTATTAGGATTCCTGTTACCATTAGTGTTGTGATTTGAATGAACGTTGGTCCACGTCAGTTGCGTGTGATGACTTTGCCCTGGGAACCGAATATTCGTCCCCTGGGAGTGTCCTGCGTTTGCCGCAGTGGACGAAGCTGAAGAGTGCGTAGAACCGGCAGATGACGCGGCCGCAGATGCTACATGGCCAATCCCGACGACGCCGGACGAAGAAGCAACCGCGTTACCAACACCAAATCCTTGGCTGTTCACATTCCCTTGATGAACAAGATGATGTTGTCCGACAGCTTGTGCCACAGCGCCAGAAACTCCTGCTGATCCCGCGGCGAACGACACTGATTGACTTTCCGAAATGGCCCTGAGAAAAAAGCATTTACATCCTCTCCGATTACACAATCGTCTCTGTCGTTATCTGTGCTCACGTTAGAATATATTGCTGAAATAGAACCTAAGAGACACGTAAGAACGAGTAAATGATTTTGGAAATATTCGATAAAGACCAGACAAGAGTTGGATCTGAAATTGAGAGTTGAATAAAAATCTCAACAGCCAAATTTAGGTTGTTCACAACTGTAATTGAACGGCGTGCATTTTCACTCTGATTGAATTTTTATCCCCCGCTCAATAAGTCGATTTTTCCACGCGAAGTGACTAATTGATTTTCAATTACGCGCATGTTAATTTAAATCCATTCTTTTCCCACGCACAGTCACATCTTTCTCTCGTTTCCCCGATGAAAAATACTTACGCATGGTTGAAGCTGTTGCTTTCAGAGTAGCTAATGCCACCGGGGCCTACTTGGAAGCCCAAAGAGTGAGCATTGTTCCCCGTGTTCAGGTTGATATTTGCTGTGATCGGGATAGACAACGATCGTCCGTTCTTCGCGTCAGGTTCCTGGATGACTTGCTCCGGTATCAGCTCTGGTGGCGTGTTCCATAGTCGTTCGTCTTCTTCTGTGAGAAGAATGCGATCGTCTGCGGCATGACATGTTCCATCGTGACACACTTACATGGGACAAAATATTCCAACTGCCTAAACTTTTACCCTGGTTCGTTCCGTTCTTAAAGAGAACAATATTAAAGAAAAGAAGAAAAGAAAACTGTTATACAGCATCTTCCCTTATTTCCTTTACTCTGCTACTGCTTCAAACTACTTTCTACAGTGAAGTGAATGGTAAATGCAGAAAAGTATGTATGTGTTGAAGTGTTTGTCTCAAGATCGTCGAGTATTATCAGTATTTTCTATTTATTAATTTTTATTGTTTTTTTTTGTAACTGCACGCCGCGCCGTGTGCGGGACTCTTCCAGTCGCTACTCTTAACCACAGTCACTGAACGCCTATGGGCGTTTCCCGCACATACCACATGGCACTGAACGAACGAATGCGTGCGCTGATGACAACGAAAGGGTTAATTAGTTGCTAAACTGCGTCATAGGACGTTCACTATTTATTTGGTACGATTTCACAAAAATTTACGCGAACCTGTGACAGAAATCTCAGGTTAAATGTAATCGATTGCGAGGACTTTTAGAAAACGAGAATGAACCACGCGATTCATATTTTTTTTAGCTTAAGAAGATTATTATTTTTACCTGCCCACGCGACTAACAATACGAAACAGAATGGTACGACGTGAAGGCTGCTCCTGGCCATGTCTCAGAGCGTTCTGACTTTTGCACGCCTCTCCTACGCCCTTTTTCAATAAGTATGAACGACCTTAAAGTCCTGATTGATATTCACCGTGTGTCCACCCACGTAATACTTTTCAACGAACAGAGTTACAATCACTCCGATGACTCGCACGCACGCAGAGAAATGTGATTTTTCGGCGAGTGAGCAGCTTATTTAGCAGGCTGCATTTTTTCAGAAGCAAATAACAATAATAACAATAGTAATATGGCTTTATTGCGCCACATAGAAAGTAGAATAAAAACGAAAAAACAAAGCAAAAGTAAATAAACAATGAAAGAGATTAACAAAGACAAGGATAGTGGTGTAAAGGACGAGAATCGGCGAAGAAGTATTAGGTTTTTATTAAATTCCACCCTGATATTGAATATTACGTTCGCATGAATTAATTAGCCTTATATTAACAAATGCGGTGTGGAGATTTGGCCACATTATATATACCATTAATTTCTATTAATTCGTGCTTAGTTGCCCACATATTATTTTACACAAAGCAAATTCCTAAGCGCACAATTTGCTTATTACAAAGAATTATTATATACAGTTGAACCTCGATAACTCAAATCTCAAGGGAAGGGGAACAAAAATCTTCGACTTATAGAGATTTCGGCTTATCGAGTTTTCGAGTAAGAGAGGTTCAAACGAAAATTCGACTTTTGTAGAGGTGATAATACAAGTCGGAGTTCTTCTAAATTCGAGTTGTAGGGGTGAAATATATAATTTAACATGCAAAATATAGATCGAGTTAAGGAAGTTTTATTTCGAGTCGTAGAGGTCTGGGTTAGGTCTGTCTTTTCTTTTTGACTTTTATCCGGGGGGCTTATGTTTGAGCCCATGCGTGGGTGGGTATTTTTTATTACTATTTAAGCGTAGTGAGTGGAATCTTTTTAGCGTAGTTTTTAGTTATTTTTATTTATTTTTTTTTACTCTAAGATCCTTTTACTCCTAGGTTTAAGTTTTCAGTGAAATACCACGGCGAATACCACCAGCCGTGGGTGCACGGCCGTAGTGTTTTGCGGTCAGTCTGCCCTATGGGCGGCTTTTGGAGGGGCCTCACCTCCCAAAGGTAGCGGTACCCGACGTACTACGTCGGAAGTTCCGGGTACCACCCTGGGGCCTGCCCTTGGAGGGCGTCAGAGGGGGTTTTTAGTGGGTAGTCCGCAATCTTTTGCGGGTAGTCCCACATAACCCCGACATCAAATGGGGTATGCGTAAATGCATTTTCCCCCTCTATAAAAAAAAGGTCTGGGTTAGGTTTTATTTCGAGTTGTAGGGGTGTTTACAGCGGAGCGGAAGGGAATGAAGAAAATTTTCACCTTACAGAGGTTTTCGAGTTATTGAGGCTCGACTGTATTTTACAAGAATTTCTCCACTGGAATTTTATTAATGTCCGAAATTTTACTTCAGCTTTTTATTTATACAGCTTCATATACAATTTAGTTGATGTCAAACTCGACACTATAGAACGCCGTGATATGTACTACCATGCAGCTATAAATCACATTATTATCTCATTAAATCACTATTACACTATAAAGTATATTTCCAACCTCATGATCAGCGAACTCTCATCAGCGCCCTCATACCCGGGCTTCTGTCCCTCAGAATTGCTTTCCACTTTCGTGCCATTTTCCGCGCCATCCTGACGAACCGCTGGCGCGTTACTCTCATTGTCAGTAGTATCATTTTCGAGGCTTCCAGGTCGCTCGGCCTTTTCCAACGAAAGGTTGTATGACTGCGGTTTCGCGGGTTCCTGTGTTGCGTCTGAATTCGCTGCTTTTCCAGGTCTCTCTGTCGACTCTGGCTTTTCACCATTCCCCTCTGTCGTACCATTCTCCTCGTTACCATTCAGGGCCGCGTGAGTCTGCGCATCATCATTTTTTCGGTGCCGTCTCGCCCTTTTCATCCACTTTGCCTGGCGCTGCGCTCCCTTTACCAACGCCCGCCGTAACCGCGCCCGTACTGTCGCCATTTATCGTTGCAGAAATGCTTTGTGCCTGGTATTTCTTTGAGCCTTTCGACGTCCCTTCCTTTTTATCGTCCGCAATATCGCTAGTCCCTGGCTTCATTTGGTCGTCTGTCACGACTTCGGGTACTTCCTGAGCTTGCTCCCTGTCGATTGCAACTGGTTTATCATTGCAAGGGGTTCCTTTCAACTTTCAACTGCTTTTTACAAATTTTAGATGCTTCGCTTTTCGGCAAAGTTATAGCAATACAAAGAGGAACTTACATCGCAAAGTTGAAGAAATTTTTTGTAAAATTGACCGAGTACTTTTTATACTGCTATAACTTTGCCGAAAAGCAAAGCATCTAAAATTTGTAAAAAGCAGTTGAAAGTAGAAATTCCGCGCTTTCAAACGATATTTTCAAAATATCGCTACGACTATTCTTACCGGAGTTGTGACCAGGTGAACTTGCCCCTATTTTTCGGGCTCCTAGAGGTGATCCTTTAATTAATGCGAGGAGTGTATCGACGCATCACAAATATTATAACGTTAATAAGAAATTCAATTTAGAGCTACAAATAGTATTAAACTTTTGTCTAATAGTGTACTTTTGTACTTTCTATATCGCTTCTTATGATTCCTTGCCGATAAATAGTGTTGAGTCATTCGCGGATGTGAATTTCCTTCGTGTCGTTTTTTCTTTTTCGCCCTTAGCGATAACGGCACTTTAATAGCCCTCCTCAAAATTTAGATGGTTGCAATCAAGCTTCATCATCGGCTCGGCAAATTAGAAAATGAATTTCAAAGCGAATTTAAGTAACCGCGAATATTACCCGCGACTTGTTATTATTACTTGGATCAAAAGGCACCGATGTATTACAGTGCTGCTCGAAGAAATACGTGCGTCATTGGATATCCACGAACCGTCGGACGATTGGGCATATTGTAATATTTAATCATAGGCATCCACGATAAATCATATGAGATAATCAATGTTACGTCTGCCATGAAATGATGTAGATACGTTTCTTGGGTTTTAGTCGCTTAACGCAGGTGATTCACGTTATTTATTCTCTAAAACCATACCTTATTCATAGCTGCTAACTCCGCTATATATGCACTTTCGGCCACACTTGGTTCATTTACAACCCGCAACGATAAAACAGGACAATCGAAACTTCTCAATATTTCTTAAAATTCATGCGGCGGATTCTGCCGTAAGCTGCGGAAGTTTATGCAAGCATGATATTTATTACGATAATTACGACCTCCCTATTTTAAGAAAATCGAACACACTATATCGTGGTCGCTACTGTACTCGAGCTAAGTAAGTTCTGTATACGTTAGAAATAAATAAACATAATATTTTTCAAATAAAAGATATATCTTGAAAACCCTCTTACGACAAAACAGATTTTTATCAAACTTTCACTTGTTTAATTCTTTTCTATAAACATGCATATTTGCATAAGCATCCACAGTCTACTCATCATTCACAAAGCAAGTTCGTAGGAACAGTAAGTGGGAAAATATTCCTGGGATAATAATTTTCACGAAAACACCCTCGTTTAGCCACGGTAGCCAGGGCCGCATGCCTCTACGTCAGAATGGGTGAGCGTGGACGCATGATGCTAGTGTGGACTAGGGCTGGGACTATTCGAATAATTTAATATTCGAATATTTTACAAGTATTCGAATGCTACGAATAAACTTCGAATATTTGAGTATTCGAATGTTATTATTCGAATGGTATGGGGCGAAGTGGGTGAAAATTAGCTAACAAGATTTCACCCTGACAAATGAACCTAAAGAGCTTGATTTATAATTTACACCAGGGGTGCACAGGGAGCCGTTTTTAGCGCCTAGCTGCGAGCAACCCGCCTGTCCCGTCGCTAAGGTTAGAATTAGGGCTCTTGATACCCGGTGACCCGGGCACTCGGTTAACCGGGTGACACCCGGTTACCCGAGCGCCACCCGGGCCCGCGGGTACTACGGTTACGGGTACTCGATACTCGTATGATACGGGTAACACAGTTCGACAGCCATCCCGGGCAGCAAACTTCAGAAATCGCTTTCTTCTCTCCCCTGTCACGCAACGTACTATTACTGGATTATCTCCATATAAGAAAGGATTTAAAAGGGCATTTGCGAGAAAGAAGACAACGAAACGCGTGTATAATTTTATGTAAAAAATGAATATTTTGGTATATGGCGCGGTCTACCCGGGACCTAAGGCCCTCGCTCGCACCGAGGAAGCGAAACTGTGGGGTGGGTAGGTCTTTCCTGATGATCCGGGGTAAAAAGCATGTCAATAATCCGTGGACCACTGTAATTTGTCTTTCTTTCCCTCGCTACACCCTGTATTGTTCCTAATTCATACAACCTGACCGACTCGCTGTTGTATTAAAAGATCACACGAGATTACTCGCGGGGAACATCAACACCCTTACGTGGAGGGACGCAGGAAGAAAAAGGGTAGTCCGCTCACTGCGTCGTCTTCCCTTCAAATTGGAGACGGATCCCTTGTCTCTCGAGTTGTTGTATTCCGTATTACTTTTATTTTATTAAATAACTTTATACAAATAACGGAAACTAAGGCGATTACAGATAAATACTAGATTATAGATTCAGAACTAGATTCTCGTGTCCAGACTATTCGGACTGAAGTGCTCAAGTGCTTCTGACTGGAAGAATTGCGTGTAATATATATATGTACGGTTTTCGGTAAGCTGAAAAGTGGGGGTTGTCCTGAGTTTAACGGTCGTTAAGGGATGAGGCATAGAGATCGAGGTTCAAGGATGAGTAATAGGGTACGGATAAGGTCATAAAAGAAGGACTTCAGGATGCTTACTATTGCTATCTGGAAAACTAACGCGCTGACTAATACTTTATATAGATTTAAATGACGTTGGTATACAACAGAGTATATAGGTACACGCGCTGAAATTTCAAAATAAAAGCACTCCTTGACGTATTCCGTGCGAGAGAAGTTGGGCTTGAGGTTCGATTGGCCCTAATCTAATCAATCTGCCCCGCATCCGTCCCAAACAGCCACTCTTTTGAAGAGGCCCTCTTCACAGCAATATCTCCTCCCCAAGGCCCACCTTTTCTCGCACGGAACACGTCAACGCGTGCCTTTGCATTGGAATTCGAGCGCGTGTTTATACTCGAGAGATAAGGGATTGGTGTTTTTATTTGAAGAAAGGACGACGCAAGCGGAATCGCGCGTACTCAGTGGACTACTCCTTCTTCTTCCTGTCTCTCCACAAGGGAGAGTTCCTTCGATGGCATCTTTACGACTGCGGATTGGGCTAAGCTGAGCGCAGAAGTTGGCGAAGAAAGACACATGGCACTTTTCACCCCTCCGCATGCGTCAGTCGTGCGCGCTTAGCCTGCTCAGCGTATAGGTGCGCATTCAGGTCTGGATCCGGCTTTAGGGGGACATAGTTCGACATAGTAGCGATAAGTGCTCACAAGCACTGATAAATATCAATGGATGCATCCAAGGGTGTCTTCACCACGGGAAAATTATCCATTCTAATTATCTGTAACAATACATTTACTGAAATTACAGTTTCTGAAATTAGTTGTAGTTTTCACGTTCATCTTTTTCGCTAATGCATTTTATCATTATCTTATCGTATAATATCGTCAGTTCGAATTTAGTCAAGATATTTGATAGTGGTTGCGATACAATTTTATTTTGTTTCTCTAAAAATGTAGGAGTTAAAATCAATTGCGTCATTGTAAGAAAAGAGAAGGTTAAATAGGCGGTGTAAGATCCGTATTATTACCACAGTAAATCCCCGTTATGAGCCCGTTCTTACCTCCCGTTAACAGCTCGGCGACTACGAAACACGCGTTTCTTCTGTTCCATAAATGCGGCATGCGAACAAATATTATGCGCGCAATTTGGAACACCTATCTTATAAATAAAATTCTATTCCAATTCGAAAACTGAGTGAAATTATTAATTCTACAACTTATAAGCTACCCTATAATCTATTACACATTCTACATGAAGATTTAAATTAAAAAAAAAAACAATTAAAAATAAATCGTCGAATCCCATCGGTATTAACTCGGCCGCTAGCCGAATTTCACGGAGCTGGCGACGTGTTTAATATTACAATTTCTTTCTAATATTTTACATGAGAGAATGATACTTACTCTTATCTATCTACAAAATTAAATATTCGTATGTATTGAACAAATTTCTGTAATTCCTAATAATCCCTAAAACTATATTAAAGTTACATTGTTAACGAAACTGTTCCACAAAATGTTTCATAACAGGTACTTTTACCTTATCCATTACAAACTAAAAGATTCAGTTAAGCGTGCAGATCGGCCGTGGCCGCGTTAATAAGAATGTAAACAAAGCTCCCATGGGAGTATCCGGACCCACGACGGGCGAACGTGTTCGTGTAACATCTGCTACTCTCTCCGAGGAACAATTTTTCTCTGGACAACAACCACGCGGCGTCAAGTTCGAAACAAAAGGAATCTTCACCCGAAGACTACGAGTCGTGATTCTTGTTACGCAGGCATTGTGAGACAATGAGCCCACGTAGACGTTATTTCGTAATTGCGCTGGCTTGACATTGAACCCGCGAGGCAGATGTTATGTACATACATATGCACCTGACCTTCAGAGACAATAGACACCACTGGTAAAACGAAACGAGCGACTGTCTAGAGCCACTGCGGGATTAATACGCAGAAGGTAATCAACTTTCGCGTTTGGGTATTTCCCGTCGTCATCATTCGACCGTTCAATGGCAAGAAATCCGTCTGCCAGCAATCTGATTAAGGATTTACGATTTTACGTAAAATCTTCGGTTTGCTCGGTGTTGCTGATAGCTGTCAGATGATGGCTCTACGAGATGTTTATAATTATTATCGTGCACAAACGCAACAATTTTAATGTTTGCTCAATGATAAGGAGGTCATTGATGCGTTGAGCTTTAAGATATTACTAATTTCGTTCTGTATATAATAGATATTTATTTACTAATTTAGTTCTGTATGTAATAGATATTTATTTACTAATTTAGTTCTGTATGTAATGTATATTTATTTACTAATTTAGATCTGTATATAATAGATATTACTAATATAGACTAATTTTATTTAACATCGAAATACAGGGGGTAGGTTTGTAAATTATTGTGGCTCCTTTTTTATTCTTCTATACATTTTTGGGTAAAATTTAAAACACCGAAAACTGTTGAATTTCGTCCACTCAAAGTCGTTCAGAGCACACTTTTTATTTTCAACTCCATAAATAAAGTAAACTCGTTTGTCCGAATTACGTTAGGTGACAAAACATTGCATTAATAACACTGTCAACAATTACTTAACAGTACAAGGCACACGAAAAAGTAATTGATTTAGGAAAAGATAAATCCAATAAAAGCTCCTTATAGAGCAAATATTTCTATTTAATTTCGTTTTTCTTGTTTGGTTATATGATTTTTATTGCTCGAATTATTCGCAATCAAAGCAACAAAGGTACTTTTCACTTTGCACACCTATAACCTGGGAACGCATGATCGTAGAGAAATTTTCACGAGTGTTTTGGAAAGCTAAGAAATTTCCTTTTCGAAGCCCTTAAGTAGCCAATTGAATGAGATTTTTTTTCATAGTATAAAATCTATTTTAAAATCATCCCAAAAATGGCATATTCTCCATTCCTTACAAAACATGATGCCACTTCAAAGAAAATTATGGAATGATTCAAGTGTCCACGTTTTTTTCCGAGTTAAAACTACCCACAACACTGTGCAAAAGGCCACACCGATTTGAATTTTTTCCGTATGTCCTAGCTAGAATATGCGATATGGTCTAAAAAATTGAAAAATCACCTGTCTTCAGAGATGGGCAAAATCTTTATCCAAATAAAAATTTCAAATAACGAATAAAAGATAAAAAAATTATTCGTTAAAAGATAAGTTGAATTATTGGAGCCTCGAATAACGAATCAATTTTTTTATCTTTTATTCGTTATTTTAAATTTTTATTTAGATAAAGATTTTGCCCATCTCTGCCTGTCTTACGCTATGTTTCTCTTCAAAACCCTTTCTTTTGTTCTCGTAGATTTTTAAGCTAATGTTTGATTCAGGTATGCGTAGAAGTGTCGGACACTTCTGAGTCTTTCGCGGATGACCTGTTGGTCAAGACTGTTTTACGTTGACCGTGTTGGGCTGACGGTACGAAGAGGAAGACTCAGCTCTCTGCATGTTCCATGGCTGAGGAAGACGTGGCCTTGAAATTCGGCTGCAGAGAGGGTGAATTAGAAAGCCAATCCGGGTTAGTCAAGGACTACGAGTCCACCCTGATTGGCAGAGCACGCCAGTGGATTCCTGCTGACGGAAGTGTCTGCCTGAAGGCTAGCAGTCCCGCAACCCCCTGGGCCTTTCGCGGAAGTCGTCAGAGAGGCGGCCCCGACCTTAGTGTCCCTCGGAACAGATATGCGTTTATGCCTGCCGTGACCTAGCCCATTCAGGGCGGATTAAGACTTGCCCTACGGGACATTCCATGCGAACTCGGACAGATTTCGGAGTAAGTTTTCGTAGATTGCTGAAATTTGAATATGCTGTAGTCTTTAGTGATATTTAAACGTACCTCAAAGGATTTTTAAAAATTTTGAAAAATTACGATTTTACAGCTGTTTGAAGGTAAGTGCTAACTTTTTTTCAATACATTATAACTATGGAATTAGTAAACGGATGGAGATGAGCTTTACGGTGCTTATAGAGAAGACATTGAAGTTTTAAGAAAAAATTATTTCAGTTTAAAAAAAAAAATTCAACAATTTTTGTGCAATTATTTTAAACAAATGCAGGTTTTTAACATCGGGCGCGATTTTAAAAATCTAAAAAAAAAGGAGAATATAGTTCTATCCTTTCTCTTGATGGACAAATTTTCAAAAATGTGGATATTGTTAGTTAAAAAAAAAGTTAAAAAAATAATTTATAAAGTTTTTATTTTAACATGGAGACATCTTCAAAAGGCACCCCGATGCCTCCAGAAGGGAATCGCCCGCCGGCGCCAGGGTAGCGAGGGATTTTTACCCACTAAAACCCCACGGCCACTATGAAATTTTTCATAATTTCCATGTAAATATCTCTATTATTAAGGCCCATTGGCAGAAACGCACGGACACCTATTTACTTATTTTCGAAATAGATCCATCGTGCCAAGGCTCATCAAAATCGGTGTCTACCACATGGTGTCCTCCCCTTGTCAGTATTAATCGTACGTTAAATGCAGGGCCCAGTTAGATACATACTTTCATTCAACAAACTTTTATATTAACTTCTGATGTTGCTAAGATTGAAAATCTTTATCATCTTTAAAAAGCAATATTAATGATAGATAACTTATGTAATTTGATTCGATATTTAAAGTTTATCCGAATCCTCGTTAGTACCTATACTTAACGTAATTAACTAATAATTGTTGCATTCAAGTAATAGAGATTCCACTGTATTTCCCTTTATCCATGTCGTTACTTCGAAAGAATATTTTCGTCGATTTCGTAACCACTCATTGCTTATACCCTTTTTTCACTACGAGCAAGAGACAACCGTGCAACGTGAAAAATTGTGCAACGATATTTCAACGTATTCACTCTTCTGTTCTTCAGAGGAACCGTTTTGTCGACAACAAATTCAACGAACGGATGATCAGAAGGTATCGATTTGTTCGTTGCTACCCAATAATCAATTAACCGCAGAATTATCTTAACCGATGCGCTGATTGAGTCGACCAAGAAATACGCGCTATTGGTTGGCACATGTTTATGTAAATTTTCGCTGTTTTTTGAAAAAAGAAGAATCATTATCCTTGGTCGATTGCCAGGTACAACAGGATGCAGCAACGATGACGATTCGATGTACCGATTATTATTTATGACTAATATAAAGTGCGATTTCTCACCATTGACAGTAATAAGGAATGAAAAGCTGATTTGTACTATGAACCGTTCGAGTAATTTATTCTGATTCATCCTTTCAGAGATCTCAATATCTGAATATTTCTGTCGCAAAGTTTTCTGGTTTAAAATCCTCAAAATCGGCCCCATACTTCTTCGAAAGGAGATGCAAAAATTGCCGTCTGCAATAATTGATTATAAAACAAAAAATATATTTCTATAATCTAAGACATCCTTAATACAATTCCAAAATCTCATTAAATTATATATAGTAGTTTTCCTTTAATTAATTCCTAAAGATCGCCTATTTTTTGGGGCTCTAGACCGGAACCTCCCCTTAACGATGCACTTCTTCTGCAGAGCGATTTGCTTAGACTTGAAACTTGGTGTGATACGAACAAGCTAGGCTTTAATTTATCAAAATGTCATGTTATCCGTTTCTGCGCGAAAGCTGACGTTCTCTAGTTCAATTACTCGATCAATTCTACATCACTTATCCCTGTAAATAGTATTAAGGACCTTGGCATTGTATTTGCTTCCTCCCTATCGTTCCGCTGTCATTGTCACAATATATTTCTCGAGAAATTTTATAATTGCTTATTACTTATTTCTCGAGAAATACTATAATTTCTCGAGAAATTTTATAATTGCTTATTACTTATTTCTCGAGAAATACTATAATTTCTCGAAAAACTTAAGTCTAGGAAAAATATTATAAGTCTCATTTATTTTCGTAAATGAATGTATTACTAAAACTTAGAATTTGCTGTAATTCCTATAAGAGAGCTGAATGCAGAGTACCACTCACGTTTCATTTCGTACGTAGGTATTCTTTGACCACGCTCGACCTCTCCCAGAGAATTTTTAAATGTTTTGGTCATTCACGCGCCGGAAAAAAAACTGATGATTTAACTATGTGATTTGGCTGTTCGACGTTTAGGGTGTCGAGCACCGTCGAACGCCAGTCAGTGTTGGCGCAAATAATGATTTGTGCCTCTCCCAAAATCGAACGGTGCTTCTACGATTCATATTACGTAACATAATCTTCCTCAAAGCGTTACTTCACAATTGTGCGTGTTTCCCAGTCGCGGAGGAATATTATTGAACTTATTAGTTTTCTTTTTTTTTGTTCTTCACTGTCACAGGGTTATCGAGAATCGATGCAAGCGTTGCAATGGAAACATTACGGACAAGACGAAAGCTAGACTTTGTTTGTTTGATATTCTAAACAATTACGCTAAAGACTGAATTTATTCGGGGAAAAACAATTTTTTGCGATTCGATTACGTTGATACCCTTTGACTAGATAGTCACATAAAAAGAACGTTAAATTCACAGTATTTGCATGATTTATTTCCTCATTGATAATTTAATTAACTAAAGCAAAGGCAAATGAAGAGATTCGTAAAACAAATAAAAAATTGCGAGGGGATATCCGGAGACCCGTATGAATCCGTCAGCGGATCGAAAGTGAAATTTGAGATTAAATTGTTTATAACAAATTCATGGCACGTTGATAATTAAACTGCTGCCTCGATAATTAAACATAAAGCTGTGATCTCAACAAATTTGATTGCACAATATTTTCCGTATCCATTTGAAACTCTCACAATAGGACTTACGCCACTTTGAAAATAAACTTTTTCATCACTTCATTAACCAGCATATTTTCGTTTCACAAAATTTTAATGACTTTAAATATATTAGTAACTATTTGCTTCAGAATGAAAAGATCGTGTAAAAATGTAACTATTAAGACAGCTAACTCGATTTTTCTGGAAAATGGACTTACGCCACTTTCAAAATAAACGGCTCATATATCAAATATGTTGAACAAAAAAGGCAGTTGTAGGTTGAAATGAAGCTAACGACAGAGAAATGAAGAATAGTCAACGAGTAATAGCTAAGGTGGACATACAAATTATTGAATTTACAATTCTCTGAACAATTTTCAGGTACTGTATTTGATGTACTTAGTCGTTATTTATTTAACTTTCCCTTAATTGTGACAATTAGCTTACAAAACAAATTTTACCATACGTGTCTTTGTCACTTATTTAAAAAGAGCTGTAATAATTTTATATGAACACACTATTACTTCTTGAGAAAGTAACCAGTGAAACTAAACTTTCGGTATCTTAATATATACAGCAGCAAGTGTTTGTGTGTTTGTCTGTCGCCTAAAAAGTTCCGAACGGTAAACTGTGGGGTCACGGAATGTGTCCCAGTTCATTATGCCTGGCTAATCCAGATGAATGTGACTATTTTCATAAAAAATAAATAAATAAATAAATAAAAAAAATAAAAAAATGAATTTTTTTTTTATAAAATCAGAATCTAAATTTCGGGCGAAGCCGAGTAGTAAAGCTAGTATCTTATAATTAATACCCCACAGACCACAAGGATGTCCTGAGAAGATCCACATGGTCCCTGTACGTCCTCGTTAGGCTCATTAAATGTTGTAGGAAGGTTCCATTTACAAAGTGGGACGTCCTGAAGACGTGCTGTGCCAACATCCTCGGAACATTTTCTGAATGTCCGAAAGTAAAGTTAAATACGCCTAAAAGGCATCTTAAAGACGTTGCGAAGACCTCTTCGCCAGGTCTGGGTTAGGACATTAAGAAAACAATATTTGCCGGTGACGGAAATACAATATTAGGAATAAGAAAGAAAGAGGAAGATATAAAAAGAAAAGAAGAATAGCGCAACGGCGAGGTTTAGTCGTAAGACTGTTCCGAAACCTATGTACCCTTAATCATCTGTAAAACTTACAAGACGGTTGTTCTTAGAACATCTGAAAAGTTCTTCTAAACACTCACAAGACTTACGAGACGAATGTTTCTAGATCATCCGGAATTTAGGTCTTACGAACATCCTAGAGATGTTCAAAATGGACGCAGGACGTTCGGATATAAACTGAACATTAAGGGGGTGTACCCGTTCGAACCCTCGGAAAGTGTGTACATTTTGTGGATTTTTTTACAAATCAACGGCTCAATGAAAATTTCCCGTTTTTTTACTATCGTTACACAGTATTATGAACTACTTAAAAAAAAAGTTTCGGTTAAAAAACTATTGTTCTTTGGAAGTTATGCATACATGTCCGAAAGTCTTTCGATTTTAGGCGGCTAAACGTTGGGCCTGAAAACAGCTGTATGTCGTGTCTGAAATCAAAAACAATAAAATCTTCTTATAAAGTATGTCAATAGCTATCGTCTAACGGGGCCGATTTTGAAAATTTTGAAAAATAAAGAAATGGTGAGTGATCAAAGGTAAAGTTACATTTCTCTAAAAGGCCAACTTTTTTCTTTATAAATAATAAACGGGGAATCGGAATAAAAAAAGCCCTCGTTTGACGATGTGGAATCTTATTACGATCCTGCGTGCAAAATTGGAAGTGAATTGGTTGAACGTAGCGCCAGTTTTCAGGCCCAACGTTGGGCCGTCTAAAATCGAGAGACTTTCGGATATGTATGCATAACTTCCAAAAAACAATAGTTTTTTAACTGAAACTTTTTTTTTAAGTAGTTCATAATACTGTGTAACGATAGTAAAAAAACGGGAAATTTTCATCAAGCCGTTGACTTGTAAAAAAATCCACAAAATGTACACAATTTCCGGGGGTTGAAACGGGTATACCCCTTAAATGGTCAAATTAAATGGGAGGAAAATGAGCATTTATTTCCACCAACGGATCAATTCAGGGAAAAGGTAAAAAACTACAAATCTCAACAAGTAAACCAAAAAATCTTCTTTCGCCCTCCTGTTTCCCTCAACACGGCATTTCGGTTACAACGAGTGGCTGCAGTTTCCTTCAACTACACACACGCGGATAAAATTTGAAAGTCAACCGGGGAAATCGGGGGAAATACACGCTACGCATATACGAATCTAGTTAAATCTATCGAAAGTGTTCATTTTACGTGTAAAATCTGCCGCGGATTTCGTTAAAAAAATACGATAAATCTTTTCAGCCAAGCTTTAGTTACGACATTCATTTAAAATAATGGAATATCAATTCGAAGGGATAATTATTCGCGGTAGCGGAATATTAATTTAATGGGACAATCATTGGCAATAATGTAACAACACCCGTACGGTTCAACGAATATAACTCCCGTTACATTATTACCAACTTTTCACAATCCCATGCGCCCGTCCGTGCGATTTTCTGCGCGGACCAATGTGCCGAAAGGAGCGGAGGCAACGGAGCCGGTACGACCGAATGCTATATAAGTTGACGGCGGCGGCAATGGAGTCAGTCATTCTCTGACACACTGCGGCTGCGTCAGGATCATTCGAAATCGCGTGTTCGGTAGTGACAGCCAGCGACAGGTTTATACACTGTCTTTATCTCGAGCGCCGTCCAGCCGATTACTTGCTAGTAACATGGATATCAGGATCTTGACATTGCTGGTGTTAATCAGCGTCACTGGATCTATGGCCGACCTTCGCTCGCCTCCCCTCAGGATACGGAGAAGTGAGTAGCCGTTGAGTGAAGGCTAACAAACCCACACGCAGCCGAGCACGTAGCGCCTGATAATAACAATAACACAGAACAGTTGAACAATTTCTGTCTTAACAAATGTGAATGCACGAATTTCTTTCCCGCGATAGTTGCACTCTGTCTCCTGTTGGTCGTTAATTACGCACTCGTAGCTAACAGTCCCGATACCCAACAGGCAATTCTGACGTAGCGAATGAAGTCGTTCCTAAGCGAAGCGAGTTAGTCCCATGTGACACTTTGTTTCCATGGCGCGGTGTGTAATTCCATGAAAATAATACGTTTCGTGTATGCACAGCCGTGACTCACTGCGCGGACAGAGGTGCCGCTAAATCGTTCCGCGTCGCGATAGCCATCGAATATTATTTCCGAAGAAATCGTCTCTCGTTGCGTAAGCCAGCGATGAGAACAAAATTGTGTCCAACAATAAGTTACGTAATACGATCGGCGTGCATTTAAACCGGATTCCCGGCGGGATACGGGGATTTCAGGGTACTCGTGGAACCTGCAGCTGGCCGTACTTCGTGGACCTGTAAGATGTTAATTGATTTCTGATGGCCGGTGTTAAAAAAATTATTTTCGCGCGTCGACGAACACCCACGTGGCTAAAACTGTTCGCGGGGGCTTTACATTTGCTGGCGCGGAAGAAGGAGTCTGAGTCGCGAGCTTTTATTTATGGCGTGTATGATCTTTGAAGCTGATATTTTGAGGGAAATGCAGAGTTGGTTTTGATCTAACAAGGGAAGATCCCGAAGCCGAAAATTCCAAAAATTCTGAAACTTTGCGAATGTGTGGGGGATTTCCTCCGGATTATAACGCAATTTCTGTTTTTCGGTATTAAGTTATTTATACAAATATTTATTTAAAGTTATAGAGAATATTATTTCTATTCTATATTTTCAAAATATATGACTAATCAGACTCATTGACTTAAATTTTGTAGATTAATTAGTCTCAATAATTATTTAAATTGGGATTGATAAAGAAAGAGAAATATAATGTTGTAAAAATTTGACTTAATTCTTTGCCAGGATATTCGATATGTTTCCCTCCTGATCATGTTAATAAAATAAATAGTCAGACAAATCTTCGGAATAAAAATTGATTTCAGAGAATTTCCTTCTGATTACAGCGCAATTTTTGTTTACTGCCCAAATTCACCCGAAGCGGGTGAAATTAACCCCTGAAAATTCGGCTATCTTCAGATTTTGTGTTATAACGCGCGAAGTGTAAGAGATAGAAAAAAAGTTTCAAGACAAAAGTTACTTCTTTTAATTAGATCTAGCATTTGAAAAAAAAATTTTACAGTTCACGAGTTATAACCCAAAATCGGAAAATAATCGGATTTTCAGGGGTGAACTTACAACCCCTTAGAGTGAATTTGGGCAGCAAACAAAAGTTGCGTTGCAATCGGGAGGAAATTCTCTACATATTTACAAAGTTTCAGAATTTTTCGAATTTTTCGAATTTCCGGGTTGGGATGTTCCCTTGTAAGTACAATACACGTTCGCAGACGTCCTTGTGATAAGCACATTGTACCTACTGTAGTCAATTACTTTGCTAGGTAATTATATCCTCCTATTCGGGAGGGTTTATAGAATAACTTGACGCAACAAGCAACCGAATAACTATTACTGTTCCGACAGAAAAGATGTTCAAAGTTGAAAATTACCATTTTTTTTTCAAAATCGAATTTCTCAAAAGCTGAGGGTGATGGCGACAAACGGTTTGCGGATTCGTGTTCAGCGCTCAAAAATCCATAAGAAACGGCTATTGAATCAGACCAAAATGGCTGTTGGACAGTGTAATCGGTAAATCGGAAAGTAGATATCGTCTCGCAGGGAAATATTTTTCGCATACCTACGCATATTTATTACCACGCAATGAAATTTACATAAAATTAGTTCCCTTTTAATGTAGGAGCACGTGTACTAATTATTAGAATTAAAAGCAAACGGTAGCATAATTTAATAAAAACAACATATCACGAAGCTGTTTTACTTAATAAAATATCCGCGAAGTTGCACCACATTTTTAAAAATATTCAAATATTAGATTAGCAATTAATCGCAATGAACGATTAAGAAATTATTATCTGTCTGTTTTCACCAGTGCGAAGTACCGTCGGACGTTTGTGAATTATGTTTAAGTAGTAATATCGGTAATCGATATGCTTAAGTGTGTAACATTACCACTGTCATTCCTGCAGTACATTCCCCTTTGTATGGAAATGTCATGCGCATACATATATGCTGATGCACAACGAGCGAAGATAACTCGTCGCGACGTTTACGAACCGTCACCTTATTACATTTTCAACCTTGACCCCTACCAAGATACTACACTTTCCTTCAACTTCCTTTGCTTTTCTTATTTCTGGCTCTATCGCAACGCCGATATTACAATGTTTGTAATTTTCTTTTAGTTCCACTAGGTAATTCAATATCAAAACATAGTAGAAATTATTATACAGGATGCCCCTTACGGGGACTAGGCAGTCAGATCGCTCGAAAATAAAGTATTCTTTGGGAATTAATTACAAGGAGATGAATACAAATGGTGACTAGTACTTTTGGGTAATGTACTCTTTTCTTCTGCTGCTTACTGTTCCAACCAGCTCCTTTAAGGGGAGGTTCCGGTCTAAAAGTCGATATTTTTTTTTTATTTCATTCTTCGAGTGTCCAACATTTTAGGAATACGTGTTTAAGAGGATTTATTGAAATTCGTAAAATTCCCGAAGTTATAGGCATTTGAGTAGCGGCAAATGCATGGGCAACAACCGACCACTCGGCGCCCACGTAAAACTTTAAACGCGTTTTTCTCGAAACGGTGGGACCTGTATTTCCAAAAGTTATTATCCGATTCGACTGAAACTTTTTTTATTTTGAAGAATGTACTTCTGGCTAAGGGGGATACCAGACAAAATTACAAAAAATTGAAAATTTATAATTTTCAAAGGCGTTGAAAGGACAAAAGATATAGGGGAAAAGTAATTTCAAACTTCAAGTGTCGTTATTTTCTTAAAAGATGTCATTTTTGTAATTTGTCTCGGTTTCCCCCTAGCTAGAAGTATATTCTTCGAAATAAAAAAAGTTTCAGTCGAATCGGATAATAACTTTTGGGGATGCAGGTCCCACCGATTTGGATCAATTTTTTGACGCCTTGACTTTAACGACTCCCCAGTGCCGACTGTAGTGATTAATTATAAAACAAAAAATATATTTCTATAACTTAAGACATCCTTAATACAATGCAAAAAGTCTCATTAAATTATATACAGTAGTTTTCCTTTAATTAATTCCTAAAGATCACCTATTTTGGGGGGCTCTAGACCTGAACCTCCTCTTAACACATTTCGCACGGCTGATGTCATAAGATACAAACCGACACTACTTGCCATATACCTTCAGAAATGGCGGTGCGGAACGTGTGAAGGAGACCAGAGAATTAAGGGACACTTTGTATACGTTCGTAAATCTTTGGGGCAAACTTTACAATCGTCTATTTTATTCGGGAACTGTCTTGATCGTGTTCAGAGCGCGTTAGCTGCTCTCTGTTTACCGAAAGCCATCTTCCAAGGAATACCACGTTGTACGTCAAGTCGCCTGACAAATGTTGAGAAATTTTAGTGAAATCTCGAGTCGAGTCATTCAGCCTGTTCGAGAAACTACGATGACAGCATATTAAAAACCAAATATTTCTTGTTTCCAGCTGACGAGTTGTTTTGACGGCAAAAGAAACTGTTTTTCATTGATGATACTGAGTGGTTACGAAATATGACAAACCTAATACACTATTAGTGAAGCAGTTTACGATTGGATTTTAAGAATTTTTTTATTAAATAATAACTTCATAATTGCACGCTCTTAGGCTTATAGAAAAAAGTCCTTTCATGCAAGAGGAAAATCCATTAATTAAACAATAATATGTAAACGCTAATTATTTTATACCTGCTCGATATGGCCGAAAGAAATTAACCAATTTCCACAGGTAAAGAATTACGTCGAAATTAATTTATCGAATTAGGCTGAATGTATCTTCATTTATATTTTAGCCTACTACTAACAAAGTTCTCCACGTTCATTCTTAATGTTCCCGTTTATTCCACAAAGCAATGGGGAAACCCCGTTTTTATACAAACCAATTACTGTTGATACTTCAGATTCTTCTTAACAATTAAATGTGTATTATCGAATCAGTGTTACGTTGAAAACTTTCCTGCATGCATGTGTGTGTGTGTGTGTGTCACCCATCGATCGTTCGACGCAGCTAGATTTCCTATAAAAATAATAGGAAGAACACATACTATGGAGAAATGTTGGATTAAAAGGAGGCACAGAACGCGTCGACATTAACATCTGTGCCTGATTCTCGATGTGTCGAAACTGTTTTCCGTCCTGCATGCACGTGCCTGGTGGAGGAACTTTCACGGGCAGCGGCACTCGAAACGCATGTTGGCAGTAACACTGAAGTGTACGAACCCCCTCCCCCACCCCCTATGAAACCCACATCGCGACCCGTTTTACTGGGAATAATTAACCAAACGAAAAATGGTATTTTGTTTCTTTTCATCGGGCGAAGATGGATTGCAGGAAAGTGGTATATCACGCGTCGTGGAATTCGTTGGAATGCCGAGGGCGAAACGGGAGTCCCCGGCTGCTGAAAGCACTGCTAAAACCACTGCTACACCCACGTCCACCTCAGACTCATCTACCACTGCCTCCGCTGCACTCAGCACAAGTCCCACAGCGAAGAAACCAGATCCCACAACTAGGCCTGCGCCCAAATCATATCCCACGACCAGTTCCACACCTGATTCAAGTTCAACGACACCTAAACCGAGACCATCGACCGGATCTACAGCCGCCGCATCCACCGCGCCGCCCAAAGCCACGACAACGGCCACGTCCGCGACGTCGAAGAAAACGACGGATTCTGAAAAGTCAAAGAAGCCAGGATCGTCGACCGCGTCGCCGACACTAGGCTCGCGCATCGATTCAACCATGGACGAGCCTGAGGAGTCCGACAAGAAGCCGGAACCGAAACCTGACGCGCAACCGGGACCGTCCCAGGGAAGTCCCAGCTCGCTTGGATTCCCAAATCCCCATCCAGTGGTTCCTCCATTCTTCATGCCAAGCTTCGTTCCTGACACGGCGTTCCCTTATAATCCTTACGGTGACCCTGCGTTCAACTCTATACCAGGTCCCAGCAACTACGCATGGACAGGGACCAACAACGGAGCTGGGGCTGCATCGTCCTTTGCTAGCGCGTCGGCTGGAGGGTTCGGCAGTGCGGGCTACGACAAAACGCCGTCTGTCGGTGATCGCGGGGCATTTGTCGACAACACGCCCAGCGCGTTCAACGGCGCGCCTAACATGCCCAATGTGGTTAGCGCAGGGGGATACGGTAACAATAGAGAAGGTAATATTAAGTGGGCAAACTCCAGCTCAAGAATTCCATCCTGATGACTGGCGAATGAATAATGCATGCGTGCACACTGACGTTCCACTTTTAGGGAAATTAGTAGAACCTCGCGAAATCTGGGTATCTATAAGAATGAAAGTAGGCTATTTCAAAGGCAGAGTAATTCGTGAATGTATTATAGTTCCGCTTTGTTGATAGACACATTGGCTCAAACGAGAATGCGACACCATTTCGTGTGAATTTTAGCGCGTTATTTTTTCCTTTTTTCTGGCATAATGTAAGCATCGTTAGGTATCTATAGTTGTGTACAAAATTGCTTGAAATTTGGGGGATATTGAAGGAGAGACTTCGTTTTGATAGCTCGTGCATGTGGCTCCAATTCTCTAACACTGTCGACGCGTACCTTAATTTTTACAGGCACGGGATTCGAACCAAATTCATTCGTGTTCCCTGGGTACAACCTGGACGCCTTTCAGAGGCAAATGGAGGATCATTTTAGACAGTTGCAAGCTCAGTTCCAGCAACAGCAACAGTCGTAAGTTGAAAAGCTTTCACGGTGATATTGTTAATTGTGTAGCTTCGTATAATACTAATACCACTGTAGAGTAACACTGTTGTTACGAATGACTCACTTTTCGATGAAACTTTAAAGCTTACATAGTATAATAATAAAATAATACAATATGTATATTATTTAATATTTGCCAGTGATTACGGAAGTTACCTGGGTAAATAATTAAATTTATCACATTTTTTTTAACACAAGCAAATGCAAAAATCGAAGTATCTTATAGCGGAAAATATATATGCACTGTTACGAATTACAACAGTTAAATTCTGGTTATAAAATTATTTTTTAATAAAATTGTGTCCCTCTTTTTGTGTCAAGAACATTTAAGTCATTTACCACTGGGATAGGGACTTCGGTAGCACGAATAATAAGATTATACGTGTGAACTTTCTTGTTTGAAATCAAACTATCAACTGACGCTCCGCGCCGAAAAACTCTTCCTTTTTAAATGCTGGGTAGAGAGGTTTTCACCCTCTACCCTCGAATGGCCAAGATGGAGGGGAAAGCCCAAATATACACAATCCAAAGTGCATTGCTGACGAAGTCCAGACATTGGCATCGGCGGAAAGACATTACAGCGTAGACCTTGAAAACCCTTGGGCTTCACGATTTCGAGGACTGCTCTTGTGCCCAAGGGTTACTGCCTAGTCCCTCGCCAGATGAGCGTGTCGAGCTCAAGGGAGGTCTCCGCCTTAGTTGTTTGCCAAAATGCACGGCCAACATTCGGGACTACATCTGGGTTTACTTACTAAAACTTTCCCTGATCTGGCCATTCGTTACGCACGTAACAGCACACTTTCGTAATCAGTGCGTATAGTAGGGTGGAGTGAAAAAAAACATTTTTTTCGATCATCAAATTCTAATAGTGCGGAAAAGTTGCCTACTTGGCCCAATAAAAACGTGTAAAAAATTGCTATACTTTGTTATACCTAGTAAAATAGCGGATGTTTGGATTTCAGATGATTCCAACGACCTCGATACAAGGTCGTGCAACAATAAATGAAGGAGTGAAAGAACGAGTCTTACATCATAAGAGGTGCTCGAGGTGGTGTCCGTTTGCATTGACGCAACATTCCAATCACCGAATTGTTGAAGCCCGTACACTGCTTATCATTTCCGGATTGAATGTACATGTATAGTACACGTTGCAATGATGCGAACGGATACCATTTCGAGCACCTCCTGCGATACAAGGATCGTCCCTTTACTCCATTGTAATGTCGAATTTACTTTGTACTATTGGGAAATATTGTGAGAGCGCCATCTACCAAAGTAAGCTCTGTAATCGGGTGAATCGCGTTACAGGACTGGTGTCACACAAATATTGAAATATTGCAGTAATGTTTTTGTCATTAAATAGTCTGTCAAATTTTACAAAATCGATCATCAAACAGTCGAAATTCCCAATACTGCCAATTAAATGTGACAGCTAACCCGATTAGACTGCTTTAATTTTCGCCACCAGATGGCGTAGCGGAAATAAAGAAATGCCAATAGGTTGTCGAAAGTATCTAAACAACCGCTACTTCACTCGGGATAAAGAAATATAGTATGCCATTTAAAAGAATAGAGGTGACCTTGATATCTCCGAAAACCTTACAACTACGAAAAGATTATTATTGGCATGTTACGGCCCTCTCTACATACACCACACTACCTGTGCAATACGTACTTAAAATATTACACATCTGGCGTATTACATTAAATTAGATACCCGAGGCGAATATTCGAAAGCTCCAAGTAGTTTGACTTCTTTGGTTTTTCGAGCAACTTAAATTTTTTGCAGGAAAGTCGAGAAGAATTCCGTAATAACTAACTGGGTATATGACTGAATATTTACAGTCAGATCAATCTGGCAAGCCAAGTTTTTTCTCAACTTGGGTTTCGAGCTATTCGAATGTTTGAGTGCACACTCAGACAGGTTTTGCTTACGGGGCTTCCCTCAGCACACCTACTCATCTTAGCACACACATAAATACGTGTATGCAGGCTACAGATGGAAGCACGAAATATTGAGTAGTGGGGAGACGAAGCCACGTGTGGGGCTTCATCCGTAGCAACGCTGATTTAAAGTATTAACGATCCATAGCCTTGACACTTCCAAGAAAACTGATTCCAAGACGGATCATCCTTATTCTTACTTAACCTTCACTATTTTTTTGCATTATTAAGGCAATGGAAATTTTAACTATTCCACTGTGGCTATCATAATGCTTATACCTGGGAAATAAGATATACCTCATTATTACACACATAATCTCTGGAAAGTTACCGGGTAGAGTTTGTTTCATTTTTTACCTGTTACATGCAGTACCTATATACAGAATTTATTAGTACAGGCATATTAGTTTCCAAAATTTATTTCCTTATTCTTTCGACACGTATGTAATTTAAACCACTGATAATTAACGAGTGATAATGATATACTGCACGTTCCTTATACTTATACCGACAGGCCTTATTTAGTTAAACTATACATTGTAGCAGCTGGGTTAGGCCACTGCGAGTCCCGCGCGGCCCGAGCGACCAGTCGAGCCGGTGTGATTTCACGCAGCGTTACATTCAATTAATTTTCATTTGGCCAATTTTAAAACGTCCACGTTTTTCGAAACATGTCTATAAAGAGGAAAGACAGGGCTTTATCCTCCTATTTTTTCCAAAATTTTAAAAAGATGCCTTCAACTATAAAATTGCATTTGTTTAGAACAATTACTAAATAAATGGTGAAATATTCGTTTTTATTAAGTGGAATAATTTTTATTAGGTACTCTTAGATCTGCACTGTAAGCACCCGAAAGGTCACTTTTATCAGTTTATTAGTTCAACAGTTATAATTTTTGGAAAAATAGTAAACACTATATTTCAAACAGCTGTAACATCCACAATTTTTGACATTTCGAAAAATCCTTCGAGATGAGCAAGCGTAAAGCCTTTACGGTAAAGGTGCATTCCACGGCGCGAAACTCGCCTAGCTAAGCACCGTGGAATGGTACCTCAAGACTCACTGGAGGGGGCCGATTTCCCCTCGATTCGCCTCCGATTGCTTTGAATTTTCGATATGCTTTAGGGGACCGAAAAATAAGAAATACGTGTCTTTTTATTTTGGCCTGCTTGAATGTTTTGGGTGTGAGACTACCCCTCATAGTTCGTAAGGGGTTACAAAGTTGTGTTGAATAAAACTTTGCGGGCGCCACCTACTCTAATGAAACTTTGGGGGGTGGGTTCACCCCCTAAACATTCAAGCACGTCAAAATAAAATAACACGTATTTCTTATTTTTCGGTCCTCTAAAATATATATATAAAAAACCAAAGCAATCAGAGATTAACACCTGAAAATCTTATAACTTTGGGGGTTGGTTTCACCGCCTAAATATGAAAACGGGCCGCTATGAAAAAACACGTATATCTTATTTTTCGGTCCCCTAAAACATATCCAAAATTCCAAGCAATTGGAGGCGGGCACCAACTATTGTTATGAACTTTGGGGGGTGGTTTCACCCCCTAAACATTCAAGCAGGCCAAAATAAAAAGACACGTATTTCTTATTTTTCGGTCCTCTAAAAAATATCCAAAATTCAAAGCAATCGGAGGCGGGCACCAACTATTCATATGAATTTTGGGGGGTGGTTTCACCCCCTAAATATGAAAACGGGCCGCTATAGAAAAACACGTATATCTTATTTTTCGGCTGCCTAAAACATATCCAAAATTCAAAGCAATCGGAGGCCGACACCTGGGAACCTCTCCTTGTCAGAATTGTTGTGTACCTACCGAACCTATTTACAAAATGTGGAAGGTGAATCACAGTGGTTAATATGGTGTTTTTTTTAATAGGATTTTTGAAACAGCTAACCGCGTAGGCACCGATGGCTACTCAGGTGGTGGTTCCAACCCTGATGTACACAGTGCAGTCTCCAGCATCGGTTTAGGACCAGGTGGTGGCTATCAAGCCGGCGCCATCAACCCGGTAAGTTAGGAAATCTAATATAGCTGCTTACCAAGTTAAATCACTTGTGTCGCGTCCCGTTTTTGCGAAATCCAAATTATTTTCCAATATGTACATAAGTATCAACGTGTCCATACCGGTACAAAATCATTTCTATCCGACATTTGCGGATTTATACACTATTTTGT
Organism: Andrena cerasifolii; assembly: GCF_050908995.1. Taxonomy (NCBI): domain Eukaryota; kingdom Metazoa; phylum Arthropoda; class Insecta; order Hymenoptera; family Andrenidae; genus Andrena; species Andrena cerasifolii. Next base: position 9,226,497 of record NC_135119.1, on the reverse strand, counting down.
TAAATTATGTACATCCAGGGGATATAACAGTAGAATGTTTCCAAGTATTTAACAATTAGCTATTGATCTGGACATAAGTATAAACTTGGTCAATATAGAAGAATAAAAGAAAATTTAACAATTTTATTGTAGTTTTAGTACTAACTATTGTACCGCGCTGTATAAACACTGCAAGAATTGTATTTTTCCTGCAGCAATTATTTAAGAGTAATATACTTTTAAATAGTACAAATTTACTTGCTTTTGATTGGTAGTATACTTCGATGTTAACAATTTAAAGATGTATGCATATTGAGTCCCTATTTAATACCACATGTGCGCTGTAAAAAATCCGTTAATCATTTTGCTGAGACGCGCGCGTAATTATTAATTAAAAATGCTCGTATTAAAAGCAGGTAAATGATATGCACAGAAATTCTTTGGTAAAAAAGGCCCATAGACATGATTATGTGTTTTCATAGATTATAAGCACAGAGTGAACAAAGTTTCCTGCTCTGGTATAAACTCTGCAGTAGTGCTGACAGCGAATTTTACAATCGAGTAAAAAATTTCATCCCAATAACAACAAAGTTATCAGTTAATAATAATATATTAGGATTAACTTATTTACATATTTTTTATCCGAAACGCTACCGCATCGATTGCTACAAATTAGCCTTCTGCCAGATTAATATTCAAAATAACTTTTTTCAGAAATGATGCATGGTACTAAAAATGTCACTGTAGGTAATTTTGACTTATTTTGAGGTACAGTGAATTTCGTTTCACCCTTTAAATACACCCTTCGCAGCCGAAGGATTACCAACGTTCAACCAATTCATATAAATGAATTAAACATTTACGTTCAATCCCATGACAGAGGCGCTATTACTTTTATAAAAATACTAGCTTCATTACTCGGCTTCGCCCAGAATTTAGATTCCGATTTTATAAAAAAAAAAATTTTTCAATTTTTTTGTGAAAATGATCACATTCACCTGGATTAGTCAGGCATAATGAGCTCAGGCCCATTTTGGGATCCCAGAGTTTATCGTTCAAAAGTTTTTAGACGACAGACAAACACACAAACAGAAGCTTTCTGCTTTATATATATTAAGATAATATGTTCTTTAACATTTATTCTAATATATTCCTTTTTTTTTTAATGTTATAGGCTGCACCAGGAATAGTCTCAAGATTTTCTGAAGACCTTCCACCACCGTCCGGAAATAGTTACGGAGTATTTGCTGGCTCCAGTTCGAAAACCGTCGTAGGCCCAGATGGCAAACCTGTCTCGCATAAGATTTCCACGACCGGGGTCAACGACAATGGGAAGATTACATTCCGCACCGTTCACTATTGAAACCCATGTACTATCGATTCGATCTGCACAGAGAATAACCGCTTTACTGGAATCCACGCGTGTTGCACTAAAATGCAACAAATCTTTCGACCCCTCCTCTCTTTCCACTGTAAACCGCAGTCCTCTGTAACTCAGGGTTATGAACAATACTTTTAATCGTTTACTTATCAAATATACTTACACGATAGCCATAAAATACTCGCTGTATTTAAGCGCAACTGAAAGCATGGAACGCGTAGAATAGTGCACACTTCGACAGCTAATAGAGCTGCCGTCTGCTTCCAGGAAAGAGGCCAGTAGAGAATTTTAAATTTAAGGACGTAATACATAGACTTGCATTTCATAGTCGATGTTAACGAAGAAATTACTCCACCCAGTACGTCCTTTTCCTACCAGCTGAATTATTGATATTTCATCTATTTACTGACTTATTTAAGACGGGATAATTTGTAGCGTCCGTCTATTTAAATTTCAGGACACGCAATTCGTTGCGTACGCTTCCTCTCTTCCTCGAAACATGTTTTTATAAGGAACGAACGTCAAATACATCACTGTTTAATACAACTTGTATTTTATTAATCGCCATTGTAACATTTAGCACGAATGGATGGAAGAATCATGATTTGTTGCTTGTTACTCGTTGCTCCCCCGGTACTTGCTAAGTGGCTCAATTTTATCGTCAACAACGGGGTTGTTGTGTGGCCATCCGCCATGATCCGGGAACCTTCTGGCTGCAGTTTCTCCAGGACGATGGTAGCGCCAGATAGTCGGAGGACTTTGAAAGGTCCCTCGACCTTGAATCCAAGGTTGTCCGTCTCGATAACGAGTTTGAATCTGAAACGTTTTATTTGACTCCTTATTCGTAACGGATGGAGTATAAATATGGATGTGACATCAACATCTTCCGAGTTGTATGCCAATATGTTCTGTAAGTGGGAATAAGAAAGTATGTTTATACAGTGGCGGACAAAAAAGTTACCACTTTATCGAACCACCCTATTACTTTTCAATATCAACTCAAAACTGCAGTATGTGCCTAATATGCATATCCTGAAAGAGAATTAATTAAAAGCTGTATAAAAACCAGATGCAGCTTAATTCACTTAACTAACAAACAAATCTCTACATAACATTAAAGAAGACAACACACTTGTAAAGCCAACAAAAAGTTACCACCTTTCAACATGAATAAAAAAAATCTAATATTTTGTGGGGGCACCTTTTGCTTCCAGGACAATCTAAAAAGTTACTAAACGTGGTGACTTCTTTGCCCCAAAAATGCGTTACCCCGTTCAATGTCATATAACACTTGTGTGTGTGAGTTAAATAAATTCAAGTTTAACTGGATCTTATACAGCTTTAAATTCTACATTAGAATATGCATATTAAGCAGGTACGCTTAACTTTCATTACAAAAAGGTAACTTGAGATGCATGTACACTAGTGGACAAAAAAGTTACCACTTTTTTTATTCGTTCTATTTTTGTTATTTTTTAGCATACATTTGGGACTGTGGTATACAAACAATAACAAAAATAGAATAAATCAAGAAAGTGGTAACTTTTCCATAAGTGGAAAAATTCCAATTATTTTAGCTTCTACTTTTATATTTTTTATTTATTGCAGAAATGTAGTTTAATCGATAGAAAAAAGTTTTATTCTCTTACTATAATTCCTGTCTTCGCAATAAATTCCTGAAAATCGCTGAATTTATCGGCGCGCTAACCAGAATGACCCCTTAAGGATCCATATTTTTTTTCAAGAAGAATTTTATTATACATATTTTTGCGAACTCTTTATTTTATAGAAACCCACGAACATTAAACTATAAACTGTAATATTTTGAATAATATACGAAAACAACAAATACGAAAATTTTTATATAAAAAAATCATAAAACGGTGGCACGTGCCTGTTTTCCACTGGGCCCCTCAATTATATACAATTCGTTTCCACTTACAATTAGATCCTATGTGTATTAATTAAATAACGTTTCTGTCGATTATTTAAATCCCTTAAGTCCGCGACAATATTGGAATTCGAATAAAAATGTATGCAATCGCAGAGGTCATTGTACATTCCGTAAACAATAAGATGTTCCCTTTGTCTAGTCTATTTTGAAATGCCACTAAAATTCCACTTAATTGCACGAATTTAGTCTGAATTTAATAAAAAAAAATCAATAACGAATATAATTGAAAATGAAATATGGAACAGTAGGAAGTGAAACTAAGGGCATGTATCATTTGAACCGCGAACGTTTACCTGTGGAATGTCGTTATGCAAATAATATATCGGTGGATGTGAAGGATTCACGCGCTGGAAATCAGCCGGCTGGCTGTAAGTATCTTCTATGCCGCGAACTCCGTCAACAACTGGAATATCGTTCGTCTGAGAATCAGTCTCCAGCTTCTTTACTATTCTCACATGCACGTCAGTTATTTTGTTGCCTTCCTCGTCTCTGTGGGATGACACGGTAACCTCGCAGACAGCATTTTTGCATGTGAGCACGCTTGGTTTCGTTCCATTTCCATTTAAAACGATTTGAATATTCTTGCCACATGCGCTCGGTTCTTTCGTTGAATCATCCTAGAAAATACTCAATATGGTGTAATATGCTATTAAATTTACGCTATTGCATTTTATTCTTCTTTTTCAATAATTGCATTTAAATTCTACCGTCTATAATGACTTCCCTTTAGGGAATACAGTCAACCCTCCTGTAACGCGATTAATTCGTACCGCGTTATAAGGAACTCAGAATTACGCAAGGTAAGTTCGGGTGATAAGGCCCAGCAGGTCATAAGGCCCAGCAGGTCATACGGCCCAGCAGGTCATAAGGCCCAGCAGGTCATAAGGCCCAGCAGGTCATAAGGCCCAGCAGGTAATAAGGCCCACCTGTGATTTATCCTTGGTAGGTCAATCCATAATCTTGTTAACTATTGCTTTTACTACGAAATGTCACTCGAAGAACCCCCGCGCGATTAATATAACATTTGCCGGCTGTAAATTCAACAAATGTTTCCTCCGCGACTAGTATTAGGAGTACACATTGTCCAATTACTGTACAACTATAGGTATGTATAAGTATATATGTTGGCAACATATTTCCAAAAAATTGATGATTTTGTAAAGTGCACGTTTAACATACAATCTCGGCAATGAGGAAGTGACAAAGCGGATAATAAGGCCCACCCAAATATTAAGTGGGTAGTCGAATCGGTATATGTCTGCAGGTGATCCTAGTTAACCCCCCTGCTATCAATTCCCCGCATCCCATCATTTGTATAAAAATAAATTTTCCAGAACTCGTAATATTAATCATTTTATCATAAAAAATGAAAATTATTTACGTATAACGATTCTGAAGTAGGGGAGACCGGGGCTAAAAGTTCCGGGGGTAAGTTGTTCCGACGGCTCTATCTTCAAAATAAAAAGAGCGTTGTACTTTAAATTACTTTTTCCGTGTGAGTTGATCACGCCACTCTGTCGCCCACTTTAAAAGCATCCGCGACAGCGAATTGTATGGTTGTAAGCAAGGACCTATTAGTCGCGTACCAGATAAGTAAAAATTTTTCTATCATTACTTTTTGGTCTATTTCAATTATTTAACGTCGATATTATAGATTGATTCGTTTTTATGGATCAAATGACATTTAAAAACATGGTGTAATAGTGTTTATCGTTTGAATACATGTATAAGCAGAATAGTCTTTAAAATTACTACATGTGTCGGTAGGGGCTAGTTGTTACCGTGACTTGGGGCACGTTGTTACCGTAAAAACTTGCCCCGCCGCAAATAGGTCTGTGAAGATAGCACAGATTCATTTGTTCATCGTATGCCCATGTTTGCCCATAAAAAAATTCGTTTGCCCACCCTCCAGAATTTAAATAAAAAATAAAAACCTCGAAAAGAAGGGTACAGGTGAAGCGATCGCGTTAAAGTTCGATTTTTCTAGAAAATATTATCAAAATCGTTCTTTCAACGATGCAGTCCGTTAGTTTAGATGTAGAAGAGATTTGCCCATGCATTAATTTCGTATGCCCACCCTCCAGAATCGAATTATTAATAAAGATAGCCAAGAAGTGCGGTACCCGTTGAAGCGATCGCGTTAAAGTTCGATTTTTATGGAAAATATTATCAAAACCGTTCTTTCAACGATGCAGTCCGTTAGTTTAGACGTAGAAGAGATTTGCCCATGCATTAATTTCGTATGCCCACCCTCCAGAATCGAATTATTAATAAAGATAGTCAAGAAGTGCGGTACCCGTTGAAGCGATCGCGTTAAAGTTCGATTTTTCTGGAAAATATTATCGAAATCGTTCTTTCAACGACGCAGTCCGTTAGTTTAGATATAGAAGAGATTTGCCCATGCATTAATTTCGTATGCCCACCCTCCAGAATTGAATTATTAATAAAGATAGCCAAGAAGTGCGGTGCCCGTTGAACCGAATACCTTTCTGTTCGTTTTTTTCCGAATGAATTATCAAAATCGATTGTTCTTACCGTAAAGGTTAAAGGTGTTTGGTGACGTGTTCTCCAAGAAATGTTGCACACACTTCTTTCTCACTTTATTCGAACGACACTTCAAAAATTATTCACAGAAAAAGATATAACCTGACTTGTATATATGGCATGAGGTACTATCCACCATTTTGAATTATCTTTTGCCCACAAGTGACGTCACGTTTGACCGTTATTTTTGCTTCACTATGACTCGTGGCTTCATATAGACCAGGCCGTGTCTATAGGTATATATGGTCTAAGTGCAGAATAACATCACAGTGGTTTTCTAGTCATTTTTCACTAATTACCGCAATGATATCGCACAACGGAAAATAATATAATCTCACAGTTACTTCACAAACCGTAAATGAATGCACCATCTTGCAAGAGTTGTGTCCGAACTCTGTAGATCGACTGACTTTCGTGCGTCGTTGGAAAGAATCGAGAGTATCGCAGACATCTGTTTACGTTTCGGCACGTTCGATCACGACACGCAGCGCCGAGTGCCACTGTCGAAACGTAAACAGATATCTGCGATAGTCTCGAATTCCTCCCAACGACGCACGAAAGTCAGTCGGTCTACAGAGTTCGGACACAACTTTTGCAAGATCGTGCATTCATTTACGGTTCGTGAAGTAACTGTGAGATTATATTATTTTCCGTTGTGCGATATCATTGCGGTAATTAGTGAAAAATGCACTTAGACCATATATACCTATAGACACGGCCTGCTCTATATGAAGCCACGAGTCATAGTGAAGCAAAAATAACGGTCAAACGTGACGTCACTCGTGGGCAAAAGATAATTCAAAATGGTGGATAGTACCTCATACCATATATACAAGTGAGGTTGTATCTTTTTCTGTGAATAATTTTTTAAGTGTCGTTCGAATAAAGTGAGAAAGAAGTGTGTGCAACATTTCTTGGAGAACACGTCACCAAACACCTTTAACCTTTACGGTAAGAACAATCGATTTTGATAATTCATTCGGAAAAAAACGAACAGAAAGGTATTCGGTTCAACGGGCACCGCACTTCTTGGCTATCTTTATTAATAATTCAATTCTGGAGGGTGGGCATACGAAATTAATGCATGGGCAAATCTCTTCTACGTCTAAACTAACGGACTGCATCGTTGAAAGAACGATTTTGATAATATTTTCCAGAAAAATCGAACTTTAACGCGATCGCTTCATCTATACCCATTTTTTCGCGGTTTTTATTTTTCATTTAAATTCTGAAGGGTGGGCAAATGAAATCTGAGAGTGAGCAAACGTGGCCAGGTCGGGTACATTCGTATCCTTCTATTAAAAAATTGAAATGCATTCATGATGGGTGATGAAGACAAATTTTTTATTTTGTTCATAACTTTTTTTTGGAGGGTGGGGAAAAAAAAATTTTTATGGGCAAACGATGGACAAACGAATGCCGTTGAGTTTTTCCAAAAATTCGAATTTGGGGGTGCTATCTTCACAGACCTGCCGCAAATGTATAAATTGTTTCCGCTGTGCTTTAAGATGCGAACATATGAATGAAAGCCGGAAAGGGACACGACTTCGATCGAAGTTATGCGCAAAGATAAATAAAAACTGTCGCTTTTGGTTTTCTTTTAAAGATAATACATTTAGTTGGTCCGAACCTTCATAAATAACCATTATTAATAAAATTCTGCTTTAATTCATTAGAAAATGAAATATTTCATTAAAAGGCAACTCTTATATTTTAGTAACAACTTTCCCCAATGCGATAACAACTTGCCCCATATAGGGGTAAGAAGTTCCGCTTCGATCAGCCACAAATAAATTACTCTCTATGGGAAACCTATTACAATATATTAAACACAAGCTTAAAATCAGAAGATATAATAAATTTAACAAGAAATTAGTCAATAGTGAAGAGAATAACTACATTATTTTCCAGTCATTTTTTATGTTTTATCGAAATCGCAACTTTTAGCCCCGGCCTCCCCTAAGTAAAATACAATGTTATGCATTATTTATATTATTTTAGTCCTTTTATTAAGTTATTTCTGATTACATTACCATCGGTCGAAATGACCGACGTGCGCCTACTAACGTAAACTATTTGGCGCCCCTACTCTCGGGGTAACGAGGACGGTCATCCCTTCTACCCCTGTGGTCCGGAAGAGGAAGGGAGTTTTTCACCCTTGCGGCAACGTTGCGCGCAACGTTGCAACCATTCTGTAACTTTGTTGCAACGAGAGTGTGCTCTATGGGTATTAATTAAGTTTTAAGATGTTGAATAACTCCGAGTAATGCGCATAATTATTACTGGGTGTCTGAAACTACGGTGCAACAAAGCGAGCCCTGGCTCTCATTAAGCATTAAGAAATTGGAAATCTCTTATTGTAGTATTGCCTCTATTTCTTTGCAATATTCATGTCACTAACAATGAGAGTGTAATCCGCCATTCTCAATTCACTGCTTGTCATAACAAGCCTAGTCATTGCTCCAGGGACGTGATTAGGTATTTCTTGGGTTAATTGGAAAAATGGCCCTGAATATGTTTAAGAAATGTAGGCATTGTATTCGTATGCCCTGAATCAATGATAATAGCAAGGAAAAAGTACGAAGTTCTCTTTGAAAAAAAATGATAATAATATTGAAATATTATTCAAATAAAAATATTTAAATATTTTTTAAATTATTAAAATAATAATATTCAAATAATATTCCCAACATATTTTAATATTCATCTAAATCATTCTTTCATACAATTAACTACATCTTGACCATATTCGTATAAATCAATTAAACAGGGAACGTTTGCACATTCTCAAAACTTAATTATTCATCTCACGATTATTAATTTCTTAATTCATTAAAGGTGCTATTTAAAAATCATCAAGCCCGTGCACTAATCTGCTGTAATCAGTGGTCCCGAAGTAAAGTAATATTCTTACGTCAGATATTCCAAAGTAGAAACTTCATTTGCAACATAGAACCGAGAAAAAAATTAAACTGCAGTCCTTTGATTTTCAGTGTAATATCAATCTTTCACGATAAATTTCACAGGCGAAAACTATTACATTTCTAACAAACCGTGCCACTACTTTTCCGTCCAGCAATTAAGTACGAAAAAAAAAAAATCAAAAAGTTTACTCACTTGCGCAGAACTACTTGCCCTCTTCTTCAGATCCTCGGCCCTGGTGAAGCCATTCTCACCGTTTGGTCTGAAAACAAAAGAATCGGAAGTCTGATCGGATCGACCATCGACCTCGTTCAAGTTCACAAAAACTTTCGAACTGGAGTCCCCAGAGCTCCGTTCATCTTCTCGCGAGTCAAGGCCGATCTGCGACGAAATTCGCGCGCACGACACAAAGTTCACCACCGCGAATGCCATCCAAAGGACAACGGGGCTCGTTATTCTCGTCTGTTTTTCCATTCTTTGCTCGACTGGCACTGTATTTTCTCGCCGAGAGCTTGGACGGTCGTGCAAAGGAATCGTCTCCTCAAAGAAGGGATAAGCATTGTGACAGGATGTGTATAGTACAGTAATGACAATGATTACCGCACGCGTGTAAGAAAATTACAATGACCTCCGTGCGGCCGAACGCTGAAAAGAAAGAGGGGAGGATCTGACGCGCGAGAAGACCGCACTCGGGGAACAGATACGAATCGGCAATCCTAATTGCTTCCTGAAGCGCTATCCGAGGAACGATCTGAGGTAATGTCGAGCATCTCGATGTTACGACCAATTAACGCGACTCGTGTGGAAGCAACGATCATTACATGCGGGTGGTAAAATGGCAAAGAACAGTTCCCTCGAATAGCTCATGTTTCACCCTGCTGGAACAGCCAGCTGGAACCGCGTTGAATTTTGAACTGGATCTATCTGGTTCAACGCGGTACCACCTGGATTTTCAAGCAGTGATTTGTGCCAGTTCGAAAACGAATCCGGTTCAATGCGGATGTCCAGATCGATGGATGAAACAGGATTTGCATGTGCGAAATTTATCAATTTCTATCAGGAATTGCCATTTGTATAAACCCGGAGGTTTCGTATCTGAAATTGCGGATCAAAAATCTTGCGGATTCGATCTGGAAATGCCACGAGCTCTTTCGAGTCCGTCGCGATCCGGATTGGCAGAGCAAATAATTCACGGGATGCGTACCGTCGAGATTTTTACATGCACGTCCGGTTTGAAAGCGATAGAAAATATTTCATCGGGTTCAATCTGGAATTTACGGGAAGAAAACCGCGTCGATCCGGATTTAAAATTTTTTAATGCGGTTCGAACTGGCAGCTCCAGCAGGGCACTTGCAATTCCCGAATGGTACATCGCACAGGGTGTCCCACCTAAACCAGGCGATCTAAATATCCTGCCTAGTTGTGGCAATACGAACAATAATTTGCGCATGTACCTTCAGTGGTTCCGGAGAGTGAATACGTAGCAAGGAAAAGTTTCCTCTCGGTGTAATTCTTTCCTCAGAATTTTCAAGCTAACAGATCCTTTTCAAACGCAAGCACTATGCATGTATATACTTCATTCTCCTGTATCTCTAACCCGATGTCACGTTAAAATTAAGGTGACGTTGGGCGCGAAACAATAAGGTGAATTGTCCCAATTTCTGCTGATTTAAGAGGTAACTCGTCATAAAGAGGGTGTGGAAAATTTGTTTGCGATGAAAATTTGCAGAGTAATTGATTAATTCTTTAATAATAAATCAACTAGTTCGAAAACTATTTAAGAAAGATATTTCAAGATGTTCAACTGTTAGTAATTTGTAATTAAATATATAATGCTCTAAATGTTTAAATAATTTAGAATTATTTTCTTGCAACTATAGCAACTTAAAAAATCCGAAAAAAATACTACCATATTCCTTGAAGTTTTTTCTACAAAATAAGCCTATACCCAGGGTGATGCGGCTCCTATTAACGTCGCAGTGGGGTGGTAAATGCGGCTATTTTTTTTACTAAATAAATAAGTGGGCCCCTAATGTACATAGTAAAAAAAAACAGAAAAATGGGGAAGATAAGAAATTCGTCGTCGTCATTGTTGAAAGGAATTGTACACTCATTGACAATCTTTCACTAAAGCAGAATTCGGAAGAGGGATGGCGCGTGGCATTGCTCTCGCGTTGCAAAAGGAACTTGCTGAATGAACTGGAAAAACGCACAGACCCCGTAAGTGACATCGTGCTGCTCTTTCGACGCGAGAAACAAAGAGTGGCTACTACGAAATGCACCCCGCTGCAGCGTACGTAATCATAGCCAGTACACAAGGGTTGAAGCAATTTTAAATTCCCTCGTTCGCGTTTAACGTTTGGCTAAGCCCCTGTGTAAACCAGGGGCCCTGGAAGCTCATTGAAATTCGTTGAAGCCCTCGTCGCGACTACACATTCACCCTCGCAGCCTGCAATAAACGATTCCTTAATCATCGCTCTGGCTTAAGCTGAATTTAACAAGATGTGAAACGCAGTAATATAACCTTTTGTATTGTAATACGGCGGAAGTATATAATGCTGCGGAACCAAGGTGAATGAAGACGACGTTTACTGTTCGTAAAACGCTATTATACCTGCGTACTTAGGTAAGTATAAGTAGCCGGAATTAAAAGGGGTGTAATTATTAGGGTGTGTCGATTTTGTGGGGAAATTTGAAAATTTTGAAAATTTTAAAATGACTAGTGTCTAGAATTCCTTCCAAAAGGATCAAGAGACGCATTTTTCATTCAACATTCCAGATAGATTTATATAAAACGTGAAAATATAACAGTAACAGATTTTGCCACAAAAAAGAAACGGATTCGCTGACGCTACTTTAGACGCATTGTGCTATTTAAAAATAAATTTTAAAGCCAAAAAGTAATGTTTCGCTTTGTAATAATTTTGTATTAAATAAATAAATTTACCAATTATATTTAATATCTGTTTTTTCATTTTCACAAGTTTTGTATAAATTAGACAGGTATAATCATTTGGTTAAAGTTTTCTTGTGTTTTTCATAAATATTATTAACATTATCGCAAAACTATAATTTTTGCAATATTTTTTTCAATTTCTCGAGAATTCTCAAGAAATATGACCTCGTTTCTGATTTCTCGAGAAACAAAAAATATGGAGAAATCAGGAGCACTAGTATCTAGTTAACTCAGAAAGGAGAAGCTGCACTTTTGAGGCGTCGGTCGATGAGTAAACGTGTAATTATTTAGAACTGCATGCTGCGATAAATTATCCGTCAGGTGATGGAAATCCCGTTACGTAAATCTTCTAAATAACATGGCGTCAGAAGGCTGCCACAACATTGTATTCATAGAAGCAAATGAAAGGTTTAACAAAAAGGCTGCAACACGATTCTAAACGTAGCCGTACACTGTTCTACGTTTTATAGAGAGGCAGTGTCTGTTGTAGTTGTCTCACAGTTTCGGGCATCGAAGAACGTATGGAATAACCGTGCTAATTTATATCTGATTCCATAAATTCTGAACAGATACTGAAGCAGAAACTGCCTCTTTAGAAACTGTAAGAAAGGTGCGCACACGCTAAAGCTTAAACTGACAAGCTTTTCTCTTTCAAACTATCAAAACTATTAAACAGCAATAATATAATGTTCTTTAGCATTTTGGGCCCATTCCAAGGTCTTTGTACAAGACTCCTAGGGGCCTAGGGAGGCGCGGCGGCCAAAACGGAATCTCCTTCGTTTTCCCAAATAGAATAGTAGACAATTGTCCAAATTTTCAATTAACACTCTTCAATTCGGACAACATTTATCTGAAATTTCAAGTTATTTTGCATAGAGAGAGATTTATGAAGAAAGCAAATTGCTTCGAGCAAATTGGAGCATAAACTGAGGCATGAAAAAACATTAAGTATAAATTCTTCTTTGACACAATATACTTTGTGCAAATTTTCTACAAATAATATTTAAAAATAAAGTTGATCAGGTATTCTGTGCTTAATCATTTTAGCATCTAATTGTTTATTGATTAGCATCCTTTACTTCCTCTTGCAATAATCGAAGTTCATACATAAATATTTATTTTACTGCACTGTTGTTCTACATCCCAGATTTTTGTAATTAAGTATAGGCTAACTCGGGGTAATATGCCACTTCTCAATAATTTTTTAAATAATGCACAGATGCCGTTACCATTTGCGCTAATCCCGTTCAATTTAGTGTAAATGCTAAGGCGACAATAGATTTTGGCATTTTACCTTCTTTTAGTTCCAGCAAATTCTGGTAAGTTATAAAAGTATCGTCTTGATCCAATTTCGCACTGTAACTAGAATGCAGATTACACATTTGTGTGAACAGTTGTACAAGAAATCAATAGATTATGACAAAGTAGACTAACAAACGAATTTTACAGCCTCTCGCACATCCGTTTACACTATGTACTTTGCGGAGAGATTTTCAATCCTTCCTTTTATGACTGTGTGGAGTAATATGCCACATGTTTGTCGGTATAACATGCCACAAACTAATATTTTTACAACTGTTTCTATTTAATGCCATGGAGTTGTTTTTTTTTTTCGTATTAGAACCATGCCTAAGAAGTATGTACGAAATTCAAACCGTGCTGTTTGGTCAGACGAAAGTTTAAAGGAAGCCATTCGAATGGCGAAGGAGGCTCGTACTACAATGTAGAACAAATTTTGAGAATGTAGATATTTTTTATGACAATTTGACTGATGCAGAAAATGTGCAACTACTGTGCAATATGTGAACTATATTATTGCGATAAAAAGGACCTAAATGTGACTGGCTAAAAACTACTTGTTACAAAAAGTGGGTCGATGAAGACTTCGTAGAGATTGGGGACTGTTTAGTTTGTTAGAAATAGCTTTTTTTCAAAAATATTTTATATTTCATTAAGTTAAAGTATTTTGTTATTAGTTACTAATAGCTTGAATAGTTTAAAATATTGCTGATTCTCAAAGTTTGAGTGATTAGTTCGCACATCATAGCTTGTGGCATATTACCTCAGACCTTGTGGCATATTTACCCACCACTTGGGTGATATGCCACTTTCGAGGACTTTTCTATTTGTACGTTTCTCATTGAACCATAAAAGTTACGTATCTCTACTTATTAGTCAATATACAGAATTAGTTACACTTACATATGGTTTTATCTATTTCCCTGTATCCACTTATACTTGTGAGATATCGCGTTTCAAAGTTAACTGTGGCATATTACCCCGAGTTACCTACCTAACAATAATAATACATTTCATATTGAAAATATGTTTTAATTAATTAAAAATAATCGCGATATTCTCAACAATTTAATCAGAGATTAAATTTATTGTAGCTACTTAAGTATAGCTAATAGGTATCATTTGCATAGTTGGAATGAAAATATTCAATATTATTTCTAACTTACTCGAGGAAGTATTTTTTCAGCCGGAAAAACAAATTAAATAAAAAATATTCAACTGCAGATCAAATAATGGAGTAAATAAAACAGACGTCGTTTCGTTCTTTAAATAAACTAATGACGAACAATTTTATTCAAATAAATCTTAGGTCTGGGCCAGGTTATGTTCGAGCGATTGAACTTTATTTGGCCGTTCAGTCGTAGGCACCGTTTTTCGCGCTTTTACACACGTATTGTAAGATCACTGGCATCCGGTTTCCCAAGAACCGCGGGTACGATGCGCTTCCAGACACATTCACTGCTGATGGAGCGTGGAAAACGGAGTGGCTAATGTACCATGCCTAATCGGACTCGCGTTATTGAGGAATCACTAAGGGCTGGGCGTATCTGCTCACCGCTGGATACCAACAATGCAAATATGCGAGAAATTTATGTGCTGGCACCCCATGCATTCCCATCATTTCCACAAGGCATATCTTGCAGCAAACTTTTATTTACGATCCATCGTTTTATCTTCGTGAATCTGCTCCTCGTGGCTCAACGCGTAAGGTAGAGAACAAAATCGTAATACTAATCTAGCCTGCTCACGGCACAGAATACGATTATAGTTGTAATAAATTTTTATTTCAACGAAGACATGGTGAATAGATTCATGTTGTAGAATCCAACTGATTGATCGACCTGTTGTGGGTTCTATGGAAAATACTAGACGCAAACATTCTTATCCATGATGTGCTGTTCCGTTAAAGAGGATGAGAACTCCATTAATATTTTATAGGAAGCTTCGTACTCCCATGGAACAGAGTAACATACCGTGGCCAACAAGAGGTTAATTATCGACAATTATGGTACTTGTGATTCGCATACCTCAATCTAGATTCTAGATTAAACTGAATCTTCAAGATTTCAGAACCTTAATTAATTTCACTTTGACTTTACTGCGTCTACATTTCAGTGGGATTAAATATTTTCCTATCTGCACAGAAGTATAAGGTAGGTGCCTAGCAAGAGATAAATGACCTTTGAAATTCCAATTTCTTGGCAGCTATTACTTTGAAAAAGAAATGTCTTATTAACAAATACAATTGGTTTGAAACTGTTTCAAGATAATGCCCAATGTTTTGCTATGAATACCATATATTTCAGTCGCCCAGTCATAGAAATGCGAACCTCGAAATTTGTGCTTTTTGAATTCGTTTGGCCACGTAAAGGGGTGACAAAATAATTGTGGCAGTGTATCCACCAGAAATAGAAGAAGAAAGGGACATCGGGGAAGACGATGTAGGTACTCCCGAAACCCATTCTTGCACGATGCCCAGAGAATTAGATAGCAGCAGGAGACACCAGAAAAATTAGGCCCAGCCTCCATCTGTCATTTTAAACAAGACGTCGGAAAGGTGCCATTAATTTTGTCAACCGACGTCCCGGGGCGTGCAAGGGTGCACGAATTACAGGAGTCGTTTACGAGACGATATCTCACGCTTTGATAAACGATTTCCGAGAAAGCAGAAACTCTTTCGGCGTTCTTCCCCCCCGTTTCTGTTGCTTCAGCCACGGTGAAGAAGAATCCCCAAAAATAGCTTGGCGAAGGAACGGACCGCCCTTCGTGGGAAAAAGGAAGAGAAACCGGGAGAGCTTCGCGATACCGTTGGATTTACGCTGCGAGGGACAATGAACAATAACAATCGTGTATCCATCGGTTTATTGTACTCGTGACGCCTGCTATTTGTACACTATATCGTTTCATCTCCTACCGATGCCTTACCCCCATCTTCTATGTACACAGATTTCTCTGGAGTCAGGCGTACAAGCGGCACGCATCATTTACAACTAACGGGTGCATACGCATGTATATTACACGTACATGTAAAATATGTACAAAAATACAAGGATATTGGCACACTCGAAACACTCACGCGGCAAGCGAAGCGCGTCCCGCGTCGCCGGGGATTGCCGTCGGCGGTTTTATCGCTGGATTATACGACTTCCTGAGCACGAAATTGGCAGCCGACGGTGACCTACGGTTCTGTCAGTTTCTCGGAATATGCTCGGCGAACACGTATCGCTTGGCGGATATTTGATTCAGTCTTAACGTTTAAAAATGGAAGCTAGGCGCGGCGGCGCGCGCGTCGATCTGCGACCATTACTCTTTGCTGCCAGCTATTATAAGAATTAACACGCGCTACATGCCCGTGCCTACTTAACGCCGTATAGAACAGTTTGCTCGGCAAGATCTACAAGAACGACTTACAAGGCAATTTTTACGCCCGGTTTGTAAAAAATTCGCTCCTTCTTCTGTATAAAATAATGTGCAGAACTATTTAAATACGTTTCTACAGTCACAGATATTTGCTAGACTTTCCTGGCGATCTTAACATTAATTTTAAGTACTGCTGTTATATGTGTATGTACACCTGCTCAAGACTTCTTACACCAGCATCTGGCTGCGCTGTATAATAAGTTTTGGGAAACGTCTCGAGAACGAAACTCGCGCTTCTTTTTGCTCGAGTCGCGCGGCCTTTTCGCGGTTACACGTATCTGGTCAACTGAGTGTGAAAGTCTTGAAGGCACACGATCAGCTGGCTAAACGTCGGCCTCTCGTCCCCTGACATCGCCCAGCAGTAAGCCATCACCGCGAACAGCTCGTCTGGACAATTAATTGGTTGGGCCAGTCTATATCCATCTCTGAGGTACGAGGCCATTTCAAACGCATCCACTTCTACGTACGGTTGCTGCGCCAGCGTCGTCAGCTCCCATAACAAGACCCCGAATGCCCACTGGAAAATCAGCAAAAGCATATTGTCTCACTTCGACGACGAGCAATCTGTGACTGTCGCGGGCTTCCCACCACTTTCTATCAGTTTCCTTCAATTCCTTGTACCTTCCATAACAGTTATTAGTTTCAGCACGTTGGGACCGAAAGTGTGCAGATGAAAATGTATCACAAGGGAAGATCCGGAAAACACGGGAATTCAAAAAATTCTGAAACTTCGCGAATATGTAGGGAATCTCCTCCTGATTACAAAGCGATTTTTGTTTGCTGCCCAAATTCATTGTAAGGGGGTGAAATTGAACCCTGAGGATTCGGCTACTTTCCTATTTTATTTTGTAACTCGCAATCTGTAGGAGATGGAAAAACAGTTTCAAGACAAAAGTTACTTGTTTTAATTGGGACTAGCATTTGGTAACTTATAATTCTTAGAGCTCGTGAGTTGTGACAGAAAATCGGAATATAGCCGGAATTGAAGAGGTCAATTTCACTCCCTGAGAGTGAATTTGGGCAGCAAACAGAAATTGCGTTGTACAGTAAATCCTTGTTACGAGCAGTGATGCCAGAATCGTGGGGACGCGGGACCAAATGCGTTACCCCCACTATGACCTACCGTCGTCCCCCACTTTCTTCCCACCGCACTGCGCGCAAGCATATCCCTACCCCTGTGCGCGTGCGTCGCCTGTTGGGCTGTCGAGTACACGGTTAATTGGGTTAATTTTAAAAAAGTTATGGGATTTTAAAAAGCGTCCGAATATTTTCGTTACTTACTGTACCTACATTTGAGTCATTCTCAAAAATATTAATTAGAAACGAAACACCTAGAAGCAAGGTACCTTCATTGGCGAAGTAAACGAGGTCTGCTTTAACGAAACCAGATAGCTTAGTGGGACATTGAGAACACTTACTTGACCCCTATATTACTTTTCTTACACCTCCTTCAAAACATGCATTGCGCTGAACAAGCAACTTAAGATAATCTCTGACTAAAGTGCACTTTAGTTGTAATCGTGTCAATTGAATACAGATAGAAAGGAAAGTAGAAGGTTTGATTTTGTATCAAGTATCGGCAGAAAATGAAGAGAAAATAAATGAACGCTTAAATTACAGGTTTCTAGTAAGCACTTAAAATTGCGAAACAAAGTTTGTTAGATCTACAAATGTATGTTCAGATTAAAAAAAAACCATACAGTTTCAAAAGTAAACTACAGGTAAAAGTAAATAAATATCACTCGATAATGTACCTATTAAATATAATTGTTAATTAAATAAATTGTTGAATTTCTAATTAACAGACGCTTTACTCACCACATCGGAGGCAGTGCTGAACGCCTTGTTCAGCAGGCTTTCGATCGCAAGCCATTTGATCGGACGATTCTCGTTGTCGCCCAGACAATGGTAATCTTGAGGAAACAGGTCCCTGGCCAGAGCGTTGTCCGTGATTTGAACCCTCAGATCATCGTCAACGCTAATAAAATGGAACATCAATCGTTAAACGTCTCCGAGGCGTCCCGTGGCTTAAGGGGACTAGGCAGTCGAAAAATCGATTTTTTTTATTTTATTTTCCGAAAGTACTATCATTTCTCAATAAAATGCCGCTTGATTTATAGTAAAATTCGCAAAATTGTAGATTTGACAGCTAAAAACGTGAAGCGGCAACATATAGCGTCGCCTTTGCTCAGAAACTTTAAACGCGTTTTTCCCGAAACAGTGTTCTCGAAACGGTGGGACCTGTATTTCCAAAAGTTATTATCCGATTCGACTGAAACTTTTTTTATTTTGAAGAATATACTTCTGGCTAAGAGAGAAACCAGAAAAAAAAATACAAAAAATTGAGGATTTATAATTTTCAAAGGCGTTGGAAGGGTGAAAAATATAGGGAAAAAGTGATTTCAAACTTCAAGTGTCGTTATTTTCTAAAAAATGTTATTTTTGTAATTTGTTCCGGCTTCCCCCTAGCCAGAAGTATATTCTTCAAAATAAAAAAAGTTTCAGTCGAATCGGATAATAACTTTTGGAGATACAGGTCCCACCGATTTGGATCAATTTTTTGGCGCCTTGACTTTAACGACTCCCCAGTGCCGTCTGCAATGATTAATTATAAAACGAAAAATATATTTCAATAATCTAAGACATCCTTAATACAATGCAGAAAATCCCATTAAATTATATATAGTAGTTTTCCTTTAATTAATTCCTAAAGGTCGCCTATTTTTTGGGCTCTAGACCGGGAGGTCCCCTTAATACAAATGTTAAAAGACGCGAGATAGGGGCGAGATGGGGCACACGCAGCAAGCGTAGCCCGATTTAAAATTAGTCGATTGGCTCGCGCGGGGCAACGCAAAAAGTCGCGCAAGAAGAAGCTGCCGCGAGCCCTATTAAAGTCATCTCCGCGAGACGAAACAGTAGCGACGGGTAATTAAACAGACTCGAGCCGGTGTATTTATTGCTAATTAATACCGCACGGCCAATTAATTTCGTAACGAAACGTAACGACCCCAGGTTTATGGCGTTTCAACCGATGCTTCACTAAAATATTCAGCAGAACACGCATCCTACGGAAGGTGCTCCTTGTACGCAAATAAAAGTTCGAAATAATAGGTGTAATTGAGGATCTCCGTACTAATTGGGCGCTTCGTTAAGACTTGCCGATTACGGCCCGAAATCCGCCTTCCTCGCGTGAACACGAAGGCAAATGTTTTTAGTAGGCGTGAAGCATCGAATAATTCCCCTGCGTACTTACACGCAGTTCCTAGCGGCCAGATCTCGGTGCACTAGTCTCTTTCTGTGAAGATACTGGACCCCTTTGGCGGCCTGAAGGGCCATTTCCACGACTTCTTGCGTAGTGAGAGCCCTCGGTGGCCCTTCGCTGTTCAACTTGCATCTCAGCAAGAACCTCTTCATGTTCTTGTAGCCGGTGTGAGGATACAAAAGAAAAGGCGCGCTTCTGTCTTCGATGGAAACACCCAAAACCGGGAGCAGAGCAGGATGGCTTAAACCGTACAGCGCTAAACCCTCTCGCAGGAGGAGGGCGACCTAGAGGAGCAGAATTGAAGTGCACATTAAAACGTTGATGCTGCTGTTTAAAGGTAATTTATTGGTGACACTTTGAAAACTTTTGTGGGTGTGTTCTATGATTGCAAAAGGTATGCCATTTTATTTGGGCATTCTGAACATTTTTATTGCTGTTAACACTGGGGCTACATCAAAAATGTGTCTGAAAGAAGTAATGTGTTTTGAGGGAACAGATGGAATGGTTGACGAGATGACATTCTTCCAAATTGTATATCGAAAGGATCTGAATGATCTATAGCAATAGGGTGTGTCGATTTTATGGGTATATTTAAAATTTTTTAAAATTTTAAAATGACTAGTGACAAAGTACTTAATGCTGTTTTTAACTCTGAATCTGAAACTATCTTCAGAAATTGATTTGAGTGAGGTTTAGCTGTTTCAAATCACAGATAACACATTATTTTCTGTAACTGTTAATTTAGGTAGTTGACCATTTGGTTTTGTCAACTATCTAAATGAACGGTTACAGAAAATAATGTGCAATTAATTACACAATTACAGTTTAATCGTAATTTGTAATTAGATTACATTTCGCCCAACTCTGTATAAGAGTAGTCAAATTAAATGCATCTTTCGCGTGAATTTTTTACACGAATATTTACTTGCATAGGTAGACAAAACTACTAGAATAAAATGGCCAGAAACACCTTCAAGTGTTAAAACAATGATTTGTATGCCAGATTGGAGAATAAAGAGCAGTGCAGTAAACTGATTATTTGTGCCATTTCGTGGTTGCGTGAAATCAAGAGGAAATACCAGAGCACACATAATTGTATGCTAATATTCGACCAAGCTAATTATAAGTCAGTTTGGAGGAAATTCTGAATAATTTAATTAACGGTTTTCAAAGGAGATTGCCTTAATTGGCGGGAGGAGGAAAAATTATTTACTTGCGATTGCGATGCATGTTCAGCAGCAGTTTTCACTAGGACATCCCTCGGGGAAGACGCGCCCTCTTCGTGATAACTGCCTCTATACACGCGACCGAATGTGCCCTCCATTTCGATGCTGAGAAGGCGTACCCTGCATCTGTAACAAGTGCAAAACGAGATTACCTCGAGATTCGTGACTTCCAGCATCACCGAAACCGATAATTATTCTGTACAAACTTTGAAATTCTCCTTTACGAAATTACCGAGAAGCTGAATCGATCATCTATTTAACTACTGAAAGCAGAGCCAAGCCGACGTTGACACAGACTCCAGCGTCCAAGAAGGTCAATGCACTTGGTATTTTTTTTTTTACAAATTCATGAATTTCAAGGATTTTTTGACACGGGCCATAACTGAGACTCTATTCTTCTAACTAGGACTCTTGCTATCCGGATATCCGAGTATCCGGATTGCTCGTTATAACTCGAAATCCGGATCCGAATATCCGGATATCCGTACTTGGATCCGAGTATCAGAGTACCCGGTTTCGGATATTTTATCATCATGGCTGAATAAAGCTTTCTTTATATCGATTCTAATTATAGAGAGCATGTTTAACTGAAGTGATTAAAACAAGAAATGCGAAGGTTATATTAAGGTTATTTTATTTACAGTTATACATACACACTAAGATAATAACTTCCTATTTTGGTATGAAAAACAAGTTTATTTACATTTTCCGGTGACACACATGATCTTTTGGTGGTTACAATATTATCCGCTGTAAAGTAGACCCTTTCCGAAGTTACTGATGTTGCAGGTATGCATACATAGGTATTTTTTTGTTAAGGAAGCCATTTTTGGAAATTTAGTTTCTCTTAATTTCCCTTAAATACTCGGGTACTCGAATATAAATTAAATAAGTATCCGGATATCCGAATATACATTTTGTGGGTATCCGAGTACTCGGATACTCAAGACTCGGATACTGAAGACTCGGGTACTCAAGACTCGGGTACTCAAGACTCGGGTACTCAAGACTCGGGTACTCAAGACTCGGGTACTCAAGACTTGGATACTCAAGACTCGGATACTCAAAACTCGGATACTCAAAACTCGGATACTCATGACTCGGATACTCAAGAAAGACTCAGATATTCAAGACTCGAATACTCAAGACTCGGATACTCAAGACTCGGATACTCAAGACTCGGATACTCAAGACTCAGATACTCATGACTCGGATACTCAAGACTCGGATACTCAAGATTCGGATACCCAAGACTCGGATACTCAAGACTCGGATACTCAAGATTCGGATACCCAAGACTCGGATACCCAAGACTCGGATACCCAAGGCTCGGATATCCGTAAATCCGAGAAATAGTAAGAGCCCTACTTCTAACTTTTTATTTGAAAAATTATTTCAATTTTAGTCGCACATATTGAAGTAAGTAGGAGACAATTTTAATATTCTACAGAGAAGTTCTTAAGATCTTGTTCTTCAAAGTGAATTGGATATACCTATTACTATATAAATTATGAGGCGTTTTAAAAACGTTGCTGAAAGTTAGAGGAGTTTGATAGTTCGATCGATCGTTGAACAGTTCTCTGGCGCTTTCAATGTGCTCGAGCTGGCTAGATGCAAAGATTTCTTTATTCTGCCTTCTACAGGAACCCACTTAACCTGAAAACGCGAGCCGGCGTTCTGTCGTAGCATGCAAAAGCTTTGTTAAAGGAAAATTCTTTGAATTAAGAGACAAAAGGTTCTAGGTAATTCTGAATTCACTAGCCAATTAGACGTGTACTAATAATATTTTCAATAAATCTGCATCACAATTGATTTAATTTGCATTAGTAGTACGTATTGAAAGATTAATAACCTCATAAAAATAAAAATGCTTTTATTAATTAAGGGGTGTCCCTACTCTGACGGCCCGAAAAGAATGCGATACTTGAGATTCTTTTTAAGAGAAACCCTCAAATTATATTAATTAAAAACTTTATGCCTACATTTCTACATATTTAGACATTTAAAAAAAAATTAAAAAAACACTAACTAAAACTTTAAACGTGTTTTCTCAAAACGACTTTTTCGAATTCGTTAGCATGATATCTCAAAAATCAATTACCCGATTTACTTCAAACTTGGTATATATCTTCAGCAGATGTCCCATTCTCGTTGATACTAAAACTAAGTCGGTTTTTGCAAAATTAAACTTTTGCGGCTTAAACAACAAGCGATTTTTTTGCAGAAATCGATGTCTGTTTTAGACGTTGCCATTTTTTTTTTAATTTTCTGTATTTCTCATTTAATCTAGTTTAGGCGATAGCTACACCCGTACAGATTATACAAATTTTTAAATTTTCTATTTGAGACAACTACAACGGCTGATTTTAAGCTAACAATGCGCATATGATTTTTGTAATACGCTCTATTTCAAGCCCTATAACTCCGCATACAACCACTATTTTTTAATACAATTTTTTTTTTCATATTCTCTAAAGATTGACAAATGAAGCCACAAAGCTGGAAGTAAATATATTTAATGGTTTTGTTTTAAAAAATTCCCAAAGTTAAAAAAGCTAAAAACAAATTCAATCCTCGGCCTCGCAGCCGCCATTCTCATTGCCCTCAGCCTCGGCTCGTAACACTTCCATTCATCAAAGTGTTACAAGGTTGTAAAACCAATGCCATAAAATTCTACGCACCTTTGGACTGTGATTTCTTGAATTCTCTCATGCAATTCTCGACTAGGCCGATCGTCCAGTCTTCTGTAAGCGGAAGTAGAAGTTGTTGATGTCGGTGGAGGTGTTTCAGAAGACAGAAATGTTTGCGCAGGTCCGACTCCTGTACCCCTTTCCACGCTACACGCCGAACTGAGACCCCTCGATTCTCTGCAAACATGAAAACAATATCCTCGTTAATAAAGTTTCATTCATAAAGTAAATACTACTCACTGATCTAGTGACATGTAAATATTATTATGAACGTAATAATAAATCGCTGTATCAGTTTTAGGATGAATAGTAATCAAATCAAATATACATGTTGGTTTGGCCAAAATGTCTTCTCGTTATTTTCAATATAAATTTTTTTTATAAATTTCTTTTTAACTTGGGGAAATCTTCAAAAGTCACCCCGACTCCCTCAGAGGGGAATCCCACGGGGGCGCCAGGGTAGTGTGGAATTTTCACCCATTAAAACCCCACGGCCACTATGGAATTTTTAATAATTTCCAGGCAAATATCTCTATTATTAAGGCCCATTGGCAGAAACACTCGGACACCTATTTACTTATCTTCGACATAGACCCAGCGTGCCAAGGCTCATCAAATCTACCTCATGGTGTCCTCCCCTTGTGAGCTCGCAGTTTGATTAAACTGTCAATAATCTCTCATAGAAATAAGGGACATAATGAGAGGAAAGTTACTTACTGAAGGGGGTCACGATGTCTCCTATTTTTCTTATCGCGTACGTAGTAAGCGATGACCAGCACAACAATGGCAGCGATGAAGGCACAGGCGCAACCGACGGCAGCGTAAAACACTTGCCCGCCAGAGGAGGAGCCAGAAGCAGCCACCAGAACATCCTCCGCTCCTATGTTACTCGTATCTTTCAAGCAGATTTTCTTCCGTTTGAAGTCCAGGCTTGTCGTGTTCCGTCTCGATAGAGAGACGTTTATTCGAAGGCTGAGATTGACTTCCGCGTCGTAGGGGCCGCAATGCAACGCCAGAGCCCAAGTCTGCAGCCCGCCGACAGGGATTTCGCCTGCTTGAGATATATTCAGGGAACTGCTTAGGGCTGACGGGTTGCTGATGTCCACCAGCATTGTATACGGCAACTGAAGAGAATAGCGAAAACTTGAGAAAATACATACAAAATGAATGAAAAAATGTTATTTGGGCGAAGGTAAAATGTTTTATTCTACTGCGGGGCTAGTTGATACGTTATTCTGTTTTCATTTTTTTTCATTTTTTATTTGAATTAATTACTTAATAACAAATATGCCAAAATATACTTTGGTCCTTCCTCTTTAATATATAGTAAGCGAAAACTTGAGAAAATACGTATAAAATGAATGAAAAAATGTTATTTGGACGAATGCAAAGTGTATCAATTTATCCCACTGCGGGGCTAGTTGATACGATATTCTGTTTTCAATTTTTTTCCTTTTTTATTTGAATTAATTACTTAATAACAAATATGCCAAAATATACTTTGGTCCTTCCTCTTTAATAGATAGTAAGCGAAAACTTGAGAAAATACGTACAAAATGAATGAAAAAATGTTATTCGGACGAATGCAAAGTGTATCAATTTACTCCACTGCGGGGCTAGTTGATACGATATTCTGTTTTCAATTTTTTTCCTTTTTTATTTGAATTAATTACTTAATAACAAATATGCCAAAATATACTTGGGTCCTTCCTCTTTAATATATAGTAAGCGAAAACTTGAGAAAATACGTACAAAATGAATGAAAAAATGTTATTTGGACGAATGCAAAGTGTATCAATTTATCCCACTGCAGGGCTAGTTGATACGATATTCTGTTTTCAATTTTTTTCCTTTTTTATTTGAATTAATTCCTTAATAACAAATATGCCAAAATATACTTGGGTCCTTCCTCTTTAATATATAGTAAGCGAAAACTTGAGAAAATACGTACAAAATGAATGAAAAAATGTTATTTGGACGAATGCAAAGTGTATCAATTTATCCCACTGCAAGGCTAGTTGATACGATATTCTGTTTTCAATTTTTTTAATTTTTATTTAAATTAATTACTTATTAACAAATATGCCAAAATATACTTTGGTCCTTCCTCTTTAATATATAGTAAGCGAAAACTTGAGAAAATACGTACAAAATGAATGAAAAAATGTTATTTGGACGATCAATTTGGATATATCAAAACTATTTACTTTTTCTCTATATAAACGAAACCAGTTAAAAAACGATTGTTAACGTCAATGTACACACACGTCCGCTGGATCGTAGGAAAGAATTGAATAACAATCGTCATATATCTCGCTCAAATGGAGCAACGCATATACGGTGTCGAGATAATTCGTCTGTATCAACTTGCCCCCCGTACCAACTAGCCCCGGTCTCCCCTACCACAATTTCTTGCGGTTATTGAAAAGTTCTCTATGCTTAAATGTGCCCTTTTGAGAAATCACCCCCCAAGCATGATTTCACTACTCTTCCAAAATGATCAAAACGAATAAAAAGACGTTTCACCGACGCTACTAAATCGCAATGCCATGCGTTTCAGCGCCATCAACGAAACTCGCACGCATGAACTCGCAATATACCGCATCGAGCCACGCGTTTACGCGCACCCGTTGCGAGCGAAAGGTTTGTGCAATTTCCCAGCGACTCCGACCGAAGCCTACCAGACGTGCAAATTGCTGGAAACTCCTAATCTGCATAAGAACAAGGGTCTGCGCGAAACCCGGAGGAGAACAAAAGTAGAGAAAGAGACAGGGGATGAAGAAAAGACAAAATAGAGGGACGAACGGTGCATGAGCATTTCTTTAAGACCACCGAATAGACGATGGGCGAGAAAGAAAGGGGAACAACGCCGTGGAGCGCGAGGGACGAGAGTAGAGCTATTACTCGCTCGTAATCACGCGAACGTTGAACTCTTCCTATAATCTGAAACGTGCCATTCTGGGAAGACAATTTGCGTCGAACAGAGGGCAAAGTGAATCTGGAGGACCGCGGACAACCTGCAGGCAGGGCGACGGCGACGGGGAGCAAGTGGAAAGAAGAAACGGCTGAAAGCAGGAGGGGAACAAGAAAGAGGGAACAAGAACAAGGAGCTGAGGAGCAAGGGATTCGGTGGAAGAGGGAAGGCTAGGCCAAAGAGAGAAGAGCGCAAGAGGGAGAGCCCGAGGCTGATTACCAGCTCGCAACGATGATCGGTTCCCCAACTTGTAAGTTGCAAGTAGTTGCAGAGAAGGCACACCTCGTCAACCTGCCCCGCTTGTTGTTACTTCGCTACTGCCGATACTTATGCGCGCCTAACCCAAACTTAGCCCTGACAGCGAGTACCTCTGTAAACCTGGCTAACCGTTCTATTTCAACAGTCGGAAATTTTTACGCTCTTTTTTCTAGTTATATCTGCGAATCACTCGTAACGCTGTAGAATACTGTGCGCATCTCGCAAACGGACAAGCTTGGGGGATGATTTTCATACAGGTCTCGCGAAAGGATTTTATTCTTTGGACTTCGGCGAAATGTTCTGGGAAATGAGTGTTGTTTGTTTTATGAGGCGATTCAATTTTGAGAAATTTATTTGGTATGGGTACTTTTATAAAGAAACACCTAAGTGTCTGAATTTTTAGATTTTAGTTTCTACGGTTCGGTGTATGTAGTAAAGGATCAAGTGGGTAAAGAAACAGGTAATTGTAAGTGATTTTTGCGGTGTATTCTGAACTTGGAAATACCGATGGTAAGAATGTTTCTTCTTCGGTCTCGCGCGTTTCGTATCAAGTATTTAAGAGATATGCGACGTATAAACTCGCCTTATCTAACACGGAGAAATTTTTAAATGGCGAGATAACTCGTCCTCCTCAGTTAACAGGTTAATTCGCATGAAACGAGCGAAAATCTAATTGGGTCGCTAAAATATCTGTACTGCTGTAAAAGTACAAATTATATCAATCGGCTAGCACCATTTGAGAATCCGGTTGAGGGTTTTAATGGAGCCCTTCGGAAGCCAACCTGATCAACTCCGCAAAGTAAAGAAATAGAAGAAATTGATAAGCCGGGCACTTATTATGTGTTTAAGTAGGCATCTACTGAAATTGAGAGAGCAGAAAATGGAATTTGTCAATTGGGCATTTGAGACGCTCAGTTGAAGAACATGCAACTAGTGTTCCTTCTCGAGAATTTCTCGAGAAATTTTATTAATGCTTATTTCTCATTTCTCGGGAAATACTGTAATTTCTCGAGAAACTTAAGTCTAGGAAAAATATTATAAATCTCATTTATTTTCGTAAATGAATGTATTACTACTTAATATTAAAACCTACATGAATTCCAATAGAAAATCACAGTACAGAAGATTCGATATTATTAACTGCTGAAGGTGCTCTTAAATTCTTATTTAAAAATTTAGAAAAATTGTATACTCAATTAAGTACCTCATGAGTTTCTTGTGGCTATTAAAGAAGAAATACAGAAAAGAGGAGATAAGACTATTGTATCCCGTATAAAATTTTTGCATGATCCAGAATTTCTTCCAAAAGTATGAAAAGACGCATTTTTTCATTTAACAGCCAAGCTAGATATAAATAAAGCGTGAAAATATAACAGTAACAGATTTTGCCAGAAAAAAAGAAATAGATTAGCTGACGCTACATTAGACGCATTGTGCTATTTAAAAATAAATTTTAAAGCCAAAAAGTAATGTTTCGCTTTGTAAAAATTTTGTATTAAACAAATAATTTTACCAATTATATTTAATATCTATTTTTTTCATTTACACAGGTTTTGTATAAACTAGGCAGGAATAATCGTTTAGTTAAAGTTTTCTTGTGTTTTTGATAAATATTATCAACATTATTCCAAGAATATAATTTTTGCAATATTTTATTCAATTTCTCGAGAATTCTCAAGAAATATGATCTCATTTCCGATTTCTCGAGAAACAATGAATCAGGAACACTACGTGCAACGGATTTGTCTAAGGGGAGGACCGGTGCAGCCAAAAGTCGTCAGTTTGATTGGCAGGTAGCCGGTGTGTTCCAGAAGCGTTCGGGGACACTCAGTTTTGTCTCTCAGGTGACGGATGTCTCCGCGCTGGTCATCAGTCTCCAGCTTTCTTCCTCCCCTTCTTCTTTTTCGTTCCACCGAGACAACTCGAAGAAGTGGCTGGACCACTTTGTCCTACTCTCGGACCTGCTCTTCTTTTTTCTGCACATTGTCGACGAGTCAATCCGACACCGTGCCGCATTCTACCCACTTTTCGCCACCACTTTGTCAAAGTACCTTCATCCTCAACGAGAAGGTACTGACAGAGTTTTCTTGATATCCACAAACGGGCGATTTACTTGCTAGTGGCTGTAGATATAACCCCCCGATCTTTCATTAACACCAAAGATAATATTGGTTTTCTTACGAGAAGAAGTTAGTCTAAATACACTTAAAAGTTGAACAGGTATTTATACTTTCCCGCACGGAACATTTATTTAGAGGGCACAGATTAGTACCCACGCTTTGTCTTTTTCGTGTAATTTAGTTTCATTGGATGTTTGCTGATGCTTTCATTGCACGATCGTTTATGCATTGTTGCAAATGCGACATTCCACGCGAAATCGGACACTTTTTGGAGTAACATTTCGGATGTGGCTGAAATTTGAATACGTTGTAGTCTTCAGGGATACATAAACATATCTCGAAGGATTTTTGACAATTTTGAGAAATGTCGATTTTACAGCTGTTTGAAGGTAAGTGCTAACTTTTTTCCAATAAATTATAACTATGGAAGTAGTGAACGGATGGAGATGAGGTTTACGGCGATTTGTAGAAAAGACATTGAAGTTTCAAGACAAAATTATTTCAGTTTCAGAAACCAATTTTTTTAACCATTTTTGTACAATTATTTTAAACAAATGCAGTGTTTTAACAACGGGCGCGATTTTAAAAATCTGAAAAAAATACAGAATATAGTTCTATCCTTCCCCTTCATGGTCTAATTTTCAAAAATATGGGCATTTTAAAATTGACCTTGTAAAAATTGTGCGGTACCCGCAGGGTGACTTTTAGTTTTTTAAATGGAATGCTATATATTTGTATCGTATATTAATACCGCCACTGTACGTCTGATAATCTTTCCCCGTTCATTTCAAACGACCTATTTCTGGTACTATTAACTTAATCATAGAACTTGGTTATCGATCGCAGAAGATTCGATGATTCGTTATTAAAAATTTCCTCGAGGACAGCACAAACTGATAAATCTTGGAACGGTCTTAATAAAAGCGTTCTTATCAGGAAGAGAGCCACTCGGAGGTTTCATTTCGGTAAAATGGCGAATATTGAAGAGCTTCGTTCGATTCTATCCTCTCTACTACAAATACATATTACGGTGTAGAATGTCCTGACTTCACGCGGTTACTGTACACTCGCATTCATTTTGCAGACACAAGTTACCGCGTGGAACACAGAATAAACTAAATATTACAAAATTTAAGTTAATGCAATAAGCTAATAAGAATATCAACTCCATTTTGCATTTATTAGGTTATTTATTTTTCATTCGTCAATAGCAAGTTATTACAGCGTGATTTATTAAAAAAAAATCGTGGACATATTTAACCATAATACTCATAAATACATTTATACGAGCAAATTCTATGACAACTACACGCGTTGTTACATCTGTCCCCACGGAGAAGAAAATACGAAGGTATACATATATCCCTGTATGAATAAGAAAATTTATCAGTTTCTTTTTTTTAGACTGCATGCGAGTATCAATCAAAGCAACAAAATCGCGCGCGATTTCGGGGAATGCCAATACCGCGTTATACTGAAACAGCGTTAAGCGGAGCAGCGATAAGCGGGGGTCTTACTGTATTAAGATTCGTTCACTAAGATGTTATCTCTGTGACTTTCGAAATGATAATTATGATAATTATAATGACAAAAATTAATGTAGAATTTTCAACGGAATTTTAAAACCGGCCATATTCGTGGTACGTTTAGTGTTAACGCGCGTCGAAAGCTGTGACTCGTACCGTAAACTGGGGGAGCATTGGCAGCACGGGGTAACATTGGCATAGGGTCATTTCGGGGGAGACGCACCACTTTTTTTCGATTGCTTATGAAGTCTTAAATAAATATAACTGAAAATTTAGGTAAATGTAGTTTGATTGTTTATTTCAATCTCTTTGACAAAGTAACATATTAAATATATGAAAACCTTGTTTTAATATTAAAATACGCTTTATAAAAAACTTCGAAAAAGTGCATCTAACCCCAGACCTGAGGGAGAGATGCACTTCAGATTCGGGGGCGATGCACCTACTTGTTGTTACCCTCTTCTCCCTACTTTCATTCATTTTTTTCTCTTCTACACATATTACAGAGGGGAGGATACATGGTGCATGTTTCGTGGAGCTACTTTAAGCACTCCGGGCAACGAATCCAATTTACTCACCGCTCACACAATTCTTTCGCCTCAAATCCAACGCAACGAAAAGTTTTTTCAATTTTAATGAACTTAAACCGCACGATCGATGTGATTCGTTTAATAAGGTTATGTTTGTAGATAAGAACACGCGTCTTAAGCGTTGAAACAATGATGCCACTTATGTAGTGTGGTCGGAACAGGAAGTGGTGCATCTCTCCGCTAGGTGCGTCTCTCCCGGAATGACCCTACCCCGAAATGAAGAAGATGACTGCAACTTCTTCCCACCCGTGACGCCAGCAGCACACGTGCCATTTGTCATCGGTGTGTTATAAACATGAAGTAAGGCCGGTCTTCATAGTCGCTACTTATTCTTAAGCAAAACCAGCGGCCATAGTCGTGATGGAAAACACCGGTTCTCGTTAGATCACCGAAGTTAAGCATCACGGGGCGGTGTACTGGGGAAAGATGGGAGACCGACCATCATCTTTCTCCCGGTGCGCTGCTGCTGGGACCCCAAGGAGAGGGGAGAGGGATAAACAAAAAATTGGACTATAGTTCGTTGGGCAATGTAAACAAAAATAAGCTTGAAACGCCATCCTGCTTAAAACACAGAAAAACAATAAAAACAAACGTTGCCAATGTTACCCCGGCACTCTAACATTTTTAACATGTATTAAAGAAGGAGAAGGACAAAAATTGTATGCATTTTGACACTTGCAGTACAATCACAAAAGATGCAATGTTACGATAGGATACTTAAAGCAAATGTAAGCATGTTAATTTCTAAATTACGTAACAAAATGTTTCAAAAGCCTGCCAATGTTCCCGCAGTTTACGGTAATTGTCAGTAGACGGAACAGAATCGAACCGCTGCGCCGTTGCTTCGTGCCAAGAACCTGGGAAACGGGAAGGACCAGCATGCCTCGGTAATCCGGATAAGTGTGCCTCAGAAGGAGGCGTAAGAAACGGGGGACCAGGATCGAAGAAGGATTTCGAATGGTTGCTCCGTGTCCGTTCAAGCCTGAAGTGTGCTTCGAGGATTCACCCGACCACGGTGGGTTTCCGTCCGCGAGACGCGCGAAGTCGTGGATTCCTCCGTTAACGAGCGAATTCATCGTCCCTTCGCCCTGGCTGATTTTGATCCGGCACACCGCGCCATCAAAGAAACGTAAACGAGAACCAAAGTACGCGGAAGATACGGCAGCCGGTAACGTTCTGAAAGCTGACGTGGCCTCCCTTTTCCCATTACCGTTTCGCGATTTTCATACGCCTCAAAGTCACCCTCGCTTTTCAAGTCCCCTTCCCCCCCTCCGGAGGATTTACATCGACGGAACTGTTTCGAAGGCTCGCCAAAGACTTTGTGAAACTTACCGGCCTGCCAGCCAGATTCTCCCAGGTGAAATGCAGCTTGTGAACCTGCGCTGGCACGGGGACGACGAACTTAATCGCGTACTCGTTTATAACGCCCTCCCTCACGTAAAACAATTCCGCCTGGAGACCTGCAACGAAAAACAAGCGTTTCTTTTAGGGAAATTCTTGGCACAGCTGTTGGTACTCCACGTCGCCTTCATGCACGTGGATTACGGAGTCTTTTTAAGTTTTATGTCGTTACCGTTAGAAGGAGTGGCGAAATTCTTTCAGCGACTTCTTTGATGCGTTGTGAGAAACGCAAATCTGTCTGGGTGTAACTAGAATAACTTGGTACTGGGGTGATTTTTGTCCCAACGGTTTTGATCCTCCTTTCTAAGTTCGATAAGCAAGGTAATCTTTTAATTGTTAGGACACTCGCGACTTTGGACCGTTTTAGGGTAGGAACAATTATTTTGTGCTCAATCGATAATTTCGTGTTCACCATGGTTCGTTTATTGTCGTTTAGATAGGTCTGGAAACAATTGCGTTCTCTTCATGACCGATGGGTACAGTTATTAGTGGAACATTCTCAAGAGTCTTATTTTATATTTTCATAGCAAGCATTATTGGACTTACGTAAAAAAAAATAACACATTGCGAAGTGGAGACGCATTTTATATTTTTTAACTAACAATGCCTGATGGATGGAGATTATGAACATAGTTTTCTTAACTCCGTTTCCAGGTGCCATATAAAAAAAAAATAGTTTTCAATATTCACTTTTGCAAGAGATTGTATATTTTAGAAATTAGATCTGCAATTACCAACTTTTTACATGGTATAAAGTAAAATAAAAATACGTATAGCTTGTTTAATACATCACTCTCTGCTTTAATGAAAATGGTAGAAAAACACGTATATCTTATTTTTCGGTCCTCTAAACCATATCCAAAAATTAAAGCAATTGGAGGCCGACACCTGGGAAACTTGTGAGTACACGGGCGCGCTCGCCGGCACTTTTAGGCGCGAGTACCGGAAGGTTAAGTAAAGAGTGTCTATAGGATATCTCGAGGGACACACGATGCAATGTCACGGATCTGCGTGAGCGTAAGCGATGGCTCGGATACCTTACGTCTGATCGCACTGCAAAATCACAACTTAAAAGTTATCAGGTACCCGAGGTTCAGATGTAAGCATTGTTAACCCGGCGGGAGGCGCACCCCATATTGTAACACAGGTTGTCGCTACCGGGTGAAGAATAATTGAAACGTGAAAAACCACGGTTTCAGAATATATTTTTTTTAACTTTGTAATTTTTATGTTAAAGTACAGTGTTTTAAGAATCATAGAAAATTTATGAAATATCTTAAAACCTTTGTTAAAATTCTTTAAAAAATTGTAACAAAAACTCAGTCTTCATATTTTCGCAACTAGCGCCTCTGTGGTAAATTTTACCCACTAGCGCCTCCCGCCGAGTTAAGCAAGAAAATCCACTCCCGAATCGCAAATCGGGTCCCGCGATTTCGGATACCCGTACACCCGCAACGAATACAAATCATGTGAACTAAAGTGAAACAGGAGAAAAAGACCCTGCTTCTTCTTGCAACGATTTACCCAGCGCGAAAGGATAAGTAGCGAAGGCAGAACCGCCATTGTCTTGAGGGAAAGAAGGTAGTTTCGATTCAATGGGCTTATTATTTTCTTGCTCGCGCTTTTATAACGCTTCTGCAAGTTTTAAAGTAACAATGAAATGCAGGCTTTGCCCTGCGTCGCTTAAATCCGCCTCGTGCTCAAAGTAAGTTTCCCGTTTCTTTAGACAAAGTTGCTGTAAGAAAGCAATTCATGTTTTCATATGCATTAAATTCTCTGTCGCGGCCCTCTGCAAAGACACGGTGTGCAAAGTAATTGCTCATTTTCAGTAAAAACTCTCTTATATCTTACAGTAAGTGATGTATAGCAAAATATGAACCTTACTTTTATTTATGCAAACATTGAAATACCCAAGGTACTTCGTAATAGAATAAATGGTTATATTTAACAGGTAAAGGATTTGAAAGATTGTATTTATATTTATAGTGTTAAAATAAGCCTTATAGTACGGCGGGACGTAAAGCCATTAACTTTCGAATCTCCAATGCATATGCAACACAATACAGAGATCGAAGGCTGCTGCGACTGCATTTATAGGTGTACAAAGCAATAGTGATATTTGTAGGAGGAGCTGAGAGGTCGGGGTGCAAAACAAAGGACTAATAAGAGGTGTTTGATTGCCACCCAGCTAATAATAAAGGTAACGCTACGTGACCTACCAAACCTTGAATCTAATCATCGCCATCGTCATAGAACTGACACTGTGGAGTTCCCCTGCCCAGTATATCCGTAACTACCTAACTGATTATAATTGCAAACAAACATTCCACATTTAATTCTACCCGAAAGTTAATCAATATGCTACATACTAAAAAAAAACATTTTTTATTGCATTAATACTTTTCATTAGCAAGTGCCTTTAATTTAAAAAAAAATTAAAACCGACTTCAAAATAATAAAAATGAACTAAAAAGTTAAAAATAATTTTTTCCCTTACTTAATCTACAACTCTCATATTTCTTCAGTCCGCGCCTCATCATTTGCACTGTGTAAATCTGGCGGCGACTTGAACAATATGAGAGTCGTAGATTAAATAAGGAAATAAATTATTTCTTACTTTTTAGTGGACTTTTATTATTTTGAAGTCGGTTTAATTTTTTTTAAACTTATTTTTTTAACTTCATTTTTTTAAAGTTAATAAAAATAAATTTAAAGAAATTAAAACCGACTTTAAAATAATAAAAATCCACTAAAAAGAAGAAATAATTTATTTCCTTATTTAATCTATTGTCACCTAAATATTATTAGTTTATGTACGTCAATATATATATATATATATATATATATAAACATCAAAAAAGGGGACAAACATAAAAAAATACATACGGGTCGAATCTATAACCTCCTCCTTTTCGAAGTCTGTTAAAAACGGCGATCCAAAAACTAAAACTTTTGTATATTGGCTAGTATTTTGAGTACCAAAAAATTAGATAGCTATCACTGTTGCAAGTAATGTACTTGACCTTTTACACTTTACGCATTCTACTAGGTCCAGGACACCCTACAAAAAGATATTAAATACATTCGCTCGAAGGGGTAACGGATAGACCCCGAGCAACAACGACGTTCATAAACACCGTGGCAATTCGATGTTACGCTACCAAGTAATCCCTAGGCAGGGTTCGCATTCAGGAGCCGCAAGGTTACGTGGGCGAGTCGGCGAAGAAGGTGGAGAGAGAAAAAAAAGGCAAGAGGAGGGAACGAAGAGGGGAAGAAGGGAAAAGGACGCGAGCACACATCGTGTACTCCTTTCGAGGGTATATGCTCGTTGTATCAGATAGGACGGTTAACGAGGCACGAGTTGGATTTTTAAGTCACCCGAAGACAATGTGCCGTGCCCCCACAATCGTGTCTTTGCTTTTGGTCCTTCTTCTTCGTTCACCATCCCTTGCCCCACGGCACCATCGGCCTTCGGCCTTTACCGGTTTTCTGCATCAGATATCACATACCCACGACCTCAGCGCTGGCCATTCCTCCAGCCCAAACATCTCTCGCCTTCCCTGCTGGCGACCAAGCGCAGTGTGCGCCCGTCGTAAAAAGGATGCCGGATACCCAGTGGGATCCACTCGGGAAATAATTACCTTCGGATCGTCGAAACCACGCTGGGTTATCGCTGGTAAAAATCGAACCTTCGTCCCTCGTGAGTGGGACACTTTTATAGATGCCCCGAGTATTGATGATCCTCACTTTTCTCGAGGGTCACTGCGTCATTGAGGGGAGACCCATCCTGGCTGCCGGGAGCGGGAGGACCGGGGACCATTCTCCAAACAATATGGTTCCTCGAGAAGTCCCTCCCGATATTCGAGGAAAGATTGTCATGCTCTCTCGGAGTCGTTACAATAGACAGCTCCTGATAAAGATGCTTCTCAGAACTTTCGTTGTAAGAATTGAATTTGAATAGAGTTTCGAGGCTGGTGTATGAGATTTGCGAGCACAACGTAGCGAATTATGCGGCTACTTTTGGTTGAAAATTTAGTCGTATATTATTCTTGGCTTCGTTGCAAGGTTTGGCAGGCAGTTCAGAAGGGTCGAGTCATTAAAGCTCTTATATGTGTCACTTGTTAGACCGCTGTTGAAGCATGCGTCGGTGGTCTGGAACCCAAGACATAAGCTATACGTAAGCCTTGTCGAAAGGGCTCAACGTTAATTTTTGAGACTGGCTTCGAGAGCTTCGGGTTGCCCAATGTGTTTCTACGACCATGATTATGGTCCGACACTTCGGACGACAAGGATTGCTACCCTAAGTGATCGGAGGCTTGTTCCGATCTGTTGTTTCTTTATAAGTTAATGCACGGTCAAATTGACTGCCCGGAGCTCTTGGCAACTGTACGCTTTCACGCGCTCCAGACCCCTGTTTGTGTCTAAGGAACCTGGGTACTTTATATTAAAAAATATTCCCAGACCTAAAAAGGCTAGGTTTATCTACGGGAATGTAAATAATGGTTCGCAATAAGTAATGTGATTAATTAAAATGTAAGCTGTAAATGGAAATATTCTGTAACTTTTATTATTATTATTATTATATACGGGGAACAAAACCCTTTAGAGTACATAATATACAGGTAAATAGAAGTAAGATTAAACCAATAAAAAATAAAAAACAATAAAACGCTACAGCGAGGTTGAAAGATTATACCAAGAGTTGGTCAGACAATTGATTCCGAAGTGAATTTTGAGATATACAGAACAAATCTATATCCGCGAGGCACCGATTGACCTCATCCATGGCACGGTTTATGGGATCGACAGTATAGTGGTGATATTCCGGTATCTTTGGCTCAAAGAGGGGGTCTCGGACGCAATGACCGTTCGAAAATAAGAATGAACTTTTGAAAATACTTTGTGTACTTTAACTACACAGCTGATCCCATCAATAGAGCTATGTATGCGGCGAACCAATATCTCACTGATATTGATGTGTTCTCTACATCGTGTGATTCATTCCGGCACAAGTTGCTAAGTCGACTCACTGAATAACTCTCCCCGATGCGTAAGCACATATGCTTAGATTATTAGAATAAGTTACCAGACTCATTTCTCTTTGTACTAGTTAACATGTTTTGTATACTAAAGGGTACTCCCGTTGATGATAATAATAATAATAATAGTAATAATTCTTATTACATGACATCGTTAATAAATATGTATTGCAGAATTGGATAATCGAGACAGGTAACATTCATCCTGTAACGAGTGACCTGTTTCGATTCGCAACAGAAGTTGCGACAATCTACCATTGACTTCCCAGTCGCTTCCGATTCGTTTCAACGAAACAACCCTCGAAACCACAGGACACGACGCGACGAGTCGAGCGCAATCATCGGCTTGGCTTGGTAGCCTAGCCGTGACCTCGTTACCAGCTTACGTGTCCTTAAAGCCCTTATCTAGTCAAAGCTGCCGTTGGATCTTCTTTCACGCATTTATACGGGAACTTTGCATGCGGCTAACCGAGGGGTGGCGACTACCAAAGATTCTTTGATGTCTGGTACGCCTGCAGCGGGCCAAAGTGCAAGCAAGGCCAGTAAAGGGAAAAGAAAAGGATGAAGGAAATGCTGAAAGAGAGAGAGAGCCCTTTCAACGAAGGCGTCGACCCTCGACAACGAGTGCCAGACACAATTGTCACGAGGGGCTCCACGGCACTTGGAACCTTTTCCTCTTGGAACATGTACGATCTGTAACTACAGCGACTGACGCGCCTACCAGGAGAGAACTCTCAAACTGTTACGGATCTCTTACAGCCTGCTGACATCCGGGAAACGTGCGGGATCAAAGCTAAGGAACCGAGGAAACTCGGATGGCCGACAGTGGCCTGGGCTCTGCGAGCACGCTCGGCGAAACGGTATCGATCAACGGCGTCTAGAAGATGGAATAAAAGTGGAAAAGACCCCTGCGAGACTTCCCTGACGTGCACTTCTTTCTGTACCTCTGACTTCTTTGATATGCTTACCGAACGCGGTATAGAGGAGTCAGTTACATCGCAAGTAGAGGAGAGGGCACGAATATGGGATAGCCATTTTATTTCTTGGTGTAGGAAGCCTCGGAGCAGTCATAAATAGAGAAATCCAACACTGAAGTTTGGAGAATTTCGTATGGAATGTGAAACATAAATATTGTAGATCTTACAGAACTTTTGAGTTTTTTTTTTTTACTTTTCAACGAAATAAGCTATGAAACTGTGTTAAAGCATTAATAGAAATGTATCATTGATGTACAAGCATAACAGAACATCAAATGTAATAAAACAATCATATTTAGGGTAAACTGCACTAATGCTGGCACTGCACTATCAATAAAGTGACAGAAATAATACGAATTCAAATTGAAGTTGAGTAGAAATTTTTAAATACATATAAATACTTTTAAATAGTTATATAATACATACGTTCGATAGGGATGATAATTAATTTCAACATTCTGCCAGACACAGTTTAATTTCATCAGCAGTTTCCAAAGTAAAGTTTTTAATAAATTAACACCCCATAAATTTAGTTCTATTTTCTACTACTCCGCAATACATCGTTCCATTAATACATTCTAACTCGTCTCTAATTGTTTAATCTATAATAAAGATAAAGTAGTTACGCAATCAGGGTAAACTGCACTAATGCTGGCACTGCACTAATCATTGGCACTCCCGAGTAAAAAGTCAAATATTAAGAAGTACAAAGCTGAGAAAGTACTGTTTTTTACAATTTCTTATTTTTCTTTCACTACAACACTGCAAAGTCCAGTAGTTAACCTACACACTTTACATCT
Source organism: Andrena cerasifolii (assembly GCF_050908995.1). Lineage (NCBI taxonomy): Eukaryota > Metazoa > Arthropoda > Insecta > Hymenoptera > Andrenidae > Andrena > Andrena cerasifolii. Next base: position 9,187,179 of record NC_135119.1, on the reverse strand, counting down.
AGCAACACCACAAAGTGGGACAAAGTGCTGAGTTTTAGGTGTTTTCTTAAAATTTTGGTAAGGGGTAGATAACTATATTTTGTCATTTTATAACTAAGTAATGGATTGAAATACAGATTTACTAAGTGTCGTGGGTATTTAATAGTGAATGAAATAGTCTGTTTAAACACTTAAAACTTCGCTCTTAACTACATATGTTTTTCAAATTTTAGGGTGCCAATGATTGTACTTTTATGCCTATTTTTGTTTTTCATTGGATATTTTTAAAATAACAGACTGAATAGGTACTCAAGATGATTTATTTTAATGAGAAATCCATAATCATTGATAATAACTGAAAATGAAGGCCATATAAAAACAAAAAATATAGACATTCCAATTTGGATTTCTGCATAGGGTGCAAATCATTGCATAGTTTACCCTATTTTGTTTTGCAATAGTCGTATAAGCACTGCTAAGCACTGGATCCACAACTCGCCTTTAAAATCTTCGGAAAAATAAAATTTTTCCGAGTACCTATTTCATATTTCTACCAAATTTCCATTTCACTTCTTCTCATTGTATCATAATTAAAAGTAAAATCTACTTTAAATCTTTACTAATATACTAAAGCTACGATTATTTAAAAATCACAGAATAAACCAAAGTAAATTCCACTTTAATAAGCACTAGAAGCTTTCTGTTACGGCTGAAATGCAAAACATCCATTGAACAAAAGAACGATAACTGTCATCATACTGTCAAAACTGTGTACAGGTCAAAACCTTGGTGTCTCATATTCCTACCCTATCTCATATTTCAACCCTTTCCTCTACAGAAACGCGGAATACAATGCTGCATCGCATTGGTCGGAAATTGTATCGCTTATATACTAGTAAAACGGTTCCATACATAATGTTAACCCTTCGTTGACACTCTGGGTGTGGGCCACCCATAAGCTGATTTAGACGCTCTGTACCTTATATATACAAAATGAATACCTTTTCCCCAAAGCTGACTTACAAACTATTTTTTCTCTCAAAATATTATATCCGAGCAACAACTCTGAAGATTTTTGGCTTCCAATATTGAAATTTGTAAAAGTTACAACCATTTAAAGATTTTCCTCGTTTTTCCTCAACATGTGGTAACCCAGAATTTTTTCTACAAAAACTGTGATGAAATTTCAATAAAAAAACTATTGGAATATATTCCACAGACCTTAAAACTGATCCATGATTTTTTTTATGACGATTGGATTCTTTAGATGATAATGGCAGTTGTCCAAAAATTGCTCTGGGTGTGAGCGACCCAGGTATGTCAAGGTTGATCGAAAAAGGAGGTGCGTCGACGAAGGGTTGAAAGGAAGTTGCGGAAGAAAAATAACAGCACCTGGTATTGCAATTTTCGACAATTTATGGAATATTTAAAGCCGCTTTAACGTAGATTAAAGATGCGCGAAGGATAAAGGACAAATAGAGAGAAGCGAAACGATACGAAACTTTCTACACGACGACTTTTTTGAATACATTACGCGCTTCAAACTGGTTCAACACCACAGCGCGACACGTAGGTGCGTTTAATATTGAGCACCCTCGACGACTGCTCAGAGACGTATTATTTCTGAGGACAAATTCCTCGGAGGTAAAAATACAACAGTGATTGTAAGATAATCTGACAACCGTGTGCTCCATTGAACAAAGGGGTAGCTTAGATCTTTCCACGCGAGACGCTTCTAGAAATTCGAAAAAGCCACGTGCGATACCCTAAAATTTCCTGCGCAAAGGCTCTTAATGTCGAGAAAATTGTGAAATACGAAGACTACCAACCTGTGATACAATTATTTCAACGCGCTTGATTTTCATAAACACCCTACTTTGCCGGCACTCTGTAAATTCCGATATCTCGACGGCGTCGGAAGATTATACTCGATTCCCCAGAAATGACTCCGATGAGCCTACAAACCACTGTGTTTTTAAGGGCTGTCGCGATGAATTCATAAAGTTCTAAGGTGTTCGACCGTGCGACGAACAAAAGGCGGGAAAAAAAACTTCTGGCACAAAGGTCCGAGACAAAGACGGGAAGCGCGCAGGCGTCTTCGTTTGGCGAGGCGCGAAACAGCCGGCAGAATTTCGCAGGGCACCGTGTCCCCCGCTGTCAAAATATAGTATAGAGGCGAGTTGACGAGCGAAGCTTCAAGAGTCGCGTTATAAAGAGGAGCAGAAAAAAAGGGCCCGTTGAATTGCGGCCTAGCTGCGGGGGCCCCGGTTCTCTGCCCCCCCACCCGCCTGCTCTCTCTCCCTCTCCCTCTCTTCGCCTCCCGGGGCCCAGGGCTTTGGGTCAGAAACCCAACACCTTTCGAGCTGGAAACCCACGGGTACGCTTATAACGAGGCCTTTCCCTGGCCGAGGGGTTTTAAAAGGAGATGACGGCGGGTGGCGGGGGAATATAGAAAAAGGAGAAGGCAGAAGGGTGAAGTGCAGGTCGAAGGAACAGGAAATATTAGGTTTACACGTCGTGACGCCTGCTTACAATGCACCCGCCCCGATTTCGCTCGAACGATTTCACTGCGACTCTGAACCATCGACCTTTATGCGTACGCCGTCGCGTTTGAACCGAACACGCTTTGTGTAAAGTACATTTCGTTAAGGCTGACGAACGTTCAGGGGGACATGACGAAATCGGGGACAACGGTTCGTTGGGAAATGGAAAACTCACGATCCAATTTACGCAACGAAACGTCTCTTTCGAAGATGTACAGTGACGGGCAAAAGAAAGTTTAAAGTTGGTACCCGCGCGCATGAATATTAGTAACATTAGTACTAGAGTGCTTTCCTGACGTTGGTAACAGCGATCTAGTCGGCGGGCATTCTCCCATTCTATACGACATAAAAAGTCTATTCTTTATGCGAATGTTTTGCTATAGTATGGGTAGTGTTCCTGATTTCTCTATATTTTTTTCTCTCGAGAAATCGGAAATGAGATCATATTTCTTAAGAATTCTCGAAAAATTGAAAAAAATATTGTAAAGATTATATTTTTGGAATAATGTTGATAATATTTATCAAAAACACAAGAAAACTTTAACTAAATGATTATTCCTGTCTAATTTATACAAAACTTGTGTAAATGAAAAAATAGATATTAAATGTAGTTGGTAAATTTATTTATTTAATAAAAAATTTGTACAAAGCGAAACATTACTTTTTGGTTTTAAAATTTATTTTTAAATAGCACAATGCGTCTAATGCAGCGTCAGCGAATCTATTTCTTTTTTGTGGCAAAATCTGTTACTTTTATATTTTCACGTTTTATATATATATCTAGCTTGGCTGTTAAATGAAAAAATGCGTCTTTTCATACTTTTGGAAGAAATTCTGGATCGTGCAAAAATTTTATACGGGATACAATAGTCTTATCTCCTATTTTCTATATTTCTTCTTTAATAGCCACAAGAAACTCATTAGGTACTCAATTTAGTATACAATTTTTCTAAATTTTTAAATAAGAATTTAAGAGCACGTTCAGCAGTTAATAATATCGAATCTTCTGTACTGTGATTTTCTATTGGAAGATGTGCTTATACGTATAATTAAACTAAAAAAAATAAATTTATTTTTTTATTTGCTGAAAGTTGTTTCATTTATTACTACATTCAGTACCAAATTAACTATCTACGTTCAATTGTAAAAAATATAACTCTTTTTCGAGGACCGGTCATTTGTCACGGTAGGAATAGTTATACATGGAGTGTAGGTACGAATAGTGTTAAGTTTCTCGAGAAATTATAGTATTTCTCGAGAAATAAGTACCTAATAAGCAATTACAAAATTTCTCGAGAAGGAACACTAAATATGGGTGCATACTTTGACGAATAAAATAATTCCTTGTATTTGCAAGTTATCAACCAACTTTGCCTGTTTCTCTAAAAATTTCATCCCTGACCACCTGATACGCACCACGATACACCCTCAGAGGGCAATTGAACCCTCCTCCAAATTTAACCGCATGCTTTTCTCAAATAGTGTTCGTCCTGCTTCTTTTTCCCGTATAAAATGATGGGAGGCAGGTGTTCGATGAGTGAATATTTCAAACACCGTAATGAAACATGTGCTCCGCTAAATATGTTCAAACGTTTCACCATCGCGTAACAAGCATTCCGCGAGGACGCGTAAGCGGCTGTGCTACTCGCTCGCTTCGGGAAGCAGAGGCAGCGCTCAAAACAAACTTCATCTCGTGGATGTGTATGCGAAACTTCGGGGCTCCGCGTTCCCGAGCACAGCATGACCGGACGCGATCAATGATTTACGGGAAATCCAACGTGAATCTACGACAGAGGGAGGAGAGGCTTCCCGCGGAAGCTGAAACTCGTCAGGCCGATCCAAAAATGATCCGCGAGGTGAGGTTAACGACCAGATCAGGCAGCTGGTTCTCGCCGATACCTCGACACGCAGCCCTCGGCAGATCTAATAACGTATCCACGTATGCCTGTACAAACGAGTCCGCATTTATATGCGCATGCACATGTATGCATATAAACGCGTGCTGCCGCTGCATGGGATATTTTTCACTTTCGCCAGTGCGTACAAACGACGTGGGCGTGCGTATATACCCGGTGCGCGTATGCATGTGGCCTTATATCGCTCAAGTCTCACCCGCGTGCGGGGCACAGTGCCGTGCTAGCGCAGCTGTAGAAACGTGCGCTGCAGTTTCGCAGTTTTTTCAAATTATCCATAACAAATTCTTGCGCTACGCAGTCGATAATTACAGCTCTGCTCTCGCCGTCATTCACACCGTGGATACTGGAAGTCTATTAACGTCAGGAATAAAGAATGGCGAGACATTCGCTTGGACGGTGAACACAATTTCGATGGTTTCTGTATTTCCATCGAGGGCTATTGTTATTCTTATTACAGTGCAAACAGCAACACCTTGCCCACAGCATCCTTTGGCAAATACAAACTATAGTTTCTGGGAACTTATGAGCACCTTCGGTGGTAAAACGAGCGGGGTTAAAGTTTATATCTGCAAAGGTCGTCACTCGTACTGTCGCCTGTTTTTCACACTCGCAGCTATCAGCGTTGATCTGCTGTCCATTTTCTTGTATAATTTCTGATTGTTGCAACGGATACAAAGCCTTATGCGAACCATGTAAGTCGATCCAATTCTTTGCTTTCTCGCTAACTCCGTGAATATTTGGTAGCATAATGCAGTTTTCTGGCTACATTCGAGGTACAAAGTGTAGGAAATCTTGCTCTTTTAATGATTCCTCGGAGCCACGATTTGATCGTGGTGATTGAAAGGAACTCGAATGTAAAAATCGTCGAAGTGTTGTATTAAGTACGAGAAACTTTGCGGGCCATTTAGCGACGTTACTTCCATTGTGAGCATGTTTATAAGGGGCTAGTTGTGCTACATTAGGCTCACCCTCTATACGTATAATACAGAAAGCTGGCTGCTTAGCATATATCGAACGAATACGTGGGCTCTTCCTCCGCCGATGGGGGTCTCTCCTGAATAACCCATAAGTCCTGGCCAAGTCCTGGACGTCGTTTGTACTCCCCCTCTTTCCTTCTCATTTTATCCTCCTCCATTATCGCAAGACCGATTCCTTCTCCGTCCCTCCTCACATAGGTCACATGCAGGAAGGCGTAACTTCACACGACACCAGTTATAATTCACTCCAGAGGATCGTAAGCAACGAGGGACAGAGGAAGACGGAACGAGGAAAAAAGGAAAAACGAAAGAGTGTAAGCATACGCCCGTTGAGTTATTTCGTCGTTTCAGGGATGCCTTTTCGTGTCTTTGCAGAACTTAACCGTCTCTGCTTTATAGCCTTAGCTAGCGAAAGGATTAAGGGGTTATGCCTAGTCGGGCGGTCGAGAAGAGGCGAATATTTGTGAATTTTTTTTTGAAGAAGCGGAAGCGTATATTTTTACAGAACTTTTTGCGCTTAAAAGAGGAACATTTAAAGAACATTTGGTAATTTTTTCGTAGGAAAATATTTACGTTTATAATAAAATACTGTTTCTTGTAACAAAACCCCACCTATGTATAACATATTGATCTTCATTAAATTATTTAACTATGTTCCACCATCTCGACTATCTTCAGGTTTTTATATATAATAATTCGATAATAGAGCATTATTCTTAATTTTTTTGGAGGTGGTCACTCAAAGGGTTGTTTCCATAAACCACCTCCAAAAAATTAATTTTTTTTCTACCCTTAATCATTGATTTATAATTTTTAGAAAAATACATGAAGTACAGTTAGTACGTAGCTATTTTTCGTTTTTTTTTCATTTAAATATCTTAAGTAGTAACCGAGAAAAAAAATAATAACGTTAAGGGCGTTTACCCCCGTATTATCCTTAAACAGGGAGGTAGCGATCTAAAACTTTACATAACGGTGTTTCAGGCAAGGAGCATTGTTTAAAAAATAACAACTCCAAGAATCGGCACGAGGCCGTTTGCCCATGCTTACCCTGCTAGACCCTTGTCATTCCATTTCACTATTATCATCTTGTAAAAAATCTAAGAATTTGTGGTTCGATTAATTACTAGATTTTCAATCACTTCGCCACATCCCATTCCAAAGTTCTATACCCAATAAGGGCGGCATCGAGGAAGAGGTATTTGTGGTGAATCGACTAACGAATACATTGGTGTTTATACAATAGCTATTCCTCAGTAAAAACCAAACTACAAATGACATGTTTTACTTAAGTATCTCATTCCTCCTTTTCTGTACCATTATCTCTCATTTCCAGTTCCACAACGATCGACATCAACGTGAACGTCTCAACAAGAATGCAACAAACACTTGACAATAATTTCGCGCACCATCGATCATCGCTCAAACTCTTTCGCACTAACGACGTGCCCATTTATCTTCATACGTCCGTGCGAAGTATGTTTCGCCTCGGTCGCGGTTAAATCTGGTTCATTGTCCTGTGGACGAACAGCAGCGGCAAGAGATGGACTCTCCGCGCTATAGGTAACCCCCTCCCTCCCGGTAGTTGCCGTTTATTTGTCGAGGGTAGAAAAGCAGCGAAACGGGAAGCAAAGCAAACTGGCGACGATTCGGGACGTGATTCTGGCATCGGGAGCTAAAATAATATTGTTCCTGACGTGTGCACCCTCGAAATGCGATTGCGAGCTTTCGTTCAGGCCGCTATATCGCGCGCGGTAGCGATCGTAAAAGCCCACCGAACGAGGGCTGACAGATGGGTGGGCTGATTGAGACGTTGTCGCCACTGCGCAGGGGACATATGGCGCCGTACTAGCAATCAGAACTCGGACGTGAAGAGGATTACGCGACGACTGAGTTTATCGTGACGTTGGATCGGGTGTCCTTTCGTTCGGGCACGTTCATGTCCTTCGATCGACAGCGCTCGTTAAGAAGGATTCGCTAGGAAGTCGACTCCAAAAGGACCGGCCCATCCTGATCCTTTCGAGCCTTTCGCAAGCAATCTTCCTTTTCCTCGGGTTTAATCCTTCAGGCTGTCGGCTCCGCCACGTCCCGCTAATCCTCTTATTTCCAAATTACATAACGGGGAAATTCCGTTCAGCTGCTGCTCGCGACGAGGATCTTTCTTGGCGAATGTACGCACTTGATATTATTACGGGATTAGAAAGCTTTCTTTGAAATACTAGCGGACACGGGTGTGAGTGGGGTGGTGGGTATGAAGGTAATAAATTTGTTGTATTTGTTAAGTGGGTTTGTAGATTACGTTGGTTCGTATCAGAGATGGGCATTACTTAAATAAAAAAAATATTTAAATAACGAATCAAATAATACAGGCTTTATCTTTATTTGAAATAAAAATTACTGAGAGTTATTTGTATTTGAAATAAAAATTACTGAGAGTTATTTGTATTTGAAATAAAAATTACTGAAAGTTATTTGTGTTTGAAATAAAAATTACTAAGAGTTATTTTTATTTGAAATAAAAATTACTGAAAGTTATTTGTGTTTGAAATAAAAATTACTGGAAGTTATTTGTATTTGAAATAAAAATTACTGAGAGTTATTTGTATTTGAAATAAAAATTACTGAAAGTTATTTGTATTTGAAATAAAAATTACTGAAAGTTATTTGTATTTGAAATAAAAATTACTGAAAGTTATTTGTATTTGAAATAAAAATTACTGAAAGTTATTTGTGGTTGAAATAAAAATTACTCTCTACTCCCAGAGTTATTTGTTATTTGAGCTTCAAATAATTTTCAAATACAAATGAATGAAAAGATGAAAAAATTATTTGAAGGTTAAAATGAATTCCCGTCAAATAAAAACATTATTTGTGGCCGGCGGATAAATTCACGTCGAACAAAAAAAAAATTTGTTAAGTACGTTTCAAATACAAATAACTTTCAGTAATTTTTTTTTTATTTAAAAAATAACTATGAGTTATTCTTATTTGATGAGATAAACTTTTTGTCTTTTATTCGAAATCAATTTTTTATTTGAAATAATTTTTTGCCCATCTCTGGTTCATATAATGTACTTGGGTATATATTTTTTATGTATGTGTGTCTAAGTTATAAATAATAGAATTATTTAATAGTGTAGAATACACTTGCCAGGTCCAAAAGCGTAAAAATAGGGTTTCCACGTATTACACTTGCAAAATCTATTAACAGTTTAAAAGTATGACCTTACAAATATAATTGTTACATAAGTTATTTACCTAAATATAAATATTTATGAACGCATTACGAGTTATGAATCGCGCATAAAAAAGGAATTGCAAAAGAGCATTCTAATATGTATTAAAATTCTCTTTTGTATGTCTTATATGTATATACATTTGTTATGAGCCAAAAACAATTAGAAATGTTATTTTATCGCTCATATTCAAACTCATATAAAACAATAGATTTAACAAGTGTTCTAAAACTAAAATTCTTAAAAGCTTCCGAAACAGTCCTAGTACAATACATATTTTCTATAAAATGTACGCTTGCTGTAAACTACCAAAGTTTAGTAAACCCCCTATACCATCTCATTTTCATCGTTGCACTAAAAGGAAATATGGTAAAAAAATTATAAAACAATCAACAACTGTCCAGTGTCCAAATGTCCGCTTGAATCACAGCAGTGCGTAGATTGTAGATACCCTTTACGCAGAATGTACTGAAATGCAAACGCTTCGTGGACCAATCATCGTCCTGCGAAAGCGATCCGCCGATTTTAACCGCTAGAAATGCATCCGTGAAGTAATGAAAGCATTTATTGCGCCTTTCAAAGATACAGTCGCTAACATTAAATCTACCGAGGTGGTGTATTAAACTATATCCTTGCAAGTATGTATAAGCCTGCACTTACATATCTGGCCATATTCCCACAAGGCTCAAAGCTTAACCCTCTTCTCCAGCGGTTACGCGGTCCACTTAGACCCAACCTGCGTATCAATCTACGTATGTTACTTCGTATAACTGTTAAAGTAAAAGGGAGACGAAATAAAACAGACTTTTACTTGCTGAGACACTATTCCAGCTCTTAGATTCTGGGGATAATGTTTGTTCGACGCTTTTACACTGTTTCAAGCTCGCGATACAGGCGTGCACAGATTTTCAGACTACAACAAGGGCAGAATCGAGCATGTAACGCTTATTATACGAATGTGAAGGCAGTTATCGTCCAAAATGGAGCCTATACTGTAGACTTGTACAGTGTCTACTTATCCATCACGGATGCCTGGGCTGTTGACTTGTCGGCGATGCGCTCAACGATGCTACTGACTTTGTCCCCTACTACTTTTACGTCACTATGTTTATCCCTGCAAACCAGGATACTCTTCTTCCATGCCCCCCTCCGACCATGGCTGAACGCACCCCGAATTTCAAGGAAAGAACTGACCTACGGGTACACGTGTTCCCCGACAACCTGGCCGCTTCTCTTCATGTCCCTGGAGAGATCAATCTTCCGTCAGGGGGCCCACTGGCTGCGCTGAGGGTTTGTCACGTGCGATTTATTACTAGAGACTGCCGGGGGATGAGTCCTCCTAGAATCTCGAAGGACGATCACGGACGAGGCGAAGGAAGGACGCATCGAACATAAAAAGGCAGACCATCCCCCGCTGTGGAACACCCGTAGACCCCGGATGAGATACTATCTATGGTTTCGAGTCTTTGAATTTTTAAATGGGGGGCCTCACCACGTGCTCCTTGCCCTGGTGCCTTGATAGTTTCAGAGACGCGCTCGCAATTCCGCCTGCTGTCAGGAACGTGACATAGAACAAGACAGTATACTCTCCGAACGCACAACCGTGTTTGTGCTTGCGTACGTGCCACTTTTCCGCCTCTATTTTTGTGTCTAGCGTAACGTATGAACGTGGCCTTTGTGAAGGAGCGCGGCACCGCATTCGAGTTTTTAAATAAAATTCCTTTTCATGAAAATTGACAATGATGTTGTCGCGAATGACAGGACACAATCGCACTGTGTGTTATTGATTTTTTCCTCGCTTTGCTTCGATTTTGATTCTGTTGAATTGAGATTATTTAAAGCTTCCGTGACCAAGGATTTAATTCCTTCCGATGGACTGACATCGTAGGGTCACAGTTAATGTTCCTGATTTCTCCATATTCTTTGTTTCTCGAGAAATCAGAAGTCAGATCATATTTCTTGAGAATTCTCGGGAAATTGAAAAAAATATTGCAAAAATTATATTTTTGGAATAATGTTGATAATATTTATCAAAAACACAAGAAAACTTTAACTAAATGATTATTCCTAATTTATACAAAACTTGTGTAAGTGAGAAAATAGATATTAAATATAATTGGTTATTTTTACGATGAAGCGTGGGCAAAAATGCAACGATAAGAATCTTTCTGGGTGAAATAAAAAAAATCATGATACTGAGGGGTAATACAAGCTATTTTAATGATATAACACTTTAACACTTTGTATGTATCTTGATCTAAAAAAAAAACGACACGGAGAACCAACGAAAATTTTTCTTATACTGCTGAAAAACATCAACCGCGGATTACTACTCTGATGCAAGTGACACCGCAGTGAAGTTTACGTCAAATTACTGGGCACTAGTGTTGACATGAACAGGAAAATAACTTGCACGCGTAATGCGTTTAAAATTTGGGCAATTTGATTTGTCCCATTTAAAACCTGTCCCTTTTATAGCACCTCTCCCCTATATGGGCAAAACAAACCATACCACTGGTGCTACAATGTTAAACAGGTTTAGCAAGGTAAGCTGTCGAATAAAAGTGGCAGCATTGAAATAAAACGATAAACATATATCGCAGTCTTACTTGATAGCTTTCGACGCCTTACAACTAACAATTATTTTACTGAAATAGTGTCCAATACAGTGTTCAAATGCGAAAATTTTGGTCATTTTCAAGTGGCTATATCTACGCGAAAAATGGTCGCAAAATTATTTTAACGCTTGACGTTTCTAATTTTTGAATCAATGACTCAATTTTTCTTCATCCCTTATGATTCTGTTTTATCAAGATATAGTCCGGGGAACGAAGTTTCAAATTTTTTACCCGTTTGAACGTATACGAAAGCCAAGAAATTTTCCTTTCGAAGCCCTTATTATAGTGGCCAATTTAATCAGATTTTTTTTTCGTAGTATAAAATCCATTTTAAAATGATCCCAAAAATGGTATATTCTCAATTTCTTAGAAAACACGATGCGACTTCAAGGAAAATCGTGGATTCGAGCGTTAAAATGCATTTTTTAAATATTCTTTGCGACCATTTTGCGCGGAGATACAGCCATTTGAAAGAACCAAAATTTTCGGGAAATTATAGTGTTCCTTTAAGGGGTCATGCTCAATCAAGAGGCCGAAAAAGGGTGGTCTTTGAAAATTTTTTACTCAAAAGCTATAACACATTTCTCAAAAAATCTTTTTTCCTTTTAAAGATTGCATCTAGTACCGTGCATCGTATTTTTTTTATTTAAAAATATTTGTCAATAACTAAGTTATTGTCCATCACTCGAAGGTTCTCTAAAAAAAAGGCTTCTGCGGTGACCACTGCTGCTCGATCATCTAAAATAGAAAATTCAAAAGAATTTACTTATTATATTATGTTATCTAGTATTTGAACGAAGGATTTTTTCGAAATATTGATTTGGGAAAAAATGGCTGATGTTTAAAGTAAAAGTTTCAATTTTTATCATAAATTTTCGTCAATTAAAAGAAAACTAAGCATGGGGTAAAAAAATCCCTCGTTCAAATACTAAATAATATAATATAATAAGTAAATTCTTTTGAATTTTTTATTTTAGATGATCGACTTTCGAGCAGCAGTGAAGCCTTTTTTTAGAGAACCTTCGAGTGATGGACAATAATTTAGTTATTGATAAATATTTTTAAATAAAAAAATTACGATGCACAGTACTAGATGCAACCCTTAAAAGGAAAAAAGACTTTTTGAGAAATGTGTTATAGCTTTTGAGTAAAAAATTTCCAAAGACCACCCTTTTTTCGGCCTCCTGACTGAGCACGAACCCTTAATTTTGAACAGCAGTTTAGAATATGTGGAAACAATCTATCGTTAAACTTTAGGACACGATGTAAAGGTGGCGATAATAATGATAATAAGGTTGTTGCACAAATGAAGAGAGAGAAGGAACATATACATATATTTCTTATTCATTGTCGCCCAAGTCAGAAATTTGAAAAACGAGTTCCGCCACTTGTATCGCAGAAGAGTGCCACGTATTTTATCATTCAAGTTTACCATTCGAATTAAAGAAGTTACATTTGCATGTTTCTCCACAATAGAGCCGCCACGTGACCCCGCAATTTGCAGGAGTGTAAACCAAATTCGGCGCAACTGTCAGAAACTAGCGTAGAAATGCTGACCACGATTCCCGAGCGACTAGTTTTTGTGAAATGCAGTCACGAAACGTCGAATTATCCGAAGCTTCCAGAACGGCGGTATTTTCGAGTTCCCTCCTTCCACGGTAGTTAGTTGGAGGTAGCAGGCGAAAGGCGAGGAGGGGTATACCACTTAAGGACCCATTTGTCAGGAACTGTTTGTGGTCCTTCGAGTTCTTACTTGCCGAGTCACCTGGTATAAGGGCCGATGCTTTGATGTCTACACGCCAGGGGAAGTCTCCCCGTCACAAACGCGTAGTTAGTATTGGAGCGAGCGGTGTTTATGGATTTAAAGGAATAAAACGATAGATTCATTCTCCCGAAGGTCCTGAATCACGATCTTCTATTGAATCAGGGGAAAGCTCCGCGGCTCGAAACTACTCGAAGTGCGCGAGATGTTTTTCTCAGAAGATCCAGAAGGAACGACGACTCATCTTCGAGAAGCAGATGCTCGTTAAGATCCTGTCACTCAGGACCCTCTATGTGGAAGCCAAAACAGACCCAGCAACGGGGATTAAAAGATTCTTTGCATGGATAACGCTGAGAAATTGATGAACACTTTCTTTACCGTACAAGAAGAGGACGGGGTGGAAACGACAAGGGAGGGAAGTGCAACTCGGTCGAACTTAATTTTAACGTCACTTTCTTGCGAGCCTCTATCGACGGCTATGAAGAAGCTAGACGACGCATTGATTCGTAAACGTCCGCATCTTGGTTCTCGATATCACCGAATAGACATTATATTCGCTTCGTTCGATGCTCCTTGTACTTATGCCCCTAGAATCATACTCGAGTATTCGTGAGAGATTAAATTTAGGAAGCATCGTAGAGAAACAGGTCCCCTTGGGACGCGTATCTTTTTTCATGATAGCTCTTGACAGAAAGCTCCCGAGTGCACTTGGGAAACTAGGGAACAGCATTTTCACCCTCCCGCTGTACGTACACATATCTGTGGCCTCTGGAGGAATACGAGGTCCAAGCAACCGTCAATCTTGTTATAGTTTCATTAGATTCACGATGCTCCCTAACTTTATTACCATCTGCTTCAGGCTGATGCATACGTAAAGAAATCTATACCCTCGACAAGTCCCTCCATCCAACCTGTTCAAGTGAAACGCAGCGAAACGAATTAATTCCTAAAATATTCAGGACCTTCCAGCCGAAGAGAGACTGCTGGATGCTGTTTGTACAGACATTTCAGTCAGAGAATATCCTCGCTTTTGGCGTGGAATGCATCGTGGAGCCACACTCGAGAATCAGTGTACCGCTTACCGAGCGGTAAAGAAACACGAGCAACCACTTGACTCTCTCTCTCTCTCTCTTCCCTGGGAAAAGTTACACGTGTTTCGTATCGAAACTCCCCGGAGTCGTCGTTGCAGGATTTTCTTCTGTCGCGCGTCAGAAATAAAAAGAAGAGGAGAGGAGAAGAGAGGCAAGGAAGGACGCGCGGGAAGAAAATCCACGGGGGACCCTCAGCGTCTCCTCGAGCCAGGCTCCTCATGTAAAATGTCCGACCAACACACCCCGCAGAGTGTGTCCCTGGCACGTAAGCTAAACGAGACGAGCCGGCGCACACCAGCGAAAACTTAAGGCGCGGATCTTAACGAGGAGTCGAAGATTGATGCGGACAACGGTGCAGCATCCGCCGGCCGGTCCATCTTCAAACCGTACACGAGAATTTCTACTCTGCCTTTCCCTGGCAACGCGTCGCCCCCTCCGTCGTTTTGTGCATCGACAGATACCATCTTCCAACATTTCTGTGCCACCGCAAACACCGTCTCTTTTTTTACACCACCACCTGCACGTACTTGCGCGAGTCATCTGTCCGCCTCGCCAAACGGGGCACTACGTGGCTATTCAAATTCCCAAAGAATTCAAGGCGCACAGTGCTGCGGTGAATGATTCGGATTCGCCATCTTTGTTTTCTAAACGGTTCGTTGATGGGAGCGTGTATAATGGGATTTTTGGTGGTTCAGCAAAAGGCGCTTGTATTCTGCGGTAAATTTAACGGGCCAGCGCAGTGTTTTATGATTCCGCGGAGCCGCCGTTCGCTACGCCACTGTGCGTGCATAAACGTTTTCACGGAGCCTCGGCGGGACCTTTGAGGCCGCCCCACTCCTAAAGTAACATCACGAGGGGCCTGTCAGGCCCTAACTAGCTAAGGTCGGGCTCGAGCCGGACTCACACGAGCAGAACACCGCCTCAGGCACCGGATTGTTCCGAGTGCACATTACTTTCGTGTTTTGACACGGACTTCTGACGGATGATGCTCGTGCGCGAATCGTCGCCGTTTGACGTTTTCCTGATTGAACGTATTAATTCTGCAACGACCTTACCTTTCGCCTACAAGTCTCTCGAATGGTAAGTTACTAGGCCCAGGAATGTTACTTAACATTAGTTCCGATTTCTAATAATAACATCTTGATTAGACATCTTCATGTTTTTTATCGAAAGGTTCTATTATATCAATGATAGAATGGTTTCCATATTTTTTTAATAAATTCTTTAAAATTGCAAAACTTTTTACAGTCGAATGAATAATTGCTTTTATTACCCCCCGCCCTTGGTAGTTCACTGTTGGTTGGGTACCATCAAATAGTTTCTTGGTATCATTTATGATCCAAATATATTTTTCAATTGACAATTATTTCTGTTTAATTTTTTGAACATTTTACATTATGTTCATATTAATTTGGAATTAGCGCATAGGAGTAGCGCACACTATCCTTCTTAAATAAACAAGTTCGTGTTAGAAATGGTCAAAATTTTTATTTAAATAAAATTCTGAGTAACGAATAAAAGTTAAAAAATTAGTCGTCATGTGTCGAATAAAGGTAAAGGTACTTTTGTGTCTAGCTAGAGCTAGTTGCAGTGTCTTCAATCTAGCTCTAGCTGCAACTCCCACTGTAATACGTCGAATTCAGTGTCGCGGACTGCTCTAGGCAGTTTCGAATCTTCCGGAATTTTTTTTTAGAATTATATACACTTGATCCAGACATAAAAGTGTCGTCGCGTAGACGCACCTTAACTCTGCTTAACGAACGAATGACGAATAATTTTTTTAACTTTCATTCGTTATTCGAAGTTTCATTTAAATACAAATTTTGCCCATCTCTGGTTCGTATCGAGTATGTAAATGTTTTTTATTCGTTTAAAATTAAAGCAACTCATTCGTATGGATCGCATGTGACAAAATTCACAAAATGCTCTTTTTAAGAAACCTTAAATTATGAATATTTTTACCCGATTTTGAATACCTAGTTTATGCATCATCTTTCTTAATGCAAAACGTGAATTCCAAGAAAAATAGTGAAAACAGTACGTCAGTAATTCTCCATTTCCTCACAATTTTATTAGCAATACTTGAATGAAAATTAAAAGCTTCCTGCGCAGTTTTTTTTTAGCTAAAAACGAGTAGGTAGCTATTACAATTCGTAGAGTTTTTTTAGTTGAAATTCACTTATGATTTACGAACGCATTGTAAATATAAAGTCCAATGTACGATATTCATTACAGTACCCTCTTGTAATTAAAACTTGTGTTTAAAAACTTCGATTGTAACGTCTCAGCCCAATAACTAACCATTTATTAAAAAGTATCGTCGCGTTAACGACAGAATTACTTTTCAATTTTGGATGTCATTTGTCACAATCCTTTTTAATCGTCCAATCTTCTTTGAAAGGTTACAAGGAAATTGGGTGTGTAAACATAAATAACCACCATAAAATGATTCAAGGAAAGCCAGTGAAAAAAAAAAACGGCGAATGCCACGCGTTGCTGCATACGCAGCTGCTGTACTATCGCAATTAATTACGGGGATAATAAATTAATCATGAAACAGCTGAGATGCATTACAGTCCGCGTCGTTAGAGCGTTGCTATCAGCGACAGTGGCGTTAAAAACTATTATTCCGCGTAAATATTAATGAATAAAGGAAAAGTTACTCCGACGTGAGAATAGTGTTCCTGCGACCAACGGGCGATAAATTATTAATTACTCCGCGCGAAGAATCTTTCTTAATCGGCAGAAAGTGTGCCTTTATATACAATCGAACGAACCAATTCAGCAGCGGTGTCCTGTTGAATATTCGATGCTCCAACATAGTTCGCTTGCCCATTGCAAAAGTTTGAGAAATAGGAATGCAACACCGCGCCGACGGAATTCAGAGTTATCTTATCCAAAGTATACGTTACAGTCTGTTACACGATACTGGAGTGGCAGCAAACTCGTAGGGCTGGAATAATTTCTGATAGGCCCAAAATTTCGATACGACCCACAGTGGTTCGAGTATACTACATGCTAGCTGGACAAACTTATTTTTTATATGGGGTTCAAATTGTTAGAAATAAACCTGATTCGTATCACAGTTCATTATTTCACTAAAAATATCAATAAAATGAAAATATGCCTAATTCAATGAAGGAAAAAGAACAAAACGACAGTATTGTACTTTAACTATAATTATCAGTTATAACGTTATGTTTATTCCTGTAATTTCTGAGTATTCTGTGGAATTTTAAAAAAAATCGAGCCAGTTGGCTCACCTAACGTAAAATGGCTATTGTTGTTATATTTCGGACTCTATAATGTAATGTAATGTAATTAACAAGGAATTAATAGTTATAAGGCCCACTTATAGTTAATCTATAGTACGTGCAGAGTCTGAAATATAACAACTGTGCTATTTCTCCTGCCGAGCGTCGCACTCGAAAACAATTCACAAAATATAGTCTTGCAAATTTTTGCAGATCGATCATGTCATTAAAAAAAACATAGAAAGTCTCTAGTTTCCGTACATTCAACCCTTGTTGCGTGGAACGACTTGGAACATAGTAAAACACTGTTTTAATAACCATTTTATGTTAGGTGAGCCAACTGTGGCTCGAAATTTTTTTAAAATTCCACAGAAAACTCAGAAATTACAGGAATAATCATAATGTTATAACTGATAATTACAGTTAAAGTACAATACTGTCGTTTTGTTCTTTTTCATTTATTAAATTCGTCATATTTTTATTTCATTGATATTTTTAGTGAGATAATAAGCTGTGATACCAGTCACGTTTGTTTCTAACAATTTGAACAGCATATAAACCCCATACCGCCAAAAAATAATTTTGCCCAGCTAGCGTGTAGTATACTCAAACGACTGTGCGACCTAACGAAAAGAACCACGTGAAGAAAAAAGTCAAAGACTGTACATACGAGAAATTCGGATAGTACAGAAATACAATGAACCTGCACAGCTACTCATGTACGTAGTACGCAGTACCTAACCATGCAGATGTAGAGTGTAGGGAGAAGACTCTGAACGCTCCAACGTTCAGACAAGGTACTTTAAATTTCTAGTTTTTTCAATCGTAAAAAGGTAACGCGTTTCTTGCAAGCATCCTCTAAAAGTCCGCTTGATGTTTGATTCACGATAAACCGAATTCCAGCCACCCTAACCCACCGTGCGTTCTTGCTTCGTAATACTTAAGTGACCGAAGACTGCTTTGAGGACGTACAGGGTCGATAGCCATGATTAATCAATATCTTCATCGGCAGTTCTTTCCATTACGATTGCGCCGAATGAGGCAACAAACTGGAACGCACTCTCGATCCCCGGATCGATTTCTTGCCGCGCTCGATCGTGAAGGAACGCGAGCCGAGGCGGGAAACCTTATAGTAAGTACCGATATTGGAAACCTCCTTCTTCCAGGAAGCGTGAGCGCGGCTGAAAAAAGCCCGTGGTCCATATGGAGAGCGACTCGAGGGGCCCACCGAAATCGGTATCGGAGGCCCTATCTAAGGGGACCCGTACGCCGCGCAGCGGCGTGGCCATCGGGCTGAAATGAGAAAGCAACGAAAAGGAGCAACGCGACGGGGCGACCCGTGAGGGCAACGAAACCAAAAAGGCTATCGATTATTCGCTGTCTAAACAAACTAGACCGGTCCTGGGCCCCACTACCCCCACCTTACATTTGCTTAACAAGGACCTCGTTATGATATTTTATTGCATCGCCTGTACATTACGACGCGGCCTGTCGATTCTGTGCGAGCCTCGTTTCATGTTCGACATTTTTCTTCGTCGACGCGTTCCGCGTTATCGCGAATCGGCGACAAAACAGTGGTACCGATAAGAGAGCAGGTCAGAAAAGAATCGACGTAACTTCTCAAGTGGAAATCTCGCACTCCGCGGTGGCTGGCGATACCTTTTAAGAAGAAACCACTCTCAGAGCCAATCAAGTTACAGTTGACGTAGTAGCGACTCCCTATGACATTTACATATCCCTTTGATCGCGTGCTTTACCCGTGGCTTTGCGGTGCACACTTCTAGCTCTGACGGGGTTGACTTTTCCAGCCAATAAGTCTGAGTTCTCATTTTAAAAACACCCCGCACAAGTCTCGCCATTCGATCTCCTCGATCGAACCGCTCGACATGAAAGCCTCGCAATCGACGTTTAAATCGCACATCGCGGCGATTCAGCCGGTGAAGCCACGGGCCTGCAGCAAAACCCTTTGGACCGCGCGTTTGCGCGCGCCAGAGCAGCTACCGGCAGCCCGAATTTACAGGCGCGATTTTAATAACGCCGTGCCTGAATGGCGAACGGTGCCAGCCTGATTCCTTTCATTTGCTCGAACTCGGCGCGCCGCTGAGCACAATTCGATTTCACACGAGCCTCTTGACGGAGCCAGGCGCTGGCAAGCCAGCCGGAGAGAGGCTGTACGTGCCACATGCATATGGAATATTACGCGTGGTCGGCCGTGGAACGAGGCGCAAAGTGTGCGCCTGAAAATGCGCAATCCCACGCGCGAGCGCGTTCCCCGCAGGGGCGAGTACCCGCCGATACGTGGCGCTGCTTCAGGTGTCGTCAGAATACACACGCAGAGAACTCCTCCCCACGTCTCCGCCGTTTTGCATAGCGTGCGAACCGACGCAAGGCAACCAGCTGAATGCTTTTCGCGGATCAACGAGCCGAGAGCGAATTATCCGGCGCCGTGGAAGCTATCAGGGAAATATTGGAAAGTTCGTGGCGTTGAGTGGCTTTTACCCCGTTTTCTGCCACGACGATTCTCCCCACGCAACAACGTCAACGACGATTCCTAGTTAGCGGCGCCTGCACGTGAAATCGGGCCGGAGAATACGCGGCACGGGAGGGGGTGAGATAATCGGGAACGTGAGAATAAAAGTGGCGGGGACCGGTACATACGTATTAGAGATCCCTATTTCACGTGTATTAAACGTATCTGTCCCTGAATCCGTGTGTCTTTTAGTACACGGGTACCCGTGCACTATTTCACGTGTATTTAAATACACGTGAATTTAGATACTCGTGTATTTATAAATACACGTATATTAACGTGTCCGTATTTTGATTCGTCTGATTTTTAATATCTACAGATATCCCAGAACTCTGGGGGATTGCGAAATTCATAAAAGAATTAATGTATTTAAATATATTTACTAGAATAATACGCGGAAAGTATGGTTTTACAAATTTTCAGATTGTAACTAATAACACAATTATAAAATTAACGAGATTTATTTAATCGATTACCTATTTTGATACAAAAAATTAAGGCATTACTGGTGATAAGCGAGCTTCTTTTTAGACGCAACGATAATCCTTAAAATTGACAAACATCACTCGGTTTTATTACACTTATTGCTTAAGTGACCGCCATTGCCCATTCTCCCGTAGTTAATGCCCAATTCTGATCAAAATACGCAAATACGTTGATACACGTGTATTTAAGTACACGTGAAATAGTGCACGGGTACCCGTGTACTAAAAGCTACACGGATCGAGGTACGGATATATGTAATACACGTGTACCGTCTCTAATACATATGTGCATCCATAGCCAGCCCAGTTTGTTGCGTTGCTTGAAATCAGCGGCGCTGCTAGTCAGATTTCAATCGGGTCGTTAAGGGGGTATACCCGTTTGAACCCTCGGAAAATGTATACATTTTGTGGATTTTTTTACAAGTCAACGGTTTGATGCAGATTTCCCGTTTTTTAACTATGTTTACATAGTATTATGAACTACTTATAAAAAAAGTTTCAGTTAAAAAACTATTGTTTTTCGGAAGTTACGGATACATGTCCGAAAGTCTCTCGATTTTAGACGGCTAAACGGTGGCCCTAAAAACTCGCGCTACGTTCAACCAATTCACTTCAAATTTTGCATGCAGAATCATAATAAGATTCCACATCGTCCAACGAAGGCGATTTTGAAAATTTTGAAAAATAAAGAAATGGTGAGAGATCAAAGGTAAAGTTAAATTTTTCTAAGAGAAAAATCCACCTTTTTCCTTTATAAATAATAAACGGGGAATCGAAATAAAAAAAGCCTTCGTTGGACGATGCGGAATCTTATTATGATTCTGCATGCAAAATTGGAAGTGAATTGGTTGAACGTAGCGCGAGTTTTTAGGGCCACCGTTTAGCCGTCTAAAATCGAGAGACTTTCGGACATGTATCCGTAACTTCCGAAAAACAATAGTTTTTTAACTGAAACTTTTTTATAAGTAGTTCATAATACTATGTAAACATAGTTAAAAAACTGGAAATCTGCATCAAACCGTTGACTTGTAAAAAAATCCACAAAATGTATACATTTTCCGAGGGTTCAAACGGGTATACCCCTTTAAACCTATACATCGGCTGGTACGCGCGCCTAATCTGGCCCCGGATTACACAATTGTCGCGCGGGAGTAATCGCGAGTTCTAGGACTTGCATCGTTCTCTAAAGGTGAAATCTGACGGCACGTGGATCGGCGAGCTTCGCGCGAGACTCGCCGAGCCTACGCACCGTCAAAACGCTCAAAGCTCGCCGACTCGCTAGCCTGGGCGAGCCTAGGTGAGCCGAGCCGTCTCGCCGAGTCCCGAGCCGTGAGAACGCACATGGATCGCGGATTCGCGAGCCTAGGCGAGTCTGGCACGAGACTCCCCGAGCCCACGCAGCGTCAGAACGCTCACGGCTCGCCGGATCGCGAGCCTGGGCCAGCCGAGCCGGCTCACAGTGGGACGGATCGACGTTTAGGTAGGCATTCAGTTCATTTCTTACATATTTCATCATTTAATGATTATAATCTAAGATTACAGGTAATATATTGTATAATAAATATAATAATCATTTTTTTTCTCGTCGCTCTTTTTAATAATGGGACTTCAAGAGTCCCTTCATGTTGATCTCCATGTATAAATATGGAAATCAACATGGAGGGACTGTTGAAGTTAATTTGGCAATAGAATAGAAGTGTTTATATTTTTCATTGCAAGAAAAAAACGAACTAAAACTATTCCAATGTGTAAAAGCTGATCCATTTTCTAAAAATGGAAATCTAAAATTTTTTTTAGAATATTTAACTGAGGAAGCCCAGAACGTCCGAAATAATGATTTTAAAAACTACTACGAATTATACGCAAAAAGAGCAGCCGAAGAATGACAAATCAAGATGTTCTAAATAATTTATTAATAAGCCCCGATTCATATATATGGATGTATATATATGAAAATCAACATGAAGGGACTCTTGAAGTCCCATTATTAAAAAGAGCGACGAGAAAAAAAATGATTATTGTATTTATTATACAATATATTACCTGTAATCTTAGATTATAATCATTAAATGATGAAATATGTAAGAAATGAACTGAATGCCTACCTTAACGTCGATCCGTCCCACTGTGCGGCTTACCGATCCACGTGCCGTCGGATTTCACCTTTAGATACACAGCATTCGTTATACCACTGTAGCCATTAGAGCTCTTCACGGGCGCCACTGTAAAAAGCTCAACTATGAACCGATTTAACAAAATTCTTAAGATGAACTCTGACGGCAAGTACATCGGCCAGCTTCGCACGAGGCCAGACTCGCCAGCCTGGGCGAGCCGTCTCGCCGAGTCCCGAGCCGTCAGAACGCTCGTGGCTCGCCGATGGGACCACGCGAACTGTTGCGAGCCGAATTTAACGTAACTTTGTAGGTCCATAAGGAGCCAAAAAGGTATGACCCATGTCTGGACATGTCTGTAGACAATCGCTAGCTGATGAGATATTTGACAATAAAGATCGTGTCGCACCCTCTTCACGAGTTACCCAGGCACTCTGGCATTTGTATGCTTTTCCGTGAAGAGGACCAAGCGCGACGAAGTAGCAATACGCGTTCGGGACACGCTCTCTTGAGAGAACACCCCCGCTGTTGCGAAAAGAAAACTTAACCCTTAACTGGTATCCTGGGGTCGCTCGTGACCCCAAGCACCCAAAGTTCGATGTACAATTTTCGGTTGTCTAAGTTGGTAAACTGGATTTCTAATTAATTTTATAATAATAGTTTAACTTTCTACGCTTCTATTATTTTCCACATTACCTAAGATGAAAATATTCATAGTGGTTGCTCTAGTGTCGACTTTGCAAATTTCTGTGTCCTTTTTTATTTGGGGTCTGCCACGACCCCAGTGTACCAGTCACGTTTGCCAAAAACAGTATACCAGTTAAGGGTTAATTTCTTCGTAATATTTCGGAAAATTTGGGGGATTTATTTCCCCTCCAGCGCAACACGTACCAGGCGCTTCTTCGTTCCATGTTAACCTTTAGAGGGTCGGGCTGGCCACTACAGTGGCCACCTAAAAATTTCGATATATGCATAAATTTTAAGTAAATAATATTAACAATTTCAACGAAAAAATCCCGGCTCTCTAAAGGTTAATAACGCGTTTTTTTAGACATGCTACGTACCACATGTCCGTCCTTGAGTATCCAGGAATAACGTGATAAAATTTTAGGAAGATCGGTTTAATAGGTCTTGACTTTTGCGCGAACATAAAAATCGGCTCTCTCTTTATATAACAGTACAGATTGCCCAACTCTAATTCGACTAACATAGTTGGTTGGGAACTACCTTAGCATATATTATCCAGTTTTATGAATGATAAAATATTCCCCTCGAGTCGAGCTTTTCTCTAGATCGACCTATAAATATATCAAATGGCACACTATTTAAACCAGTTCAGTAAGTCATGTAATGGATTCGCTGAATGAGCAGAGTACCGCGATAATTCATTAGATGGCTTCAATTAGTACTACGAACGTTTGATGTGTTCCATTATTCACTGTCCAGTGCTCAATTATAATGCTGAACATTACTACTTGTAATGAACTTTCAATCGTTGGTTAAACTTTCACCAGCGACTCGTACTCCAATGGATTCATTAAAGTGGCTCAATTAAAGACCGTCCCCTAATTACATGCCAAGTATTCGCATTTAAATTGCATCGGTGCAAAACACTCATTCCACGGCTCGAAGAATGGGTAATCTCGGAAATTTTCTTTTAGAGAAAGCTACAGGACGCACTTTTGTGTTAATTAATATACAGGGTGACCCGACAGGTTGGTGCCAACCAGCAACCCTACAGACCCATACGACGGAAGAGTGTCTATTTTAAAACTTTACTTAACGAATAACGAATCCCTGATTTCTTGTAACTCCTTATAACGCTCATCCTTTCCTCGTTTCGCAAACTGCATCTATCCCACGGTGTCAAATTGACACAGTGGTATAAGATCGATGGAATGACAAGGTAAACAGTTATTTTTCTATATTTTCTTATTTAAATTCATGAGTGAAGATTTAACATTTTTCGCAACTTTCGCATAAAATAAAACGACGTGCAGGACACAGCGGCGGATTTAGGAAAAAAGGCCCAGGTGGCAAACGTTCTGAGGGGCGCATTTTTGGGGGGAAGATGTAGAGGTGGTTTACTAAAAGGGGGTAAGTGTACAGAAAAGTATAGAAAAAAATAATGCTAGATAAAATCATAGTTTCTTTCTGAAGACAGGGACTTAGGGGTGCTTCTCAGCAGGGGCCCATTTTTCGGGAAAATAAAGCGGTAGTGTACTAAAACTGGGCTCAGTGTAATAATTCCGGGAAAAAATGTAGTTTGGATAAAATCAGAATTTTTTTTAAGGATGGGGCCCAGGTGGCAACTGCTCATCGGCCGCCCTGTTAAATCCGCCACTGGCAGGACATACTGCTTCTTCACAAGAATCACAAATAATAGAACAGAATAACTTATTACGGGAAAACTGCGTCAGATTGGCACGAGGATGAGGGTTAAATAAATCATTTTCGGACATGGGTTCATATAAACTTTTCTCATCTATTTGACCTCCTGAATACGCTGTGTTAATTTGGCATCAACCTGTCGGGACAGTGTCCCGATAATATTTTCCTGCTAAATGAAAGGGTTTTTTTTTGGTATCAATTTATCATATTTTCTCTCATATTACTAACAAGGGAAGATCCCGAACCGGGAAATTCAAAAAATTCTGAAACTTTGTGAATATGTAGGGAATTTCCTTCTGATTACAACGCAATTTTTGTTTACTGCCTAAATTCACTCTAAGCGGGTGTAATTAACTCCTGAAAATCCGGTGATTTTCCGATTTTATGTTATAACTCGTGAACAGTAAAATATTTTTCTTTACCAAATTATAGATCTAATTAAAATAAATAACTTTTGTCTTGAAACTTCTTTTCTATCTCTTACAGTTCGCGAGTTATGACACAAAATCGGAAAATAGCCGAATTTTCGAGGGGTTAATTTCACCCCTTCGAGTGAATGTGGGCAGCAGACAAAAATTGCGCTGTAATCAGGAGGAAATCCCCCGCATATTCACAAAGTTTCGAAATTTTTTGAATTTTTGGGTTCAGGATCTTCCCTTGTAAGTCCTTTTACAAAAATATCGCCATACCGCAATTTTTTTTACAGGTAGTTGATTAGGGGCGGCTTGTAATATTTGTTGTAATTAATTAAGATATGTTTGTTAAATAGTTCTGAAGTAACAAATAAATATTCTATAACTATTAAATTTTATATGATTTCAAATGTTCCTAAAAAATTTATTTACAAATACAGTTAAATAAACAAGTTTCATTAATTATTCTGTATCGAGAAGGCCACAAGTATACGTCCTATCTGAATGTATTGAGAAAATAAACGATACATATATGATTCAAGTCAGAAAATGTTTTGTGCCGCGTTTCGACCCGAAATGCCCCACTGTGCGTCGTGTCGACAGCGATAACGTTCAACCGAAGTAAGAAATATAATATGTATATCGCTAACAAAAAATTAAAGTGTTTCGAAACACATTATTTACAAGAAACAGAATAAGTTACCGAGTACATTCGAAGAATCCGGGAGAAAAACGATCATAGTCGCAACAACTAAAATTTTCAGTAAATATTTGGAAAATAAACTTTACGAACTCCGTCCCTAACCCCCATTATGCACGATCTAAAATTTAATATTCTTCTATTTTACAATCCACCTCTCAATCTTTTTAAGAACACTCAATATTCTTGAAAGGTCTGTTCATAAACTGTATGAAAGTAAAAATTCCGGAAGAAAAATTCGTTCACCGGCACAGCTTGGCCCTTAATTTTTCAGAACCGTGCCCATCTTTCCTCCTATTATACTACATTTTGATAACTTCTCTTAAGCTCTAACACGTGACGCTAACCTCTCAATTTCGATTCAGAATGGCCTACGATCATTTCTCCCCTAGACTTTTCGTTTAAAATAGCAAACGGCACTGCACCGGAAAGTTCAAGGCGATTTAGCGTGGGCGCAAAGAGAAATTCGAAAGAACCGAATAGTTTTGCTTACCCATTAGTTTCCATACTTCTGCTTGACTGAGAAAGAGGTTGAAGTAGCTTGCACCTGGCCGCACGAGGACGGACAGCAACACTGCCAATTTTAGGAGCATCGTGGCCACCACGTGCTTAAACCGGTCCTAACGCGTATTGTACAGCACTCGTAAACACGCGTCGCGTTACGCCGTAAGCAACGTTAAAGTCTTCGAAGTCGACTCATGTCCACGGCAATCGTAAATTATCACCGATCCCGCGAGTGTAGGGTGCACGTGACAGCACGAGGTGTACAGACGAGGATTCGCTACGGTTTGGATCGTGTCGTTCAGCCTCTTCCGACCGACCGGACCTTTTGACAGTTCATCGCGTGAAACTCGAGTTTTGTCGCGTAACGGCACTCCGGGTGTCGCGATCGTGAAATGCTGAGCTGGCGCATCGGCAGCGTTCGTTCGACCGCGAGCGAGCGTGCAAAACGAACGAGGGAAACGAGGAACATGTAACAGAGGGCAGAGCTAAGGAGCGAGAATGCACGAACGAAGGAGCGCGCAACGGTACCTGCCTCGTGAAAGCCACAACCAGTTGTGTGCTCCGACCGCCATGGGTCGACCGAGGTCGACGCAGCCTCGCCGAGCCGAAACTAGCCGAGGCCGGCCGAATTCGGCCGAGGTCCACCCACGAGAGACGCTCGGTTCCAGGCGCGTCGCGCGGATCGGATGACCTCGGTCTTTCGTGGCGACGACAGCCAAGGGGAGAATTAAAATTGCGATTCGCAAACACGCCGAGAAGATTTACGAAAGGGTGCAATCAGCCGGCATTTCCAGAGATACCGGCTACTCGCCATCAAAAGCCCACTGGTGCGTGCTTCTCGGTGGGTACGTCTTTCGGGGAAAGTCGGGCAAGCAGAGCGAAGCTGGCGAATCAAATGCAGCGCGCGCTTTTGTCTCGAGCCCTTGGTTGTTACTTGTTGCATTTTCCCCGACGCGTAGGTACTTATACAGCTACTAGGGCGGAGCGATGCTATACAGGCGAAAGTTTAAATTTGAATTTTCCGTTGGCCTGGATGCGGGATAGTTGTCTTTTGATTGATCAAATACAACTGTAAAGAGTTTTTGAAGAAATATTCATGTCTGCAGGTTCCTTTTTCTCCTAAAAATGATTATATAATCATACTATATAGGCGAAAATTTAAATTTGAGTTTTCAGTTGACCTGGGTGCGGGATAGTTTTCTTTGGATTAAACAAACACAACTGTAAAAAAAATTTGGAAAAATATTCATGTCTTCAGGTTCTTTTTTCTCCTAAAAATGATCATACAATCATACAATCATACAATCATACAATCATACAATCATACAATCATACAATCATACAATCATGCAATCATGCAATCATACAATCATACAATCATACAATCATACAATCATACAATCATACAATCATACAATCATACAATCATACAATCATACAATCATATCATCATATCATCATATCATCATATCATCATATAATCATATCATCATATAATCATATAATCATATAATCATTTGATCATATAATCATATAATCATATAATCATATAATCATATAATCATATAATCATATAATCATATAATCATATAATCATATAATCATATAATCATTTTTAGGAGAAAAATGAACCTGCAGACATGAATATTTTTCCAAAATTTTTTTACATTTGTATTTGGTTAATAAAAAGATAACTATCCTGCACCCAGGCCAACTGAAAATTTAAATTTTCCACTCCGCCCTAATAGCTACCTTTGTGTAATGATTTGCTTTTGAATTTCGAGATTCGTGACCCACGTAAAAGTCTCTATTGGATTGTCTATTAAGGTGTGTTAGTTTTATGGGTAAACTTAAAATTTTTGAAATGTTTAAATCGACTAGTGACAAAGTAATGCCGTTTTCAATCCTGAATCTGAAACTATCTTCCGAAATTAATTTGAGTGGGGTTTAGCTACTTCAAATCACAGTTGAAAAAAGTAAAAATTAAGTAAGTTTTAACTACAAAGTACATATTCATGTACTGCTTAAAGTAAGTCTTGCTCGCATCAAAGCATAAAAATGAAAATAAAAATATGTGGAAATTAGTATTTATTACATTCACATGAAAATGTATGGAAATGTATATTTATTACAAAATGAAAATATACGTAACTTTATCAACAGAAAATTAGAAAAACTGAAAAATTTTAAAATAAGTACAAATATTAATTTTTTATTTTAATTATATTTTTTGTGAAAATTCGAAAACCCGTTTCACCGTTTTTGGGGAATAGTGGAATTCGAAAGACAGTTTTCTCAAAAGTCTTTAAAAATACTTTTTAAATAATAGCAACAATCTGCTGTCCCCAACATTGATTTCTTGTTCAGTACATATTATACCCTTTCAACAGTACCTACATTGTACCGAATATTACATATTGCCATTTGGAGAATGTTATACGATGTTATTCAAAAATATATGCCACATTATAACATAATCTATTAAAATTATTATTCTTTTCTGATCTGCCCACTTTTACATAAGTGTACTAGATTTATACCGTTCAATAATTCAATAAACTTAACATCAAACCGCGAATAATGATCGTATATTTATCTAATAACAATATTTTTTTTTCAACTGAAACAAGATTTCCAGTCGTTTGTATTACAAACAGTGATGTATGTATACTCCAACAGAAAATTAACTTCTATCATCCCTGTCGACTATAGGTACCGACATCACCGCGCGATCGAATTCACGTACTCGATATACTGCCATACGAATCGCGTGTGTATTTAATCGGCACAGATTCGGCTATAATTTCTGTGCTCATCATTTACATAATTTCAGATCCACTAGGGATGGCAAGAACGCCCACGTAGCCTTTGCGAATCGCGATCTTCCTTCGTCCACCTCTTTTTTCTCTCCCCTCTAGTCTATCAGGGCACGCTTGATTACGAAACGTCGTTATTACGAGCCATAGGCTAAAACGAGATGGGAGTATCTGCTGCGAGGGGGAGAGAAACAGAAAGCGAGAAGGGACGAGGGAGGGTGGGTGAGAGAGAATGCGCGCAGCGCGAGGCTCGTTTTGCAAATTCGCGGTTGATTGAAAAGCTCGCGACCAGCAAAAGGACGAGGTAACCGAGGACAAGGAGGGAAAAAAGCGACAGTGATTGCTCTGTTGTACAGCGTGCATCGCAAGGAGCATTGCTCGAGCGCGTTCATGTGCGAGCTCAATCTCTCGCCGTTGCTGCTTGGTAGCTGCCTGTAAGAAAAGCAAATTCGTTCCATCCCCTTTCCCTCTCGTCTCCCTTCCACTCCTGTCTCGTCCAAGTGCTCGCCACGCGGACATTAACTTATTTAATCTCGATCATTATATGGTTCAGGCCATTATTATTTTATATTTTATCGATACCACCCCCCGAGGGTATCTGTACTTTCCGCGCGTATGACTCCAACACTGGCGCATGATGTATAGGCATTTATCGATGAATATCGCGTAACTGTTACCAACTTATCGCATATCAAGCACTCGAAGTGAAACGATTTTGGAGGAGATTACAATTTAACATAGTATCGTGTGCAGAGCATATTGAAGCAATATATATGTATTCTCCTAGTCCAATGTACATATGTATTCTCAGATGGTAAAGATTTTTCTTAGAAAGCTACATTCCATCATAAGAGAATGCCTTGAAAGTAGTCCTCTTCTTAGAAAAATATTCGACGCATATTTAATTAATTCGCAATCGTCCATACCGAAGGGCGGAAAACAGCCCTCAATGTTGTGCGTCAAAAATATATTTTATCAAATATCTCGGGAACTATTTGATGTAGGAATATTTGTTTTCGCTCGTGTGTGTGTGTTTTTTTTAAAGAAAATATAAAAATAAGTTGCACTTACGGTCGTTGCCAGAAATGTGTTGCTCTGAAGACTATATCGTGTTTATCGTTGCAAAAAATATGGTAACTCTGAAAGCCATATTATTATCAACGTGGAAAACCTTAGGTACAACTTTTCGATAGTTCTGAACAATTCCAAGAACTACTTATCACCAAACTTTCATCAAAATCGGCGTGTACGGGTTTGGTGTTTCCTTCATTTGGTACTACTGTCCACAGCACAATTATTGTAGCAATATTTTCGCCGCTGAACGCGTTATGAATACAATGTACAATATAAAGGACTGTAATATATTGTGGCAGATATCGTAGAGAGGACGCCGCGGCCTGTGCTACGAAGCTCCATTTAATCTAGAGCAAATATAGGACGCTTCGCTTAAATCAAGACGGAGTCAAGAAGGGAGAACAGTTTCCTTTGTCGGTTCTAATCTGGACAAACAGTTGTATATCACGGTGGTATCATCCAGATTCTTGTTTTATCCGCTTTTATCCTAGAACGGCTACCGAAGAATTTCAGGTGAGCAGAAATACCTTTAAACTTTTTCTTCGTATTTTAAAAATTATATGCGTCTCCTGATGAACGCGTATTTAATTTTCTTTCAAGGAAGATGAAAATTATAGGCATAAATCTTTCTCTCCTATTAATAACAATTATTGCTTCTTGCTCTTTCTTCTTGTGCAAATAATTTGCAATTCAACGTAAATGAAATAAAATTCATTGAGACAACTATCACGTGATTGATGGTGGAATAATATTGATTTATGAATAATACGTTCTGATTTTCCATTTAGATGCAGGAGAAAAAAACAATAACTAGGATCCAAGCGTAATGATTAATAAATTAATAAATTTTTAAGTAATAGTCGTGGTCATACATCTTACGGAGATTTTCGACACCATGGTGACTATAACACTTTTACATGTATTATATATAAATAAATAATAAAAACATTTTTTCTGTTTCGCAGCGCCAAGTATTTTGAATGAAATGTTTATTCGTATTAAAATATTTATTTGTATTTATCATTACCTCTATGTACGTGCAGCTCATTTTGATTTCACATATTTTTTTATTTTATAATTATTATTATCTTCTATTTTTTGTGATTTATTTGCTTCCATGTACTTGGCGTAATTATTTTACTCTTCTGAAGTTTTTTATGGAGATCTCACTTCTTTTTACAAAGATAATTTACATAGAGAATGACTTCAGATAATTTTCAACATTATAAATTATTATTATATTATTAATTGACGACTGTATTCGATCGACTGAATTTGTCTCTTTTTAGGACACGTTGGTGAATGGATCTAGAGTTTCACTCCCGCGCTAGTTCTTATCCTACTGTTGAAACATATTTCCGAAAAATTTGCCACACCATTGGTAACAAGGAGGCCGCGTGACTGGGCAAATGCTTGTGTCTGGTAGTGTACGTGTCAGTCATGTCAGGAAGGAAGAAGCGGAGTTTTCTGCTTGTCCTGAAAAAAAAGCTGGTGGCACTATATCACACGAAGGTTTTTCCGCGCTCTGAAAAGCTTTCTTTGCCCGATCGTGGCGCAGACTCCAATTAACGTTTCCCGCCCTGTCAAAAGAGCCGACACGGTGCGCTTGTAAAGTGAATTAAAGCGTGCTCCGTTTGCTACCGCCTTTTACAACGTTCACAGATGCAAATCTATGCACGTACGGCTGCTTGGTCCCCGTGCCCACGCACGATGCCGTTCTTTGCGCGTCTGTACGTATTCTTATTCCTTGCACCCTTTCCTAGGTCCATTCACTCCACTGAAATGCAAAAAAGGCCCTATCCAACCTCAGATAGCGTGGTTCAAGGAAATACGGGCTGCTCTGAAGTTAAATTTCAATTAACGAGGCAGAATCGTTTGTACGTTTTAATTGAGCTTTGTGTACACCCATTTTGCTCATGTACGCTCGCAAGCATATTTCGGCTCCCCGACTGACTATTTTTAACATCCCCAAGTCTTTGATCCTTTTGCAAATGTTTCAGCGGCAGGAATGAAATATCACGTTTGAAGATTTTGTAGCAGCTAGTGGCTTTGATTAAACGCTTTTAAATATCAGGCGGAGAAGCTTGGAACAAAGATTTCCCAAAAAATTGATCAAAATTGGTGGGACCTGTATCCCTAAAAGTTATTATCCGATTCGACTGAAACTTTTTTTATTTTGAAGAATATACTTCTGGCTAGGGGGTAAACCAGAAGAAAAATGCAAAAATGACATTTTTTAAGAAAATAACGACACTTGAAGTTTGAAATCACTTTCCCCTATATTTTTCGTCCTTTCAACGCCTTTGAAAATTATAAATTTTCAATTTTTGTATTTTTTTCTGGTTTGTCTCCTAGCCAGAAGTGTATTCTTCAAAGTAAAAAATGTTTCAGTCGAATCGGATAATAACTTTTGGAGATACTAATCCTTTTAAAAGGATTAAATTCCTAAAAGGTTGAACATTCGAAAAATGAAATAGAAAAAAATCGACTTTAAGACCGGAACCTCCCCTTAAATATTTTGCAGCCCTAAGTTACTGGTCCTGCACAGCTTACAAATCTGCTTTGAATAAATTAAAAAAAAAAGATACTCGTATAACTTAAATATCCAATAAAAAGTCCTGAAAGTTTAAAAAAGATTCATTACGTAGGTTGCTTTTAATAAATTTTCAAAGATACCTACTTTTCCGGCCATTACAGTGGTGTCCCCTCTTAAATGGTATTTTAAGCAGAAATATGATTTAGTTGAATGCATTGAGTTTAAATCAATTATGTCTTAATGGTTCGCAAAAAGAATTAGAAAGTTCACGAATACTCCACTACCCCTATTTAACAATAATCTTGCATTCTGCTCCGATCAGATGGAAATTACATTAACAATTTTAAATATACAAAAAAAAAATATATGAAAAATGACTAAAATAATTAAACTTTGTACAGTTTCAGAAATGTTCTGCTAAGAAAAGAATCACCCATCTATTAATATCAAATTCGTTTGTCACATACATGCGATGGTCTTCAAATATGAACCGCAAGTATACAAAGCACGTTAAACCAAATGAAAATGTCGATAGAAAGGTAAACCGGCGCGCATCTATAAATAAAGGTACACACAAAACAAATCGCGGTTGTATGGCTTTCATAAAATGCGGCGCACTCGTCTTCACCTGATCTGACGACGGTGCAAAGGGGTTGAAAGTAGAAATTGCAGCAGGCCAGGCATACAGGGCGGGGGGGGGGGGGGGGGAGGGGGAGGTGGGCCTGAAAATAAGAAGATACAGATAAAAGGGGCTGCCTGCACGTTGGACTAACAAGACTCAGGACTCAGGAGCTATTATCATAATTGTGGGCTGCAGGCAGCGGCTGTGCCCACAAACCAGAATGCCTCTTGTCTCATCTACCTCCGTTTTCTCTTTCTTCTTTATTGCACACTCCTTCGTCCGCCGTTCCTTCCTCCTCCCCTCCTTTCTCGCGTCTCTTTAGCCAAACCCTCGTACACTCGCATTTTGCGCGTCTCCTCGCCGGTCTTTTGCACGTGCTAAAGACAAATGGATCGCCTACCAAGACATTTAACTTCTACGCCACGCATTTCCATTTAGATTAAGAAGCTCCCGCGATATTTCAGGCATTCCCAGCGAAGTAAGACGCGGCGCACCAACGTGGCTGCACGTGCGCAGACATTCATAAGCTTTAATCGCAGCGTTGCGTCGTTGGGACTCGTGCCTACGCTTCGAAATGAAGAAACCGTAGCAAGTGTCCTTAAGAATATTGAGGGAGCCGCGGATACGTACACAATGCTGGTGTCTATTCAGAAACAATGCTAGAATCCAAGACGTAACGTCTGTCGACCGTCGTTTCATTCTCCCGTGTCTTTACTTTCCCTGATTGCATGGCGGGCTTTGAGATCCTCCCAAGCCCTGCGCACCCATTTTGGCTTCCATCGTAGGGAATGGTCTGGCAACGTGGGGCAAATCGACATCAAACGTCAACAGTGCAATTCTCGTAATTCTACACCTCGTGCGAGATCGCGCAGAGAGCTGCCTTTTGAAATTCATTATTATTAAATTCGCAGGATCCACCTGGTCCGCGTACGTGTATCGTTCGAATTAAATTTATCTTCGTCCGGTTACTGCGGGGATTCACAAAGAATCCTCGCCGGTAACGTTTCGTCCCGTTTGCTGTAAGAAATCGGTGCAAAAGGACTTGAAAAACGCCAACCTGCTTACGTGCACGAAAAAAACCGTTCCCCGATCCGATCGAATTCGCGGAAGCAATTTTCAGGAACGCTGTACAGATTTATTTGCCTTTGGGTAAGTTATGAATATCCAGGAGAGAGTTATACCTGCAGTACACAGAGGGCGTGCAATCAGTGATTTCGCCTCTGAGTTGTACTTCTGAGATTTATATTTCATGCCCAAACACATTTACGAAATATCCTTTCTTTTTACTTGCCACAAGCGTGCTTCTTCCGTCACCCCTTCGGGCAAACACCATTGGCGATGAAATATCGCGATTTCGACGCATATTGAAAAATCGAGAAAAAAAAACGTAACTGACTATTATTTCTGAGGTTACGTTTCAAGTCTTTCCACCGCTGTATATTTCGACCAGCCGAAGCATGCGGCCGATTTGCTGTTTAATCTTCCAGTACCTATCGTACCTCACCTCGCCTCCTCTAAGTGGCGTGGCTAAATAGTTTCTTTTTGTTTTGCATTTCTTCCCGTGTGTTCTTTCAACAAGAGATGCCAGGGGCGTGTATGTTTGTTTATCCTCGGTGTACCCTATTATTAGGGGCCGGGGCTCCTTGAAAACCGAAGGGCCCACGCTGATATTCGGGCCTGGAGAGACGAGCGCGCATCCCCTCCCTCCTCTCTCCCCTCCAGCGCGTCGTTGGTCCCTCTTCCTCCGAGTCGTGTCTCCGTCATGCTTTATTCCGCGAGTAAGAGCAGTTCGAAATGAAAGGGATAGGCAGATAAATTTGAAGGGGGGCCCCACGGTTCCCCGGCGGGGCCCTTTTGCCTGCCTCTTTAGATTCTGATTTAGACTCTGCCGCATTTTAATTTATCGCCGACGATCGTGTCGATTATAGAAACGCCTATTCGCGAGAAAGGAAACGATCCCCGTCGTCACTTATAAGCAGCTAATGCGCTCGTTGGAGAGGTGTGCATATGCCGCTTCTGGGACGGCTTTTAAGAAGTCCCACCTCGGTGTCTTCTGGATGCGCAGCGAATATTATTGTTACAACCACAATGTTGTTATTCGGGCACAGTGTTTACCTTCTAGGATGTGTCCCATAGGAAATCCATCAATTAACCCTGGTTGGGCATTGCCCGTGTCAGATATATTCATACGCCCCATTTTTTTCACTCGATCCTGCTTTGGTAGGGGGATTCGTGGGATCTTTCGTCTCCTCTCTGGCTGTACAATGCGCCGCTGATGACATATCCTGCAGCTCCCGCTATTGAATGGTGTCTGTTTGCGCGGACGACACGTGACGCAGCGTTGGGGACTCCTGACGCAAGGCCGCACCCTACGCGTGCGTTATTTGTTTAATTTAACAGTATTGTGGCGCGGTGTTTTCGCCCGTGGACGCTCGATTTATTTCGCCCGTGCCTATTTCCTGCATTTTTAACGTGGGAGAATATAACGATGGGAGCGGGTGTCACTTCCGCCGCGTTTATTGCGGGCTTTTGGTGGGGTCTCGTGTGAAAATCTGTGCACGTTGCGTGGATTCATTTCATATCTTGTTACTATGTACACGTGCCTGTATTTATGTGCGTGTTTCTTTGTATGGCCATATTAAATTATAGATTTAAAACGCTATTAATTAATTATCTGAATTGCTTTACATGTATAATGCGTTGCTGCAAACGTTTATTCTTTGGTCTGTTGTAATGGTAAGTGTAACAGTTCTTTCGAATTTGGTAATGTTAAAAAGTGTAAATAGCTTGTGTTTGATCGTAAATCTTTTTTCTACAATTACCAACTTACAGATAACCGTTTTGGCCGGTCATGAATTACCGGCTATCGACGCGGACGGCCGCATCTGGTAATATCGCCCTAAGCGTCAGAACCAGCCAGACTAAACTTCCGAAAACACCCATGCTCCGAATTGGCTGAAAATTTGGAAACAGTCTCATTTTGGGCGATACTTCCGAAAACCTGTCAAACCCGATTGAGCTGAAATTTTGAAAATGGCTACATTTTGCATAAAAATAACGTTTGCGAGAAGGATTTTTGGCGACTCGAAAAATTTTTTTTTACCATTTCACTGTCGTTCCCTTCCTTATCGACCGCGACTGATCTCTGCTCTAGGTAGACGCCTTACTCACGGGGCTCCAACAATAATGAAACATCCCACTGAACGACCGATCAGTATCAAGCTGATATCGCTTTCTAAGTTGATCTTTGTTTTATAGATTTTAGGAGATTAATAAGGAGAATGCATTGAATAACTGTTGTATCCGATTCTCCGCTCTGTCGGTAAGGTAGGGAACGACATTATACATACCCCCTTAATAATAAAGGAATCCAACTCCCTCATAAACAAAATGTAAACGTAATTATTTCTTGATGTACTCCGTAAAGGCGAAACATGTTAAATAGGAAACAGGTGCAAAAGGGAAACGCTTCATATTTGGCTGCCACTTTCTCTGCTTGCGACGCGACAAACATTCATCATTACACACCACTGCGCTTGTACGAAGCAGCAGCCAATAGAAAGAAGGCGTATGCTACCTCGTCGTCTGCTGCGGATCCTGCTTGTCAGGGTCTGCCGGCAGAACCGTAGCTTAATGCGGACACAGATGACCCATGAACCTAATGTTTAGGTCCATGGATGACAGCGGATCTGCCGGCAGGCTCTGCTGCCAGCTTTGGTTATCAGGGATAAAGATGCAATACTTGATGATAATGATGTGGAGAAAGAACTAATTCTTAATTACACTTACTGATTTTACAAAAATGCGGTGTATTGAACATACTTGTGTACATACTTACAATACATAAGTATACCTACCTGTTTTTCAAGGTTACGTAGAATTTACAATCTATACGTATGTATCGTTCATTTAACTACTATGGTAACGATTATAACATATTTCAGTTCATATAGTGATATGACAAGCTTCACCTGTTAGTAACCAAATTCAATATATTATGTGATACGCATAAAAAAAATTTTCAAGTATTCAATTACAAAGTTACGAATACATAATTACTAATTTAATACATAATTTGATAAAACAGTGACATAGTTTTTGCGACAATGCTGTGTAAAGTCGAATCAACGAGGGGCAATGGCGTGGCAGAAGCAATTGGAAATTGGGGATTTTCTAATAAAGTCTCTAGTCCTGGACGAGAATTGCAGCGCTTAAAATATCTTTCTGAGAAAATGGCTTGCATGTATGAATTGAAAATAATAAGATTTCTTTTTAATATTTATAACAAAATTAAAATAGTATATTGTAGACAGAGTGATTTAACACGTAAAATTAAGCGGGAAATATGGAATAAAATTTTCTTCTAACTCCTTTAATTTTCGAAAACATGAAGTTCGAATATCGGCCATAGAACGGCGGTGTCGGCGGATGTGGGCTTTTAAAAGTGTCTCGTAACACGTATCACTCTATGGCCGGTATTCATAGTCGCTACTTATTCTTAAGCAAATGCTTAAGCATACGGCATCCTTTACTAGCTACCCCGTATAAATGATGATCTAGGTCCTTGATATTTATATACAACACTACTTCAGAAATGTTTCAATAAAACGTAGTATTGAAACTTTTCAGGAAAACTAGCAAACCAATGATGTGTGTAAAGTACAACTGTAAGAATGATCCAGAAGCTTGGTATGTAAAACCTAGCCCTGAGGAGTGCAAACCAATTTGGACATTTCCTATAAAACGACCACTTATTACATATAGTTCCACCGCTGAAATAATTATGACTTCTAATTT
This sequence comes from Andrena cerasifolii, assembly GCF_050908995.1. NCBI lineage: Eukaryota > Metazoa > Arthropoda > Insecta > Hymenoptera > Andrenidae > Andrena > Andrena cerasifolii. The sequence continues at coordinate 9,148,824 of NC_135119.1, read as the reverse complement.
AAATAGCATCGGGACAGACTTGTTACACATTATCCCAGGACGAAGTTACGTGTTACAAGGGGTACGTATGGGGTACAGCACTTGATATTGCAGAAACATTGCTATAATATTAGAATACTGCAGGCACCACTGGAATATTTCTGCAACATTCTGAAAATACTACCACGCAATGTTGCATTAAAAATATTTTGGAAACATTCCTGCAATATTATGAAGCAACAATCTACAGGGGTTCTACAGTGTGTTTTTTTTATCTGAATACGCTAGAATATCTCGTAGGCCGTTGAAGATATGAAAAAAAAAATTTATTATGAGAATACGATTACAAATTACATTTTCGGCACTACTGAGCGAAATGTTGCAGAATCATTGCTGCAATCTTGCAAAGAAGCGGACATAAAGATGTTTTGTAGTAACATCTTCGACATACATATTTCGAATCTTGCATAGAAATGTTAGTGAGATGTTTCTGCAATATTGCGTGCCGTATGGAGTGTGGCGTATATCAGCGCTGTCCAAGGTCGCTCCCGCGTAAAGTAATACGGACATGTATCGGCCAGAAACCAAAAGGAACCAACTGATAAGAGAATTGTTATTTCGGTTTTTTTTACGAAGCAAATGAATCACATTCTATAGCCATTCCAGAGCCACATATATTGATGTAACTGTATGAGAACCGACGACTTTTGTAAGAATAATTTATGTATCTTCAAATGCCTACGAAATATTACCATGTATCCGGATAAAACAACCATACTACACAAGGTGTCCTATCTAAATATGTTTTTCAGTTGTGATGATACAAAAAATGTTTCATATGTCATTTGATGGATATCAAAGGACAACTACGCTACAAGGAATACCATCTTCTATGTCATTCAAATGACATATGAAACATTTTTTGTATCACAACTGAAAATGATATTTAAGTGGCCTGTTTTATGAGGGACATCCTGTATAACTTCATGTTTTATGAAGGGTATTTTAGTCCTAACATACACAAATGCATAAAATATTTTGCATTATTAATTGTTTATTAAAATTCAGTGTATCGATTAATTTTCAATTAATTATTTTATTTGCTGTTTGTTCTATAGACAGATAAGTGGTATCGCCGGGGCGCAGAATGCCACCCACAGCCGAGTTGTTTGGCACCACAATGTCCAAGGCCATACTGTTGTTGAAAGTCCGTTCATTTTATGGATTTTTTGGTTCTGAAATTAAACATGTACAGGTACTGCGATATGGAAGGTGTGCGGTAAATAAATACACAAATGATTTCTATACAACTGAGTTCATTTGCTGTTTAACAAAAAACAATAACGTAACGCAATAACTTCCAATACGATAATGTTCGCCAGAATAGTAAAATCCAGTTCTTTTCTAGTTTCTAGTTCGGAGCGAAGGCGCGAGTATGTACTTACTACAAATTACTACGCATAATAGTTTCTTTTCCTAAAACCTTAAGCATTTGCTTAAGAATAAGTAGCGGCTATGAATACCGACCTAAGCACTCAATGCGTGAATCGGAACAGACCATGGACATAGGGATATAGGGACGGAGAAATAGTTGCGGGGGGTGATATCCTTCTGAGAGGGGCGACGAGGTAACATACGCCTTCTTTCTATTGGCTGCTGCTTCGTACAAACGCAATGGTGTGTAACGATGAACGTTTGTCGCGTCGCAAGCAGAGAAAGTGGCAGACAAATTTGAAGCGTTTCTCGTAGTGTGGTATGCAGTGCGTATTCACCTCATATATTTTAATAATTATATTTGTCACAAATTGTCAATGGAGGGGGAACACGCCACGCATGCGCAAGATGACGCCGTGACGGCAAACCAATCAACGCCAAGCTTGATTCGCCTTTCACTGACAATTTTGTGCATCAAGAACATTCCCGGCAACCCTGCTCCCAATAAGGTGTGCTCTTCGCATCCTTCCAGATTAGCCAATAACGTGCCGTATTGGATTGTCAACCAATGTATATAATAGTATAGAATTAATTTCTCAATATTTCGATAATGCGTCCGTACGCTTCCATATGCATTCATATACATACATATTTTAATATGGCGGAAAGTGGGAATGCGCAGTAGAAACGTAAATGAGCTGCTGAGAGCCCGAGAGAGCACACTTGATATCCTTACATCACGCGCGTATGCATGTATGTTGTATGCACATATATACATGCCACACGTTAGAAAACACTCGTCTGTATGTATGCATATGTTCACACCAACGCTCGCTACACCTACCAAGTTGGCTGAAAGAGGTCAATTCCCCTTCCGACGTGTGCTTTAACCCCCGCGTACCCTAAAGTCTAGCTTATGCTCCGTCCTTCAGATAATCAGATCTATGGTCACTACCTAGTCGCAGGTGACTCTCGCGGCCAGGCAGCGATCAGCACTACATACTACATATCACTGGCATATCACTTATCAGTACTGCAGTACTTTATGGCACTTCAGCAGCGATCAGTACATGCATACATAGCCGAAGGAAATAACGCGTATTAGACGAAATCATCTATTCTATACATCATTATGTTCGGCAGTGTATAAGCTGGCATAAGCCATTAAAGTAATGGAGAACCGACAATAATTATTTTAACCAGTATAACTAATTGATAACATGCATTGTAAATACAGTTTTGAAACTACGTTTTAGGAGAGAGAATTATTTATTTAATTCAGACTCAGTATGAATAAAATAAACTGTATTTTAACAAGTCAGTTATAGCTCTGTAAGTATTTATTTATATACTTCTTAACGTAAACACATGTGTATGTGCACTGTAAATATGTAATATCATTTCGCAGGACTTGTACATACTCAGAGAACAAAAGTTATGTAATATTCTATTTCGCAAGGATGTATTGTTTATTACGACCTTGTTTCCAAAAGAGTTTTCGACTTGCCTCAAAGATCAAGCTGAAATATGTTTGCATTTGCATTGCTCTTATTGTGTTGCTCGATTTCTTGGGAGCGTTCACACATTTCCTCGAAGTCACATATGATTCTAACTTCGTTTATCCGTACGAAGGTGACGTTCATGAATTTGTAAATGCATTACGGCATAATCAACAACCCGCTGTTAATCCCATAAATGAGTACAATTATACATACGTGCTGAACAACAAAGAAAAATGTGTAGATGCGGCGTATAGCAATTTTCGTGTTGTGTATATAGTAAAATCTGCGATAGAAAATTTCGAGAGAAGATCAGCGATTAGAAACTCCTGGGGTTTTGAGAAGAGGTTCTTTGATGTACCTTCGAAAACAGTCTTTATGTTAGGCCTACATCCAAACGATGATGAAGTTCAAGCAAAAGTAAAAGTGGAAGCAGCAAAGTATAAAGATATTATACAGTCAAATTTCACGGACTCCTACTATAATAATACTATTAAAACTATGATGAGTCTGAAATGGTTAGTAAAATATTGCTCAAATTCAAAGTTTTATATGTTTGTTGATGACGATATATACGTCTCTGTGAAGAACGTTTTGAGATTCATAAGAAACCCAGCTAACTATCCTGATTATCTCAAGGAACCTAAGAAATTTGAAGCTCATAAGAGAGAAATTAAAGATTCCTATGAGAAAGAAGAATCAGATGTTAAGAATGTAATTACACAAAAGAATATTAATACTGAAAAGAATAACAATTCGAATAAAATCATTCATGCATTAAAAGAAAATTTTCGCAATGAAAACATCCCAGTTGCAGTTTCTATGCCTATTAATACCATTATGTCAGGGTACAAAACAAATAGCAAAGTATTTAGGCCTATCAAAGCAGACACTATGAACACTGAATTTACATTAAGTAGACGAAAAAGGCAAATCTTTGATTTCGAACTGCCAGAAGATGTTAGATTATATGCGGGATTTGTATTTGTGTCTTCACCTCATCGTCATAAATCTTCCAAATGGTATGTTCCTCTTAGCGAGTACCCTTATCATCTATGGCCACCGTACATTACAGCTGGCGCGTACATATTGTCGAAAGAAGCGCTTCTAGATATGTACTATACTAGTCTTTACACAAAGCATTTCAGATTCGACGATATTTTTCTAGGCTTAGTTGCAAAGAAAGCAGATATCGAGCCCTTTCATTGCGAAGAGTTTCATTTTTACAAAAAAGATTATACAAAATTTAACTATAAATATTTAATTAGTTCTCATGGGTATGGAGACCCAGCTGAGTTATTAAATGTATGGAACGAACAAAAAGCTCTTGGCAATGCCTAATGTTTTAATTGCTCTCAGAAAAACTCTATTTTAGTGTGAATAAAACATTAGAAAGTAATGTACAGGAGCAAAGCTAATCAGTTTACAGTATTAGATAAAAATGACTGTGGTTCTAGACCAATCGCATTTTTCAATAAAGGCTTCAATATGTTTTTACGTATTCCTATTTATGCCATCTACATTTAACTATTGCCATTAAATATATATTCATGTATTCCCTTTCAAACATGATTAAATGCGATTTTGTAACCAGAACATCGTGTATACTTAAGGGGGTAGGTTACCCTCGATAGCCCTAAAAAAGGTCATTTTTCAAACGCAAATTGTAAAGTGATGAATAACAGTAGAGAGAACGTTTTTTTCTTGTTTTAATCATTACTCTATGAGCTTTAACGCCAAAAAAGAAAAGTCTAAATATCTTTATGTACATAAAAGTTGTGAGTAAAAACGTGAAGGCGTGCACCCGGTGCACCGTTTGATGGTGAAAAAATGTCGAAAACCGCTTCGACGATTTGGATGAAAATTTAATGAGAGATGCAGAAAGCCATTCCCTCCGATGTGACGGGAGCAGATTTTCAAAGAAAAAATAATACAATTTTTATGTTGAAAAATACGATTTTATCGATTTCTTGTATGAAAAATATATATATATTTTTTTTTTAAGAATATATCTCGAAAATCTGCTCCCGACACATCGTAGGGAATAATTTTCTCCATCTCTGATTAAATTTTCATTCAAATCGTTGGAGCGGTTTTCGAGATTTTATGTTCCCCATCAAACGGTGCACCGCGTACACGCCTTTACGTTTTTACTCACAACTTTTATGTACATAGAGATATTTAGACTTTTCTTTCTTTGCGTTAAAGCCCTTAGAATATCGATTAAAACAAAAAAAAACGTTCTCTCTATTGTTATTTATCAGTTTACAATTTGCGTTTGAAAAACGGCCTTTTTTAGGGCTGTCGAGGGTAACCTACCCCCTTAACTTGGGTATTCTTGATACATATACATATATAATAAGTTATTCTTCAATCACAATAGATCTCATAAGATAAATTAATAATAGTCTCCAGTTAGTAATGAATTATATATAAGCATTCTTAATAACTTTTTACAAATCTAATTTATTGTAAAATGCGTATAAAGACAGTTTAATGTTGAAGACAGACTTAAATGTATTAGTCAGTCTTCAGTTACTTAAGAAGTCATTATGGCAGATTTAAATTATTACAATATATGTATGTAAATAACATAAAATGTAGAATCAATATTAGAACGGTAGAATCTTATATAAAATAATAATATTCAGCATATGTAGGTATTATTTAGTTACTAACCTCATTAATAGGTACAAAAATCACCACTGCATAAGACTACCCTACAGTCAAAATGAAAATACAAGTTTGTTATGAGGCAACAGATTAAAAAAAAATTATAAATTATATTAATACGGATATACGATACATATGACAAAGATTTCAAGAGATAACTTGCGGGTTTAAAAGAATATTTACAATTTTGTACTTATTCAACTATTGTGAGCAGCCGCGATCCTATTGTACTTATATTTAAAACTTCAACAAATATATTTTTGAAATTCATGTGCTTTTTATTGCGTATTTGGCCGGTATTGTTGTTTCTCCGCACTTGCTTTAACTAATGTTTGATCTAGATTTGAAGCCTCTCTTTTAATCATATTCAGCAAAAGCTGTGAACTTTCTAAGATCTGCAATAATATTCAGGTTTATATGATTTCCCGTGTTTCATTATAGTGAAACTACTTTTGGAAACATCCAAACTTGTATAATAATGAAATAGAAACTACAGTGGCGTGCAAAAGTATTGGGCCACCCTTTAGGCCAGTATTCATAGTCGCTACTTATTCTTAAGCATTCGACATCCTTTACTAGCTACTAGGTTAGTAGAGGATGCCGCATGCTTAAGCATTTGCTTAAGAATAAGTAGCGACCATGAATACCGGCCTTAAAATCGCATAACTTTTTTAAAATTAATCCAAACGACTCGAGTTTTTTTTTGAGAAGCTAGAAGGATTAGTTTGCTAAGTGACGTGATTCGTCGTTTCGAAAAAAATGCACTTGGTCCGAATATAAAAAAAAATAGATAAGGCCGTTTTTTAAACTTTTTTTTTATGAGCCTTAACGAAAATTAAAAAAAAAACGTTTGTAGATTTAAGTAAGTTATATACGTGCCTAAAATTTAACCAAAATCGGTTAACGTTGCTCTGAGCTATAAATACTTAAATATCGCAGAATAAGGTCGAAAATCATTGATTTCGTGAAATTCGCGATTTTCAACCTTATTTATGCGATATTTAAGCGTCTATAACACAGAGCAACGTTAACCAATTTTGATGAAATCTTAGGCACGTATATAACTTACTTAATTCTACAAACGGGTCTTTTGAATTTTCGTTACAGGCTCATAAAAAAGTTTCAAAAACGACTTTTTCTATTTTTTTTTGCTATTCCAACTAAATGCATTTTTTTTCAAAACGACGAATCGCGTCACTTAGCAAACTAATCCCTCTATCTTCTTAAAAAAACTCAAGTCCTTTGGATTAATTTTAAAAAAGTAATGCGATTTTAAAAGGAGGCCGAATACTTTTGCACGCCACTGTACATACAATGTTTAAAAGATTATATGTGAGATAGAACTTTAAAGACTTGTTGTAAATATAAACACCTATACAGTTTTAATCGGATATGAATCATGAAACGAGTATACCTTGATATACGCTGTTTCTGTATCAGCAATAGTTCTATCGTACTCATTTCTGACTGCTATTCTTTTAGTTAAACCGTCGTTTAAGCGTGTCAGTTTATAAGATAATTTTTCTATTTCCCTTTGCAAATTATTTTTGTCCTCTTCTTGCGATTCAATTTCGGCTTGTAACTCTGTGCGCCTTGATTTCATTTCTTCCAAACCTAAACAGAATGAAAAGACAATATATTGAATGCATAACCTTCAATCATTCGCAGGTAAAATACCGAACAAAATAGTTCGCGCGAAGCTTCACACTAGTTTTGCGATTATGTTTCGTGTGAACCAATTAACGGTAAAACAACATCTTTTATTCGTCGCAAAAGTGATGATGAATTAAACATAAAGTGTAGGTTACATCGAATTTACATTTTACAAGTTCTTGATTGTACGCTTGCAAAGCGGCACCGTGCTGAGACATTTCAAACCCTCCATACACAAAATAATAAAGTGACAATATGTCTGTAACAATGAAAAAATATTCTTCATCTACAAAATAAGATTTACTGTATAATAATTTATTTGTAAACCGCCCGAACACATGACATATGCAAAGCCAAACAAACGTTTTAGTTTTGGCGCGGAACCCAGGACAAATTATTTTCAACGCATGCGCGATTGTCAATGCGAAAATAGTCGTAACTTAAAAATCGTGGGATGAGCTTATTAATAATAATATTAAATCTCGTATGTACCTCACACAAAAATGCAGCATTATACGAGATACTTGACAAAAATCTTAATAATTCCAGCCTGCAGAATAATGTATATTTCTATAACAAAAAAATATTTTGGGACCAATATGTGTATATATGCAAACCTTTTTTAACATAACGTAACGTTACAGCATCACGCGCATACATATGTTTGCACAAAGAAAAATAGCTAAATAACATTTTATACGCACAAATATTATAGGAAAACTTCAAACTTATAAATACAGTTTCATTATATAAAAATTATATTGCAGCACCTATTTAAATATTCGGTAATTATTTAATGGCTAAACTCCCAAAGCAACCACGTCGTTATCCTATCATCTTTAACAAATCTTCTTTGAAGTTCAGATTTCAATACCTATTTATCCCTGTAAATCGAGTAACTAGTATAGAATTCGGAGAAACTTTTTATAATAAAATAGGTAAGTACTGCAACCAAGAATATCGAAGGTGTTCTCCGCGTTGCCTTTTAAAGGAGTCGCGAAGCGTTTTCGCCCGACGAGCTACAATAAATGCACCTTTCGCTCGGAATCTTCACTACGGCAGAAAGCGTGAAAGCTGCAGAACCGTGAACAGCAGTCGTGCCGAGTCGTGCTCTACCTACACCGACCGATCGAACGTGAATATATCGGTACTCCTTATAAACAGTAGGTACTCGGCATGATCTCGAGTGTACCTTTCGACACATAGACGGGCAGTGTTTCGTTGCAGTGCACAATGCACCGAATACCGTTACTACTGGTACGGGGAAAATTAAATACCGAATATGTTACGGTGTTACTTCACGTATGATCAATGCCTTGTGATGACGAAAGAAAAACATTTCGTGCATGAACGACGACTCACGACCACTTGAATTACTTCTGTGCAAAATCTCGATCGATAGCTTGCAGACCACCTTTACTTTCGACAGATTTCTACGAACATGGATATTTCAGGTACGATGATCTTACGATTAATCTTACTGTACTGTTTACCGAGATCTCTAATCACGGCGGAATTTTTATCACCCATTCTCACGCGTGTCTTTTAGTCATCTTCGTGTTTTATTTTAATCGTGCATCGAACAAATGAATAAAATTCCGATAAATCGCATAGTAATGTGCACTTGGTCCTGGTTTGACACGATTTATGGCGCTTGCGCAGGTAAAAGTTCCAACCTTATCCTTTGGAGTACATACATACCTATATATATATATATATATGTATATTATGTATATATGCACTCGTGACGTATAGATTTTACTGGATTTTACGTCCTTATTGAATGATACGGGTTAGAAATGAGAAATGGAAACTTAAGAGCGTTTAAAATGATAGAGTTGGAATAAAATACTCGATCGTTTAATTTCGTCTCCGATTATTTTTGGTCGATGCTTGAATTCAATTTAATTCGTTTTTTTGCTAATAAAATTTTTATTACCAATGAAATTAAGATTTTCCTATGCCCCCGATTTATACGACGGAAATGGAGAGAATTAAATGCGTAAATTGTAGAGATTAATGGTGACAAATACGTCCGTAATATGTAGTCCTATTACCGATCGAAGATGCACACGACCTTGTCAAATGACATCACGATACTAAATAAGGATTTCTCTATCGGCGCAAATGTATTACGACATGCGCCATACAATCGAGAGATTCTCAGATAATTGCATGTCTTACAATTCATTTACAAAGGAGGCCACTCCCACTCTGTTGCCCACGTACCGTTTGAAAAATGCAATTCGCATCTTTATATTAATCTCGTCTCGTAATCGATAGGTTGTTTGTACTTGATGTGATGTATTGTCCTTATATTTCATAATAAATACTAATTACCAATAACAACGAACCGTATTTGTATAATTATCTTGTATCCTAAAAACACTATTTACTATAACTACGATACTGAATAATGATTCTTCTTACAGGAAATATACTGTAAATAATATTCGTATGTAAAATCAGGATTGCTCGTTGAAATCTATGATACAGTAATGTTCTTTTGTATTATTCAATATTTATTAAGTAAGTTTTGTTCAGATCTCATGTTCCTTAAATATGTAAAGTAGATTCGAAATGTTATAATAATAATTCAGATTTAACCGCTACCTGTTTTTTTATATATTACATTATACATACTTGTAATATATACATATGTATATATAATACAAGTATATGTATATATATATATATATTAGCTTTACTACTCGGCTTCACCTGAAATTTAAATTCTGATTCTATAAAAAAATAATTTTTTTAATTTTTTTTTGTGAAGATGGTCACATACATCTGAATTAGTCAGGCATAATGAGCTGAGGCACATTTCGTGATCCCAGAGTGTATTGTTCAAAAGTTTTTAGGCGACAGACAACCACGCAACATATAGAAGCTTTCTGCTTTATATATATATATATATATTGCATAAATGATACATAGCTCAAATGATATGATATACATCATGAAATTTATAATTTCTGTACCCCAACAGGAGTATTGCGATGACTCATGCTTCGAGATACTTGGGTTACGATACTAATTCAAATCGAGAGTACTTAACAGATGGAGATGAAAGTCATCGTGCTCCATCAGATCGTACAGTATCTGAGTACATTGTATCTGCTGACCATGCTACAATGGCAAGTTACTGATATCTTGTAACTTATACACCTGTAACTCGCATATACACTAGCAATTATACATTAGATTGTGTTTAAATTTCATAGGCAAAAACAATGAAAAAAGACCGTCCAGAGAAATATGAGAAAGAAGAAGGAAGACGATCAAGAAGCACGCACAACAGTCGTGGCTCAGTATTATCCGGTTCTTCCAGGCACAGTCTCCATCCTCTTAGTAAAAGCACGTCGCATGGTAGTATATGTGACAATGGCTCAGATATATACGTTACGAGTGCCGCGTACAGAGCAACTTCAGATATAAGGTAGCGAATATAATAAAATGTAACGCCACTTGCGCGCGACTACGTTATAAACATTTCTGCCATCTGTCCCATCGCAGTCTAGCTCCAAGTTCAAGATTGGGTCATCGGGCACCTAGTCACTGCAGTTATGGTTCCGCGAAATCAGTAAAATCGCAAACATCCAGGAAGGATGGAATTATTATAGAAACCATGTCGACCCCTAATCCTTTCTGTCCAAATACTAAAGGAGTATGCTGCCTCATGTTACTCCTCAATCTGGGTTTAATTCTTGTTACGTTAGGCTTCGTTATAGTAATTCAATTCTTTCAACCATTGATAGTTTGGTAAGTTCTTATGATTCCGTACATATTAGACGTTTTAGTAACTAACGATTTACATTATCTTCAAAAGTATCGTAAGTACAGGAGAAATTGTTTGATTGATATTGCTGTTTCTTTCAGGATCTTGGGAATAGTGTTTCTCATATTTGGATTTTTAACTTTGATAGGAAGCCTCGTATACTGTGTACATGTATTCAGAAATGCAAAACACCCACATGACATTAACCCAGAGGACCTTTATTGGACAAGATATTGGCAAGGACATGTGGGCTCGGCACCTGAAGTGTATTACAAGGCAGAAGATAAATATCAAGATGATGGGTACAGCGATCGTTTAAGCAAATACTCAAATAAATATTATGACCGTCAAAGATACTAGAGATAATATATACAGTGGCGTGCAAAAGTATAACTGTATGTCTTATGTTTTACGACTTTACGTAAACACATTCAGCGTGTTTACATTGCATATACAGCTATCAGAAGAGTATAAAGAAATAAAAATATCTATGGTTGAATTAACTTCGGAGTAAAGAAATTATCTGTCGTGTATTATATTAATGTTACTAACATATTATTTCACTGACAATGTAACATGTAAAATTATATTTTGTATAAAATGGCAAGTTATTTAATTTATATGCATATGTGTACATCAATAAAATAACAGTTGTAAATGACAAGTGTTTTGAATATTGTATATAATCACCGAGACAATTAAGAAGCACACACAAGTCTTTGTGACACATTTTATTTATATCACGTATTGCTTATATAATTCTGCTACATGGTTTGAGTAACCACATTTTATTTAAAAACTCGTAAATATACAGAAAATAATTTATCTTTATTTCCAACTTCTTGCAACACCAATGGTGTTATCGAATAGTTTTCCATTTAAAAATCTTCCTTTAGAATCAAGTAAATAATAAAAACGTTTGCCTTGGATCCTGAGTGGCAAATAAGTGCGTAGGTCACGTCTTGCAACCGCAGATCTCACCTTAAAAGTCAAATTTATTTTTCCAAAGAAACTAATTCATTTATACATACCATTTTTTTTTTTTTTTAAATGTAACCTCCCGATTTAGATGTTAAGTAAACTAAGAATGTAATACACAAGTAAAGCCACATAACTCTCATAAGAGTTCTCTAGGTTTCATAATTAAAAAAAAAGACAAATTCATTAAAAGAAAATCATGAAACTTGCAAAATAATTAGGATATTATCATTATATAAAATATTACACGAAGTGTTGCATAAAATTTATTATGTGAAATATTTTACAAAGTTAGAGAAATGTTATGAAATAAAGAAAAATTCATTCGGCAACTTTGCCCGAGTTTATTACTAGATAAGAGTCTGTAAATCAAGTCAATTCTTTTATGAATATGGTCAATTCTTACCTTCTCCACAGGAACAGTTATAAGTCTTTCGTTGTTATATAAATGATGCGTAATTATAGATACATTTTTACCACCTTTGTGCAATATGATGTATTTTATAAATCTCTTCGTTGACATGTGTAATGCAGCAATGACAGTAGGTCCTAAATATAAAAATACAAATGTGAGGAAAGAGAATTGCATAAATAAATTTGTCTTATATCTAAGACGTAAATGTTTATAGGATTTAATTGCTATAACAAAGAAATTTCCAAATTGCAAGCACAACATTAATCATGAATGTATAAAGATATATTATTCAAATTATATACAACTTAATATTATACCCATGTACTTATTACATATATTTTACACAAATTAGAACAGATTAAAGAATTCACCAATATACATAAGCCATTTCATGTTTTTCTTTTTGGATTCTTTTGTGTAGTTGCGCATTACTTTGTGCAGGATGAGTCACATAACTTGTCCACCGCGAATAAAGTATTAAGCTTTATATGTTCTACACCGAATAATAACAGGTGTATGGGAAATCAATGGGCAACATTTTGAGCACCTATTGTAACTAAGATAAGTAGTGAGACCACGAACAATGTTTTTGCAAATATCTTACTAATTATTAGGTTCAGGACAAATAAAGCTTAATACTCATCATAAAATCATCTTTTTTATAAAACGCATGCTTTAGAAGTTATTTGGGATGGACAAGTTATTTGACTCACCATTTATATTCTTAATCGAATCATTGAATACAATTGAAACATGGAATCTAAAACTGGTGAAGAAGTGACGTAACAGTTGTTACAAAAGTTTATAATATTTCAGAACTGTTATTCTTAAAACTAAAAATTTTGTCAAATGCGAAGACTCTAGCCATTGCATTGACACCGGTTTAGAAATTAAAAACAATAAATGAGATAAATACATTGCACGTTATATTATTATACTTTGAATAATGCGCTTAATCCTGAATCATATACACGGGCATCAAAGATCTATGAATGCGCTAACATTCATATAGGAATAAGTTTTATATATTTACATAAATAAAATTTTTTTCTCAAAAGATTTATAATTCATACATGATTACCTGCTATTACTGCGAATATAAAATATATTATTCTTCCTCCAGTTACTTGTAAGTACCCTATCCAAGATAAATCATTCGACCACATTAACTTCCATTGTGGAGTATAACAATAATATGCTAAAAGTGCAGAGGAACATATCCATCCAATAGAAAAAAGTTTCAATCCCATAAAATACGTAGGATTTTCATATTTGAAAAGTAGGACATTGTTCCGCACATTTGTATTTACATGTAACGCGTCTGACTTTGCTTGTGCAATTGAATTCCTGTGTACATAAATATTGGAAATATTTTAAAAATCGTATAACATATGTGGTTTGTAAATAAATTCTCAGAAATTTCCAGTTATATTCAGGCAAAGAAACGTTAATATCAAAAAGCAAAATTTTTTCTACATAATTTATGTAAAACTTCAACATTACCTTGTACTTCTTACTTTAAACGCATTAGTAGGGGAACAATGATAAAATTTACAAAACACGGGATCTTTAAATTTACCATTTTTTGCTACTGTTGCATAAAACAATTGCAACTTATTCATCAAACCTGTGCATGTAAAGGTATTTTTCAAATGTAAGGAATTAAACATTATTCCAGTACAACCATATAGTCTTTCAACGTATTTTTATATATAAACACAATCAATACCGGTGGTATCTAATTCTTACTCTATATTTTGCTTAACATCCGTTTATATAATTCATGAAATAAAGTATATTTTATTTTGTTTATACTTCTAGGTTATGTTACAGCCCCTCGTCAACTAGTGTGCGTGACACGCACACACAGAGTTAGGGGCGATGGGGCCTAAGTGTGGAGGGGGAAACACCTACAGGAGCGATGCTAATGTGTGCACGAACTGACGCCAGCGCCAAGCCAGTGAAGTGGCCCCAACGCAAAGCCAGCTACTACCAACCAGCGTCGCCGGGAAATAGATTGTCGACGCGGTTGGCCGTGGCTGGCTTCGCGTTGGGGCCCTTTGACTGGCTTGGCGCTGGCGTCAGTTCCTGCGCATATTACCACCGCTCCTGTAGGTGTTTCCCCCTCCACACTTAGGCCCCATCACTCCTAACTCTGTGCACACAGTATGTATGTATTGACAACCGTGCTGTGTGCTTGATAAATATGAGTATGCCTATGTATGTACATGCATACGTATTCGATACTCTCGTTTCGATACCAAGTACTAAAAGTACTAAAAGCAGCATTGTTTGCGGTTGCGATATCTTCTTGGTAGCAAAAGAAAAGGAGGGTTATCTAACTTGATTTTTTGTACATCTGCGACGACGGAATGCCGTGCGACAACCCCAGTACAAAAGAGAAGTCATCAATTTTTTTATATTAATAAAAAAGAACATTGTATTCATTGTGATTCGATACAAGTATCGATATTTTTGTTTCGATACACGTAAGTATCGATACTTTTGTTTCATAGAGTATATGGCCGATATTCATAGTCGCTACTTATTCTTAAGCAAATGCTTAAGCACGCGGCATCCTCTACTAACCTAGTTGCTAGTAAAGGGTGCCGAATGCTTAAGCATTTGCTTAAGAATAAGTAGCGACTATGAATACCGGCCCGTATGAACCACCAATCACCATTGCCTGCAGTCTATGCACTCAATGCGCGAAACGGAACACACCCATATCCTCTTTGCTCATTCACGCGCATGCGCCGTTGTGGGGTCTAGTGATATTCATTAAAAATATTAATTAAAAGATAATTGCTTGTGAACAAGTAATAAAAGTAAGTGAACCTTTGTACAAACGATGACCGATCGATTCCATATGAAATTATTGGTGAACAATGAAAAAAAATAAAATGAGGGGCTAGGTGAATAAACAAAATTTCAGTGAAATGTGTTTAATTTATTATAAATCATTAATTGTGGACCTCGTTCCCCGCAGTGGAGGAATGAGTTGACCGTGGAGGAGATCAGTAGACCGGGTACATGTGCCTGTGCTCGTTCCCTCCCATTACAACGCAACACAGTGGTCGACGGCACCGGCGGGACCGTGAGTGAGAACCGGGCAGGGGCTCTGCCCATTTAGAAGCGACGGTGATGGGAGCGAAGTTGGCGCGTAACCCGCAGTTTCGCCCTAGCGTTATAAATAACTATGATTTCCGGGGGAGGGAACTTCTTTCCCCCCTTGGAAAGGTACACTTTTTGGCAAATTGGTGGAGGGTCGGGGATCTTGGAGACTGGTGCAGCGAATGTATCGCTAGATTGTATCTCGTGTAAGTCGGGACATCTTCCTTGTCTGATTCCTCCGTCATAGGCGGTTACCGTGGTTGGTTTTAATGGATGCAACCCCCACATAACCTCAATCCCTTCCCCGGAAGCCGAGGTATCCGTTAGGGATTTCCACCATGTAAAAAAATTTTAAAAAATGTATAAAAGTATCATTTGTCTGTGACTTCTTACACTGTCTTATAGTATACTGGAAATCTTTGAATTACACCATTAAAATTAGCGTATATCGTCGCGCATGAGCCATTGCGCGCGACTATGTAAATATATATAGGTATGTACAGATTACAATATTTTCTATGTATAAAAGTTTGATTATTTGTTATTTGCTAATAATCATATAAGTAACTATTAATAAAAAAAATATAATTATTTGCATCGTTATGAACGAAAGGTAATTATTTACAAAAGGTCAGTCCTCACCGATTTCGATGATCTTGGAATATGTTGTCAGGGGCAAGATTCTGAACAACTTTTTCCTATACAAGTTGACATCGCCCAGCTTTAGTTTTCGAAATATTCGCAAAAAAACTGTGATCAGTAATTGCAGGTTTTTGGTTACAGATTTTTGCGAATATATTGAAATTCATATTTCAAATTTTGCACATACTGTATCATTTTCGCACCAAGTGTCCCAATTTAGGGGGGTAAGTAAAAAATAAAACTAAAAAAAAATTTGACTCCTATAGATAAGGACCGCCTTATACATGCTTCATTCACGACCGTTTTCTACCTTGAGTTACTTTGTTTACTGTGATCATAATTCTTGATTTTGATTGTACTATTTCTTATAAAATATTTGCATATAATGTAAATTTACTTTATTTAATATTAAAAATAAAAAATAATTTAATTTTCTTTTCCTTATGTTATATACGGTATATATATATATATGTACATGTAAAGTTTTGACAAAATATCAATGTATTACCCATGTCCATGCCCTGAATAATACGATACGCAAATGATAGTTGGAGAAACGTCTTACAAATTTAATAAATTGATTTGATAATAGCATGCATGATGTAATTGTACAATAAATAAATCAAGAACATATATTCGTTCAAAATATTCAACTGAGATTCTTTAAAGTACAGTTGAGGACAGTGAAGGAACACTTGAGACTGCTTGAGAGAAATTGGGGTTATGTGACGCGTGCAAAGAACAGTTATGCTCTCCAATCCCCTCCACTCAGCAGGGATCACGAAAAATTACGAATCACTGTGAAAAATCACCATCATTAGGAACGATCGTGATCAAATCACTCGTGATTCATAAACTGTATTTAGTTCTAGCCATTTCTAAACAATATATATGTAGTCCTGGAATATAAATATTTACTTTTGTTCAAGGCCAACAGTTCTATATATTAAATAAAAAAAATATTGATCTAAACATTTTTTTGTTTTAAATAAAGTATTGCCCGTCAGGTAATTAAAAAATTAAAATATCCAATTATTTCGGTTTTTTAAAAAGAATACTTAACTGTTCATGAAAACTGCCGCATACACACATCAATCTAGTGACTTTGTCGTTGAATTCGTTAAGAGTGGCAACATGCAGCGCAAAATTTACGCTTTCCGTCAAAAGTGTTCAAGGTGGAAGTCGTTGACGCCATTTCGTTTCTCGTTTCGCTGTTAGCGTCACGAAAGTTTTGTCCCTTTTTCTTTAATTTAATTCCGCCAAAACGTCGCAGTTACATGTAAGTAGTAATGTAATATTGCAGTGAAATATTCGGCACTACAAAAAGTCGTAAAGAAATATCCAAATTGTTTCTTCAAGAGATCCACATATCACCACTTACGAGCACGCCAAGGGCCGGTTGTTTTTAGATGTCTCTTGTACGTTATATTACTCATATTATAATACTATCTCTCTAAAGTGGAAGTCAGTAACTGATCATGGTATTGCTTATAATAATGATAATTCTGTTTGATCGAGTGAAAAAATGTTCCACTTAACGAAAAAATCTAGCTTCCATGGCCTTGAAAAGTATATAAGCGTCTTATGTTTGACGATAATGGACTGCTACAACTTTTCAAACGTTCTTTCTTTTTTCATTTATCTTACTTTCACTTTACACAATTTACAAATCTTTTAAGAACCAACTAATTATTAGTGACTTTGTAAAATAATCGTTTGTCCTAATTTTTTTAAAGAAATGCAACATTTTCCCCATTCGTAGCGTAAGACACCTGTTGTTAGTTAATGATAAATCGCATTAACTTTTATACATCTTAATAATATTCCTGAAATGCTGTAGTTTCTCCGTTTCAGGAATTTTCAAGGAAATATACATATGTAATGCTTGTATGTAATAATTTCTCTGAAAGGTACTGATTTTTAACACGTATGTAAGAATATCACATGTATATGATTTGGTTTTATTCACAACATTCAGTTCTGCTTATATATATATCGTTCCAAATTTCTCTAATTGTAGCTCAACATAGTATATAAAAAATTTATGTTCAGCTTTTTTAGAATTAAGCTTACAAAGCAAAAAATATTGATTTATAAAACAGAAATGAATCAGAGTTTGTTTAAATCACATTTTATTATTAACACTTGAAAAATGTCTTTTGAAATGTTTGTTGATTTGCCACAAGTGAGTTTTAAGCGCAAATAGTTATAGATGCAATAGTTTATTGTGTACAAAAGAACATATAACATTTGTTGGAAATTGATCACAATCTAACAAATTCTTGAATAATGCAATTACAGACAATTGCTCAGTATTAGCTCACTTCATACAAAGCAGTGGCGGATTTAAGAAAATAGGCCCAGGTGGCAAATGTTCTGAGGAGCCCATTTGGGTGGGAAAGGAAATGGGAGTTTACTAAAAACAGGTTAAGGGTAGTAGTACAGAAAAAAAAATATAGTGTTTGGTTAAAATCATTTTTTTTTGGTCATGGGGCCCTGCGGGGCCTTCTGTGCAGGGGCCTAGGCGGCAACTGCTCATCAGCCGCCCTGTTAAATCCGCCACTGATACAAAGTATTGTTATGTAACCAAGATTCAGATGTAGAACTGAATATTTTATGAAACTTACATTTTTTTATCTTTTGTCTGTATAAAACTTGTAATATTATCATCAATGTATAGTAACATTTTTTTCTTTCACTTACATTAAAATATAGCATAAATAGATGGGCACAAAATGTAATTGTTATACAGCAGATAATACTAATTCTAGATTTTACAGAAACTACTTTGGTAGTAGCTTATATTAATTGATGCGCAAGCTACTTATAATATAGCGTGCGTACACATTCAATTATTCCTTAAATGATTGAAAATACAAGTAAGTTGTTCGTACATAAAAGTTAACATTGCAGAAGGAATATAATATAAGACCTGAAATTTTTCATGCAATTTGTAGAGATTACAAGGTCATATTAATTTTTTTAAAAAATGAAACTATAGTTTTTATTATATGCATTTTATGGTACATTGTTGAGGGGTATTAGAAGCAGTCATTGAAATACATTAAACTTAATTATCATTTTCTCTAAATACTATTTTACAGTAGTTTTACTGTAAAAGGAAATGAGGAATAACTGAGATGAAAAGACATCGGCGAAACGTTCAGTCGTCATCCAGGATTGCTCGCGAGGCGTGCCATTGACCTTTGTTGTTTACGTTTCACCCGATTGACGTACCACGAGTCTCACTCGTGCTTTTCATCTTTGGCCTGATCGAGAAACAGTTCAGAGCAACTATTATGTTTGATATCTAAATTTGCATCCTTTTGGTTTATATTCTTGATGTTGCTGCTTACGTCTATATCAGAGTTGACTAAGTGGTGGCCCACGAGCCACCAGGAGCACCTTCACCTTGCTGAACGGCTCCCTCCGTACCTACCAGGCTTTGACATTCGCAGTGGAAAAGAGAAAGAGGGAAGGAGGAATTCGACTGTGATTGTCAGGTTGTGGTAGGTTTGGGGGAGCCATTCAGCATGGCAGTAAGGCGGAGGTGCCCCCGGTGGCTCACAAGCTACCAGTTAGTCAATCCGGATCTATATCTTCTAATCTTTCTAGTAACTACTGATTAACAATATCCTGATATTTAACCTTATATATATTCTTTCTTGGTGAAGTTGCCATTTCAACTAGACTATACATACTGAAAGTACTAAGCAGTAGCATACCTAATAATCTTTTGGGGTCACCGTGACACCACAAGAAACTTTGAAAGGGTTTACAATATAATGAACGCGACTAGGGTATTATAATATTTCATAGCACACCCCGTTTAATTATTTTATAGCCACACAGTGTATGCAGAATAAACTTTTAGGTATAGTTTCATGGTGGGGATTAGATGAATGGGTCGGGTAAATATGACCCCTCACACCAGCAGCTGATGGTTGTGAAAATAATGCCAAAATCTCCAAGTATTAATTTCATGAAAAAGTTTATGTCTGACATTATATTTTTCCCTTTAAATGTAATAAGATTTACATCATCGATTTTCTTATATTCTCAATAGTTTGAGAAATAATTGCGTGTATTTAAACACATTCAGTATGAAAAAGATTAAGAATTTATTAGAAACGAATGGTTTTAAAATACGTTTTTACAATTCATTGAGGTTTTGTAAATGAGTAATGTTGAAATGAAATGATTTAAAAGTAAAATCACAAACATATTAAGTAATAAATACTCCTTTCTTTTTTCAGAAAATGGTTTCCTCTAATCAACCGGTAAGAACAATGCTAATAGTAAATTGTATTTCTTATTTTCTTATGTTTAATAATATTATTGTTTATTTATCATGTATAATATATCCCCACTTTAAGTAAAGTATTCGCATAAGTTGAACTACATAATTTGTCTGTAGGTACGTAACAAGTTATGTTTTTCTCACATTTTTTTTTTTATGTACACTTCGTTAGAAGCTTCAAGTAATGTATAAAGTTTAGTGTTAATGTTAAGTATTTATTATTAATAAGCTCAATAACATTGCATTATCATAAGAATAGTGCGATGGTTGTAATAATAGCGAAAATTTGAGCAAGATAAAATCTCAAATAGACACCATACTGTTGACAAACAAGAGTATGGTCGATTTTAGAGGTACAGAGTAAATATAATTTCTTTTTTAATTTGTATTATGAATATGTATATAAATACAATAAAGAAATATTACTAATTGTATATTTCAATTTTGCAGAGGAAAACAAAAATATTTGTGGGTCGGTTACCAGAAAATTGTCGCAACGATGAGTTGCGACAATTATTTTTACGTTTTGGTGAAGTAACGGAATGCGATGTCATGAATCGATATGGGTTTGTCCACATGGCGCGTGAGGAAGATGCAGCTGCAGCGATCAAAGCGCTTCACAATTCCAACTTCAAGGGTGCAACCATCAATGTGGAACAGTCTACTGGCAAATCGCGCGGCGCGGGAGGAGGACGCAGGGATGGAGACAGAAGAGGTGGACCAATGAGAGGTGGTAGGGGAGGACGAGACGGTGGTAGAGACGCTCGTCCGGGACCATACAATGATAGAAGAGGTCAGTAGATATTTTCATACCATTCTATCTTCACAATACTATTTTCTCATTGCTAATAATTGCGTCACGTAAAAATCCAATTATTCTGTGAAGGCTTTCTTCTCAGAAAATAATATGCTTTTTATTCCACACTTAATAGAAATTCGTTTTTATTCTTGTTCCCAGTATAAAATGTGACATTGGTATCGTTTAGAACAGGCATGGGAATTAAGTGAACGCGGCGGCCGATTTTCGGAGACAACGCCACCTTTCTTCCGCCGCGCGTCTTGGCCCCCGAGACGGCCTAGGTGCTTGGAGCGCCTCAGGCCCGTGCCACGTGAACCGCGCGTGGCGCGTTGACAAAACAAAAACGCTTCGAAAATCGTGCTCTCTGGAACGATGTGGAAACCTATTAATACAATGTCGCCCCGATGCGTCACGTACGGTTCATATGGTACGGGCCTGAGGCACTCCAAGCACCTTGGCCGCCGTGGGGGCCAAGACGCGTGGCGGGAGAAAGGAGGCGTTGCCTTTGAAAATCGTCCGCCGCGTTCACTCAATTCCCAAGCCTGGTTTAGAAAATTAGTCTGTGCGGCTGACTTATTCAGAAATTAGTTCATATGGTGTAGTATAAAGCAGTAAATTGCAATGAGAATGTAGTGTAATTAAAGTAAATATGTGTTTATAATGCAGACTAAAAAACCAATTCTTTATTTCGGCATGCTTTGCAGTTCTTCCGATCCAACTCGTTGGTTACGATGGATCTGCTGCAGGTGGCGTCGCAACGGGGTACACCGATTACAATCGTGGCGCTGGAGACTTTAGTGGACGTGGAGCAGACTTCAGTACTGGCTACACCGATCGCGGAGCATACGGACAAAATGTGGGGAGCGCGGCAATGGGTTACACATCTACTGCGCCTGGAATGGGAGGTGGATACGGACCAGCAACCGGAGCTGTTGGAGGATATGGACCAACTGGAACAGCTGATTATGGGAGAACCGCTGACTATACCCGCGCTGCAGATTTTGGAGCTAGAACAGATTATGGTAATTACACTGGTAGATGTCTTTTTTTTACTCAACTCTTGTCACATTCATCAGGGCCGGCTTTAAGGGGGGGAGGGGCAGGCAGGGCGTCCGCCCGGGGCGCCGAATTTGTAGGGGCGTCGCTATATGCGTTTATTCATTTATATCCGTTCTGCTAATTGATTTTCGTGCTTTTGGAGGGGCGCCATGATAATTTTGCCCGAGGGTGCCAGGTATACTAAAGCCGCCCCTGACATTCATAATTAAGCCTCTACATTCAAATGCAGCTCCCTTTGTAATAAAGCAAAATTGTTTCCGAATTTGAATATCACTTCCAACAAAATATGCTAGAATTAGTACCCCCCATTTTTTTTTATAACAAGAGGGGAAATCTAATTCACCACAAAAATTTTGACAATTTTTTTGCGGCGAATCTAAAGTGAAAATGAGAAAATATGTATCCGAGAATTAACAATTTAAATAACGTTAATTTCTGATTCAGCATCTCTGAGATATTTGCAATTGTTACTGCGCATACTTCGATCTGTTTTTGTGTCGGATTATACAGCTATCTGTTTTAGAGAATTAGACATCAATTAAGTAAAAACCATACTTGATGCGTGGAGAATAATTTGAATAAATTAAGCTTAGCAGGGCCGCAATTAGAAGCGTGGTTAGTCTAATACAAAACTGTATCTGATTTGCAGTAGTTGGAGGTGGGATGACCGGAGACTTTAATCGTGGTGCACCGGGTCCTATGGATTATGGACGTACTGATAATTTTGGTGCAAATCGTACAGTTGATTATACAGCTAGAAATGATTATGATCGAAGCACAACTGGACCGATGAGAAACGGTGGTGGCGCTGTTGCCACTACTGGGTATGGAACAGGGTACACAGATGTAGGATATGATGAAAGTCACTGGTAAAGTAATCCATCTTACTCACTTACCAGCTTTAGATTTAGTTTCACGATTAAACCCGTCAAAAATGGTTACATATTACCACTTATATTTTCGCTAACATACTTGAATAGAATTAATTCAGCAGTATCGTTTCAAATATGTATTTAGTTATTGGAAACTTAAATTAACATTTCCCTATAAAATTTAAGAACTTGATGCTCCTTGTTCACAAATGTCTTGTGTATCACGTACGTGACAAAACTTCTCGAGTCTTCAACATAAGCATGTTGCAAAGAAGCTCCAAAAATTACTAAAGGAAATACGTACTGTAAAAGAACGAACCTTTTGCAGCCTTTAAAAGTACAAACGCGACAGTTACGAATTGAAATTTCATTTTTATTCTAACCTGGAATGCTTATGCTAATTTAATATTTGTATGAATGCCTTGAACCAGTTGAGGCATTGGGAGCAAAAACGGGTTAACCCATGTTGAAAAATAATAATTTTACCTATTTTATGTGACAGGAAAAGCCTATTGATTAACCCGTGTTTGCTCTCAATGCCTCAATTATGTTTGGGAAGCATTTTGGTGAATTATCCAGGATAGAATGAAAATAAGTTAACATATTCCAATTGTGTAAGACAGGGGCTATCCCCGGGCCCGCCCGGGGAAATGAGGGGCGGGCCCGGGGAGGGGGGTGTCAGGGAGCTTCAATGGCCTACGACAAGAGGGATGGTCCCTCTGTTAATGATATTCCTCCATTTAACAGGCCAATGAGTACTGGACCCAGCTACAGCACTGGGGCACCTAGTTACAGCACTGGTCCTGGACCACAAGCAGACATGTTTAGTAGGAGACCTGGCAGTGCAGTCCCTAGTGGTGGATATCCGCCTGTTGGTGGAGGGTAAGTGAAAAATCCATATACATATTAATTTGTGCTATTCTCTATGTGACAATAGGTCGCATGTTTAAAAATAAGCGTTGTTTAGAATATACAGTATCTTATTTCTTACCATTATATTTACTATAATTCAAATTTTTCCAGAATGCAAATATAGTTTGCGCCTTTGTTTATTCAAGATACTGGATACCTTAAGCCTATAGTGTGACTGGTAACCAAAAAGTGTGTCGAGATTGTTATACGCACGTGGAAAGTTCATGCCAAGGGAAATCGGATGGTACTATTTTATTTTGAAAATCAGACTGGAATGCCTTCAAAAGTACACTTAAAGTTCGTAATTGTAAGCTTGCCAGCAAAAAAAAAAACGGTAGCAAAGTCGCATCTGATCGGAATGACTTGGAAAGAATACTCGTGTGTGTCAGCGATATCCTTGAAGATCAAGTCGCGGAATGTGTTTTTTGCTGTTTAGTCAGGCTACACAGTAACAAGGAAAACATTTTGCGTGTTGGTTTTCAAAGACATTGTTGGCGCGCCTCCTGAAGTCTTTCCATTCAGATGCGAGGCTACTGTTTTCTTTGCTGATAAACTTGAAATTACGAAGTTTGAATCCGTTTTTTTTATAACTATTCCCATCTGACTTTCGGGATAAAAATGGTATCATTCAATTGTGCATGACGTGCGATTTCCAAAAGTGTATGTATAGCAATTACAACATATTCTTTGGTGCAAAAGTAATTTAGGCTTATTATTGCACTTTTTTCTAACTCGTACGTTCTAATGATCTCTATATATTCAAACTTCTCAAACAAATGTACCTTCAAAATATATTCCTTTATAAATCAAATTAGATAACTTTGTACAGTTAATGAGGGCGCTGTAGTGAAGTAGTAAATTCGGTTGTAAAATGGCGGCACTAATTGAGATAGAGAGACCGAGATCTGTATACGATATCCATTTTTTGGGTTCCGTGCACTTTCTAATGGTATTAATTCTTTGTCTGGCAACGAAAAGCTGGAAATAATTGCTCGATTTAGTTCCTAACCGTAGACGGTGCGTTAGCAATTTTCATTTTCTATGATTAATGTTTTCAATCAAATGACATATGTGTCCCTAGATCAATCGTATGGGCCGATACTATTCCTACCACATTAGCGTGAAAACACGGCAATAGCAGGGAACAGATGGGGAACTTTCGACGCGAAAAGTCGTCATTGCCAGTCAAAGAGTTAGTGGAAATTTAATCAAAATTTAAATAGTTTACACAGCCCGCAATGAGGGCCAAGTGTTCTATTCTCCCCATTTTTTTAAGCCGTTGGACTCGATACTGGAGACACGTTCACTTTTATGCCTAACTTATTTTATGACTTCACTATGCATACAGTAATACCGCTCAAAAGTACTTGATTTCTTGTTATATGTACGTTTCATAAAAAAAAAAGAAAGAAAATAGAATGTAAATAGATTGCCACCCATACACTAATAACTTATATTCAATTTTTCGCTTGAAAATTGTTTAATAGCGTCTTACTGTTAATAATATTACATTTTATTATTGGCTATATTGCGAGCAATTGTATTGTTGCAAAGGAAACGTTTGAACGACCAAAATCAACGATCACAAAAATGTTACTGGACAAAACGGTTACCCAATAAAATATGAACGCTCCTACAATTTTATTAATGTATATGTATATCTTACATAAAAATATTCTTACGTGTCAGAATATTTTTGAAATGCTGGAATTAAACACTATAGTGCCGAAGTTTACTTGTATAGTCTATTGCTCTCCTCCTCCACTTTTAAACACTCCTCGAAGTATGCGAACCTTCGATCACGTGCAGTTGACGCTTGACTTAAAACATCTCCCCTGCGACAGTTCTGGTCCTTTCGGATGCGTGTACAAAAAGACGCCTCCGGGTCGTTTCGATTACGCGGTACTCGTACTCAAATTCGCCGTCTCTTCAAAGATAGTAACCGAGGATTTTCGTACAACGCGTTATAGAAGGACGGTCGAGCTATCTGATTTTTACACGCTCTTGTTAGACAGACTGTAACAGCGAGGGATCCAGTTGTTTGGTTACTACTTAATACATAGAAAATCACACGACGAGAATGAATAAATTTTATATTTCTGCCACCTGAAATAACTGTTTGAACTCGTTAAGAAAATTCTTAATTAACCCCTGAAGAAGTAATTGTTCGAAGCAATAAGAGAGAGTAATGCTATAAGAAGTGCTGTGATGTGTGCATATTAATCCGAGTTACAGTATTTGAATAGAAAACTAATCAAATAGTGAGAGTGCAAATGGGCGATGAGGGGTCGTTTATGACCGCATTCTCAGTTGAGGAAGTAACCACGTAGGGTCAATTAATATTCCTTTAACACGGCGGGAGGCGCACCCCATATTGTAACGGGTTGTCGCTACCGGGTGAAAGATACCCAAAATTGAAACGTAAAAAACCACGGTTTCAGAACATTTTTTTTTAACTTTGTAATTTTTATGTTAAAGTACAGTGTTTTAAGAATCAAAGAAAATTTATGAAATATCTTGAAATCTTTATTAAAGTTCTTTAAAAAATTGTAACAAAAACTCGAGCAGTCTTCATATTTTCGCAACTAGCGCCTCTGTGGCAAATTTTACCCAGTAGCGCCTCCCGCCGAGTTAACTATACCAATTTATAATCCTTGACCGCACCACTTGAGAGTGTCTCAAGCCAGTTATTAGTACCTATATCCGTTCCACGTACTGTACTTTGAAAAGTGAACACTCTGGCGGACATTGACCTTTCATCGAATAACGTCTGTTCGTGGCAGGCTTTTTTAACCACTTAAGCGATCCTTTACATTCAATTCATTAGATATAAAAATGTTATTTCCTTAGTACTGAGGCATATTTTTACGTCTGTAGAAAGAAACTAGACTATGCCTAGATATAGGAACGGTTCGAGCTGCTGAAGTCTCAGAGGCATAGAAGAGCAGTTTGTTATTGGCCTGGCAAGCTAAATTAGTTAAAGCAGTTGCCCAGAAAATGAAAGATTCCGGTTCAAATCCCGGCCCTGCCATCCAACAGGCCGACTCCTTTTCTCTTAAAGTTTCAAACATTAAGTTTAAATGATTCTTAACAGTGTTGCGTCAGGCCAGTAGGGACGATCATAACTAATTTTACGAATAAAGTTTAAATTATTAATTACGATTGTAAAAATATGCTTAATGAAAGGATGACAATAAAAATGGCTAATTTTCAATCTCGATGAGAATTAAGAATTTGTATAGGGTGGATCGATGCAGATACATCTGTGGTTCGGTGGACATTTGTAAAGAAAACTTTCCGCAAAATTGTTCATAACATTGGAAACTGGTGTTAAATTTCGTTCACGTTAACTTGCTCTGCTCGATAAGAAGAGAAATGTTTAGAAACAACCATGTGCCGCAAAACGCACCGTTTCGACACAAGCAACTGTTAAAGTTTTCGCAAGAGTCAACATCACGAAGCAACTGCTCGCTGAACTGATCCGATAGCTACTCGTGAGTTACTCCCACCAACTCTTGGAACTGTCTTGAACGAGCAAAGCTTCGGGCGGGCCACCTGCACTTGATGCGCGAGTTAAGGTCTTTACACGCATATCCGAACGTTCCGTTCCGCCATATACCTCGAAGAATTCAAGTACTCGTTTTTATTACGATCATTAAAAATACTCAAAATTATGTGTCATGCTTGTAATTTTCATCAGGAAATCAGCAAGTATAGCGAGGTCGTAAATAAGGTCTTTAAGGCCCCGGCACCCAGTGCTGTACGTGGTGCACTGTTGTCAGGAATGCCAGTAGGAATTGAATCTCAGGGCCCTGAGTGAGGCCCGAGCCCCTTCTCTGCCCATAGATAGATCTGCCAGTTCGCTCGAAGCATGTAAACAGACTCGCCCCACTACTTTTACGACCTCGCTATATCTCGGCGGATACTATACGAAATATAAAATTTTTGAATTTTCATTATGGCCTATTGCTGTCTTTGTCTTTAGGACTCTAGCTCAGAGGTGCACAAAGAACCGCTCGGAGCCGGAGATCTCTTTACGATTCTGGGCGCCGGGTCGGAGCCGAGCGTGGAGCCGTGAGGGTGCGACATGTTTCGCGAGCGCGATACGGCGAGCCGGCAAAGAACAGGAAGCCAAGCCGACCCAAGCGAGCCCCACCTGATCAACCTCACTGCACGGGGCTCCGAGAGTATGGCGCATCGTTGGAGTTCACGTTAACAGCTACGCGCTCGGCTCTGTGACCCGGCACCCAGAATTGCAAAGAGGTCTTCGGCTCCAAACGGCTTTGTGCGCACCTCGGATCTACACGCTACTGCTTGTGTGAGTGGCTACACACGCTCTAATTTTTGCGCAAACTTTAATCAATTTTTGCGCCGAAACTGTGAATTTGCGGCACATGGTTTCTTTTGTACTCTTTTCTTCTCGTTAAGCACACCAAGTTGATTGAAAATAAAAATTTATTATCACGTAAATTCAACATTAATTTTCAGTGTTTTCAGTAATTTTGCGGCAACTTTTTTTCTTTCAAATGTCCACCGATCCGGAGGTGTAGATTTACCCCTGAAAGAAGTGACGATTACTTTTTATACAAATAGTTCATAATAAGTATCGAGGTCCATTTCGTTATCTTTAGATGAAAGTCAATTTGCTGCATAATCGTTAAGAAAGTTCGCAGACAAGCTTACGGTAAGTTGCTGTGGAGTAAAATCAAAATACAATGAAAAGAAATTCCTGAGCCCTTATCTGGCAAGGTAGAAACTTTGTTACTTAACTGCTAACGTGGGGTCTAGCATACGCCAATTATTGTTAAATTTTTATTTGCACAATAAACTTTTAACTGTTTCTTCGGAACAAGGCATTGAAGTCTTTTCAGAAAGTCAGTATATTGCTACAAGCGATGCGAATAAAATCTTGTTTGTAAAGAAAATAAAAATACAGTTAGTTGTTTCGTATTCTCGCGTGAAAAAAAACGCCGAACTAAACAAGTATCTGGAACATCAGCATGGGGTGCGTGAGACCCTACCTCGCCATCTGGGGGTGGTTAAGAACGAGGTTAAAAATTGGCCATTTCTTACTATCGTCCTTTATCCTCATATATGTATTAAATGCCCATACTATTATGAAAAGAAATTTACATAAAGAAAATTACAAGGCTACTTAAATTTTGTTATAGTTATACTGAAGGATACGACAGACCAGATGCTTATGGTCCTCCGCGTGGTGGTGGACGGTAAGTCTTATTCTTTCTCTTGTTTATAACATATTACACTTTTTACACCACTGCGTTTTTCAAAGTGACACTTATCACACAGCGTTGAAGAGCGATATTAACTTGTGCGAGTGATTGTGTTCGTTCATCATGCGACCACGCTCTTTTTGCGCAATGTTTTTCATTCGGTTTGACACTGACCCCTCAGTGTACTCATGTTTTTAATGCGGATCGAAAATAGGTTGACATTTCCTGTAAAAGTATAAGGTGTGACACTTAGCGCGACGGTGAACATGTCTCTTGATCGTAGAAAGCGTGTACTTGTGTGTGCAACCACACACGATCGATTGCTGTCGTCGCGGAAATATGACGAGACCGTCTTGCGACTTTGCTAATGTTGAGTGTAAAAGAGAACAGAGGTAGTTCGTCATTACGATTGGATTCTCTGATGCTTAATGCTATTATAAATTTACATTGATACTCAGTATCCACTGTTCATTAATTTTCCGCATACTTTTATACGATTACCCAGTACTATCTTCTTTTACATATTTTACATTTCTTTTTTGCATCTTTTTTTAGGAATTGGAACTATTCTATAGGGTGAGACCGAAAGAGTTCGGTGGTCACAAGATAAGAAGGACCACTCTAACATACAGGGCGTTCACATAGTTACTAACCAGCGTTTCTCTGGTAAATATTAAGTAGGTAAATGGAAAAATGAAACAGGGAAAGGTTTTACTATTTTTTATAACCAACATAATAGCGTATGCAAAATTTTTATGTCAGCAATATTCTTCGAGAACCGAGGGTGGCCTTCAGTTTTTTACATGAAATGCTACATATTTTTACGTAGTATATGAAAGCGCGTGTCAAGACAAATTCAATCATGTACGATACAATGGCCTTCAATGTCATACATGGTCAGGAATGAAAGAAACAGTCCGAGTACTTCGTACCATTGAATTTACTAGTATTTCTTATTGATAAGGCTACGTAGCAAGTTTAATGCGACTTCCACGTGCAAATGTGTATTTCTCAGCTCTATGGATTATATTTTTGCTGGCTTCTGCTAATGCCCGGGATATCGATGCACACGCTTCCGTTATTCTTCTTTGTAAATCGTTTACATCTCTGGCCGGTGTATAGTAAATGATATCTTTAACAGTGCCGCATAAAAAGAAATCCAGAGATGATAAATCTGGAGATATTGGAGGCCATTTCACAGGTCTGTACATTCCAGTGCATTATCAATAAGAAATACTATTTAGTAAATATTTACTTTGTTCATTCCTGACCTTGTATGACCTTGAAGGCCATTGTATCACACATGGTTGTATATAAAAAAATATTCCATGCAAAAAATGGAAGGTCACCCTCGTTTCTAAAAAAATATTGCAAACATAAAAAATTTACATACGGCATTGTGTTGGTTACAAAAAGCAGTAAAACTTTCTCTTATTTCATCTTTTGGTATACTTATTATTTACTAGCAAAACCTTGGCAAGTAACTGCGTGAACACGTTGTATACATGTACAAATAGATTCTCAGATTAGTCCAGCACGAAATACATGTTTTCATAGTTGATTCTAGAATTATAATTTTCTAGCATTAACAAATTAAAATTCATTCTACTTGTGCACCAATAATTATGTTCAGATGCTCAATTAATTTTATAGCATTAACAAATTAAAATTTATTCTACTTGTGCACCAATAATTATGTTCAGATGCTCAATTATAAGCTATTTCAAAAACTACATGGCATATTGGTTTTTGGAATATTTCTCGTTTTATTTCTGCAATTCTGTAAAATATGAAAGAGTGTTTCGAATAAATATCACTGCGTGCATATTTATGCACAAAACTAAGTTCTACATGAAGTTGCAAAATTGTATATCACTCTGCTAATTAGGAGAAACACCACAGTGTTATATCTGCCGTCTTGGAATGATCCGGTACTGATACCGTATATTAAATTTGTAATATTTTGTGGAATATTTCTGTTGCATAGAATTTCTGAAAAAAATTATTTAAAGAATTAATAAGTCCTTTTTAAAACGAGCGATGATTTGCAGAGATTTCAGAATATTTAAAATCACCAATCTGTTTATTGGTAGCTACATTTCTGTAGGAAAATAAAGCGTTGTAATTGCATTTTCTATTGCTAATAGGTAGGGTTGCCATACGTCCCGTATTTTACTGTTCCCCTGGCCGTGTTTCCCTAGTAAAAGAGTAAAGTATTTCCAGAGCAAAATAAACCATTACCCACCCCCTTTTTTCATGTTTCATTTATTTAGCACTTAAACGTTCCGCATCAGTGCTTGGCAATTATGGCAACCCTACTGATAGGCATTATAGGGGTGATATCATTTTATTCGTCTTACAGCATACAATCATAGAATTGTTCGTTGAGGGAGATACATTAAGGCATACAAAACTTCTCATTGAACGATAAAGAAAGAATATCTTTCCTTATATTCGTATATGAGACGGCAATATCTGTCATGAAAATACTACCTCTCTTCTTTTGTGTACTCTGCGGTAAAAGTCCGTGAATTCAGCGCCTACGGAATTCGAGCTACCTGCGACTAATCGGGCGATAGTTTGGTAGATGATGCCAAATAAACCGTAATGCGTTACGACACACTGCGCCGCTGAACGACACGTATTCTAAAGATATACATATGCGTGCCTATCGGTCTCCGTGCCAATTATCCGTACGTATTCTCTTCCTCTTGGAACAAAATCGCGCTGGGAATAATGCGTATCGTGTTTCAAGATGTATGCCCCGAAGGGAAACCGGGTACGCTCACAAGCCAATAATTGCGTTGCGACATTTTCGATTGCGCCCGTTGCAAAGAGCATTACAACAACTGATCGAACAGGCAGCGGAAAATTTTCAACCATTACTGGAAAATTTTACATTCGTATGGTCGAGCACACATCGTGGATCGAGAAAATATTAACGAACGCTTGGAGCGTATTTTACACGCTTTTGCAAGAATAGCGAAAGGTGCCTGAATGCGGTGGTAAAATAACTTCAAAAAACATGTGACAACTTATCAGACCTGGGCGTGATTGGTGTTTACTGTTTACATTGGAAATACGATTTACATGGATTGTTCCGTTCTTTCAAATTTAGAGACATTTTGTTAAAACAATGAAATCTAAGAAGTCTTTGAACCTGTTTCATATGAAAAATAGTTTTTCTTTTTTTTAAGTTTTATGTGTATTTGATTGATAATTTTTAAAAAGTTTAGTCACACTGCAGGGCACGTTACGTGCAGCTAAACAGTATCTCACCGGGGATATTACGGTAACTGTCGCACGCCGATTTTGATGAAACTTTGCATAATTGTTCACTAGCGCGGCCTAAGGATTTGGGCGTATTTGATATTGGTACTGCTTTTCGACCTTAAGAGGAGAAGACCGTATAAATTGGACGAGAAATAGAAGGAAAATTTTTTCATAAATCGCTTCTAAAACATTTCAGAAATATATTCTCAAAGTTATAGGCCGAAATTCAACTCCGTATTGATAATAACATTTTATAAATCAATTGAAAAATTGAAAAAAAATCCATAAACCGCTTCTGAAACGTTTCAAAAATATATACTCAATGTTATAGGTCGAAATTCAACTGCGTATCGATACTATAGCCTATAGTCCGGGAGCCGGTGAACATTTTTAGTGTCTCATCATCGGGCGGTCTGCCAGTTGGGTCCGGGGACAGGGCCCGAGGACACGCCCTGGAACATGTTTGGGAGAGTCCCCGAGTCTGGCAACGCTTCGTGGGGACCTAAGTGGGACCTAAGTAGACCACCAAACATGTTTATATAAAAAAAATATATATCGACTCAGCGACGAGGCTGAAATTTGGTGGAATAATTGTTTATGTTGTAAAACAAATACAAAAAATAGTCTGGCAGCCTATAAGCGGTGACAAGACCTTGCTAGACGTTTGCAAATGAATCGAGCGTGTAGTCAAATCTCTCGTCGCGGCATTGAATTTAATATTAACTTTTATAAAAGATCGACGTTTAATACGAATGCTGAAGAGGATATGATGACTTTACAATTTTATTATATTATAATAAAAAAAAGATGTATTAATAACTATTTTACAGTAACATAAATTAAAATTTAAAAAATCTATTACGACGTCACTTAAGTTTGATCTTGTTCAGTGTCAGAATCATTATCTGAACTATGATATATTTCATTCCTGAAGTCATTGCTATCTGTAAGATCTTCCTGGTCAATCAAAACTTCACTTACGCAAGTTGGAAGTTGGTCACCTTCAAACCAAGCGAATTGTTATTTACTATAAACTTCTTCCCAGCCATGTTCGATTCGAGATAAATCGGTAGGGTATTTTAAATGGGCGTTTCTCCGAATACTCGTAATATACGAAGCCCGATGTTGATAGTTTACTTTCGTCGTAATAGAATTTTTTAATTTTAATTTATATTACTCTAATATAGTTTATTAATCATTATTATTATAATATACTAAAATTCTAAAGTAATCATATCCTCTTCACAATTGATGGTAAAAATCTTTTATAAAAATTAATATTAAATTCAATGTCTTATCACCGCTTATAAGCTGCCAGACTATTTTTTGTATCTGTTTTACAACATAAACAATTATTCTATCAAATTTCAGTCTCGTCGCTGAGTCGATTTTTTTTAAACATGTTTGGGGACCTTAGTGGTCTGGCAGACCCCCAAACATGTTTAAAAAAAAAATCGACTCAGCGACGAGACTGAAATTTAATAGAATAATTGTTGTCTTATCTTATTTTGTATTAAGTTGTAAATTAATGAGGGGAGTTTCAGCCTTGTCGCGACGAGTCGGGGACGCTCACAACCTTGACATGTTCGAGGGCGTGTCCTCGGGCCCTGTCCCCGGTCCCAACTGTCAAACCACCCTTCCGTTGACTTTCAGTATAAGGTTGATTCGACAAATGATAGAAAAATCCCGTCGCGATGAGACACTAAAAATGTTCACTGGCTCTCGGACTACTAGTGAGTCAGCGCGCTTCCGAGCGGCGAGCATACCAAAAACGCATTACAATCGCGTTTTTCTCGAAACCACGTTTTCAAAATTAGCGCCGGGGATAACTGAAAAATTAATTGACCAATCAACTTCAAATTTTGCACACATTTAAGTTTATAATATTCATCAGAATATGAACCAGAAAGTTTAACCAAATGATCAATTTTAACCACTGGTTTTAAACAAAACGCGATTTTTTGGCGAAAATCTCACCTAATTGTTTGAAGTTGCGCCATTTTTAAAATATGCAATTTTTTTACCCCACTTGCGGTTCGTATTCCTGCAATTGGCAGATAAATTTAAAAAAAATTATTTGTCTGTTTCACGTAACTACCAGAGACGCTACAACCGGCGCCGGTTTGCATCTCGAAAAAAAAAACTCATTTCAGACACTGCTCTATTTCTTTCGCGTTTATTACAATTTCACTGCCATAATTTTTTTTTCCACTTGTTATAATGTTGAATAAAGTACCCTTAAAGTGGCGAAAGGATTAGCGCATTGGTATCTTCGCAGAAAATTCCTAAAAATTCATACAAAAGTAAGCTGTTTATATGGGCTTCTCCCCTTAACGAAGAAACCACCCTTTTTATTCGAGCCATTCTTATTTGCGCGTAGCTCTTAAATTTCAAAAGCTCTTAAAAGATGTTTAAGACAAAAATGTTAC
Source organism: Andrena cerasifolii (assembly GCF_050908995.1). Classification (NCBI taxonomy): domain Eukaryota; kingdom Metazoa; phylum Arthropoda; class Insecta; order Hymenoptera; family Andrenidae; genus Andrena; species Andrena cerasifolii. The sequence continues at coordinate 9,113,778 of NC_135119.1, read as the reverse complement.
TGTTTAAAAGGCCTATAATTCTTACCCATCCTCCTTTTTTTAGAAACTTTAATATTTTCTTTAGACGAATGAAGATGTAGTTTTATTTTGACATCACGACGGTGTATGACAATGTATAACTACTATAATTATTAGAGCAGGGTGCTTTCGGTGCACTCCAGAAAATATGACTGTGAGAACACACCAAACCCACTCGAACTGTATTAACATTACACAAAGTTTTAGCTAAATTATCGTGGACTAAAGTATTCTCATGAAACTGAACACTATTATATACAAATGAATCTATTCTGTTTCCTGATAAACTACGTACGTCACATACGACGTAAATGTACGTATGTGCTGTGTGAAGGGAAAGGCAAAGGCAAATTACCATCGCGAAAGCAAGTACGTTAAAAATACTTTACCCAGGTCTGGAAGTTGTGTCATTCGGCAAATGTGTGTTATATGCGTTGCGAGATTAGGAACCGAGAAATTAGGTTTCCGTCGTGCATTCCGTATTTGAGCGATAGGAACAACCGTCGTCGAAAGACAGGAAGGAAGGAAGAAAGAAAGAAAGAAAGAAAGAAAGAATTTTCCGTCGAACGAATTCGCGCACACGAGTGTTGCATCTTATACTTTCCAGCTTGTTGCGCCGCAAGGCGATGAAAAGATTAATTCTGCGATTTTTCATTTTTTGACCTTTTAGCTTCCCAGGTCCGGCAGATGCGATGCCACCGAGGTACTAAAAGCGTACTAAAGCAAATATGCTAAGAGCATGCGAAAGGCTCCCTTAAAAAATGCCTCTTTAGTGGTGGTCATTCGCTTACGGATTCGAATACCTAGGAACTGCCCTGCGTCCGACATACAGAGTCCATACCATTACATACGATACTATGTATAATGATAGATACGATAGATCTAATGTTTAACACTAACTTAAGGTACGGTAAGAATAAGAAGTATCAATGAGTAAACATAATCATTTATGAAACGCAACTAAGATTCTTTGGAGGGAAAAAAAAAAAACAGAAGAAGCAAGATGAAGATCGAGTCCCCCTCGCCGCCCATGAAAATTGTAATGTGGAACCGAGCAAGTTTATTTCTCGTTATTTTCTTTCCAGCAGATAGTGGGTATTCTTTTTGCGCGATTTTGTGTTCGTAGCTTTCTCCTGGTATTTCCTATAATTTTTCTCTCGTAGTGGTACAGCCCGACTTTTAAACGGTGTGGGTTGCATTGTCTTTTATCTACATTAAGTCACATAATAATTACACACTAGGATAAATGATTTCGTTATAAGTTTATAATATCTAGATCAGCAAGTTGGTGACTTAGGCTATTACACTAAAACAAAAAAAAAAAAAACGAAAAAAAAAGAAAAAAAAACATGCTGTATAATCTTTTTTTACACGTAAGAACTTGAATAATGTTTTAAATGTTCATTAATAAAGCAACAAAACGTGTTTGCAGAAGTTATCAATGTACCTTGACGGAATGAAAAATAAAATTCAAACGAATGCTTAGCTAAATATTCTAACGTATATTCACCTCATTACAATCTCCGTGCACCGCCCTACGATTCGCCGTAGACGTTCCATCCAAGGCATGCACACGTAATTATTCGAAGATCTCTTACCCTTTTTTGCTTTTACGTACTGATTATACTTTTTATTTGTGCTTCCCAAGCAAGAAACTGCTACTAAATCTCTCCGTTGAAATGTACGACGCTGATTAGTCATTACGCAGACGGGGATCGTCGAAGATGATTGAATTTAAACGCAAGATCAGGTGAAATGTGATTTAATCGGTCGTGCTCTATCCTCTGCCGTTCTCCAGCGAACCAGCTAGGAATAATCAGCGCGCGTCCAAATGTGGTACACACGTAATAATTATTTGAGTGACGTTTTGCATTACAACATCGCTTTGTCTTATTTCATTTCTTACAACATTGAGGCTGATATACCTGAGAGATATATATATATCCATTATACCTGCGGATTCAAATCATTCAGATCAAGGTCAATTGGTTTATAATATTGCTGGATTATAGGCGCATACGTCCGCATATTCTTCCTCTGGATTCCAGATTAAAGAAAATTTACTTCAAGTACTTCTTGCTGTGATTCCACTCTGTGAGTTCGTTCACTGCGCCGCTCGAATACGCCAGGATGCAACCAAGTTTCTAATACACTGGTTGTCCAATTAAAAGTCCAATAAGTCGATGAACTGAACGGTTGCCTAAGTGGAGATGTAAGAGTGCTAAATAGCAAGCAAGGAACAGAGAAAATGCTCTATGATTATCAGAACCATTATTCAAATAGTACCAGTAAAGGTGTTACAGCACCAACAGCTATCAAACTATACTTGCTATTTAGTAAATCTAATTACTGTTTACTATCTAAGCACAAACGTTCCGCGTGGATAATAAAAGACTGAAACCAGTCGTGAAATGTTGCGTAGGAATATTATAAACCTGTTGGCTTTACTCGCGATCATGTTATATTGGTTTTTATTTTTGAGAGTAATTAGGAGAGTGAAATTCTATTCTGTTCATCTACCAGTACTTTGAGGGGGCGAGAATGTTTAGACTTTTAAATAAGACATGGTAGAACACGCACCCGTGCGACGAAAAGCAAGGCGCAATGCAGAACGTCATTTGGAGTATGATGGTATCTACATGACTTGTACTCAGACAGCGTGATCTTGAATTATGCGACGAACCGCGTAAGCGCAGCGCACTCTAATCCTGGTGGCATATCAACATCGAATTATTGAAGAAACGATATCAAGTCGCTTTCCTATGCGTGTGGCCTGTAGATGCGACACTCTGGTGATTAATGCAAGCTTCGATATGCGGATACCGTGCTACAAATTGCGTTTGCGCTCAAAGCTGGCGGTGCTTTGAATTTAAACAGAAGGTATGTTCAACGCGTGCGCCCTTTACTATTTGCTCGTTAAAGCAAACAAATTAAAAAAAAAAAAGTACATAAGCAAATGAACAAAAGAAAAAGCAGAACGCGCTTCGCGCGCATTGTGCCTATATCAATTATTGCGAGCACTAAAGATTTATAATAGAAACTACAGAGAAAAAAGAAACGTTATAATCGTCGATTGTGAAAATACCGTTGCGAAGATGCTGCGACAGCGATTGCTTTTAGTGTTTAATACGCGTCAGTTCTAATTCCATCTCTTAATGAACAACCGATATGATCCTTTTTATTTGGACAGATGGTTCGTTTGAAGGTGTGGCAAGGTTCGATTTATTTTGCTTGTAATAGCGCCGTTACGGAATCTCACTTCTCGTCTCGCTGTGTCTAGCTAAATTTTCTATTCCGCAGTGTCCAATTCGGTTCCCTTCGATACCATGGTGTAGAAGCTATTTTTGGTTATTGCTTCGTTACATTTTTAAATGCAGTGCAAAGAGAAAACTGAGGCTTTATATATATTATATGGGCAATATATGTATACATCGCTGGTACTATTATTTACGATATTTACATGATCGCTATTGTAGCATTATTAATTACATGAAAATTAAAGGAACTCCTCGGCAGCTTATTTTTGTAACAGTTCGGCAAGAATATCTGCGTAATTCTCGATTATGTGGATGTCGGTTAAGAATTATATTCTCGATTAATTGCTGGCACTTATATTAGTCGCACTGGAAGACATGAAACGAGACAAACCAACGTATTGCATTCTCGAAATCACGACAGTTTCCAACGTATAACGGGATGGAATTAGAACCAAATCAATGCGAATACATTCTTTACATGAACTAACGATATATTGAGAGTACAGAATTTCACATAGTTTAAGATTTTATAATAATGTACATGCTCATACCTATCGTGAGCTTTGGATGAACACTATGCACCAAATAATACAATTTTTTTAATAGATTACAAGCGGGATGAGGACACGCTGGGGCAGTGAGATGAACTCAGATTGGGAGTATGAGTCCTAATATTACCAAGAACGTCCTTCCTGTACTCAGGTCGGGGGATCTCGTCGGTGAAGAAACATACTTGCAGCGGCATTGAAAGAAGAAAACGCAGCGGCAGGAGTAGAAAAGGGATCCCGGTAATAGCTGCATGTTCTAAAAGTGTAAGAATTAACGATGGTTAGTCCCATTATTCATTCTATCATTCGTCTAACATTTTTCACAGTAATACGTAAACGTGATACATTACTGTACTTCACTAATAAAACTTCTTTGAATATAACAGATCAATTCCTACATGTTACCAAATACGAGTTAATGAAATTGTAATTTATTTCTGTGGGTGAACTGAAAGTAAATGAATGTCTTTCGAATAAACATGACAATTTTAATGTAATAGACAAAAAACGGCTGCTGATACATACGAATTAACTGGGTGAGGTCAGCATTCATAAAATGAAATTTCTCGGTGTCACGAGTCTCTTTATGAAATGTATTTAAATTTCAATTAACGTGATGGTTTCATAAGAGTTACTGTAATATTCTCGTGTAAGAAGCATATTCAGTATTTCGAGTACTTTATTTCTTGTAAAATAATTAAACGAATTGGTAATAAATGAATTTTTACATAATAAAATGTATTGTCTTTCTTGTGTATTTACACTTGTAAATGTAACATATACAACATTTATAAAAATTAACTAGAATTGTTGTTGGGTTAGGTCTGGGTTATTCTTCGGAAAGTATGTTTAAGTAAATTATATAAAGAAAAGTCCCAAAATGCGCTAAATTCGAAATATTGGCACCAAGTTGACCCCATCATTGGAACTGATAACCCTGACATCCTTCCTGACCCATCAATGGCATTTTTTCAACAGATAATCAATAAACAGACAAGTTGGTACTTATAAATCTGATTATTTATTATAAAAAATATGTCATTAGCCAAGAGTGAGTAGTAAAATTCTTCTGCAGGTATAAATGACATCATTGCGATGGGTACGAAAGCTGTCGATGTTGTTTTTTAGACCTAATTGAAATAATATGGGCTGTGGTGCGGTCGGTCGACGATAATAGCAGAGCGCGCGGCTCGCCTACCTGAGACGGGGTGCAATGCTGTTTTTAACATGCCACTGCAACGTTAATTTTAAAATCTACATCTTAAAAAGAAGCCTCCAGTAAAATCTCGTTATGGGCTCATCTCAGCTATGCGTTAAGCGTTCGTTGCTATCGCCACCACTTCTTGGAATCCTTCAGTTGAGAGTGAGAGAACCCGAGAGCGAGCAAGAAAGGACGAAACAGAGGACATATGATCAGGGCCGGCGCGAGGATGTACGAGATTTTCATTGTCATTTTGTTTATATGGGTGTTGGATTTCTTTATTATTAAGCGTGCGATATAGTTGTTAGCGCCCCTTTCGGCTGGCGCCCTTATGTGGCACATAACTTGCATAATAGGTTTCGCCGGCCCTGCGTATGATACTTTGTCTCGCTTTGTCTTTCACGTCCTCATGCTCTGTCTCTCTCTCTCACGCCATCGGCGGCTCGGAATCGTCGACGCTATGCGTTAAGCATTCGCCGCCAGCCCCGGAAAATGTTCCTTTTGTGCCTCGTTTACACAACGGTCAAAGATCAAACGTTATGCAAACATGTGCCGGCAGGATGTATGCAAATGGAAATTAAATTTTGCATAAATGGAGTATGGATGGGCTGTGTTGAATAAGACAAAAAATTACAATTGTATTAAAAATTTTGCTTATTTATTCAACTTATTAACTACTGCACATCTGCATTGTGTAAAATTTGAAATAACGAAAGAATATATAATAAATTAATAGCGATAGAATAAATTAATGAATTGGTAAGATTTTACATAACAAAGCGTTTGTTTGTAGTAGAATTTATCGGTATACTGTTTTCTGGACCAAGCAAAGAAATGCAAATGTTTTATTAATATATGAAACAGTATTTCGTTAATATCAATTACAGAAGATTCTATATTTTTATAAATACTATACACTTACTCTTCTACGCGAGTGCAAACATATTAAAAAAACATCCAAAACACATGTATTCATTCGCATATTTACAATGCAATAGATATCTCTCGTACGATACCAAATAAAATAAATAGTTAAAATCTAGCTTTTAAATATGTTACTTTGCATTCGGAGCTACAGTCTTCCTGGCATTATTGAAATGCTTTTTTCCCCGGATTATCGGGAAAGACCTACCCACCCCACAGTTTTGCTTCCTCGCTGCGAGCGGGAGCCTGCGGTCCCGGGTAAGCCGCCCGTTAACTACCGAGAGCAATGAAACCATTGGGCCAGGTAAAATACCCGGTACAGAAAAATATAATGTTCATGTTTTTGATAAATGTTCATGAAAGTATTACCAATGGCTTTTTTAAGATTTCTCGATGGAACTGAGTTCAAACTCGGCCCATTTTTAGCGAACGTCACTACGTTTACTAATAGCGAATTCGGTATCTCGCACTGACTCTGTGCTGGTACCAGAAAATGACTTGGATTCGTTGATTCTTATAGAGCTATCTTCGTCTCTATCAGAAACAACTAATCCAACTCATTTTCTGGCATCAGCACAGAGTCAGTGCGAGTCTGATTTTCGAGAGTTGAGACCTGAGGCGGGTTCCTCGGACGGAGCGTGGTTAAGGATGAACCAATGGTATGCTACGCCGCACGCAATTCGTAGCGTACCAACTACTGTCGTTTGCAGAAAAGAAGGCGCCCGGACGCTGAGCGGGGCAAGGTCTGACTTAGGCTCCCACCGCCTGTGTACAGTTCGCCTACTTTGTACTGGTCGACGGTGTCGCGTCGGCCAATGCGAGCAAAGTAGCCCCCTTGCCCTGCTTAGCGTCCGGGCGCCTTCTTTTCTGCAAACGACAGTACCGAGGATTCCCCGGTCCCGAATCTTTCTCGATAATCCGGGGAAGACTGTGCCTTGTAGACGACAGTTACAAATTCGTAATTAGTAACTATCTGTCTTTCTTTGCTACGTCATTGTGTCGTAACACTCAAGATTTTCATGCAGCTGGAAAGCAGTGTTTATGTAACAGTTACATCATATCGAAATGGCAGTAGCTCTTACAGCTGCACTTAACAAAGGGTTTGGGTCTGGTTCTTCCGTTAAAATATTAACCTTCACCCATTCCCGTCGTTTGTTACTTTGCCGCAACGCGTCGATAACTGCCTGTACATATAAACCATCTTCAAAAGTTGACGCTGAGAACACTGGTTCTTTTATCCAACCTTTTTTATCCTCCACAGATTGAAATGCTTCTCTGAGCGCAGCAATCATATTTCTTAATCCCTTGATGTATGGTCTTGGAATGGAATCAGCAATAGGAAATGATACATCTTGCAAACTGTCCGTATCACGATACAACGTTTCTTCTTGCCCGTTACGGCAACCGTGTAGATCTCCGCCACGCGCAAGAAGATGATTACCCCCTCCGCATATTAATACCTCTTGGGACAGCTGCCCTTGCAAATGGTTGCTTAACGTTGCCGTCACCAAAGTGCCGCCGCTCAGTTCCATTTGAAAGTTACAGAAATCTGGCGACGTCACATGCCTTATTCCATTTATATGTTTTGTAGTCTGAGTGAAAGTACGAACTACCGCGTGTACTCTGGAGGCCCGTTGACCGATCAAATGAAAAATTAAGTCTATCACGTGGCTTCCTACCAGTGCTAAAATGCCTCCTCCCATCGTATCGTCGCATAACCAATCGTATCCTGTAAAAATACATAAAATTGTACGCAGATCAGCGTTAGTATCTCTCTAAGAAGAGTAATCGTTCAATTCGAAATTAACTTACCATTGTGCAACAAACTACCCATATGTACTCTAATTTCTATGACATTCACAGGGCCGTTCAAATACCCTCCCTCTAGAGCTTTCTTCATATGAACGAACGCTGGTAGGAATCTTAAGCTATGGTTGACGATACTTATCAAAGAAGGGTAATATTGCGCAGCTCGCACCATTTTTAAAGCTTCGCTTTGGCTCAAGCCAGCAGGTTTGTCGCAAACAACATGCTTCCCTATTCCCAAAGCTTTCACCGCAATTTGCGCGTGTAAGCTGGGAGAACACATAATAAATATCAAATCGACGTCTTTTCTAAGAAGTACGTCATCTATTCGACTGGTATGAAATGGTATTTCAAGATCAGTCGCGACTTCCGACACTTCCGCCAACGTGCGGCCCCAAATAGCTTCGATTCTGAAACCTTTTTCTCTCAGAAAAGGAATAATTATCCTCACGATACTTCCCGTACCAAATACTCCAATACCAGGCAACGTCATAGTGTGTTGTTAATGTTTCTCCCTACGACTTTGGTCTTTATCAAACAATAGTCAGTTTTATTCGTTTAAGTTTCAATTATGAAGGCATTCTAATAATTTACAAAATATTTACTTCTTCTAATCATCATTGATACTCTGTATTTACCAACTTTCATAACACTGACCACACTGACAATCATTCGTAATCATCGCCCCTGTAACAAAACAGAAACACTAATAGCGAATTCGGTATCTCGCACTGACTCTGTGCTGATGCCAGAAAATGAGTTGGATTAGTTGTTTCTGATAGAGACGAAGATAGCTCTATAAGAATCAACCAATCCAAGGCATTGTTTGGCACCAGTGCAGAGTCAGTGCGAGTTACCGAATTCGCTATTGGCATTTTCTTATTTCCGCTACGCCATCTGGTGGCGAAAATTAAAGCAGTCTAATCGGGTTAGTTGTCACCTGTTATTGGCAGTATTGGGAATTTCGACTGTTTGATGATCGATTTTGTAAAATTTGACAGACTATTTAATGACAAAAACATTTTTGCAATATTTCAATACTTGTGTGACACCAGTCCTGTAACGCGATTGACTCGATTACAGAGCTTACTTTAGTAGATGGCGCTCTCACAATATTTCCCAATAAGCTGCACACAGGGTGAAGAGCAGTGAACGGCGGAAAATACAGGAATAATTAAACTATTTCGCGGAGGGGGAATAACCAATCAGCGACTATGAATACCGGCCCTCGTTGTTGCGACTTGCGATCCTCGCCTTAGCGGCATTTAGCGTAAGTTCTTAAAGCGCGAAGTTCGAACTTTAAAGAGTTATGGATGAAGTTTATTACATTTGAAATTTGTCTTCGCTTCCTCCCTTATCGCTCGAAAACAATGTATTAATTTTAAAAAGAGGAACGAACGTACGAAGAAGCCTGTTTCTTCGCCTCGCAATTCATCACTGTCGTTGTAAAAGCACGGACGTATTACAATAAAGCCCAACCTTTGATCAATCTTTAAATATCTTTGTTCTTTTCTTAATAGTTCCGGTTAATATTCAATAGTTAAATTTAGTTCAGTTCAATAATCTTTATTTCCACCGAACTCAGCGGTTCTAGTGCCATGCAACTTTGCCAAATTTCCGAAGGGTAGCCAATTCCGGCGCCTAGTGTACCTTGCTTTATTTAAAACACCCGCACTTCCACGAGCAGAGCGGTTCAGCGCTCCACGGGCACCAACCCGCGTTCGCATTTCAATATCTCCATTAGGAAGATAAGCATCACTTGGCGGGTACTGGGGAAAGATGGGTGACTACCTTTCTCCCGGTTGCGCCGCTGCTGCTGGGACCCGAAGGAGAGAGAGAGGAGGAAAAAGATAAAGGACTAATAGTTCGTTGAGCAATATAAAGCGATATAGGCTGTGAAACGCCATTCTGTTTAACAGGAAAACCAAAAATACAAATACAAATACATTAAAATACGTAACAACGCTCAAAACTAGCGTCGAACGTCAGCATGAAATCACACCTTAAGCTTTCATTTTAGTTTTTTCCCCCATTGATTTTCCGACGGGACTCGAAATAAGCCGAACGTCGACCAACGTCGACGACGGCAGTACCCTGCGTTTAACCTGTCAGTTGCGTTGCGCGAACGTGATAGGTGCATGTTACGTCCGCTCTGTTCAGTTGATTATTTAAGCATGTAAATATGCAGTTGAGCCATACGAATCAGTGGTCGCAGTGCTGCTCATTACCTTAGGTTCTCGTGCCGAATACCACTGTCGTAAATCATTAACCGCGTAGAAAATGTCGGAGATCCGTAAAAGAACCGTCGGCGATGCGTCGGCAGAAGCGCGGGACGTCAGTGACGACCAGGTATATATAAACGTGCCTCTCTTGTATCCGAAAATCCATCCCTCGCTCGGCTGCGCAGCAGTTATTTCGCCCGATCTATTTTCTCGTCGTTTCGATCGTACCGCCCAATCAATCGAATTGGTTGCGCTGACCTTTGCATTTTGCGGCATGCATACATATTAAGATGATCGAATGATCGCTGTGACAGCTACTAGCTACGTACTTAATACTAAACCATTGTGATCACGCTGCTACGCTACTATTATTTTTACAACGTAGCTATAGGAGTCTTGCACACGTATCTTTTTTCTACAGCTATACATGTGCGATTTTAAATCTGTACTGTATCGTGTTTATGTTAATTTCGGCGAACGAAGCATTTCTCCGTTTTATTCATAGTTCTACTGCTGTTGCAAGACTATAAGTAGCATTCATTAAGAGATAATAATTTGATAAGAGAGAGAATGTCGGGAGTCTGAATTTCGATATATATAGGCACTTGTTTATATTCATTTTTGAATGGTATTTTTATTTAATCTATTTTAGCACGTAGTGAACCGTATATGCGTATGTTTTCTTCCTCATCTACAGAGTTATAAGGGCGTAATTATAAAACATTGGCTTATCTTCTCATTGAAGCCATGCGAATTCTGATTGACCCCTTTCTCTTTGATTGATAATGTCAAGTGATTCCGTGTTGTATATAGTGCATACCTACATATATACATAAATGTTTATTTTAATTATAATTCTTTTACACAACCCTATTGCTATCTCTTCTTCTATTTTTAATACAAAATAAATCGGAAGTTCCTTTTCATGAAATTATATTATTAAAAAGTAAAATATTATTATAGCCTTTAGGAATTAAATTACAAAGATTCTCCAAGAGCAATTGCATATATCCAATACTATCGTCTCTGCTTTTCATTCAATGCTTTTAATCTACAATGAATTAAGATTACACGTTCCGACACTTACGATTATATTTATTGCAATAACATTCATGAGTGTATCGCGCAGAAAGAAGACGCAGAGTCCGAAGACGATGCGAAATTGGAACTGGAAGACTTGGCTCAGAACTTACCACAAGGAACGGATCATACCCCACACATTTTGGATTTAGTCCTTTCCGGCTTACCCGATCGGTAAAATTATCCGAACGAATGAATTTAATTGTATAAAATGGCAAAGCGGATTGAAACCCTCAATTTAAATGCATATTCAAATCAATTTACAAAGGATATTAAATTGTTTGTTTATAGCTGGAAAAATTGGGTGATCAGAAGTATTTTTAGCTGGTTCATGATTGCTGGATTTTGTGGAATTATTCATATTGGACCATTAGCGCTGATGGCCACGGTAAGTTTCTTTTCTATCAATTGTCTAAGCTTCCATTTGTTTCAAATAATCATGTTAGCGTACGTAACTGCGAACGAATGAAATTTCAGTACTTTTAAACAGTATGCACGTTTGCTTACAGACACTGGTTGTGCAGGTGAAATGTTTCCAAGAAATTATTAATATTGGGTACGCTGTTTACAGAATTCATGGTTTACCATGGTTCAGATCTTTATCCTGGTATTTCTTAATTACTTCCAATTACTTCTTTTATGGAGAAAATTTGATGGACTATTTTGCCGTAGTGATTAATAGAACAGTAAGTATACTTGCACCATTTTTATCCAATGAAACTAATTTATGCCCGGCGCAGAGGAGCGGTTCGCGGCAGTTTGCCGCTGCGTTCATTCGCGGTGAAGCAATGCCTGCGTTCGTCAAAACAAACGCAAACATACCGCTTGAAGGCTCCCCCAAATCAACGCGAATTTCGCGGCGCGGAGCGGATCCGCCGCGGAGCAGATAAGGCTGCCCATAAACCACCATGTATAAAAAAACTGCTGCCTTATGTGATCCGCGGCGCGGAGTGGATATTCGCGTTGGTTTCGGGGAGCCTTCAAATTTATGTTCTGCTAACGTGCGCGGCAGATTGCCGCAAACCGCTCGTCTGCACCGGACCTTAAGAGGCTGTTAATAACAACACTCTGTGGTATATAAATGTAAGAATGGCACTTGAATCGTTTCATACATTTTTATGAACATTCCTAAGATCGGTATCAGATATATTGGCCGGTGAGTTTCGCGAGGGGTATTCTCCCACCTCACAGTTTGCCTGCCTCGGTGCTCCTTTTCTCAACGTTTTCTGACTCGCTCTCTTTCCATCTCGCTCTCGCCTTCGCAGAACAAGAGCGAGCCAGAAGTGGTGGGGCTAGTGCTAAGCTTCTGGCGTGTAGGCCGAACCGAGCTCTCAGCGTAGAAATAAACACATCAGAATAGGTGTGCGTTAGCTCCGAAAAAATTCAGGAGCTTTATTGGTCAGAACATTGATTCTTTCTCGATAGCTTCATCTCGTATTGGTCTACGCATAGCTCCGTAACGCACACAACTATTACGCTAAGAATAAATAACACCCAAACGACTAGGTTCAGGCGGAGCCGAGCAGCGTTTCCGTTACCCCACCATACCCTGCGGGGGCTGTGCGACTCCAACTGACAAATCCACGATCGTCAGATGGTGGTGACTGATTTCTCCTCGATCGCTGTTCCCGAGAACGAATTCACCAGTCAATATATCTAAAACCGACCTTAGTAGTTACATAAAATCAATGAATAAAGCTTCTCCAAGCGTTATCTTTGTATAATTTGTATGGTTTCCAGTTCTACTTTGTTAGGTTTCTATTCGGTTGTTGGTTCTTCCTCTTTTTTTTATCAAATGCCACAGGCATAAATTAACCAAAATGAAATTAAGAAATTTCTCTTTCTTTTGTTAGTATATCTAATAAATGTTGAGCTTATACTATTATATAAGACAATTTAATACTTTTAAAAAGCTAGGAATGTATGGTAAAGGTACCAGTAGTTGACCATGTATCAGTAGGTGACAACTTTTCAGAAAAAACGTGAGAAATAAGGTTTTTAGAGGTGCAACTATCTCTTTTCAACAGCGCGCCGCGGCTCCTAATACCCACAGTTCGCCACTTCTAAAAACCTTATTTTTCACGTTTTTCTGAAAAGTTGTCAACTACTGATACATGGTCAACTACTGGTAAATACATCAACCGAAATGACGTAAGTTTAGGAATTAAATTAAATATATATAAATAGTAAGTTGTCTGAAGTGTATGATAGGATAAAAGATTTCTAAAGGGAAATTTAGAAATCACATGAAATACTTGAGCAAGGAATTACTATTTCTTTTCTTTACAGGAATATTTGCGGGTACTTGTTACGTATCACCGTTTTATTTCGTTTTGTCTATATATTGTTGGCTTCGTATGGTTCGTATTATCACTTGTAAAGAAATATTATATGAAACAGTTTTCCCTGTTCGCTTGGACACATGTCGCTTTACTTATTGTTGTGACACAAAGCTATCTTATTATAAAAAATATTTTCGAAGGTTTGATATGGTAAGCCAGTTGTTTATATAAATCAATATTCTTTAACACATTATTCTGTAATAATACATATTTCTTTGGTTCAGGTTTATTGTTCCAGTTAGCATGATAGTGATAAATGATGTAATGGCGTACATGTTTGGTTTCTTCTTTGGTAAAACGCCATTGATTAAATTGTCTCCCAAAAAGACTTGGGAAGGTTTTATAGGTGGTGGTATTTCAACAGTTATACTTGGTTTACTGGTAATGTTACATTTTAATTTTCTAAGTAAAATACTATATATCGATGGCTTAGTGCATACATATCCTATGTCTCCTTTTTGCGTTTTTGAGAAAAACAGGTTCAATCATTCAATGGTACTTTATAATTAAATAAATACTTTCTGTGCCATATCATGGAAATCAAGAAAGTCACTATGCACATTGTTTGTCCTCTGGCATGGACATACAACATTTGTGCACCCAGCATAGTAGATTCAGGGACATACAATAAACAAAAATGTCATTTTTTACACATTTATAAAAAAAAGATAAAAATGTGATTTTTATACAGCATAAAGAAACAGTCAAGAACTATTTGTTGCATATAAAAAACTCAAATTTCATAAAAAGGGGACTTACAATATGTGTGCACTAAGCCATCGATACGTACAATCTGTTCCACAAGAGCGTGTTCCTCGTTTCTCCGAAAGGAATCATTAGATTTAAAAAAAAGTCTTTATTGCCGAAAAGTACGTTTTATGAATTAATACGCAATTACCTATTTAGTACATGGTCCAGTCTCCGTTGTTGTCGATAATCGCTTGACACCGTGTAAACACGCTTTCAACTAACTTTTCTGCATACTCCGAAGTTGAAGACCATATTTCTCGAATTTCTCGAGGTAACTGCTTGAATATACGTTTTCCTTGAAGCTTGTGCTTTATGAACCTCCGAATTCTCAAGGACCCACTCCTTCTTAACCCCTCAACGACCACCTCAGTATCTAGTACGCACCCTCCGTTTTCCACTGGTCGCCCGCCTCCGTATCTCGTACGGGCCTTAAAGCCGCATTTCCTACACCGCCCGGGAAAACAGTGGAGGTTTTCGTTCCGAAGACCCGGGCCTCACGGTCAGTTTTTCGTTTCAGGGGTCGGTCGTTGAGGGGTTAAAGTACAGGGCCGTGGCTACGAGGAGCACGCTCTTCTGTACATACTGTAGATACTGCTGTATTTTAGTGGTCTTACAAATTTAAATCAAAATATGTTTCAGGTATCGTATATCATGTGTCAGTATCACTACTTCGTTTGTCCTATTGAGTATAGCGAAACTTTAGAACGAATGACTATGGATTGTGAACCTTCTCCACTTTTTCAACCACAGGAATATACTTTGCCTGGTAGCACGCAAGTTCTATGGAAAATGGTAAACAGCTTATGAAATCATGAAAGCACGCGATGAGAACATATAATAAAAAATAGTTAATAATAATTACATTCTTCCACAGGTCAGTGGAAAGTCTACCGTAACTCTGTATCCTTTTCTACTTCATTCATTGTCAATGTCAGTATTTAGTTCTGTGATCGGACCATTTGGAGGCTTCTTTGCAAGCGGTTTTAAGAGAGCATTCAAAATTAAGGTAATTCCAGCAGATTTTTCTCACGTTATACCTAAGTCCCATTGAAAGTAAGATGTTTCTACTTTATATAATTATTATAGGACTTTGGAGATATTATTCCTGGTCATGGAGGAATAATGGACCGATTTGATTGCCAGTATTTAATGGCCACATTTGTAAATGTTTATATATCTTCGTTTATTCAAACCGCTTCGCCGCAAAAACTTTTACAGCAGGTAAAATATAAAGAATTACTTAATGAAATCACGTAGTTTTTTTAAGCGTTTTTATTAGAGCTGGAAATAATATTGCAAAGGAGTAGATCGAGGGGTCATACCTAGGTGGAGGACGAAAAAGAACGTCATTTTCAGGAATTTTTTGTGAAAAATGTGATGTATGTTTGTTACAACTATTTCCTTATTTTAGATGTACATATATTCAGCAACCCTCAGTAATTTTGTTGTAGGAAAATATTAAATAATGAAGGAATAACAGCCACTCTCGCGGAAGCTGTTTTTATAATGGCGCTGCGCGGTGAGCGCGATTTCTCTGAGCCGGATCATCTGAAATCAGAAAGTGAAGAAGATTCTGTTAATATATGAATTTATCCGGTTCGCGAACGAAGGATTTAAAAAAAAAATGATCTCTGACAAAATGGCGACCGTTTAACGCAAAATACATGACTTTTCGATGTCTGAATTGTTCGTTTTTCGTGAATTAAAAAAAGAGTTTTCGTCAAAAACAAAAATCCTTCGTTCACGAACCAGATAAATGCATATACTTACAAAATCTTCTTCACTTCTCGATTTCAGATGATCGGGCTCAGAGTGGCTGCTATTCGTTCATTTTTTAATATTTTCCTATAATAAAATTACTGAGCGTTGCTGAATATATGTACTTTTAAAATAAGCAAATAGTTGTAAAAAATACAGATTAGATTTCCCACCAAAAATTCCTGAAAATCACGTTTTTTGTTCGCCTGCCAACTAGGCGTGACCCCTTAAGAGAAATCGTGCATTAATTTATTAGAAAAATTCATTTAATACGACTATGACCAATTAAATGTAAAAGCCGTTCAGGACTTCCGTTTAGTACTAATTACTGCTATTAATATTGTTTTCAAAGTCTCTTAAATTTCACGTACTTCATTTGTGAATACAATTTGTGCGAGATTTAAGAAGCAGTATAACAATACTTTTAACTTGTCTGATTGATAAGTTTAAATTTTCATAGAATGAATTTATAAGCACGTCATATCAACAATAATTACAATTTGACTTTAAGCTGTAATTGTTGAATTTCAATTTCCAAAAATATGTTGTATACGTTATATAAGTTTGTCCGCACTTTACATTTATATCGACTTTATGTACTGCAGGTCTACAGTTTAAAACCAGAGCAGCAATTACAGTTGTTCCAAACATTAAAGGATTCACTAGATCACAGGGGTTTGTTGAAGGTTTATTGATGTCCTGGCATCAATTAAAATTATGAATTATTTGGCTTTCTTTTGTATAGCAAATTGTGTTGGAAAAGACTGCTTACTGTCGTTTCTAACATACACATTCAGATATTGTATGCAATGTATGTTTGTAGAAACAACATTAATCATAACTATGATGATATATTAAACTATGATGATAAAATTGATTTTATAATTAGAAAATTGAGAAACATGCAATATTTGCAACTTTTTTGCATTCCGTAACAAACAATCCATTTTCTTTCGAACAGAAACTTTTATTGAACTGTGATGATGATGATGATGATGATGATAGAAATTCGACTAGGGTAGATGTAGCATTTCTGGCCATTGCACTGTTTTTGGCCATGTGCATAATTATCTTGCTTTTAAATTGCTTGCAGATCATTATTATGTGGGGAATTTCACATCATAAATATTTTGTTAAGTATACCGCCAGAAATATAAGGTTACATTTATTGGTTACGCGGGAAAATATTATATTCTTTAAGCAGTGGCCAAACCTGGTACAGTAGCTTAAAGTGGCGACAAATGGTGCATCCACCCTACTGTAAGTGTTTCTTTTCTAACAATTAAACCAAAGATTGTCGAAAGTACATATTATGTGTTGTAGAGAATGAAATTTCCAAAATTCTTATATATATACATATATATATATATACACGATTATTTGTATCCTTCTTCTAAAAGTTAGAAGGTAATAGCGACTTTATCGGTGAAGATAAATTTCATATAAATATTGTTCCACGACCAGATAGATTTACTTGAATCGATCGGATCTCAATATATTTTTAAATCCTCATTATGCATTTAAAATCTGTAGCAGTAGAGACGAATCTCGTTCATCAAATTATTATAGCTAATTTTGTCTGACAAAACAATAAGCCTCTATATTTTCTGACAGAGTATTATCGATTGTATAATATTAATTCTCGTGTAAACTGTTTCTTAGTTTGCTACTATAGTTTATATGTTATGTATGTATTAATCTGTTCATAATTAACACGGTCACTATCTACGAGTCACATGTGAGTCGTCAGTGTGCGTTTATATGTACATCCATGTAAAACATATGTTTACGTACTGTGCCCCGATGGATAGAAGTCGGTCGAGAAACTCTAGGGCCCGATTATCAGGTCCGAATAGTATATCCCTATTGGCCGGCGCAACAACGCCGATGAATACAAAGTAAGCAAACGGGACACGGGCGGCGGTAGCCAATGCGAGCGAAGAACCCCTCGTGCCCCTGTGACATTTCAACCGACTTCTTTCCATCGGACCACAGTACGTATGTGATTCATTGGATAGTTCAAAATGAGATGTACCTGTACCTGTAGACGTATGGGGATATATTCCGAAAAATACTCTGACAGTGAACGTGTTACCCTTTAATCACTGTTAGTAGCAAAGATCATGAAAATAAATTATAACATTTTTTGTTATAGTCAGTGTCATGCGAACGTTCAGATTTTACGGAAGTACTAATTCTCGGCTTCTACTTACATTATTGCAAAAGATTCTGGGTAAAAGAAGCCTATTACAAATCTAGCGAAGTGCAATAATGTGATTACTGCAAATCAAAGATGTTATCTATATGTTATTAATAATCATAGATTTTACTTATATGTATGTTTAAAAAAATGTGTTTATGAACGTCATGACACTGAACATTGAATATCATCGTGTTTTAAACATACATCTGTAAAGAAGATATGATACAGAAGGATTACATCCACTTATTTTTAATTTTATAATAAGACGTTTTATTACAAGCAGAACAAGAAAAGGGTGAAATGGAAATGTAACTGTTTTTCACAGTTAACTATCTTTACTGGAATATTCGATTTTTTTTATTTTACATATGACGACTATCTGTGTCGTTGAAACGTGAAACAATTTCGAAATTTACCGCAAGATTGAGAAATCTTATTGGAATTAAAATATCGACACATTATCAATGGCTTAGTGCATCAATATTGTATGTCCACTTTTTGTGAATTTTGAGTTTTTATATACGTAACAAATAGTTCTTGACTGTTTCTTTATGTTGTATAAAAATCACGTTTATATCTACGTCATAAATTTGTGGAAACTAATATTTTCGCTCATCGTATGCCCTTGAATATTATGTACTATTATAAATTTAAACCTGTTTTTCTCGAAAACGCTATAAGTGAGCGTAAAATATTTGTGCACTAAGCCATCGATATGTTACGAAATATTGTGTTCCACCTTATTCCATAGTTGTATTTAAAATTGTGCCAATTGT
The DNA here is from genome assembly GCF_050908995.1 of Andrena cerasifolii. Lineage (NCBI taxonomy): Eukaryota > Metazoa > Arthropoda > Insecta > Hymenoptera > Andrenidae > Andrena > Andrena cerasifolii. The sequence goes on along the minus strand of NC_135119.1, from coordinate 9,094,893 downwards.
CCATAGGAATAAGCAAATCAGCAAAAGTATTATGTGAATTACGTGAATGGATGTCAACATGGCACAACTACTTAGTGGTATTTTCGTGTGATTACATTACATTTCCAATTGAAATTTTTTGTATGCTGCATACAATTAATTCAAATACGCTTTGTAAGCAAATTACACTGTACCTAATTCCAAACTAAATATTTGTACTTTCCTTTATCATCGGACGCTTATACGTTAAGAAATGTTTCAATGTTGAGAATAAAATGTTTACATAACTATATGTGTACACAAAATGAGAGAGTACAGTAAAATAGAAAAATGGATAACTGTAAGTATATTTATTTAATAGAAAGCATAATAAAATGGATATATATGGACGGAAGATTTATGAAGTATCCAGTATGTTACTACTATCATAGATTCTCAACTAAATGGTGACTTAAGTCTAAATACATGGTGATATATTTGTGTAGTAGTACAAAGAAATAAACCATATAAACGTTATTCTCAATATTTTAATACCTACTATTATACTTGAACCTGTTAAATTTAAGTGTTTATTTATACAATTCAGACAGCACAACAATTTCATTGGGGCCAGGAAGTGCAGTTTATTAAATAAGGTAATATGTATCATAATTCTGTAAAATTTCATTCATCGAAAATGTCCAAAAGGTATTTTATTCTAAAATATGGCTATGGGACGGGAGAAGTCGTAGTGGATGGCTTGTGATTGGCGGAGTAATACGCATGCGGTGCGCTTTATTTGAAATGGAATACTGAATGCTTATATAGGGTGTATTCCAATTGAGATGCGATTTCATGCTGACGCTCGACGCTCGTTTTGAGCGTCAAAATCAGTTACGTGATCGGTCCACGAGACTTTCAGCGTCCACGCTCGTTTTGAGCGTCAGAACCAATCACGTGACTGACGCTCAACCAACGAACTGGCGAGTCAGAGTGAACGAGCGTCAACCGGACAAGTACGGAAAAGCTAAATAGAGTTTAGCCTTTTCGCTTGATGCTGAAAGTCACGTGGACCGATCACATGACTGGTTTTGATGCTGAAAACTCTAGACCTAAAAGTGCAATTTCATGCTGACGCTTGAAGCTCATTTTGAGCGTCAAAACCAGTCACGTGATCGGTCCACGCGACTTTCAACGCTCATTCACTCTGACTCGCTCGTTCATTGGTTGAGCGTCGGTCACGTGATTGGTTTTGACGCTCAAAACGAGCGTCGAGCGTCAGCATGAAATAGCACCTTTAGTTGCGCACTAAGCAGTGACGAATCTGAAGTTCTGCATTACTCATCACATTAATTATTAAAATATGCTTATATGCATACACTTATATATTACTTATATATATGTACTTAATATGAGCCCCTCAATTATGTTGTTTTTGAGGCTACTTTCATCGGGGAAGCATAAGGAACCCTGATAGCCAGATCTGGGCAGCAGAATCTGACATCAGAACCGTAGTCGTCTGTGGTGTCCGCAGATGGCTGCGTTTTGAGGTGCAGAGTTTGATTTCAGTGCCTGATGTCAGATCGGCAGCAGATTCTACCGTCTGCTACGGTTCTGACGTCAGACTCTGCGCTCTCATGCCAGAGCTAGACCCTGCTACCAATCTGATGTCAAACTGGAGACAGATGATTATCAGGGATCGATTGACGTCACTTTCGCAAAGCTCTGATGAGTAATGCAGAACTGCAGCAAACTTCAGATTCGTCACTGCTTATAATGTAGTGCGCAACGGTATACTCTCAGCCATCTTGTGCCGGTCAACTAGTGCTGTCATCTGCGGCTTCTTGATTCAAACTTTTCGTGGCATTTGAATATACATCATTTTGTATATTTCGTCATGATTTATGTATTTATAAAGGATATACCTATAAGTACTAAGTAGTGATTCATATAAATTAATCTTATTATGTAAAATGAAGCTTTAATATTACGATAAAAGGAAGTAAAAATAACATTATTCCTATTAGCATACGTCAGGAATGGAAAAAGCTCTGCAACTGTTAGTTTTTATCTTATCTATAGATTCTAGAATCATACACAGAACTGATGTGAAATGATATATGTATGTATGCATACGTGCGGCGAACTAGAATATAGTACAAGATGATGTATTTTTGGAAAATGACGAAAGTAACACGAATACACTTTACTACTTGCGTACTTAGAAGATTTATTTATATCGATGTTAAAAATTATTAATAGATACTTCATTAAACCAATTTCATACATAAATACAATAATTCCATGGCAGAATTTTGGAATTTGAAAAGAAGTAGCTTTGAAATCAGGTTTTGAATGATATTCTCTGCGAAATAAAATAATTTTAGCGATCGAGACACAATGGAACAACTTGGAGATTACATCAAAATATTATATCTTTATTATTCATATAAATGGTATACAATATATTACAAGTATATATGTATATATCTGTACAGATATACGTATATATGTACACATACATATATAATACAATATATATGGTTTGTGTAAATTATATCTTTTAAAGCTAGGTACATAGATGTTTGTGCAGTAAAATTCGAAACACTTTCCCTTGACTTTACCTTTGAATAATTCGAAATATTCGGACGCTGGCCACAAAGCCTCGCTATTAGTTATGTACCGTAACCACAATTAGAAAATGTGGAAGGTATAAATATAGAAGCCGAAAAAACATTTTTAATTGCGAAACGAATCGAAGAAATATATTGTTGGTCATTGTTTTAATATCTATGTTCATATCTCTTCAAGGCACATTTGAAATATAATCAGTATACTCATTTTCCATATTACAGAGGAATTTACTAACATTATTTAGTAGTTCCTATCATTTCACTAACAGTGTCTGGAGTTAGACTTCGATGAAATTAAGAAAGTGAGAAAGAAAAGGAGAGAAAATCAATAGAAAAATATAAAATATTAAAAACTCCTTTAGCCAAAATCACAGACAGTCCCTTACTTTCTCGAACAGAGCACAGAGTCGCGTTTTCATGGTCTTAAACACTAGAAATAATAGATAGTCGATATAAATATTATAAATATACATTCATCAAATTACATACATACACGTACACATACGCCACCCGATACAAAGACACTCGCTAATAATGAAATTTACATATTCCCATTCTGCATAAGTTACACTAATTACGTATGTTTACGTGTACGCACGTAAATAACGTATAAACAGTGGTCTTGCGTGTGTGTGTGTGTGTGTATATATACATATATATAAATATATATATACATATACATATATTTATACATGTATATTTTGATTATATCCTTTTTTGATATTCAGATCATGAAGGATATCTTTCATAATACTGCACCTATTTCTATGTACATAAAATGTTTACAGAACATAATGAATTATAGATAAAACGTATGCCGATGATAATAACAACAATAGTAACAAGTGACTTTGCAATTATTACGTGTTATCATTACTACACATAGATATGATAAAATGCCCTGCTCGTCGTCTTTGTTAAAGTTCACGGTTCTATTACTGTTACTCTTTTCAATCGCGTTCATAATAGATCGTATTAGAAAAATTAATTCGCAAGATAAAACCCTTGCTCCGCCAACATCACTGTACAATACACACCCAGCCAACGGTTTTTTTTTCACTTTATGCTCCACCTATATTTACCTAGTCAGGTCTCGTGTGACTAATCCTATATCCCTCCGTTGGAAGTTGCACAAGTTTCCCAATTAATATCAATATCCGGGCATTCTCTTTCCTCCGAGTAAGATAAAATGGCTATCATCTGCACTGCAGGTATTTATTAACAAGTATAGAATGTTCGACGCAATATTTTAATAACTACACGCAACGCAAAGTGAAAACTAGAATCTTTCTTCAAGTATATAATAGTAACAAGATTACTTTGTTAACAAACTATACAAAAAAATTATCGTCCATTCACCGCGGTCGATCGGGCCGCGGGACATTTATGCAACATAAAAGAAATATCTTTACACGTTGAATAATGAAATAATATTATATAGCAGTCATTATATTAATATTCACATTAACAGCGATTAACGACACAGATAATAACGATATTAACGCGGTACATCCTTTTTCGTCGGTTTGGAAACGCTATTATTCTCTTCTTTTAACAGCAATTAAAGCAATCAATTCACCTGATTAATTTCGCCGATTAAAAATTATATCTCGAAATAAACGTAATATGATTTTGGTTTTCATAGTTTATGGGTTCATATCACGAACGACTGCTAAATATTGAAAAATATATCTCTTATGTATTATTTTTGGTAAGCTTTGTTCTGTTGGCGGCAACCGCTGCGAGACATGCCAGTGCTTCTAAGTCCGGCGATGCACACCACGCTATTAATATTTATACAGAATAATTAAACTTCAAACACCAAATATAAGTCTTATTAACACATCAATTGTACCATTTTTTAATTACTTTGCAGGCAGGAACGTAAACTTACGCTCTTATAGTACTCGCGTGGAAAATATCAATTGTTATCGGTTTATCCTTTCACAGATAAAGTAACGTGCCTACGTTCCGGCCCATGCAACATAGTGTAACACTATTCCTACCGACACAGACGACCAAGTCAAACGACCGGTCGTGGAAGGTAAGACAGACTACAAATTTTTCTCAGAAAATAAACAATAAAAAAAGAAGTGAATATTGAAAAATGTATTATACGTATATTTGAGGAAAAGTCGGGAAGTTTAAAGGCGATTCAATTACATTGTATGTAGGAAATTCTAATCGAAATTTTAAAAACGATCATTTGAGCGGTCGTGGTAGGAATAGTGTTAATCAACTTTCGCGTCTATGTGAAATTCGAGTGGGCAAAGGGAAGGATATGAAAAGTACTTTTACTTACATTTATTAGGTTCCTCTATTTCGATCTGTTTGGAATCACTGGTAGCTGCCGCATTACGAGTAATGCTCTGCTTTCTTGCTTTCCTTTTCTGGCTTCCAACGAGAAGCGCTTTTTCAGCATCTTCTGTATTCTCGCGTTCTGCTTGCGGCATTTTGCAATTATTCTGACTATCGGCATTATAATTATTCTGGTACCTCTTGTTGCTCGAAGCTGATATTATTTTTTGTACGATCTTTTTCTTTTTCGTACGTTGCTGTTTCTTCTTTTCCTGAAATTCTTCTAAACTTAAGGATGGTAACGCTTCGATTTTCTTTTCTAAATTAAAATCCCTACACAGGAAAATAGTACATAAACATAATATACTTCCATCACGCGACACTTTCAAGTGGAAAACAACATCGGACTTACTCAGCTCGAAATCTTTTACGCGCAGTCCAGGGTCCAAAATCTATTTGTCCTTCCGCGCCTTCAGTTTCCGTTTCTTCTGGCTTCGAAGCTTCGATATTCCCCTCGGCACTTTATAAAATACACGCGGTATTTGTGTTTATTAGTGAATGCATAGAATAGAAGGCGCCAACAGCGAACGAAAGAAAGATTCAATTACCTTTCTACAAGATGCTCCAACTCGCCGCGAGAACTATTGCCACCTTCGCTACTCAAGGAATCTGTCTTTTCACTAACGTTCGATGAAATGGAATTTCTTCTCTCGTTCGTTTGTCCCTCGGTACTAATAAAAGTATGTTTTTTTTTTTTACACAGATCGCGATACGAATAACGAATTATTATTTTACAAAAAGCTCGAATGGAATGTCTTAAATATTTACCTACGGTTTCCAGTTTGTCGTTTTCTTTTAGGTTGCTGTCCCGACGCACCAATGTTCTTCATTTGCTCGGCAAGGAACTTTTGATAACGTAGACCTTTGCAAGTTCGTTCGCTTCTAAAATTAGTTTCCTCTGAAGGCATATTTGCGGTTAAAAAATTATTGATTTCTGTCTTCTCATCTTCTGCGTCCTAAACGCAATTATTAACATTAGTTATCATTAATAATATCATATCAAATTACTTTCGAGGAAAGAATTCCTTACGTATCGATCCTCGTTGTTGTTCGACTCGGTCCTTTTCCTTTTCTTTGCATCGAACAGATCAGCTTTACATTCTCTCTTCAGGTCAGGTGAAAAAGATAAATCTAAATACTTTTTTTTAGGAGGTTTCGGAACTTCGTTATCGTTCTCAATCACAGAGCCATTAACAGGAATTTGCTCGTCCTTTATTTGTGTCTTCTGAGGTGTAAACAGAGAACTGAGACCACCAATCTGGGATTCGTCAGCTAACTTCCCTGGCTGAATTGATTGTCCATCTCGTTTGTCAGATGTCGAGTAATCGGAAGGCTCGTTCTCAGATTTAACATTCTCTATAGGTTGCTCGGTAGAACTAGCTTCTGCCTTTTTGTTTGTAGGCCTTGTATTCAAAGTACGTAAAGGAGGTGCTGGTAATTTGTACCATTTAAAATCAGGATTTGCATTCAAGAATGCGTCTTTGTACTGCAAGACAAAATACAATTATTTTCTTTCGAATTCACTTACGTATGAAAGTTGTGGCAGAGAAATTTAAATTTTTCTGAGATTTCAATAAAACAGAAATGATGATAAACTGTTTTATGGCTGGTGGTAAACAGTAACCAATTATACGAGCGTATAATTATCAGCATGACATTCAGTTATTTTCTTACGCAAGTAATTATCAAGTTATGCTGTAATTTACCTCCTGCGCAAGATTCGTGTACGAACGCTTCTGATCCGGATGAAGGGTGGCCCACCATTCTCCGAGAACCCTCGTAACCGCCCGGTTTTCTAAATGTGGGAAACCAGATCTTACTGAACCACGGTGTCGTTTGCAAAAAATGAGAAATGCATTCATCGGTCTTCTTGCATGGTGGGCTGGTTCTCTTAGTTCACGTGGCTCCTAATTAACAATCCAAGATTAAATTTATAACTTTATTAAACGCTCAAATTTGCGTATAATTTATTAATAAGAACATTTGAAGAAAATAGAAAGGAAAAGGAATGGTTTTTTTTCAGCGTTATATGAATATTCCAAAAATACATTTTTTTATACTTTAGGATCATTATAGTATCTATAGAATTTTTTTAAAAGCAACTATTGTTAAATTTATGTGGTAAATTTATAATTTTATTAAACGCTCACATTTGGGTTTAATTTATTAATAATAACATTTAAAGAAAATAGAAAGGAAAAGGAATCGTTTTTTAAGCGTTATATGAATATTTCGAAAATACATTTTTTTATACTATAGGATCATTATAGTGTCTATAGAATTCTTTTAAAAGCGAGTATTGTGAGATTTATGTGATGTACATTTCGTGTTCAATAATTTATAATTCGTAAAATATGTTTTTTTAATATTCCCAAGATTTTAGCAATGCACAATACAGCACTTGTGAAGCCTTAGAGTCACATACCTTGAAAGATTCTAAGGTCACATATGCTTACCTGAATGTTCATATATAAAGGTAATCCATTGAAACCTTTTACTTATATCAGACACAGTTTAAAAACTATATATGTATATATTAATGTTTCGATTGATTACACGTTTTACCTTTACAAGAATTGCTCTAAAAAAATTTGTATCTACCAAAAGTAGCTAACGCAATATTATAAATAACAAGTCTAACCACATGTACGTAAAAATAATATACGCCAATGATTTATTATAATGCACACGATCGAATAATTATGCGAACTTCGTAAAATATTCCTGGCCCTTCGTGCTGTAAATAGTGTAAATTCACCTGCATGCTTAATCGAGTGTTATACAAGTGCAATCAGAAATATATAAACGTGAATCCCGCCACGACAGAGGATCGTGTACGTACATGACACATACACACGAGCGCCACCACTACGAAAATAAAAAGGAAAAAATAATGTTAGTTTCGGTCGAAAACAGTCTTTTCGTTATGCATCCTTATCTTTTCAATATTTGTACCTTAACGATAAGTCTGCTTTCATTGCGAAACGGCGGATTTTAAATGCATCAAATTTATAATTTCGCGCAACGTTACGAAATCATGCATAAATTGCAGTAGCATCAGTAAATCGTGCGGAAAGGGGGGTATTTAACTGCTGCGCGACGGCCACGAAAATGGACGAACGAGCGATTTTTCCGAAAAAAGATCCCGTTCCCCGATAAAACCCGATGAAAAATCATGTCTATTTACGGTGCAACAAGGAGAACGATCTACCGAACGAATTGGTAGAACTCAATGTCAGAGAGGAACGAGAGATTCCCCGTATTCCCGAAATACCTCGTAATTGCACGTCCAACGATCAAATACCATTAAAAAGATCGGTAGCCGCGACTGCTCGATCTTGAAAACGAAACATATCCGTCGTCACGGCAGGCATATGTTAATTTTCGTGTTCTGTCTAATTACATCGAGCGCGCAAAGTCCACGGTAATTTCCAATAACTGTCTAAATTTTAATATCCTCAGCTTCGTTCTCGCCTCGACGCGAAATCGCTATGAATTAATATGTATATATATTAACACACACACACATATATATATATACCTATATTATATACACTAATAATATGTATATATACGTATATATTATACACATATATATATTTAAAAGGAAAAAGGAAAGAAGACGAGGAAGAAAATGATTGCATTGTGAAAATTCGCTAGGGCACGTCGCTTGTACGTCGCAGCTTTCGTTAATGCTATTGTATGTTGACTGTATCGTTCGCATCGTCTGGCCCTGTCAAATTCGCTAGAGCAGTGGACGGGATTTTACAAAATTTCTTAACTAAGATTCCACGGGAACAGATGCGTGAAGGGGGATCGGAGACTGCGCGTTTTTCGCTGGATTTCGCGACACATATCCGATCGCTAACTGACAGCTGCTCGTGCGAATGTAAATACTGCATGCAAGCGATCTATACGTATTTCTATGCACCGATGATCTGGCAAATATTTGAATGAAGTGGAACGTCTAATTGAAAAATTCCAGTCCCCACGGGACAACGGAGTATCCTCCCATCGTCCATTCCCCTGTCCCTCTGGCTGTCAAATATTTATTGACGGACAACAGAACGCCAAGACGTCGCTGTCCGTTCTCAGTATGACTGGTCCGAAGGCATTCCTAGGAATACCGTTTTTTCTCACACGAAATCACCGCGAACGGGTCGCGCGTCCCACCATTCCGAATGAGAAACACTCGTTTCGACGATGTCGCGGACTTGTCGTTCGCGGAAACGTAACGGGAGCTCATTCGTAACTCGAGAAAAATACAATGTATTTCTCCCTACTCACCTTGCGTTGTTGCTCGTTGGCAGCCATTTCTGATTTCACTTGACAATTCACTCAGCGGCGCATAATAAAGATAAAGCTTCAGCGCTGAGTGCCCTCTCTTTCCCTCCTCGCCTTGCTTTCTTTCTCTGGCTCTTTTCTGTCCACGAATTAACCTCTCCTTCTTACGCGCTTATTTCTGTCTTTCTCTCGCATCGACGCGTTCGTCCGCGGCTGTTCCGTGCAGCCCACGTGAAAGAAAATTCTCGCGAAAAAGCTCGCGGTCCCCTGTCGAGCCTCCTTTTTGTCACCGACTTTAACGACACTGCACCCGATGCTTCGCTCGGATCGTACGAGCGCTGTTATTCTAACAATTCTATGTTTGCAACTAAACGTTTCTCGTGCAAACGTCACGAATCTACAAACGTCACTATCAAAACCAGTCACGCGCCTGTTTTCACTCTGGCAGAATTAACTTGAATTGGCCAACGGATCGTCCGCTGTATCGATTCATTTTATCAATCATAGATCCCCTTTAAGGGCGTTCGATGCTTTTGCCTGCTTCATAGGAATCTGCACGTACGTCAGAAAAGGAAATCTGTTAATGTGAGACGCATTTTCAGTGTCACCACGCACCGTGTTCAAAAAAGTACGACGTTCGCGCGCATAAATACACCGCAGTGTTGACAATTGACGGGATAAAAATCACTAGAAAGATTCCACATGTTTCTCTCTTGCACAGCTATTATAAACTTTTGAAACGAGTAAATTAACATTGGGAATATCGTTTTGTAGCAACGAACAAATGGATGATGTATAATTTGAGACTGTGGTATATTAAGTTTTAGTCACGAATCAAATATTAGTTCAAAATTCATTGGATTAATAGTGGTAATATGGAACAGAATCTATGACAAAAGATTGAAATAACAGTTGGCAACAGACTGTGACGAAAGAACGGCGCCATCTGGTGCAAAGTAACCATAAGCACGCTGCGTATGTGTGTAAACATATATATGTATAACGTGCTATTAAATTTATTCAAGGTATACATGTAGTGAAGGCGTTATTTGTACCTAACCTCAAACTGCAGAATATTCTGATAAGTAACAAGATTTATTTCTATGCGGCGTAAATTAATCTCGCGATGTTTCTTAAATTATTTTAACTGTGCTAAAGAATCAACTGTTTCTTTTTCGTAAAAAATGTGGACAGTGAAATAGGGCTATATGAAAGTGCAGGAAATACTTCGTACCCGTTTTTACGATTTTATAACTGGTGTTACGTACATAACCTATTCGAAACGTTTATTTTATTATCCCTGACATTTCTTCTGTTTGAAACGTTGAAATTAAAGTAGACACCATGGAGAAGTCTCAAAAGATGCCAAAAGTTGCGAAGGTACGTAACGTTATATGCGTCATTTATGGGTCTTTATATGCAAATGCAGCAATTTCCCGTACACACGAAATTAAATTAATTTTGGTTACAGGTGAAGAATAAAGCGCCTGCTGAAATTCAAATAACAGCGGAGCAGCTTTTACGGGAGGCTAAAGAGAGAGATCTAGAAATCTTACCACCAGTAAGAATATTTCCATATTCGTATTAATTACGAACTTGTTTATAAATTACGATCGAAAGGAGGCTGTACTTCCGAAAGGGGACCGGTGGCCGATCCAGATGAAACTTGGTGGATATTACAAGGGGTGTGGGAAGACCCCAAATATAAAATTTTAGCTTTTGCAATTAATGCTTTCAAAAGATACAGGGGTTATTGCGCATAAAACGGTACACCTTACTGATTTTTTTTAAGGGGGTAGGTTACCCTCAATAGCCCAAAATTAGGCCCTTCAAACGTGCAGTGGCGTGCAAAAGGATTCAGCCACCCTTTAAAATCGCATAAGTTTTTTTAAATTAATCCAAACGACTTGAGTTTTTTTGGAGAAGATAGAAGGATTAGTTTGCTAAGTGACATGATTCGTCGTTTTGAAAAAAAATGCACTTGGATGGAATAGCAAAAAAAATAGAAAAGCTCATTTTTTAAACTTTTTTTTATGACCCTGTAACGAAAATTAAAAAAAAAACCATTTGTAGATTTAAGTAAGTTATATACGTGCCTAAAATTTCATCAAAATCGGTTAACGTTGCTCTGAGTTATAAACGCTTAAATATCGCAGAATAAGGTCGAAAATCGCGAAATTCCCGAAATGAGCGATTAAACGTTTAAATGTCGCAGAATAAGGTCGAAAATCGCTGATGTCGGGAATTTCGCGATTTTCGACCTTATTCTGCGATATTTAAGCGTTTATAACTCATAAAGAAAAGTTTAAAAAACGACCTTTTCTATTTTTTTTTTGCTATTCCGACCAAATGCATTTTTTTTTCAAAACGACGAATCACGTCACTTAGCAAACTAATCCTTCTAGCTTCTAAAAAAAACTTAAGTTCTTCGGATTAATTTTAAAAAAGTTGTGCAATTTTATAGGGTGGCTGAATACTTTTGCACGCCACTGTATATTTTGAAGTAATAAATGAATATAGAGATAATTTTTGTTTTAATTCTTAAGCGTCATTTCACTGACTTTAATATGCAGAAAGAAAATTTTAAATATATTTATAGGAAAAAAGTTGTATGAATGTGAGAGCGTTTACACGATGCACTGTTTGATGGTGAACACGCTTCTGGACAGGTGAATTATCTAAAACACACAGTAAAGGCATTTTTAGAATCTGTAAGACAGTCTCCATCTTGTGCAGGAAGCAAAATTTTAATAAACAAATCAATATAATTTTTATGTTGATGTTTCTGATTTTATCCTTTTTTGTAGGAAAAATATTTTTTATCTTTTTTTAAAGAATTTATATTGAAAATGTGCTCCCAACACAGGGAGGAGAATAGTTTCCTGCAGCTCCCTGTAAATTTTCATTTAAATCGTTGGAGAGGTTTTCCAGATTTTATGTTCACCGTTTTGGAAAACGTAGCTTCTGGGAAATCGTGTTTAAAGTTGGACATCGTTATCCGATCTCATGTGTAGGCTCGTACATTTTTTGCTGTAATTTATTCAATTTTTGGAATTTTGAGGCCTGGTCGCGCTTAAAATACGTAGAAAATGTGTAGCTAGCGGAATATGCAAACATCCTAAAAAAACAATTTTCGAAAATTTTGAGGGTAACCTACCCCCTTAATCACTTTACCACGGTCCTTCCTCTTAACAATATTTCTGTTGACTTATACCGAAACAACGCATTTCACTTTCCAACTTGTCCCGGGTATTAGTATTGGTTGGAGCTAGACTAGTGCGAGGGGCGCGCGCCCGCTCGCGGGCGCGTAAAGCATGGTAGCGAACCAATGTGAGTTTGGCGATGCTAAAAATGAGACTGCAGTTACAAAATTTTTAAAATAAAAATGGGGTCTGCATCAACGTCCAAAAAAAATTTAACAATAATTTTTTGTTAATATTTTGGGAACTAATAAATACCCGAAGCTACAATTTTAGATGTGGGGTCTACACCCCCTCCCCTCCAACCCTTATCTCGATCGCCACCGGTCCCTTTCGGAATAATATCCGAAAAGAATTAGAATTATGCGTGAAAATATTTCTTTCTAGCCGCCGAAACAAAAAATCTCTGATCCCCATGAATTAGCCGACTACCAGCATCGAAAGCGTAAAGCTTTCGAAGATAATATTCGTAAAAATCGTATGGTTATTTCGAATTGGATAAAGTATGCACAGTGGGAAGAAAGTCAAAAGCAAATACAAAGAGCACGGTATGATATGTATAATTAATCCTTGTATTCAACGTTGCATGATACGATATAAATTAAGTTTGTGCTAATAAAAGAAATTGCTTTTCCAACAATAACGACGTAGACTATTCTGTAATATTTTGGAAAGTATTTCCGCTTCGATTTCAGGTCCATATATGAACGAGCATTAGACGTTGATCACAGAAATATTACATTATGGCTGAAGTACACAGAAATGGAGATGCGAAATCGTCAAGTAAATCATGCCCGAAATTTATGGGACCGTGCTGCTACCATATTACCTAGAGCAAATCAATTCTGGTACAAATACACTTACATGGAGGAAATGTTAGAAAATATTGCTGGTAAAATTTGGCCCTTTTAAAAATTCTAAATGTAACTTCTTCAAGTTATTAATCAAAAGATTCATTTAGGGGCGCGCCAGGTATTTGAGAGATGGATGGAATGGGAACCTGATGAGCAGGCTTGGCAAACGTACATTAAGTTCGAATTGAGGTACAAAGAAATACAAAGGGCCAGGCAAATTTATGAGCAATTTGTAATGGTACATCCCGATGTTAAACATTGGATAAAGTACGCACGATTCGAAGAATCTCACGGTTTCATAAACGGAGCTCGTAATGTTTATGAACGTGCCATTAATTTCTTTGGCGATGAAAATTTGGATGAAAAACTGTTCATTGCCTTTGCAAAGTTTGAGGAGGGACAAAGAGAAGTAAGTAGTATAGTAGAGCGTCAATTTTCCGAATCTCGATTAACCGAACCGTTGATTATCCGAACAAGTGCTACATCATCGGTATCCCCAATCGACCTTAAGTATAAGGTCGTGCTGTATAGTGTAAATCGACCCTCATTCCAGTCCGTGTAGTGGTACCGATTTATCGATTGACTTTTGCGTAATATAAATTAACGCAGTAGTACTCTTGTATTTAATAAGCAATATTAGGTGTGATTCATCTAGTTATAAACCGTGTAAAGTACATGCATGCTTTATTCTCCGAACAATTCGAATTTCCGAACCACCTCGGTCCCAAGCAGTTCGGATAATTGATGCTCTACTGTAAATGAAATTATATCGTTCCTATTAAAATTGTTATTACATTGTTAACTGCGCGTATGGCTTGTTGCAGCATGACCGAGCTAGAGTAATTTACAAATATGCGTTAGATCATATTCCAAAAGAGAAGACACAAGAGATCTATAAAGCTTATACTATACACGAGAAGAAATACGGAGATCGTTCAGGTACTACATTTTAACGTGATAATAGGAAATATATTGATTAATATTGCGTGTACGCGCGGTCATATTACTAATTACAGGTATCGAAGATGTAATTGTAAGCAAACGGAAATATCAATATGAGCAAGAAGTGAAGGAGAACCCTTCTAACTATGACGCTTGGTTCGACTACTTGAGATTAGTGGAATCCGAAGGAAACGTAGACGTTATCAGAGAAACATATGAACGTGCGATAGCTAATGTACCTCCAACCAAAGTAAGGAGCAAACACATTCTATCCAACAGTTTACTTCGAACTTACTATTCTATGCATTTTATACTCGCGCAGATATTGTAAACCCGGCATATTTTGCAGGAGAAACTATTTTGGAGAAGATACATATACCTTTGGATAAATTATGCTCTCTTCGAAGAACTTGACACTGAAGATATAGAGAGGTGTCGACAGGTCTACAGGTAAGTAATACCTTCTCCTCCGAAAACCATAAGAATTTAACTGATATGCTGATAAATTTTCAGAGCATGCTTGGAACTGATTCCCCATAAACATTTCACTTTTTCAAAGATTTGGTTGCTTTATGCATACTTCGAAATAAGGCAGAAGAATTTAACAGCGGCTCGGAAGACATTAGTGAGTATTCGATAAAAGAAATGTATCATTTTATCAAAATTAAATATATTACTAATAAGGGAACACCGCGAACCCGAACTCACTGATTTGAACGCAACTTTGTAGGTTTTTAGAGTGACTCAAAACAAGAACAACGGTGTCTTTCATTTGGGCCCTATCGCCCTTTAAGGGGGTGAAAACTAACCTCAAAGTCAAATTGGCACTTCCACTTTTTCGCGTATAACTCTCAAAGTTCAACAGACAGAAAAAAATGTTTCAAACAAAAGTTTAATGGTGCAATAAGCGCTACAAACTTCCGTTAACAAAATTTCGAAGAGTTAAAAAAAAATATATAACTGACGAAAAAAACTGTTTTCAAAATTTTGTTAACGGAAATTTGTAGCGCTTATTGCACCATTAAACTTTTGTTTGAAACATTTTTTTCTGTCGTACTTTTAGAGTTATACGCGAAAAAGTGGAAGTGCCAATTTGACTTTGAGGTTAGTTTTCACCCACTTAAAGGGCGATAGGGCCCAAATGAAAGATACCGTTGTTCTTGTTTTGAGTCACTCTAAAAATCTACAACGCTGCGTTCCAATCGGTGAGTCCGGGTTCGTGGTGTTAGTATGAATAATTTTATTTGAAATTGTTCTAGGGCATGGCATTGGGTATTTGTCCCAGAGACAAGTTATACCGCGGATATATTGATTTGGAAATACAGTTGAGAGAGTTCGATAGGTGCAGAATTTTGTATGAGAAATTTCTCGAATTTGGTCCAGAAAATTGCACTACATGGATGAAAGTATGTTAAACAATTCGATACGTTTATTATTATAATGGCGATAGTTCGTATTTACTTATTGAAAATTTTCTACACAGTTTGCAGAGCTAGAAACACTTTTGGGGGATGTAGAGCGTGCACGAGCCATATATGAACTAGCAATATCGCAGCCAAGGTAGAATAGTTGAAAATGAGTAATTCTCACTTATTAACTACGTTCCTGTATTATTATATTATTATTTAAAATTCATAGATTGGACATGCCTGAACTTTTGTGGAAGTCGTACATTGATTTCGAAATAGCGCAAGACGAAACCGAAAATGCGAGGCAGTTATTTGAAAGGCTACTAGAACGTACGCTTCACGTAAAAGTAAGTTAAATGATTGTATTAAAACCAGAACCGTGTAATTCCGACTTCTCTTATTTTTAAATAACGAATATGAAATACATTTTTTAGGTCTGGATCGCGTATGCCAAATTTGAATTGGCGAATTCAGTGTCAGAAGATGGTGTTGATAATGTTGTTTTGGCGAGAAGAATTTTTGAACGCGGAAATGATGCGCTTAGATCGAATGGTGACAAGGAAAGTAGGGCGTTGCTTTTAGAGGCGTGGAGAGATTTCGAAAACGAGAAAGGAGACGATGAAACTCGCGCCAAAATTATGGAGAAAATGCCTCGCAGGATTAAACGCAGAAGGCGTATCGTCGGGCAAGATGGAGTAAATAAATTCATTAGTTCATCATTAAAGCTTTCTATGGAGAAACTTGGCATGTTTGTTACACTTATCTCTTTGATTTTTAGAGCGACGATGGTTGGGAAGAGGTATTCGATTTTGTTTTCCCAGAAGATGAGTCTCAGAGGCCAAATCTTAAATTTTTGGCGTCTGCCAAGGCCTGGATGAAACAAAAGGAACTGATTGAAAAGAGTGAAACTAACCACAGCGCGTATACTACTCAAGCGGAATTAAATAGTTGAAGTGTAACTATTATTTCGTAAATATGAAGATTGTGTTCTCTATCTGTAAATAAATATTCTTCTTTTGTATTCTGTATATAAATGAATAAACACTTTTTAAACTTACAAAACAGAGTGTGATTAAAACAATTCTGAAAATTTTTGCCAGATTTTGGCCCAGGTATCAGGAGAACATGAAGCGAAAAGAGGTATTCTGAATTTCAGCTGCGAAGGCATCCTCGATTCTCTCTCCGAAGACGTTACTTAGTGCCACCTCTTTCGACATCATGTTCTCCTGTTACAAAGCCCAATTTTGTGCATTCTGAAAATTTTTGCCAGATTTTGGCCCAAGTATCAGGAGAACATGAAGCGAAAAGAGGTATTCTGAATTTCAGCTGCGAAGGCATCCTCGATTCTCTCTCCGAAGACGTTACTTAGTGCCACCTCTTTCGACATCATGTTCTCCTGTTACAAAGCCCAATTTTGTGCATTCTGAAAATTTTTGCCAGATTTTGGCCCAAGTATCAGGAGAACATGAAGCGAAAAGAGGTATTCTGAATTTCAGCTGCGAAGGTATCCTCGATTCTCTCTCCGAAGACGTTACTTAGTGCCACCTCTTTCGACATCATGTTCTCCTGTTACAAAGCCCAATTTTGTGCATTCTGAAAATTTTTGCCAGATTTTGGCCCAGGTATCAGGAGAACATGAAACAAAAAGAGGTATTCTGAATTTCAGCTTCGAAGGCATCCTCGATTCTCTCTCCGAAGACGTTACTTAGTGCCACCTCTTTCGACATCATGTTCTCCTGTTACAACGCCCAATTTTGTGCATTCTGAAAATGTTCGCCAGATTTTGGCCAATATATCAGGAGAACATGAAGTGGAAAGAGGTATACTAAAGGGTATAGCCGGTTAAGATGGTCAAATGTGCCCTTGAACCGAATTCGACTCACGATGAATCATTCGAAAGCTTATTAAAAAAGAAACATTTGTGGCAATTTTCAACTTCGTGTCTCCACCCGGAGGGTAGTAAAGGGCAAAAACAGGAAATCAGGCTTTTGCCGAATTTCTCCTATACTAGGGGATGAAAAATTTTGAAAAAAATCAGAGACATTTCTGTTATCGGGGCACATATTAGAGAATTGTTTCAAATTTTTAAATTGAAAAACCAAGTCGTGAAAACTAAAAAACGCCAAAAAATGCTGAAAAATGCCGATTGTGCATCGAAGCAGTCTTGGCACTATAATTATATTTTTACTGTAAGTACGTATCTTTGTTACTATTGTCCTGAATTTTTTTCAGATTTTTAAATTGAAAAACCAAGTCGTGAAAACTAAAAAACGCCAAAAAATGCTGAAAAATGCCGATTGTGTATCGAAGCTGGCTCGGCACTATAATTATATTTTTACTGTAAGTACGTATGATTGTTACTATTGTCCTGAATTTTTTTCAGATTTTTAAATTGAAAAACCAAGCTGTGAATAATAAAAAACGCCAAAAAATGCTGAAAAATGCCGATTGTGTATCGAAGCAGGCTTGGCACTATAATTATATTTTTACTGTAAGTACGTATCTTTGTTACTATTGTCCTGAATTTTTTTCAGATTTTTCAATTCGGTGCGCCGCAGTTAAAAAAATTAAAAACCGACTTTTTCGTCGTTTTTTCCGTGTCAGAGTAACTTATACGTCGAATTGCTTCATGAAATAAGTGTTTTATGCGATCTTCTATGTTTATGCGTACAGCAAAACATCATAGGAATTAAAGAAACTGAAAAAACCGAATCATTTGAAACTGTTATGCCCTTGACATTACTCCGACACGGAAAAAACGACGAAAAAATCGGTTTTTAATTTTTTTAACTGCGGCGCACCGAATTGAAAAATCTGAAAAAAATTCAGGACAATAGTAACAAAGATACGTACTTACAGTAAAAATATAATTATAGTGCCAAGCCTGCTTCGATACACAATCGGCATTTTTCAGCATTTTTTGGCGTTTTTTATTTTTCACAGCTTGGTTTTTCAATTTAAAAATCTGAAAAAAATTCAGGACAATAGTAACAAAGATACGTACTTACAGTAAAAATATAATTACAGTGCCAAGCCTGCTTCGATACACAATCGGCATTTTTCAGCATTTTTTGGCGTTTTTTATTTTTCACAGCTTGGTTTTTCAATTTAAAAATCTGAAAAAAATTCAGGACTATAGTAACAATCATACGTACTTACAGTAAAAATATAATTATAGTGCCAAGACTGCTTCGATGCACAATCGGCATTTTTCAGCATTTTTTGGCGTTTTTTAGTTTTCACGACTTGGTTTTTCAATTTAAAAATCTGAAACAATTCTCTAATATGTGCCCCTATAACAGAAATGCCTCTGATTTTTTTCAAAATTTTTCATCTTCTAGTATAGGAGAAATTCGGCAAAAACCTGATTTCCTATTTTTGCCATCTCTTTCGACGGCATGTTCTCCTGTTACAAAGCCCAATTTTGTGCATTCTGAAAATTTTCGCCAGATTTTGGCCCAGGTATCAGGAGAACATGAAGCGAAAAGAGGTATTCTGAATTTCAGCTTCGAAGGCACCCTCGATTCTCTCTCGGAAGACGTTACTTAGTGCCACCTCTTTCGACATCATGTTCTCCTAGCACGCAGTAAACGTAAAATAGGGGCCAATTAAATAAATATATATATATATTACAATAATTAATAACTTCGTTATTACGTATCTTTAATATTTTTATACTAATTTTGATGTACATTTTTATACTTCACTATGAAAATATAAATCCATTTTACATACATTAATCCCCACAGTTTCCTGTTACTCATTGCAAATAGAATATACGCAGACGAGTAATTAAAACGTTTCGATGTAGACAATAAACCGAGTTAATCCCTTTCTACAACAGCTACAATATGTATATGATAAAAAATAAATCAGAAACGTAAAAAAGTATTTCTGTTTGTAAAGCACAGATCTGTTGCGACAATTCGCGGAGTCCCTGAACGACTTGAAGACAAGAATGAATGAAGCTGTTATTATAAAAAAGAAAGATGTATTATTTTTTTAAACAATACTTCCTTATACTTGTTACAATATAGTGAACCAGGATACGAATTTGATACAGTTATCCATCCTCTTAATTTCACCTGTTACCTGTATTATTTACGTATTTGCCTTTGTAGAATATTTCTTTTTCTCGTCACTTTCAAAACCAGAGTCCAAGTCATCGCTCAAACACTTTTTCAACGTATAACCTTTAGAATTCTGCCGTGAATCAGCTTGCTCGTCTAATAACTTCTTGATGCAGCCTATCAACTGTTCGAAAAAGTTCGGATAGTCGACATATCCCGGAAATATATTCACATCTATAATGGCATATTTTCCAGTGTGATTCTCAATAACAACGTCAACACCAATTAAGAGAAGTCCAAACAGTTCCGTTACTTTCTTCACGATCTTTTCTAGTGTTTCGTGCTTGGGTTTTACTGTTAATGGAATGTCTTCTTCCGATAAAATGGACCATTTCGATTTAGAACCACTCTTAAACATATCGTGCGAGTTGAAAAATATTGTGTTCAATGCAGTACAGTCTTCTTCGTAAAAATTCTTAAAGCTGGGTCTCTCGACCACGTGAAAATGTTCACCGACTATGTATATCTTGTAAACGATTGCATTGTGATTGACGAACTCTTGGGCGACGCAAGGTGGCTGACAATTACTCAAGCCTTGTTCGTTAAAAATGACCATCATCTGAAAACATGTATTTAATCTAAATTTCTTTTACGCGACATACAGTTTTTTACAACAAACGAAGGATACTATTCCGAAAGGAACCGGTGGCCGATCCAGATGAGGTTTGCGGGGAGGGGTGTGGACCCTAAATTGTAGATTCGGGTATTTATTAATTTTTTTTTTAAATTTTTTTTAACGTTGGTGCAAGCCCCCTACCAGTGGCGTACTTAGTATAAACAGTGCTTAGAGCAAGCGTAGAATTTGCGCTCCCCTCGCCCCAGGCAAACAGTACACAGAAAGCAAGAACGTCCAGAGGGCAAAACCAATCACGTGGCCAACATCATGTCACGGTTGGAACCGTTAAATATTATGAAGTAAATCGCATTAATTGCCGAAGCTAAAATTTTATATTTGGGGTCTTTCCACACCCCTTGTAATACCGACCAAGTTTCATCTCGATCGGCCACCAGTCCCTTTCGGAAGTACAGCTCAACTGAAAGACACTTACCTTGTGCGCATCGCTGGAACCCTGAGCGATAAGTGGTTTGCAAAGAAATGGGAACTTAATATTTGCCATTTTTAACAGCGATATATTCTCGACTGTGCTGTTACTTTTAATTTCTACAAATTTTGGAGTAAATACATCTAAAAATTAGAAAACCACGTTAACATCAAGCGACTGTGAAATTATATCTACAATTAGGGTAAAGGTGCCAGTAGTTGACAACTTTTCAGAAAAACGTGAAAAATAAGGTTTTTAGAAGTGCAACTATCTCTTTTCAACAGCGCGCCGCGGCTCCTAATACCCACAGTTCGCCGCTTCTAAAAACATTATTTTTCACGTTTTCCTGATAAGTTGGGATATACTTCCGAATGGCCCCAGTGGCCGATCGACACGAGGTTTGAGGGGTGGGGTGGGGAGGGGGTGTGGACCCTAAATCTAAAATTGTAGCTTCGGGAATTTATTAGTTTCCGAAATATTAATAAAAAATTATTGTTAATCTTTTTTACAAACTATTTTTTTGAACTGCGTACACGTAGCCCTAACGGGGATCCATCCTGCCCCCGCCAATTAGCTGAAATTCAAAGCTAAATTTCTCGAAAACGAAGCGCGATATTAAATAATTGTATTCTATATTTTCGTCTTATTTTGGCCCATAGAAGCACCCCCGTAGAGTATTGACTATCAATAGAGGTATCCACCCTGTATAATAGGATGGGTCGCATCCGCAAGTTTCTGAATAAGTCAACAGACAAACTAAAAGTTTTTTTATTAATATCTCGGAAACTAATAAATTCCCGATGCAACAATTTTAGATTTAGGGTCCGAACACCCTCCCCACCCTTCCCCTCAAAACTCATGTCGATCGGCCACTGGGACCATTCGGAAGTATAGCCAAAAGTTGTCAACTACCGATACATGCTCAACCATTGGTACCTTTACCCTATGTATCGGCGCTGAAATTATATCGAATACTCTGACGATCTGTTTACCATTAAATTGTACATGTTCTTGTAAGATTTCGTACGACTTGTAACGATTTATTAAAATTCTAACATTGTCCAATGGGTCGATAACTATTATTTCAGGATGTTGGCACATGTACTCTTGAATTCTTGAAATAATTTCTTTGGCCTGGAACAGAAATCGATTGTTACGGCAGTCCTACTTATAACACATACAAAGAATTTTATCATACATTTTGATCACCATTTTCTGCGTGCGCTAACTTATCTGTCAGTTTGTATATAAAAACATGAAATGGTCCCTGAGGTTCGAGATCCGAGTTTATATCGATCTGAAACCAATGCCATAAGTATTCGTATACTTGTTCCGTCGTTACATGCACGTTTGTGAAATTAAATAAGAAAATACACATACATACGAACATAACCTAGCATTATCATAAAACCGTGTAGCAACGTAACTATTTTATAATAATTGAAAATAATGAAACAATTAGTTACCATTTTTAATAGAAACCCTTCCGACTCGCAAAGGTTATAAAAATCATTCCAATTAAACTTCTGTCGCTTCTTTTCGGATATCGAATAACCAATGACACACTTGTCGCACATTTTTATGCGCACTTACTATTTCTTTATATCCAATGTAAATTTATCCATTAAAGCGTATACCGTACATTATATTAATAAGCCGCTTTAATAAACTACACCTTATTAACACGTTTTCTACGAGAGGCTAATGTCAAGTAGTATCATATTTTCGACGAGGTGTGAGGTTATGTCTGACTCATTTTTAAAAAAAACATCTTTCACTGTGCCAACAGGTTCTACCCATATTTATACATTTTTCACTTGTTTTTTTTAGGGCATGTTTAATCTCGTATATCTATATTTTATGTATAACTACGTTTTTTGTTTTTTTTTTCAAAACTCGTACAATAAACGGTCGCAGGTTAGCGATATAGCAACCATGGTCACATTCTATGCATAGTTTTATTATTTATGCTTAATCACACGCAGTCATTATATAATATATGTATGGAAGTATCGTGGTGGTACAAATTGCTTATGATTATATTTACAACGTTTCAATCATATTACTAAATCATTTTTACTGTTCATTGGGAAGCACAAATATTACAGGATATGTCACCGGTGTTGCATCGTAAATTGCAATAATTGCACATACACTGCATTGATGTGCCTGTTTAACGCGCTTCTCGTAAAATCAGCAACTTCAAATTTCCCCCATACTTTGTATCAGAGACTGAAATCGAGTAAATCAGAAGATATAAAATGCGTCGCATAATAAGCACGAGTAAGTAAATCATAATTTATAAATATTAAATAAACGTATCGCTACTGGAACTGCTGGATTTACCTTTGAGGATTCGTTCCAGGAAGTCAACATTCTTTTAGTAAGCAAAATCGTAACGCTATCATCGCAGCCATTTGTATCTTCCCCGTCTGAGCCATTTTTCCTTAACATCCTAACTTCCCCGAGAGAATAAGAACCGGAACTCGGCATGTACAATTCGCCTTCGGAATGCGAAGTATCCGATAGTGTTTTAACCTATTTTGGAAATTTATTAATAGGAACAATTTGGTTATTTAATTATAAAGAAAAACGTCGTAATACACTTAATCAGTTAAATACTTTAATTGTTTCCTTACTTTATTTGATCCTATCGTAGATGTACTCTTGGACAATCTGTAACAGACGGAAGTACAACACTTGCACGCTATCACAAGCAAATAATACATTTTTAGAAATAAATATAGTAGGGTTCTATTTATTTGAAAAAAATTTTACTCGATGCTCGATCACGTGATCGGTCCACGTGACTCTCAGCGTCAAGCGGAAAAGCTAAACTCGGTTTAGGGTACGTGTCCCGATTACGGTGCTTTGACGCCGACTTGCTCACGAAGGAATTAATTATTGACTTCTCGTACTTTAATTTTGCTTGGTGCAAATTTATATTATTTTTTTGAACCTTTCTCTTTATTAAAGCAATTTTTTCGGGTTAAAAATGTTAATTTTTCATATTTTTTTAATTGAAATAAAAATACACGTTTTTGTCCCAATTACTGTACCCTGAAAAGTGCGTTGTCACACCCAATTGGGCCTCTCCCACTCCACATAAGTACTAGAAATGGTGGGGCTAGCGACAGTGGCGGATTTAACAGGGTGACCTATGAGCAGTTGCCACCTGGGCCCCTGCCCAAGGCAACCTCAGGGCTCCATCCTTAAAAAAATATATCCAAAATATATTTTTTTTCTGTATTATTACACTGAGCCCGTTTTTAGTAAACTACCACTTTATTTTCCCGAAAAATGAGCCCTTGCTCAGAGGCCCCTAGGGCCCTGTCTTCAAAAAGAAATTATGATTTTATCCAGGACTATATTTTTTTTCTATACTGCTCTGTACACTTACCCCCTTTTAGTAAACTCTTTTCATTTTCCTGAAAGAATGGGCCTCTCAGAACGTTTGCCACCTGGGCCTTTTTCTCTTAAATCCGCCACTGGCTAGCGACGAGCTTATAGCGTAGAGAACATATAGAGCTTATAGCGAGGGAGCACTGTACATTCAAGCAAATAGAGCTCCACTATACTCGCTTTCTTACCTGCCATTCTGATCAGGCGTACTCGAATGATCCGCATCGAACGCGGATAATAAAACCTTCCTATGCACTTCGTCGTACAGGTCCGATAAAATCTTTTCTCTGTTGAAGACGCTGCCACGGAACGAGCCCGTTTGATCCCTTGGTTCGTCCACTTCGCCATCGACTGCGTTGCTCCTTGCAGAAAATTGTCCAATTTCATTAATCCGTGACGACGATCCTCCTGCATTCAGTGATTGCTTTGAAATGTTCCTGGGAGATGACTGAAGAGACGCGCAATTGTGCAAGGAATCTGACGATGACATCTGGTGAACGTTATTACTCGACTGTGCCATAGTCTTTGCTTCATCTTCGGACAAATTATATTTTACTGGCTTCTCTTCTCCTTTCACTTCAGAAATCACATCATTCGAAGGTGACAAATTCTGATTAGAAACTGCGTTATCCTTACACGACCCGCATTGATCTTCTTCGTTTCTTCCTATTATTAGTGGCTCATCGATGGCTTCTGAGGCGCAGTTCGCAGCTTTCTTTACATTCCGCGGCATGTCTTTCTGCACAGCGCTGGCAGTATCGATCTCTTCGTTTGCAAGCCTTAAACAGGTGCTCCTAGAATTTGAACTATCATTGCCATTGCCTTGTACCTCGAAATCCTTATTTAATCTGTATTTCAGCCGAGCAACGTTTCGAATATTTCCATCGGGATCAATTCCGTCGTTGCTCGCGTTAAGATCATCTTGCAACGACTCTGCATCGCAATCACTCTTACTTCTCCCATCGGATGAGAGATCTCGGTGGCTCATCTCAGACACATCTTCGTCACTGATCGGTGACTGCTGACTTTTGCGATGATCAACAGTCTCAGCGTGGATATCGTCTTCGCCGTTGGGTCCACCGCAAGCTTTCTCGTCGATAATTTTCTCGTCTCGGTCGGTGGCTCCTGGGACCCTGAAATTTCCATTAGATGAAGGATATTGGATCTGCAAGTTTTGCTTGTCCGATCTCGCGCCTGCTGTTTCAACCGCGCGGACATTTATGGAAGCTGCGTCATTTGTCGATACATTTTCAGAAATCACTAATTCTAAGCTCTGCGACCCGGTGTTCAAGGCCTCGCTCTGTAAATTCTCCAATAAACCGTTCATCAGAACAGGTACGATTTGGTTGGCGTTAAAAGTGTTTCTTATCTTATCCTCGAGAAACTGCGCCTCCTCTTTGAGGACGCGAGCGATCAAGTGCTCCGCGATGTTTGGCGTATCCTTCAGTTTCGGAAATCCTGCTTTCAGAACGTCAGAATGCACCATATTATACAGAGACGCGTAATCGAACCTCCCCCTTTGCAAATCCTCCGCCTCTATTTCCCTCGTCGAAGTCGCATCGGGCTTGGAATTCGTAATTTCTTCAGCAACCTCACCGATGGAGGGTCCCGAGATTGCTTCGGGCATGTTCGCTTCATCGGCACTTTGCACCCTTCCATCTGCGGCCGACGACAAGGTGTTTATCGAGAAAGTTGCGAGACTCAAGCTGTCGTTCCCTTTCCGAAGGGAGCACGGTCCTCCTGAAGGAAACTCCTCGGATTCGAGAGCGCCTTTCGCTTCGTTACTGCCGCTTTCGCTGGACTCCGTGGTCTCTTCGTTCAATAGCTTCTTCGGTGCACTGAATCGTTCTTTCACCCTTGGATCACCTCGCGGTGGACATTTGCCAAGAGTTTCTGGGGCGACGTGTCTTTTCCTCCCGTCTGTGCCCCCTTTAGCGCGCAGAGACGACTTCGTGGGTGCGGGTTTCACTGTTTTCGTTTGCATCGCTTTGTGAGAGTGCGGCTCCTTATTCACGGAATCCTTTGTTCTTGGTCCCACGCGTCGTTTAGCTCGTAAATGAGAGACGTTCGTTTTTGCCACTTGAACTGCGCTTTCGTTCAGTACCGTCGAACTACAGGACTCGCTGGTTTCTGTCGTAGCCCTATTTTGCAGACGATACTCTTCGATCTCAGGCTTTAACAGGAGCTTCTCGATCGTTCTTGTCGATCGGACGACGTCGTTGATCATCTTGCTATAAGCTAGCAAAACGTTGTCCAGCTCGTTTATGGAAGGATCGTACAAGTCGTCCAGATCCTTCGATTCCTCTGCCTCTTCTGAGGACTCCGCGCTCGAAGCCACGGAATAGACGCCACTCTTTGGACACCTCTCATTCTGGCTGCAGTACTGTTTGAACACAGTTGAGAAACGTTCGTCGATCACTCTGTAACGTCTGTTCCTCTCCTGTTCCTCCTTCTTACCGATTTTCCGTTGCCTCCCCTTCTGCTGTTCCTCTGTTCCTTGGCACAGTGGCGAAGCATCTTCGCGACCAGTCTCAATTTCTTTTGAAGTCGCAGGAATATCTAATCGAGCAGACTCTGAGGCTCCCTTTGGACTCTCTTCTAAATTGGCAGCAGGTTCTTTGTCGTTGAATCGCACCTGCTTCTGGTCGCTTCTAAGCTCAGAAGATCTCTTCGTGGAGTCATTTATCCCTCGTGTAACAGCTTCCGCTTCTTGCTTAGCAGCCAAACTACCGCGGACGGGCGGTTGTAAAGTTAGATCTTCGTTTAATCTTCGATCACTGGAAGTTGTCGATACCAAGTTCTCCTTATCCTCTGAACTCATTGTCTCTGCCTCTGCTTCGTGTAACTTTTCTACATTCTCGAGGGATCTTTCATTACTTCCCAGCGAAATGTCGCTAGATCTTTCTGGGCTTTTCACTGGTTTCTCTACTGACGTTGAACCATGAACAGAATCGATGTTGCTCCCAGGTTCACTCAACACCTTCGAGTTCCTTGTCCGCTGTCTGCCACCGATTGCTCTTCTGCTACCCTTCGCGCTCTCATTCTTCTCCGATATCTGCACGAACTTCGCTTTACGCGTTGGAGAGTTAGGCTTCACAGAGCAATCGCGGCGAACCATGTACGTTCCCACGTTTGTGCTCTCTGGGACGAAAGAAGAATCCGGTGATATATGAATGTCCCCTATACTCTGTGCTATCAGCTCCCTCTGAATATTCACTGACGGGCCAACTTGAACAGAGAAATTATCCGTCTTCTTGTTCTTTTCAGCTTCGAAACTCGATGGACGTGCTTCATTGGGGTTCTTGGAATTCTGCCTGGCTTCAGGGACGTCGGCCACTGGCATCGACGGTCCAAGCTTTTGAACTCCAAGCTTCCCATATCGCGACAACTCCTTGTACCGCTCCTCAGAGCTTTTGAACCTGGGCGCAGAGAAGTCGATAGTCCTCGTCAACTTTAATGGAACATTTTCACTGTTCATGTATCCTTGGTTCCTTATGTCTGCATGGTCTCTGCCGATCCAGCCGTTTGCTTCTTGAAATTTATGCGCCACGCGCTCACGGATGTACAGCAATTGATCAGTTTCGTCGTCCAGAGGTCCTTCGTTTGAATACCTAAAGGGAGCATGATATTAGATCGATGTTTATGAGAAATTAGAGAAAACTGGATAAATAATAATACGACTTATAGGGGGTGAACTTTAAGGGGGGAATCCTATACTTTGGGCTAAAATCATAGCGAAATTTTAGATTTTTTTTTTAGAGAAACTAGCGATTCGAATAATCTGAAATTTGGAACGTGTTTTTGTACATCTTTGAAGAAGTTGTAGTTTTTTTTTTAGTAATTTTTAATAAGAAATATAGGAGTTATGCATGATCGACCATCATGCCGCCGGTGTCCGCTGGTGTGCAAGATATTTCTGTAACCACTGAACCGATTACCTTCAAATTTGGCCTGTATGTCCAACAAACATTACTTTATACTTTGATGAATCAGCATACCGACAAGTTATATACTTCTTTGATTACATAAGAAAATTGCCTCAAAATTGTATAGCAAACGTCACAATTTCAGACCATTTAATTTGAAAACCCTCCACACTCCTCAACAAATTTTTGTATTTTTTTCTGGCTCATGAAATTATGGCTACATATGTATACAGTGAAACGCCGTTTTATATTTCTGTTTTGGATTACCAGGAAGATAAATATCATGCACACCAGCGGACGACGAATTTTCGACAGATAAAACAGCTGAAGAAATGTTGAAGCAATAGTACCAATGTTTTCAATTTTTTTTTACACGTAGTATATGGGTAGATGAAAATATCTGCCAATTTTCAATTCTTTTCACTGGGCAATTTTAAAGAAATAAATTATAACTTGAAAGAATTGTGAAATTTAGGACATTCTCACTGCCAAAAGTTTAGCAAATGATGCTTGAAATAGCATTTGTAAAGTGAAAGATACCTTTCTAAGAGTAAAAATAAGACTCCAACTGTCGTTCGAGTTCCCTGCATCTAGATTTACTATGCGTAAGACGTAGATATTCAAGTATTTCAATTCTCATATACTTTTGTCTAATGTTGTACGTCCAAAACATCCTTAAATTTTGAAACCTCGCTAAGCAGGCACAGGGTCTATTTAGACCTATCCTGTATGCAGGTATATCAAGCTTCCCGTTACATCTTACTTGTTAGTATCGCGTGTTTAAGAAAATAGACATTTTGGATCGTAAGAATATGAAAATCTAATAGAAAAATTTATTCTGGAATGAGTATAACTGAAGTTATGGATTAAAATGGCCTGCGTATCCGTCATGCAATTATGTGACATAACATTCGTTGTGCAATGGTTGATGACAGTGGGTAAGAGACGGCTTACACTTTGATGGGTGTTTGCGTGCGATTACAATTAGTGATCATGCTTATTTCCTTGATCTGGATCTCTGCGTCTTTCACCAATCTTTCCACGTTCTCGAGAATTCCTGAAGTCTCTGGACTGAGGACCGGGGAAACTGGTAACGCGACGGCGGATCTATTAGTGGCAGGCTGGAAACGAAACAACAGAATAATTAGACACAGTACTTTTTCTTAATAATAATGTTTTCGATAAGCGTGGTTCGTTTGTTTGTTGCAGTAACGAAAGAAAAACGAGTGTTAATAATACCGATTTCAAAAGCATAAAAATGCACGGAAAAGGGGAAAATAAATTTTTCCTTTATTTAATCTATGACTCGCAATTTTTTATGTCGGCGACTCATCATTTGCACTGTGTAAATTTGGCGCGGACTTAAAAAAATGAAGAGTCCATAGATTAAGTAAGGAAAGAACTTACTTTTTACTTTTCAGTGCATTTTTATTCTTTAACCGACTTCAAAAAGGAGGAGATTATAGATTCGACACGTATGTATTTTTTAAAATTTTTTTTTTATATGTTTGTCCCCGCATAAGCTCTCAGCACATGGACCGATTTTGATGATCTTTTTTTTATTCGAAAGAGGGCTGTAACAATTTTCTAAACATTTTAAGAGGACAAAAGATTGGTGTAACTATGGGCACGTGAATTATACAATTACTTAGAATTAGGTGTAACGTTATTCACACAAGTATTTAAAACTATCGCTGTGTTGTAATTGTAAATGGATATGTTGTGTTATTATGATTATTTTTTACTATTAATTAATAAATTATTCACATAAGATTAGTTTCAATAGAATCGTAGACACAGGTAAAAAAGCTGCATTGTAAAATTCAAGCGCAAGAAAATAGCAATTACTAGCTTATCCAGAGCTTCATCCCCCCTCTCTTTATTTTAACAATAGATTGATAAATACACCTGCCGCATTAATTTCACGCATTAATCTTTTTCAAAATTTCGAAAAATCCTTTGAGGCACGTTTAAATATCACTGAAGACTACAGCGTATTCAAATTTCAGCAATCTACGAAGACTTGCTCCGAAATCTGCCCGAGTTCGCATGGAATGTCCCTCGTACAAAATCAACAATACTGAATTAAATGGAAAGAAGGTACCTGATCTTCATCGACGAGCCTAGCTGAAGTCGTTGGGACTTTCTTCGCGGGTCTGACGGCTTCTTCCGTTTTACGGATAGAAATTTTCGACGTTAGAAGTTTCGCACGGCCCCTGCCTGAATGAATCTCGTTCTTCGGATCTGCCACCGGCACGCATGATTTGCAATAACAATCTAGCGGTGATTCTGAATGCATCTTCGAGCGATCAGACGCGATCGATCGAGGAACAGGATCCTTGCGTAGATCCAAATACTCTAAAGCATCGTGTTTCCTTCTGCAACAAAAAACATATTTCCACGTTTGTTAGTGGAGTGCGACAAGTAGTTCGAAGGAATTCAAAATACTGCTATTTAGAATAATTTTATGTTAAATACAAATAGCAATCTGAATAATTTCATGAGCTTAGGTAAGAAAGGACTATTCTGTTTAATAAATAATGTTAACTTGACTGTAACCCAAGAGCAGGGGCTTTCGTAGATTTTTTTCTAGGAGGGGGTAACTTTGGGGTGACGGTGATGAAAAACATAATATTTAAAAAAAATGGGAGCCCGCTTGCTTTTTCGAACTCATTTCGTAGTGCCAATTTAATTAAAATTTTAAATCCGAAATTTAGAAATATTCACTTTTTAGTAAAAACTTAATAAAGATCAGTTTTTAAAAATAAGCGATTTTACTCAAAAGCGAGGGGAGGGGGGGGGGGCAACTGCTCCTTTTGCATCCCTCTCCCTGACATAAGAGGGTAGGCTTTTGTTACGGTATGCTTTGGCTCGGTTGGTCAACGACTCACGCGGATTTCTCTCCGAAAATCCATTTCGTGGATCAAGACACCGTGGCGTTCAGAAATGGCATTTCTTCAAAGCCCGTGCAAGCTATAAATTGCAAGATGACATTGTTTATTAGCACTTTGCGTACCCTTGCGAACCCTTTCACGTATCGTGCGCCGAAAAATGTATTAAAAATTCACGCTGTTACTGATATTCCCACAAGTTTCTAATGCACCGTTTAATCATTCCAGTGAAGTAATAATAATTGGATTCCGTTTGCCCCTAATATTAGTTTACCGCCAACACTGAAATTTACAGTAAAATCTAATTTTAAAAGACTCGCAGAAAGTTGCATGATGCATGAGTGTCTTAAAAGTTTGTCTAGCCCTGAGAAATTCATCGGTTCAGTGAAGTGTGTGCATGGCATAGTGCATATTATCTCGTGATTTCTCAATTCGCGCATCAATTTCATCGATTACTGGACCATGTGGGAGGCCTTTTAATTTAACAGGATTCCATTCAGATATACCCGTTACTTAGAAGAGTTTTTCAGAAACTGAAGGATGTTTAAAAACAGAAAATGATTTTGTAATCGTGTGCAACGCGATTGTAGAGTCAGTGCCTGTGCCTGCCAAAAAGTGTTTCATAGAGTACCGTGCCTCTACGTGTTAGTGATGTGAACGCGAATTCCCATAAGGTGATAGGTCTATCGTTTTAGCCTATACTTCGCCGATGTTAGTAACTAAGGGGGAGAAACAAGTATCTCACTCATATTTCTCCAAATATTCCTGCAACTATTCACTTACACTAAGTTCAACTAAAACGTATTTATACATTATAAATAATACTACGTGATATGTATAAGCATTAACATTAATGTATCGAACGATTAAACATTGAGAATAAAAGAGAATTCAGTCGGCGCAGAAAATCATTTGCATGTAACTTAAAATGTTGTTCGATTGTTCCTACCGTACCCCAGAATACGAATATAGTGTTAAGATGGAAGAATAAGTGCAAGTTGGAATATTTCAGCGAGATACTGGAACTGTTGAGTTTTTCACAATTTTTAAAGTCCTCTCTGCTTCAGCATTTTATTGAAATATACAAAGTTACAATTCCTTTGCGAGGTATTCCACGTTACATCACGAAAGCATGTCTTCCACAAATAATGTTGTTGTTTATATAAATTTGTATGTTAAATAAATTTGTTTTGCGTTAAATAAACCGGAATAGGACAGCAAGGTTAAAAGACGAATGTGATATCGTTTTATTTTCTTCCTCCGTTCTTTTCCGTTGAACGAAATATGTTCATAAGACGATTTTTAAATTGTTACTCTAACAGAAACATTTGTAAATCGCGGGCATTGACTCTCAAAACATAAACTAGTTTTACTCGTGCTTAATTCTAGTTCCTACCACGCGTAGCGTAACAATCTGTTTTGAGACTTCACCGGTAACGTTGCATGCAACACTAAAATGGCAAGGGGGTCCTAGGACCCCCTAAACCGGCGACACAAAAATACATTGCTTGATAGATCTATTCTATACCTCGTCTGTGCCCTTACTTAGCTCTCTCAGACTGAAAGAAGATAATTAAGGGGGTAGACACGGGTAATGCAGCGCTCTGTATACCGACATAATCTGGCCCGAAACATGGGTTTGCGCGCTGACGTTGTTTGTCCATATATGAGCAAATTTTGGGCTGGGCGAGGTCTCACTCGAAAGATGAAGGTTGAATGCAGCCCGCTCTGCTCATGGTTCAAAGAGATTGTGTTGATATGTAATAATATGAATGTCCAAAGTAGAGAAAAAGTGGGCGAAATTCACTCGCAGATTCCAAGCATTTGTACGTCACTAAAAGAGTTTTCTGACTCAAACGGTGAGCAGAGCGCTCCGCATTGAATCTTCTTCTTTCGAATGAGACCTCTCCCAGGCCAAAATCTGCTCATATAAGAACGAAAAACGAAAAATCGTGACTACATTCCCAAATCAGAGTTCCGTCATATTGGCGATAATACATAGCAAGTCACGTGACAAATTTAGTTGAGGTAGTAGATACGAGATGGCGCCCACTCGGGAGGACTGCCAACGTGGATTCATAGCAAAACTGAAACGATAGCTGGATATACGAGCCACAATAAAAGCATGATGCAGTCAATGTATGCATTTTCGGACGATTGTAGGTTAGGTTATATTCATTTTAGGCATACATTGACATAGGAACTGCTGGGAATTATATACATTTACTAAATTAACGCTTTTATCGTTACATATACATCACTTGAAATCGCTGTCGTATTTATGTATAGTAATTCAGGCAGTTAGAACAACAACGGACTAACCTACATTAAAAAAAAAATTTCCTATTGTATATCGATGGCTTACAATTAGTGCACACACATTGTATGTCCAGTTTTAGCGTTTTTGAGAAAAACAGATTCAAACATTCAATGGTACTATATAATTACTTAAATACTTTTTGCATTATTGTAATATAGGTATCACTGAAAGTATGTAATTAGTAGTATAAGTTAGAATCTGCAAAATTATAATAATAATTCGACAATAATGCTTGGAAGTTGGACATGCTATTGTAACCAAGTACAGAGGAGGACATACTATACTGAATGATATTATATAAAAATGAATGAAAGGAATAATACTGGAAATAATCTCACTTCAATATTATATTTATTTTTAAAGTAACAGGAATAAAAAAGTAATTCGCGGTAGATATAGGAAGACTTTAAATTTTGTTTATTTATTGTTACATTTTTCCAAGACTATTTTCATCCAGTAACGTCTCCGGAGAGCAAATCAAAGAGCGAGAAGTGGCGCAGATGTTTCGAGACAGTGACTGTTTAACGAAGAGACGCAGAAAAAAATAGTTTCAATACATTATTATGGAACCGTTTCCACCAAAAGCTACGTTAAAACATAGCATCGCATAGCATAGCTTAGCTTCCCGGTGAATTCCCGGCTTAAGCTGTGCCATGCCATGCGATGTTTAAAAAAAAAACAGCGTCAATACCTACATCATTTTCCACCACAAGCTACGTTTCTGTGCTATGCCTTTGCTATGTTTCAGAAAAATCGCTCGCGGGGCAATCTCGTGCTACGTCGAGTTAACCCGACAAAAACATAGTACAGAAACGTAGCTATTTGGTGGAAAATGATGTATTGAAGCTGTTTTATAAAACAGCATGGTGTGGCACAACTTACCTTAGCTTTTGGTGGAAACGCTCCCATAATAATGTAGCGAAATTAATTTTTTAAACCGTAGCACAGCATGGTTTACAAGAGAACATCCTGAACCCGAAAATTCAAAAAATTCTGAACCTTTGCGAGTATATAGGGAATTTCCTCCTGATTACGACGCAATTTTTGTTTACTGCCCAAATTCACTCTAATGGGGTGTAATTGACCCCTGAAAATTCGGTTATTTTCCAATTTTCTGTGATAACTCGGGAACTGTAAGAGATAGAAAAAAAGTTTCAAGACAAAAGTTATTTATTTTAATTAGATCTATCATTTGGTAAAGAAAAATATTTTACTGTTCACGAGTTATAACATAAAATGAGAAAATCACCGGATTTTCAGGAGTTAATTGCACCCGCTTAGAGTGAATTTAGGCGTAACTTTTGCCTTGAAACTTTATTTCTACCTCTTACAGTTCGCGAGTTATAACACAAAATCGGAAAAATAGCCGAATTTTCAGGGGTTAATTTCACCCCCTTCGAGTGAATTTGGGCAGCAAACAAAAATTGCGTTGTAATCAGGAGGAGATCCTCTACATATTCAGAAAGTTTCAGAATTTTTTGAATTCTCGGCTTCGGGATCTTCCTTTGTCAGCTTAGCTTAGCTTCAACGCCTTCCTCTAAAAATTTTCAGGAACATTGCCGAAAACTGTGCACATTTAACACAGCAAAGTTCACTGATCAAAACAAGCTTTCCCTCGATGCTGGACGTGGTGTTCCCCCTTAAGCGCGGGCCCCGTTGCGCAGGCAGCAGACAGCGGAGCGTGGCTGGCATTCGAGCCGTCTGGAAGAGGCAGATCAATATGACGCTCTTGCCGCTTTCGTGCCCTCTTCCTTCATCCATTACCGGGCTTTCCCACGGGGGGCTCTCGCCTCTTTCTCTCTCTTTGGCCCACCTATCGCAACAGCTGAACATTGGCATTGATTTTCAAAGTTCAGGAAGTCTTCCCCGAGACCCGGAGGGTACAGCGCCCGATGTAACCCTCTGCTGCCCGCCAGCGCACCGGATCGATACGGTCAATACCCGCGCAACTTGCGCAGAGAAATTTCCCTCGCGTCGAAACTTTTCGTTTGAACGATTGCCAGCGCGACAAACAGGCGCACCATGTGCATGATTAAAGGTAACACCGTGGAACGATGAGGCACTACCGATCGGTACTATCTCTGCTACAGATGTAGCAACTTTGCTAATTAGTGTTAGAGCCAGAGCTACTGTAGTATAGTTCCCGAGGCCGTGATGGAATTTTTAGTTAAAGGGGTGGGTTACCCTCGACAGCCCTAAAAAAGGCATCTTTTCAGACGCAAATTGTAAAGTGATAAATAACAGTAGAGAGAACGTTTTTGTCTAGTTTGAATCGTTATTCTACGAGCTTTAACACAAAAAAAGAAAAGTCTAAATATCTCTATGTACATAAAAGTTGTGAGTAAAAACGTAAGGCGTGTACGCGGTGCGCCGTTTGATGAACATAAAATCTCGAAAACTGCTCCAACGATTTGCATGAAAATTTAATGAGAGATGCAGAAAACCATTCTCTGCGATGTGTCGGGAGCAGATTTTCAGGATAAATTCTTAAAAAAAAAATCTAAAATCACACCTATTTTCAGCCTCCTAACTGAGCGTAACCCCTTAAATCCGCCACCGACTATTTGCTTAGGGGTATATCAGTAATTTTTTAAAAAAATCGGGGTGCATGATCTAGTCCTTAAGCCGCGTATTCATCCGAGCATTCGCCCTGTATTAGCTGCTCGCCAGACCACAGTGAGCACCGAGGTGCTCATGCGGACTGTGAATGAATCCTCATTCGTGGCGAATGCTTAGATGAATACGCGGCTCTAGACTGCACGATCTTTAGTTTTAATCTCCTTCGATTCATTTGCCCAGGATTTCAATAAACCAATGGCGTAGAAGATAAAAAGAATTCCTGGTGCATCGAAAGAAGCAAGTCAGACATTATTTATTAGACGTTCCACTTGCACGACGTCAAAAATATCTTCATATCGAATCTGACGTAACGCAAGAACATCCAATGAAACAGGAGCCCATAATGAAATCTTCAGTGCGATATAAAATTGCATAAAATAAAAACGACACCGAGTGGCCCACTATCGTGAAGGGAGCATTAAGGCGTTCAGGGTGGATCTTCGACGGAGTAAAAGACGCAATTGTTACACATCAACACATATATTTTTGCTTTTGCATGTTGCATACATACGATAAACAGTACAGTGTTACGCGTTCCTCGAGGTATGGTATACTAGAAAATTTCAATATCCGCTACTACAATTGCTATTCGACGTATTGTTTCGTACTCCCGCGTTCGTGTGTAGCTCTACACGAGGGATCATTATGGAAAACCAACGGAACGAACGATAGCAAAGCGTGGGAAACAACTGTGTCCGCGTAAAGGATTCGGTTCGCCTTCTATTTTTCTTGCCCGTTCGCGGAACACGCTGGCCGCGTTCTACGACGTTTGTCACCGATCAAAGGAAACGCGTGGAAAATCCAAGGTTTGGTCGTCGACAATTGAAACGTAACGCGGGCAAAACAGAGGCGCGGATACTTTTCGACTGTACAAGCAGTTAACCCCTCGCCGCACGATTCTTCCAAAGCTCGCACGCACCGAAACATCAACTTGCGTGAGAAGAAGAGAACAAAAAAATCGATCGAGTAATTATCAACAGATATACAATCAGAAACTAAATTAATAAATTAACCACTGCTTAGGAATCCCCCTGGTCTTTTTCTGGTAGACCTCAACCCCCACGTGACGCCGTTCGCTTCGATATAGAGCAGCGAGTCACGCCACGCGCGTGACTCATCGTTAAAAGGCGAGGGGTTACTATAGCGCGGTCGCAACGAAGCATCGCGGTTCCTCCTCGTGCATTTCCCAGCCTCGCTCTCCACTGGCCGACCGACGATCGAAACAGCCGGCAATTACATAAAAGCGCGCAGCGGGCAACGCACCGCTTCGAAACAAGCTAATAGAACGCCTCCCCGTGCGTCAGGAGCAACCGATCCTCCTCTTTTATCCGCGGAACATCGTTCGAGAACAGTCTCGCGGATTTGAGCAAACGACCATGAACGAACGATAACGAAGGACCGCAACGAATACCAAAAAAGAAAGGAGTAGAAGAAAGAACGAAAAGTAAAAAGCGAAAAGAAAGAATGAGCAACGATCGGCGCTAAGACGACGCGAAATCGACGACCAAAATTTGCTGCGAGAGGGAAAGAAGGCTCTCCGTCGCTCGCGAGGTCTCCTTTACACTCATTCCACGCGACGGGAACCGGGATCGTGTCCCGCGTGACACGGTTCGCGGTCGCGTGCGCTGCGAAGTTAAAAAAAAAAAAAAAGAAGAGAGAAAAAAAGGTGATCTTATCCGCGCGAGAAAGTGTCAACTGTTTTCGTCTGTTTTGCTTCTCCCTTTTCGTTTTTCTATAATGTCCCGTTGCTGTCGGAATCCTTAAAAACGAGCGCCGTAATCAATTTTGACATCGAAGGTAGGAACTACCTCGGGCTAAAAAATATCACGTACAGCCTCTGTAAGTATTGCTACGATCAATTGTGCTCTTTTTCTTTTTCTCTATCGGCCCTTTCCCCCTCTCTCACACGCTCATCCACTCTTTCCGAGGACGCATACTCGCATACACGCGTACATACAAACGCACGCACTCGCTGCCACTCATACTGGATCAATCGTCGTCTGTCATCGACTTTTGCACGATATTCCGTTACATGAATTGCTTACGCTACGCAGATTAGCCTCTACAGTCGCCTCGATTACTGTTCGCCGAAGCAACGTGATCAAAGGGGGCGCCGTCGGCGAGAAGGAGCGGCCCCGAAGTTCCGCCGACAAAGTTTCTACGGCTCGCCATCCGTCGACGGTATACAAAGCCCTACGGAGCCGGAACTCGGAGGTCCGCCGCGCGGCACGATCGCCGGCCCTGTCGCCCGAAACCCTAGCCGATATCGCTGGTTTGTACAAATATATTACAAAAAAAAGGAGCCGCGCTCACAATCCGAGGCAGAGCCCCCCATCACCGAGGAGCACGCAAAAAGATCCTCGGATGTATGTCTGCATTTTATTTCCCTTTTCTTCCTTCCATTCTCCTCCACCTCGTCTTTCCTTCACCCCTCCCTTTTTTTTTTCCTTTTCCTTTTACGTTTTAGACATAGCGAGTGTATGGTTCCTATTTGACGGGCGTAACTTTTTTCATCGGCGAAATGAAAAACCAAAAGGCCCTCTCACTTAAGATCTAGCGATTAAACTAAAGGCGAAAGTGGACGTTACACAATCCGGATTATCGATCCGTTAAGAGTGACTGGATAAGAACGATGCTCGACCCCCCACCCCCCACCCCTCCCCAAACAAAAAAACCCTCCCCCGCCCCGGGTTATATGTATAAATTTCTTCGGATACCAGAGACGAAAGTGTCCCCCGCGGGAAACACCGAAAGATATTGTGCTTTTCGGAAACGAAGGAGAACAGAAATGTTGGAGATAAATGAAATCGCGATTCCGTAGCGATCTGAACGAAAATAACGATCGAATTTATTTACGAACGGTTCGTAGTTTAATTCGCGAGAGAGAGAGAGAGAGAGAGAGAGAGAGAGAAAGAGAGAGAGAGAGAGAGAGAGAAAGAGAGAGAGAGAGAGAGAGTCGGAAAATAATAATTTAATTAGATAGTAACACGCAAAAAAGAAACGAATGTAAATTCTTTTGTACATTTAAAAATGGTTACTCCTTTAGCCGTAAGTTTTATTAGTAATGCTGGTATCTACACATATACACAATGTACAGAGAACCCGTACGCTTGGGTCAAAATATGTCCACCATGTTTCTCTCGTTCATTTTTTTTTCTTTTCTTCCTTTATAATACAACGAGTGTGTAATGGTAGGAGTAATAGTAGTAGTAGTCGTAGCAGTAGGAAGAGTATACAAATAAAAGATTAGAAAAGGGCGACACACCGTCTCTGCTCGACACGTTCGGAGAACCGAAGCGACGCACCTCCCCCCCCCCCCAACCCCCAACCCCCTCGGGCTTCGGTTGATCCGCGGAACGCGCGTTACAGCGCGATAAAAATAAAGTACAATATGCAACCGTCCAGATTTCACGGCATCGTGTTACGTGACAGTGTGTACCGCCTGTGTGTGAAGTGTAGTGTGTGGACGTGTAATGTGTAACGTGGACGTCGATGCGCGCCGCTGGCCGCGCCGCTGGGCGCGCGCTGGCGCGTGTACACGTCTCCCCCCTTGTGTACGTTGTTCCTTGAAAAAACCGCGAGAACGTACGCGACACAACAAACAAATAAAGGCGATCGTGCCTAAGTACAAACCCAAACCGTACACAATTATCTCTCTCCGCGATGTTCCTCTCTGCCTGTCGCACACGCTGCGCATACTCCTCGCCGGGGCGGACACCTTTGCCTGGCGTTATCGCCCTCGCGCGTTCACCGTTCTACGATAATCCTGTTATATACACGTGCGTGCAGGACCGATGCCAGCGTGCAAAAAAATGCCAAAGACTTTCTCCTCGAGACCAGTCGAAAACAAGCTTCGATCGTCTCTCGCCCTTGCCCGCGATCGATCGAAACAACTGTTGCCTCCGTGAGCCGTAACAACAGGCGGCGGGGATTTTACCCGTCGCTGGGACAAAATCGCGTCCACTTTCCCCGGCAACGTCGACAACATTTCGCGAATCCAATTTTAACACCGACAACGTCTTTGGCTCGAATCGATGCCCGTTGGCCGACACAGCCAACGTTTATCACCATTACCAAATGTGTGTGTTTTTTGTATTTTTTCGGTGAACCTTCACGGTTCCACCATTATATTTACCCTCTCGAGGAGGGTGCAAAATTTGAGCCCCGATTAAACCTTGCGCGAGAATCCTTAAGTTTCTCTCTCCTTCTTAACTTTCAGCCCGGAGCCTGTGGTGTCGTCGCCCAAGATAGTGGCTATCTCGCCCTGCATGAATGCCCACGGCACTTGGCTGTTGGCCAGCGGACACTTCTCGCCGCTTGGGCAATAAACCTGAAACAGCAATCAACGCAGGCGTCCGTTTATCAAGACGAACGAGATACGCAGGTATGCGGCAAACGGTTGCTAAGCCAAGGCGCGGGGAGACACCTACCTCCGAGCCGGCACCCTGTCTCTTTATGCTCTCCCGGCTGCAGGGGAAGCAGAATTTGTGGTGCGGCACGCTGGGGCACTGAACGAAGTGCGTGTCCTCCAGACGCTCCTGGCACAGGGTGCATTTCAGTATGGGCGCTGACACTTGCTCGGCACCAGCGACCTGGGCCACTGCTCCCTCTGACGATGTTGTTACGGTTGTGGACGACACGTGCCTCGAACCACTGGACCTCCTACCCGAGGAACCTGCCGAGTATCCGGACGTTTAGCTCCGATGTATTCACCGGGATACATACATCGTTAAGGTGAAGTTAAGGTAAGGTGTTACTACGCCTAGCCTCGGCTCGGCGCGACTTCTTTTCGCACTCAGATCTAGGCTCGCGTCGCTTCGGTTATTCCCTACCTGAAGTTCTCTGAGCTTACCTCGGTTCATGTGTTTGGTTAGCTGCTCAGGGAACCTCTTCCTGTGCAGTCGTCAATTCAGTAGGCTCACACTACGCCTCGCCTCGCCTCTCTTCCTCAAAATAGTCTCCAGGAAGAATCTGCGGCTCGGAGTCGCGCCGAGGCGAGGCGCAGTGTGAGTTAAATTGTCAAAATACATCAGAAGAGCATAGGAAGAATAAAATGAGCTGAGGCGAGGTGAGAGGTAGTGAGAGCCTACCTTAAAATGAGCCGAGGCGAGGTGAGAGGTAGTGAGAGCCTACCTTAAAATGAGCCGAGGCGAGGTGAGAGGTAGTGAGAGCCTACCTTAAAATGAGCCGAGGCGAGGTGAGAGGTAGTGAGAGCCTACCTTAAAATGAGCCGAGGCGAGGTGAGAGGTAGTGAGAGCCTACCTTAAAATGAGCCGAGGCGAGGTGAGAGGTAGTGAGAGCCTACCTTAAAATGAGCCGAGGCGAGGTGAGAGGTAGTGAGAGCCTACCTTAAAATGAGCCGAGGCGAGGTGAGAGGTAGTGAGAGCCTACCTTAAAATGAGCCGAGGCGAGGTGAGAGGTAGTGAGAGCCTACCTTAAAATGAGCCGAGGCGAGGTGAGAGGTAGTGAGAGCCTACCTTAAAATGAGCCGAGGCGAGGTGAGAGGTAGTGAGAGCCTACCTTAAAATGAGCCGAGGCGAGGTGAGAGGTAGTGAGAGCCTACCTTAAAATGAGCCGAGGCGAGGTGAGAGGTAGTGAGAGCCTACCTTAAAATGAGCCGAGGCGAGGTGAGAGGTAGTGAGAGCCTACCTTAAAATGAGCCGAGGCGAGGTGAGAGGTAGTGAGAGCCTACCTTAAAATGAGCCGAGGCGAGGTGAGAGGTAGTGAGAGCCTACCTTAAAATGAGCCGAGGCGAGGTGAGAGGTAGTGAGAGCCTACCTTAAAATGAGCCGAGGCGAGGTGAGAGGTAGTGAGAGCCTACCTTAAAATGAGCCGAGGCGAGGTGAGAGGTAGTGAGAGCCTACCTTAAAATGAGCCGAGGCGAGGTGAGAGGTAGTGAGAGCCTACCTTAAAATGAGCCGAGGCGAGGTGAGAGGTAGTGAGAGCCTACCTTAAAATGAGCCGAGGCGAGACGTAGTGAGAGCCTGCCTTTACACGGCGTGTGGCTCAGTAAATTTGACCCGAGACTCGCCGATTCCCGCACCGTGGGAACGCTTATGGCTCGCCCAAGTCAACTCGTGCTCGCCCAAGCTGACTCGTGCTAGTCCGAGCCGACTCGCCGAGCCTGGACGAGCCCAAGCCGACTCGCCGAGCCTGGACAAGCCTAGCCGACTCACCATGTCCCGCGCCGTGGGGTTGCTCATGGCTCGCCGACTTGCCAAACCTGGACGCGCCGAACCTGGGCGAGCCGAGCCGACTCGGCAAGCCACGCGCCGTCTAACTTCACCTTTACGATATACACGATGTTGGAAATATTCATTGCATCGTTCCGCTAAGTAACGTGCTACCACTTACATCTCTTTGGTGTTTGGGTATACGGTGCCCGATACCTTGGCCAAAGTAATTCAAACTCTTGGCGATAAATATTTCCAATAACGTAGCATCGAATAGAACAGAGAAACAGAGATCACCATTACCTGAACTGTTCGGGCTGTGCTGGGAACCTCTGGAGGCACTGCGCTGCTGCGCGTTCGTGGCCGTAGTTGGCGGGCTTCTACTTGTCGGGCTTGGATTGTTCGGCGGTTGTGGCACTGATTCCGGCGAGGCTAGGTTGTCGGCGACGGACATGAGAGCGGCCATAGGTGACGGGCCATTCGTCGAACCCTGGCGGACAGAATTACTTTCAATTTGCGGGTGAAACACAAAACGCCTGTGAATAAGTTAGCCCCGCGCGGTCCCCGCGAACGTCATTAACGCGCGCAGATGTATTCGCGAGCGAATGCCCTTTAAATATACGAGCTTAATTTACCTGGTGATGATTCGACTGTGAATTATCGTTGGTGCCTTCCTGCGCCGGCGGCGGCGGGGGCGGAGGGCTCGTTCGCGGACGAAGAGGGGAACCTCCGCCGTTTGCCGCCACGTTTGCTGGTGCCAATGGGATAGACGGGCCGACGTACGCTCCTGAAATTCGAGAAATTTCAGTGGATCTTAGCTGACGCTCCGAGACGGTCGATTTTATATACAGAATAACCAGGGCTGCCACCCTTCTCCGGTTTTCGCCCGGAGACTTCGGGTTTTGAAGCAAATCTCCGGGCTCCGGTTTTACTGGGAAACTCCCCGGGTTGCAGACCAAAATGAGACGATAAGAAAATGTGGTATTTTATACAATGGTACCAATTTTATATGCAATAAAAATTATTAATTAAAAAACAGATACTTTTAAATTTTTAATTTTTTGAGATTAAAAGAATTGCACATTTGTTTTCGGGATATTCGAGAACAAAACTTATTTTTTTTGCTTTTTCCATTTGCGGGTTGGAACGTGTGGCGCTTCGGGATTTATATGATGATATATGGTGGCAACACTGACAAGGAGAGGTTCCCAGGTGTCCGCCTTCGATTGCTTTGAATTCTGGATATGTTTTAGAGGACCGAAAAATAAGATATACGTGTTCTTTTAAAGCGGCTCGTTTTCATATTTAGGGGGTGACACCATCCCCCAAAGTTATAAGATTTTCAGGTGTCCATCTCCTATTGCTTTGGTTTTTGGATCTGTTTTAGAGGACAGAAAAATCAGAAATACGCGTCTTTTTATTTCCACCCGCTTGCTTGTTTAGGGGGTGAAACTACCCCTCAAAGTTCATAAGGGTTACAAAATTGTGTTAATTAAAGTTCATATAAATTTCATTTGCGTCATAATTATCCAAAAACCAAAGCAATCGGGGGCGAACACCTGAAAATCAATAACTTTGAGGGGTGGTTTC
Organism: Andrena cerasifolii; assembly: GCF_050908995.1. Taxonomy (NCBI): domain Eukaryota; kingdom Metazoa; phylum Arthropoda; class Insecta; order Hymenoptera; family Andrenidae; genus Andrena; species Andrena cerasifolii. The sequence goes on along the minus strand of NC_135119.1, from coordinate 9,051,161 downwards.
ACCCCCTAACAATGCAAACAGGCCAAAATAAAAAGACACGTATTTCTAATTTTCCGGTCCTCTAAAACGTATCAAACTATTCTTATGAATTCTGGGGGGTGGTTTCACCCCCCAAATATGAAAATGGGCCGCTACAAAAAAACACGTATATCTTATTTTTTGGTCCTCTAAAACATATCCAAAATCCAAAGCAATGGGAGGCGGACACCTGGGAATATAACGGGACGAATGTAACCGAGCGATTGCCAATCGTCGAAAACCCAACGTCTATCGCAGCTGTGCTGTTTACATTTTCCCAGTAAAGATAATCTCTCGGGCATTTCCTACAACATAGTTTTTAATAAAGCAGTGATTCGGGTGGAAAGACAGAAATAGATATCCTTTGCCCTCGCACGGGGAATACCACGATTACGGTGAACTAAACGAAAACTCGACGTGCACGCGTAGTTTCATTGTTCACGCGCGAGTCGCCTCGCATCGATACACAGGGACCCCCGAACGGCGTGGACTACTCTTCGAATTATCAGCTGTGCCCGTCGAATCGATCGAATTACCGAGGGAGATTGATATTCTGACTGAGGGCGCCGTGGCCGGAGTAGGTACACGACTCTCCTTCGGCGCATGCGTGAACGGAATGCTTTTCGTGGCTTATTTACTTTTCACGACCGCGATCGTCACTCGTCGCACATGACAGAATGTCGAATATCCTGGTGTGGCTTAGTACTGCAGGACGTTACGAGGTTGCGCATTTTGATATTGTTTACGAAGCCGATTGTAACGTGTCCGACCGCTACGAGCGAGAAAATCATTAACGGGCGTCGCACGTGTACCCTTGTAAAGTTCATCCACTGTATATGTAGATATTACAACAGCGACGTACGCGACTGTATCGTATTGCGCATGATACTGCGCGATACTATATCATGATGAGTGTAATGATGTACAGTGTTGTGCACGGTACTTCGTTATATCGGATGATAACGCGGGTGATACTTTGGGATAGCACATGATAGCATGTGTCGCCGTATGATAACGCCTACGATGAATTATCATCCGTGTACTAACGAGTGCGCTACTTTGTGATAGCGAATGATATAGCGTGCGCCGGCACAGTATGATACCTCGTGGTATCCTATTGTAATACGTATGATACCTCGTGGTATCCTATTGTAATGCGTATGATACCTCGTGGTATCCTATTGTAATGCGTATAATACCTCGTGGTATCCTATTGTAATGCGTATGATACCTCGTGGTATCCTATTGTAATGCGTATGATACCTCGTGGTATCCTATTGTAATGCGTATGATACCGTGTTGTATCGTATCGTAGCGTGTATGACATTATGCGGCGTCGTTTGATAACGCATACAACACTGTGGTTAATGTTATATGTTATGTTTTATTGTTTTCCTGCGTTTTAAGCAGAATGGCATTTCACAAGCTTATTATTTTTGCCCAAGGAACGGACTTATATATTTATTATATATAGTCCCATTTTTCCCCCTCCTCTCTCCTTCGGGTCCCAGCAGCAGCAGCGCACCGGGAGAAAAGTGGTCACCCATCTTCTCCCAGTACACCGCCCGTGATGCTTGACTTCGGTGATCTAACGAGAACCTGTTTTCCATCACGGCTACGGCCGCTGGTCAAATACTATGGTAGTGTATGCTATTGCGTATGATGCTATACAATTGGTGTTATCATATTTGAACGATCTAATACTAGCTTTACTACTCGGCTTCGCCCGAAATTTGGATTCTGATTTTATAAAAAAAAAGTTTTGATTTATTTATTTCTTTTTTGTGTAAATAGTCACATTCATCTGGATTAGCTAGGCACATTGAGCTGGGGCACCTTTCGTGACCCCAGAGTTTACGATTCAAAAGTTTTCAGGCGACAAACACTAACACTTTTTGCTTTATGTATTAAGATATTTTTGTAAAGACTTGAAATTCTAACTGAAAATTGGCTTTTTTCCTTTATTATATTGAATATGTTATCTGTATATAATTGTAATTAATAATGCATTATCTTTCTTGTAAGTTAATCCAAAGATTGTTTTTCCTTCATTAAAGAAATATGCAGCGAAGGAAATTGATTTGGTACAATGATTGCATCATTAATCAGTCTTAATTACATAATTGTTCCAATACGGTTCAATACAGTATTGGCGGAAATTAGTTCATGGCAATACCGAAATGCTTCGTTGTAAGCGATTGTTACAGTGGGTAAAGCGTCACGCGATATTATAAGAGGTACTTTAAATTGTTAATTCGATTAAATCCGGCCGTTGAAATACCACACGTGCATTTCAATTGCCCATTTAAAATTTCATGAAAACGTGATCTGTTGGCTCGGGTCGGAACACGTTCTTCCTCCACTGGAGGACCTCCAGTTAATCAGTTATACATTAAGGAAGGTCAACAAACAAACGCCGAACATTTACTCTTTTTTGTATTCGCAGATGTTACGCCACCGCTCGAAAGTGAAACCGTTTATCTCATAGGAATACGTTAAACATTTCCGCCACTTTCAAGCCCCATTGTATACCCCCAATTAACAATAAAATACACTAGAATAAACTGATAAAATGCAACGTTTAGATAATCTCCCATATGAAAATACAGCACATTGGTTTGAAGTAGCTTTGATAAATATCGAAATATATAAATGAATGCGAGGAAATTGAGTAATATCGCCCTGTTGGCACAGTTGTTCTAATTGAATCACACTGATATAATTACGTAATTTAATTACATTGTATTTCAATTATATTGTAATTCACTTACAACGTAATTTCTGTATTAATTTTTTTACATGAGACGCATTAGGTGATTGCCGTTATTTTTTCCTTTAATATATATTGTAAGTTAGGTAGAGCAGATACATGTTTCTTTTCTTACATTTGTGTTTGAATGCAGGGCTGGGACTATTTGACGAATTTTTCGGTATTCGAATATTCGAATACTTCAGTTGCTTAATTATTTGGTGAATATAATTCGAATATCCAAGTATTCGAATACTATTCGAATATCCAAGTATTCGAATATTTAAGTATTCGAATAGTATAGTGTGAATTATAAATCAAGTTCTTTAGGTTCATTTGTCAGGATGAAATCTTGTAAGCTAATTTTAACCCACTTCACACCATACTATTCGAATACTGACGTATTATTCGAATACTATTCGAATACTGACGTATTATTCGAATACTATTCGAATACTGACGTATTATTCGAATACTATTCGAATACTGACGTATTATTCCAATACTATTCGAATACTGACGTATTATTCCAATACTATTCGAATACTGACTTCGAATATTTGAGTATTCAAATGTTATTATTCGAATACTATTCGAATACATCAGTATTCAAATGTTGAATAGTATTCGAATAATAACGTTCGAATACTCAAATATTCGAAGTTTATTCGTAGCATTCGAATACTTGTAAAATATTCGAATATTAAATTATTCGAATAGTCCGAGCCCTATTTGAATGTGGAAGAATGTAACAAAGAAGTTTATTTCTCTTCATACATTATAAATTTATGAATAATACCATATTCGTCACTCATAATAACTTTTTTTCTGTTCGAAACCTTTACCTACATATTTCTTTCCCACCTCTAATTAGCTCTCAATTTGGTTACCTTTTAATTCGTAATTACATTGTACTTTGCAATTATACTTCAATTACATATACGAATTCTGATGTAACTTAATTGAATGAGAGATCTGAATTACGAATTACAATGTAATTTAATTATTTTGTAATTATAATTCACGGAGTAATTCAATTGTAATTCTGCACAACTCTGCCTGCTGGCGGGTTGTCAATGCCGTATCTTTGAGCAGTGAATTATTAAAAGTCCATCGAGTTGCCACCGAATCGCTCGATTCCTGTTACTCGGGAGCACGCATTTCCATAGACACGTCTGCCCCAAGGAACAATTTTATCCGTCCAACATTATCGATCCTACGCAACGGAATTTACTGACAACGCACTACTTCTCGCTTATCGTCCCGTTATTTTTCTCCGCGTTGTTTACACGTTCCCGAACCCTCCCCCCACTGGGTACGGAGAAACGCATCGTTCGCCTAGCGCGAGATAAACCGCGAATGGATATTAAAAAGCACGGTTTCGTCACGTTCTACGGCGGACCGTGACACGCGATATCTCCGTCCCGTATCCAGGCTATTCTTCCAGTGCAGCACGCAGCATCCGCGCGTACATTCCCCCACCAGCCGATCAGAAAACAGCCAACAGCCGGCATACGAGTGACCGAGGTCTCCCGACTGCGGAGCGTGCGTGGTCTACCATCGAGGCGACGTGTGACCGGTACTTTTCCGTGACGCCGCGCCGCGGGCTTCGATAGAGAGCGAGGACCGCGCGCCTCTATCTATGTATGTATCTCGAATCACGCGAAGAAACGTAGCTGTGGCTTGTCCAAAGGAAGCGAGGGGGAAGGGGGGAAAGGGGGAGGGGTCCGAAGGGGGGATCGGCGCGGAGGGGAAGGAACGACGCATGCGCGCGCGCGCCGGCGGTTTTGTAACAGACGACATCGCATCACGTACGTAGGCGGCTCTCGGCTTAGTCACACTCTGCGCGCTTTGTATATTCGCTGGCTAACCGGTCGGCTATAGTGGCCTTGTTTCGAAAGTATGACCCTCCCCAGCGCGTCGTTGACGCCGTCGACGCGCGTTTACGGCCGACGTGTCTCTCTACACGGTGTCCCGAAAGTTTATTCTTAGGCAGTGTTTAGTAACTGGGGGGATAACCTTGGACGAACGATGGTTAATGAAAGGGCGGACAACACTGTACGTTGCGAGTCGGGAATAACCGAATGCTCGTTGATGCGAAATTTCGCGGGCTTTTAAACCGGAGAATAAAATGCTCTTGTGCTTTAAACGTGCTGCTGTACACGGCGCTTGTAGAGTTCCTTAGAATGTATATATCTACGCGACGAGGAGCTTTCGAAGGCTATTGGCTTGATGTTACTTGCGGAGGTTGTTCGCGAAGAGTTTCGCGACACCCTATATGTAATAGGACGAGTCGAGACATGCACGACGGAACGAACGCGATAATCGTCCAGTGACGTAGGACGAAGCCGATGTTACGTGTCTCTCTCCTGTATCTGTACGCGATCGATGCAGCATAGTCGGGAACCCGCGAAGCGTGGCGATCATTGCGAAACACAACTCAGGTTCGCTCGCTCCTGTTACTACCGTTGACACGTCGCGCCCGGGCGTTTCTCAGCTATCTCTCTCCTTCCTATGCGCATACACACGTGCTATACCATTAACCATTACCGACCTAATCAATCGAGTGTAAAAGGCAATCCTCGCGTATTTCCACAGCGCAGCTGGCTGGAATTAATGTTACTGGAAACCTATTACAACCAGCTACAGACTGATTAAAAAAAAAAATACTACAGCTCAACCAGCCCGATCAACTGCTCGAATGTTTTGCACCCTTGGAAGAAGTTTGAGTTACTTAATTTATTCAATGCGTAGGATACTTTTCAGATTACTCATTCGAGTATTCAGCTTGAATTTCGAACTATTAGTGTACCTCTCTGCTGAATGAAATTAAATTAGGAATAAGAAGAAATTGGAAAAATAGAAATCGTTGGGACTATTCTCCTATCAGGTTTATCTAGAAGATTAGCAGTTGCTGAGCTTTTTCTGTAATTACTCTTCAGTGAGGACACAAATTAATTTCCCATTGCCAGAGAATTCAGGGATGAAGAAACAATACGTACAGACAAGAAACAAGGAATAGCCCCTTTTTGGGTCCCACGATTTTGGAACTGAATTTTGTGCCAAATGATAGCTTATGATGAGACATCAGTCACTCGAAATTTTCAAGTTTAGGTGACAATTAGTTTCTGAGATATGAGAGGTGAAAGAAGTGAAAGTTCATTAACGCGTCAGCCCATACCCTTCGATGTATAAACTTTTATGTCATTCCGATAATTTAAACAATTATTTCCAGGGGTTCTGCTGACTGTTAATAACGAATTTGATCTTAGATTTTCAAAATTCAGGGTGAAAAAAATCAAGAAATATAAATGTCTGTGTAGTAATATAGTTTTTAATATATCGTCCACAATGTTGAATTGGCCATTTGATTTTTTTTCGTGAATTTTGAAAATCTAAGTTCAAATTCGTTATTAGCAGTCAGCAAACCCCCTGCAAATAATTGTTTAAATTATCGGAATGACATGAAAGTTTATACATCGAAGCGTATGGACTGACGCGTTAATGAATTTTCACTTCTTTCACCTGTCATACCTCAGAAACTAATTGTCACCTCAACTTGAAAATTTATCGGGATTCATGTCTCATCATAAGCTATCATTTGGCACAAAATTCGGTTCCAAAATCGTTGGACCAAAAAGGGGCTAGAAAGGCCTCATTTTGGGGTCACTCTTTCTGTCTACACTGCGTTCCATATAAGAACGTACCAACGCCCCTACCGACTCGCGACCGATCTGCGCAGCTCCCACGGATCTGGCGCACGCGATTGGTCGAAGCACTTCCGCGATTGGTCGTAAGCACTTTCCCCGCCGGTTTACTACCAATCAACAGTGTATCCCTGCGCGAAACGGGTACGCTCTAATGTGGAACGCAGTGCAGAATAATATTGTGCAAACATGCAAAATTATACCGACCGAACCGTTCTAACGTAATAAGGATATCATCTGCAATCGTTACGACACCCACGTAATAAGCCAGTATCGGTTTAATCCAGGAAACTTACAATTCCCAATAAAATAATCGTATCCCGTAGCACAGCGAACGAAATGAAAGAAAAGTCCGCTGCTGCCTTCAAAAATTTTCTCATAATCCATGTTTATTTCCAGAGTCTAATCTTCTGCCAGCGGTAATCTATTTTTATCGAAACGCGCATACGTAAACGTGGTTTCTATCTTTTGAACGGAAACGCTACACCCTTCCAGAATAAAAAAAAAGTTAGATAAAAAGACCAAGCCAATATGCGGCATAGATAATGCGAGAATAATATTCCACGACACTCTAGCGGGATCGCTAAACCTCCCTTGGGGGTCTGAAGTACAAAAACTGTACAGCTATCGCCAGCTTAGCCAGATATGCACTTCTGAATGGCCACGAAAACGGGAAATCCTGTATCGTCGGGGCAACAAATCGCGCGTATTCCGTTCCTAGAATACCTCATCCCGTGTAATTTCCGTATTCCTGGCTGGTCGTTGAAACAAGCCGTTAGGTCCGTTTCGAGTAGGGATCGGGTTATGGCCGACGCTTGTGGCTGTTGGAATCAACCGTTTTCGAGCCTGATAATAACCATTAATTAGCCTCATCGACGTAGCTTCGAGATACCGAACGGTTCAAGGCCAGGTAACAGAAAAATACTTGGAAGTGGGCATACACCGGTAAAATCAGCCACTACGCCGTTCCCGTTATTTCACGGGTATATCCTTCTCGCTATCCGCATCGTTCTAGCCACGGCTGGTGGATTATTTCAAACGCAGTTCTCTTCGATGGAAGTTTCGCTAACCTGTATCCTATAACGCGAGACCTACATCGACACTCGTGCTTTTTGCGATCCGATTTCGTAGAGCTTCTCGGCGATGCGATAAGATCTCCATCTGGATCGGGCCCGGCCAGATCGTGACTCTAGGTGGCGCTCTTTCGGGAGCTCGGAGCAGCATACCGTCAAGGACCCCAAGTTCCTGATCAGAACCCAATTCCTGATCAGCTTAGAAACAGCTTAGGATCCATATGAAACGTTGTTACGCTATGCGCCAGGTTGGGGCTAATAGACAGATGATAGTGTCGGTTTATTCAAGGTCCAACTGACGCGCTGCGCCTCAGAGTTTCCTCTATAGAAGCATTGAAACCAAGCAAGGTGGAGTAGTAAGTAGTGAGCATTTAATCTCTTTCTAGAAGACCACCGTGCAGGCCACAGGGTGAACGGAAAGTGAGGTCTGAAAAAGACCACGTGTCTTGTGACTCGATGGAATATCACCGTAAGGAATTTTTGCTATTGGCCAGGCCGTAACGGTCACGAATTATTTTATATACGTTCGCAACCGGGGAAACAACCTCTACCCGTAAGATTGCCAGCAGCAAGCGACGCACCAGGAGAAAAACGGTCACCCATCTTTCCCCGGTACGCGCCCACGATGCTTAACTTCAATGATCGAACGAGAACCGATGTTTCCATCGCGGCCACCGCCGCTGGTGCTGGTAATAGACAAGGATCGTCCTCAACCTGTGACAAAGGACCAACTCATAACTTCTCGTTAGGTCCACCCGTTAAACCTTTCCCGATAGATCCTAGCGCTAGATCTTCTCTCCGACCCTTCGCAATAGATCTTAGCGCTAGATCTCCCAAGAGGATCTTACCGCCTGATTTTCCCGCCAAATAACAGGGAAGCGTCGTGCCCTCAAGGGGTATAAAACCCCTGGAGCTCCACCGACGCCAGAGACTCCAGTACGGACTTTAGACTCGAACACACAGTCATTGTGTTACCCTTAAGCACGGTTTTCACCTTGTAACAAAAGTCTATCTCAATAAACTCTAAGCGTTACTGAGAAAGCACGACTGCCTTCTCTACCTCGTAACAACGTCCTGCAATTGCGGAAGAATATGCTACCTATATACATATAGCAGCCTTAGGCGAGTCCAAAGTAAAATCAATGAAACAACTTGCTTGCACTTCAAGTGCTAGATACTGCTGGCTGCCGTGTGAATGCTACAATTTGCTTCTATGTTTTGTCGGCCCAGTGGATGTAAACAAAGTCGCCGGGCGCGGCGGCCGACTGACCGAGGATACCGAAAATCAGTACAGTCATACTTTACTTAAGGCGCGTCTCCACCAGCGTTCGCGAACTGTTTACGAACGGTATGGGAATTGAATTTCCTATGGAATCGTTTGTTCGTGAACAGTTCGGGAACGCTGGTGGAGACGCACCTTTATGCATCTCTTGGGAATCGCTGCCTGAACGCTTTAGGCAATGTATGTACTTATCGGTATCCATTAGAGGAGTACGAGAACCCGAAAATGTCGGGACGGGTCGGGTCGGGCTGATGAAAATTTCGGGATTACCGAGAACGTCCGGGATTCTCGAAAGAGTCGGGATTCCCGAAAATTCCAAGGACCCGTCTAATGAATACGACATAGCACATTCAACGCATCGTAAGAAAAAGTGTAGAGGCATTGTTGATTTTCCGAAGTACAAACATCAGTCAGTCCTAATAATACGAATCACAACACTTTCGGGAATCCCGAAACCCTCGGGAACCCATCCCGATCCCGAGAAAAATTCTCGTCCCGACCCGTCCCGACATTTTCGGGTTCTCGCACACCTCTAGTATCCATCATACGTGAATCACGATACACGTATGGTCGTGTCAACGAACTCTAACACAGCCATTAAGAAGTGCCAAATGTCAAGTTCCGCATTTCTCATCGAATCTTCACGAAAGTGACACCAATCGATTCCTTGCGTTTTCCCGATGAAAATGATACCAAACTCGACATAATTCGAGCTATAATTAGCGAAATGACACTTTACATTAATTTGCAGGATTTAAAGCCAAATTCGTTAAAAATAGTCCGATTCACATGGAATTTGGTGCGTTTTAATCGGGACGACGTCAGGAATCCATTGCTGTCACTTTCATATCGATACGGTGAAAGATAAAGGATTTGGTTTTGTGAATTAAATGTCTCACGAGTACTTTTCGATGTCGCACAGTGGCAGAGTTGCCAGATTGGGCGATTTATCGCAATTTGGGCGACTGGTGTAATAAAACTGTGACAACTGTTTTGAAGAATTCGCAAATTCAGCGATTTCAAATTCTGTGGGCTTTGATTTGACTTAATCTGCTCCATCGTCGGATTTATAGCCTTCAAAATATTCTACTGTTTAGAACAATTTAAGTACAATTTAATATTTAAACGCATGCTTATGGGGGCTTTGTGAAGAATGTTTATTATGCTTAGCATTTGTATGCAAATTTTTTATCTTGGTAGCAGAAATGGGAACAGTGTTTTTTTTCCCGCCAAATTGCCAAAGAATCTCGTGGTCCCATTTTCAAGGCCCAAGGTCGTTACATGCAGATTTAATTATTAGCTAGGGTTTGTTGCTGTGATAATAACGGGCACAAGTGTACCATTAATCCTGATTCTTATTATACTCTCGGATAATGGAAATAAAAAATAAGTAATTCTTATAAAAGCGTAAAATTCTTTTTTCTTTTAACGATTTACTACCTTTTTCATTATGAAAAACATTAAATGCATTATCTTCGTTACATATGTCTACGTTTTATATCTATTATACTGCAAACAGCATCTTAAACATTTGTTTACTGGGATTGGCAGCACTGCTGCAACTTTGGTCAACTTTAATTTACAACCTTTTTTTCTTTCTGTGAACTGAGAACCATCCACGCCTTCGAACTCCACATATATTTCTCCGTTCACATGATTCCGTGATTAGATACAGTGTTATGGAGATAAACTCATGAGGTGTTTTAAGTGAAACTAATTGTTTTAATTAATCATTATAGAACATCAAAATACAGCTTTTGTAGTATACCGTTACATACGTAAGCAAGTATATTTCAGTTACTCGTATGTGCCATTAACGTTTTTTAATCTACTGCAAAGAATGCAAAGTTTATAACAATTTAAACTTTCGGAAGACTTATAAGAAAATGATGAAAAGTGATAGAGGGTGGACTCTTTTTACATGAAGGCTTACACAATTGTTAACAAGAGTATGTAAATTTCAAGTGCAGTCTCCCGCAGCTTCTAACTCTGTTCGGATTTTAACAAGTAGACGCCCGAGGGTATTCTGGCGTCCTGGAAGCGTGTAGCTTGCATAGCCGCTTGAAGAGCGATTTGGAAGGAGCGAACTGGCAATGAGTCAGATGTTTTCATTACGTGAACCTTATCTGTTGTGGGTATTAACTGTTATAAACACTAGATATTGGTTCTCTCATAGCATATTTCTGCCTCGTTTCATTAAGGTCTAAGCACACTTATCAGTTCCCTGCCGTCAGCGTGGTCGTAAAAAATATCGTTTGCTTGCCTTACAACGGAGCAGTTCCCATTTGTCCCTCTAGGGGCCGTTATGCAACCCGTATCCGTTCGGTAAAACTAAAAATTGGTTGGCAAAGGTATTTTGGCTTCTGCACCGACGGTGTGCTGAAATCGCTTGAGGGAGACCCTTTTTATGACCGTGAAGTGTTCTCGGGTCGACGAAGCTCTCGAACCGCGCGCTTAGGGAGTCCTAGAGTCATAAAGACAAATACAGCGTCGGCCATTCGGTAATAAAAATGCCAATTTTTATATTTCGTATTAGATCTTCATTGAAGTATCAGCAATGGATTGCTTTTGACTGCGGATACCTCTGAACAGTTGTCGGTGACATCAGTGAATTTCCTCCCGATTATAACGGAATTTTTGTTTGCTGCCCAAATTCACTCTAAGGGGGTGAAATTAACCCCTGAAAATTCGGTTATTTCCCGAATTTTGTATTATAACTCGTGTACTGTAAAATAATTTGTTTACCAAATGATAGATCTCATTAAAAGAAGTAACTTTTGTCTTGAAACTTCTTTTCTATCTCTTACAGATTGCGTGTTACAAAATAAAATCGAAAAATAGCCGAATCTTCAGGGGTTAATTTCACCCCCTTAGAGCGATTTTAGGCAGCAAAAAAAATTGCGTTGTGATCAGAAGGAAATCTCCTACATATCCACAAAGTTTCAGAATTTTTTGAATTTTCGGCTTCGGGATCTTCCCTTGTCAGTTGTAAATCAAGTAAAGGATTTTTTAGTTGCGCGCGGTTAAGCCGCAAGTGGATATAAGCGCTAGGGCCGAAAAAATCGATATACAGGTATTGGAAATTGTTTGGAACACACGAACCATTCAATGTCACCAGATAATTGTCCAGGAAATGAAAGATTAAAACGAGAAAACACGTGCCCTTTCTTTAATGTGCTACGAGACATTTTTTAGATTTTGCCTTTTCGCTTCGTGTCCATCGTATTGTCAGATAAACGTCTGATTACCGTGTACGAAACAACACAGTTTTATTTGAAAAATAATAAATTTAGGAAAATGTGTATACTCTTAATTGAACAGTTTGGACGATACAATTTAAATCTGCATCGATGGTAACCGGAACGGTATCGTCCAAGTGCTTTAATTAAGTAGGAGAGTAATTAATTGAGAAATATTTGTGACTTACAGTGAGTCACGAGATTATCGGGACAAGTTTGTTGGTTTGCGTGTAAAGTTGGATTTCTCCGTTTTTTTACATGATTGTCTGGTCTCCAGATAGTTTTATTTTTATTGTCGAATAGAAGGGGGTGACATGTGCTACATAGTTTTTCACTAATTCCAATAATTGTTTCTTTTGATCGATAATATTTTGTTTCTCAGGAAACAGTCTTCTGAAAATAAAATGTTGCACATTCTTTCTTACTTTTCACGCTGCAAAACATTCTTCAGGTACATTTAAGAATTTACTTCATTTTTTATTCTGATACTTTTATATGATGTCTCGTAAACTACTTAAGTTCCTGTTTACCAATTTCTCTATACGATATGGTACATTTGGCATACAAAAATACTTGTTGGTAATATTTAATTGTACCACTTTTAAAGCGGAACTTTATTTTCCACAACATAATTTTGCTGACTATCCACTGTAATAGCATAAAACATATAAGATTTCGAACTTTATTTGTTTTACGGGGGGCCATTTTTCAGGAAAATGTAGAGTTAATTTACTAAAAACGGTCTTAGTGTAGTAGTACAGAAAAAAAATATAGTTTGGATAAAATTATAATTTTATTAAAGACGGGGCCCTGGGGGTCCTTCTGGGCGGGGGCCCAGGCGGCAACTGCCCATCGGCCGCCCTGTTAAATCCGACATTAGCCCGCGGTAATAAGTTTGCAAGGTGAGAAATCCGAAAAAAAACTGTCACGCAGTTATTTCTAACCATAAGCTCTAAATTTTCATCCCCGCACAATGAAATAATAATATATTAAAAGCATTTTCATTTATGAACTTTCCGTTTCGCGTAAGGAAGTTTGAATGAAAATATCGTTTACTTTTTAACTATTTTATTTTTTCAGTTTCTGTGATTTCATGAGTTGTAAGCCCCAGCAATTGTTATCGTATGTCCGCAATAAACAAAGGAACTGTTACGCTATCCGCGATCCGCAATTTCGTATGTACGAAAGCCAATATAAATAATTTGGTGACTCACGGCACGCACCAGAGCAAATGCAACGCGAGCCGCCTGATACGACCATCGTCGACCGTTCGTCGTCAATGAGCCACGGGTGCAACGAAACGGAGCGCAAGAAAACGGGGGCCGCACTACAGTTACCTTCGCGATGTAGCGAAATATCTTGCGCCGCGCAGCCGCTCGCGAACCGGTTTTCGAAAGTATCGCGCAGCGACGCGACGCGATGGAACAGAAAGAGCGTGATTTACATAAAAGGAAAAAAGAAGTGTAAAGAGGAATAAAGAAATCACTTTCCACGCAGCGCTGTGCAGAATTATTTGAAAGCGAACAAGCACAGTCTGCGCGGCTATTTGGTGGAATATAAAAACACGAGAGAAGGCGGGGCGGGGAAAAAAATGCTGCTAACGGTCGCTAACGAGTAGCCGAGCCGATCCAGTCCCGTCCGTTACGACTGGCTGGCGGGATTACACGCTCGCGAGACGCTACTAACGCCGATGAGATTTGTATCGAGCAACAACGGGGCTCATTCATTGTGTCTAAATATACGGAGTGACGTCATTCGATTGGACGTCACGGCACGGCAGCTCGGTGTATCTTTTGGTCGTCCCATCACGTGCTCGACGTGCAATACGTCTCCTTTATACGCGTTTGGACGACTGCCGTTCGTCCAGAGAATGAAGAAAAGGGGGAGAAGAGGGGCACGGTGTAACAAAGGCTGTGCTACACGCGCGCACGGGCAGTTCGTTCTGTAGGAGGAAAGAGAGCAGGAAGACGTGTGTTTTACTTACTTCCTCCTGACTGTGACGATTCTACGAAACTATGGAGGTTCGAGAGAGCCGGCGTCTCGTAACCACACGACATACATGTGTAGCGCCTCTCGTTCTCGCGCCAGATGGCCACGCGGCGCACCGCCGAACGAAGGCTTTCCTATTTTTATTACCAACCGATAAGAACGGGCGAGAGAAAGACAGCTCTTCCAAGAGGAATCTGGGATATACGAGCGCATAGAAAATATACAAAATTAATTAGCAACGGAGAGGTCAATGTAGCATTGCAATCGTTGTGCATCATTGATGAAGATATTTGAAATTGAAGTTTTGGTAAATAGAAAGCACGCCTCTGATTATTTGAACAAGAATGTTTGTAGTCCTGGCGGAATTGGTAAAAGAGAGCTGCTTTTGAGTAGAAATCTCTTCACCTTGTTCATGTTCATTCACGAATACCATTTTTTTTTTTTTAATATTTTTGTATGTTGAGTAATTTTAATATTCTGGAGTACAAATCTCATTCAGTGTCCGTAGAAACTTATTTATTTTTATTTAATTTAATTTCGGCTTCACAGCCCTGAAATGAACTTGGTTTACAATTATAACCAACACCACTCATACCTTCCATACCCACACCTATATGAACTACTCCTAACATCCCATCCTACATCTATCTATACCTACTTCCAGGTTTGTACATTGGTTTTATTCGGCTATCGTACTTTTTCGCTTTTTTTTCTATATTTCTTAACCAGCTAACTACCGCTTCATTTTCCCTATCTTCTACTATTTCCATAGAAACTTATTGTTTTGTAATAAGATAAGATTTCTTGGTTCGTTATGAGAAATGTGATAATGTATTTTTATTAATGTAAGAGGAATTTACGCGTTAAGAAAAAATAATTCCCTATTCATGTGAATATATATATTTTTTCTTAACGCGTTAATTCCTCTTACATTAATAAAAATACATTTTCACATTTCTCATAACGAACCAAGAAATCTTATCTTATTACAAAACAATAAGTTTCTATGGAAATAATAGACGGTAGGCAAAATAAAGTGGTAGTTAGCTGGTTAAGAAATATAGAAAAATAGCGAAAAAGTACGAAAGCCGAAAAGAACAATATAGAAACGTGGAAGTAGGTACAGATAGGTCTGGGTTAGAATAAAAATAATTCCCTATATTCCCTTTATTTCTATATATATATTTATTATATATATATAAAATGCAATTTAATTCAAAACTTTCTTCTCGGAGTTATAATAAAAAATAATTGTTATGCTTCTATACATATTTCACTTTGCACTGCATTGCAAAGTAAATTATGATGACGATGGGCACCAATAATCATTAAAGAAAGAGTGGTTCAAATCAGAATTACATGGTCCAGGCGGAACTCGAAAGCACAAACTTCCGATTCGTAAGCTCACTTAACGCAAAAGTAATTGCCTCCTCAAGGTTATTGAAACGTAAACCCTGACATACTCTGTCGTTCTATTTCTTGTCTCTCGGTTTCGCGTTTCACGCTCGTTTGTTCCACCCGATTGTTCGCGTTAGACCCCTTTAAGCTCGCCGATTTAAACGGTCAGCGTACCGCCGTGTGCGGGAATCCCCCATTTCTGTTTATTAGACACACTGGCCGAACGCCCATCGGCGTTCCCCGCGCAGTCGGCGTGTGCGTGCGCGCACGCACAGCGCACGCCTAAACGCGTACGTGTTATGGTACTCCAAAGGTACTCCAAAGGTTAAAGACAGAGCAGGAGAATATCGAGGAAGAAGCAGAGCCGCCAGACCAATAAGACGACAAGCTACGCGAGAAGAGCGGGAAGAAAGCAAGCGTAACAGTGAAAGAGAAAGGCAAAATAAGTTCGATCGGCGGAACAATTTTAGTTGACTCCGACGCTCCTAGAAGTTCAAAGACGCCCGTGTATCTGGAAACAGTCGAGGCAGACAGCGAGGCTGCAAAAGAGAGGGCCGCTCGTGACGTCATTCGCAGTCAGGGAAGTGACCCTGATGGGCCAATTAATTTTCCACCAACTACCTCTTCTATCAAACTCGCTCACAAAATAAAGTAAATAAACCCTCCCCGCGAGAGTGATCGAGACATTTTCCAAATTTACAAAAACTCTGACGCAAAGTGTGCTTGAAAATATCACACATGAACGCGGCAAAATGTGCGACACCGTTTATACTTTCGCCCTGGGTTCACCAGAAGCTTCAATTTGCATCCGAGATCCTGACCAAGGAATGTTTCGCGGGGCGACCGAGGATATCTATAAACTGTCTTCCAGAAATTTAGTACAGCTTCTTAAAACAGTTATATATCGATAGCAGGGAGGTCCGTTCGCGGAGGCATCGAAATTCTGAGGTACCGTTACGATGGGCACGCGAGTGATGTTAAGGCGAGGAGAACGCAGGGAATTCAGATACCGGCCGATTCAACGGCGAAAACGTGTCCCCGGCTGTGGCATCCGCGTAACTCACCATTGGCCTTGAACGTGGTGGCGGTCTCGAAGCTGGGCGCTCTCACAGGATGCTTCTCCTTGCTTCTGTCCTGCACGTAACTAACCGCGAGGCTCACAGCTGGCAGGGAATCGCCCCTGGTTAATGGCGGCCTGACCGGATGCTGCTCCTCCAGCGAGAGCCTCTTGTCCGCGTGCTCGTCCTCGTCGATGGTGGATATGCCCCGCTTGAGCTGCGCCATCCCTCTGTTGTGGCTGAGGTTCACGTGATGCGCCACCGCGGCCAGGTGGGCGTTCGGGATCCTCACGTTATTGCTCCTCATTCCATTGGCGATGTCGTGGCTCTCCTCGTGCTGCCGCGAGATCTGCTGCCTGGATGTGCCGGAGTTGAACTCGGTGATGGAGTTACGATGGTGCAGCTGCGAGTAGCCGGCGATATTGTGGTGCCTGGAATGGCTCTGGCCAGTGTTCTGTATAGGCAGAACGTCCAGATTGGTGCCGCCGTTGTGCTCGGTGTGCCCGGCGGTTCTGTACGCCTTGGACGTGGAGGACCGGGCCTCTTGGAAGCCGTGCGCCTTCTTCATCTGCTTGGCCGACTCCAGGACCAGGTCTATCCTGTCGGCGCCCTCGTAATTCACGCAACCGCGGCACACGGGCTCCGAATAGTCCATGATCATGGCCCAGGGCATTCTGGGCAGATCGCACAAATAGCACTGCGTTCTCTTCCCCATCATTTTGCTCGGCCTCTTCGTCCGTGAATAGTCGGCGAGTCACGATGCGCCAATATACCCAGTGTATCACTCACATCCACTTTAAGCACGTCTCGGTTAATCCCGCTTCGCTTCCCACGACGCACACGGTACAACAACAACAAAAAAAACTCACAGAGCGTCGGCGTTCCTCTCGTTTCTCGGTTTACTTCGAACGCATATTCGGATCGAGAAACCGCCGGGGAGCCTCCGGCGAAACACTCGAATTAACTTCACTGCCGATCGGATTGATGGATCACTCAACGCTGCCCACAGTCTTGTCTTTCGCGTTCTCCTTTCCGCTCTCCGGAGTCGTAGCTACATGGATTGCGGACGCGCCGAATATAACGATTCGCGACAGAGAAAGACAGAAAGGGGGAGAGAGGGAGAGAGAGAAAGGGAGAGGAAGAGGGAGAGAAAGAGAGAGAGAAAGAGGGAGAGAGAGAGAGAGAGATAGAGAATTTGTCGGTTATTGCGCCGGGATTTCAGCGAACGCGTATTACGACGGACGCCCGAAGCGAGCGACGCGCCGCACAGGCGGAGCCGAGAAAAAGAAAGAGCACGTTCGCTCGGACGCCAGATATTTTTGCCACACGCAGACTTACCCTTGCAGCCGTTCGGTTGGTTTTTATCGTTAAATAAGGATAACGGCTAAGGCGTCATTAGCGCGGGCGGCGCAGGTAGGATGTATGCACAGTGACGAAACACACGGGGGGAACCCTGTATTCTGGGTTGAACACGAGACGCGAATATAATGGTATGCGCGCGACGACACGACGTGCGCTCGCTCGCCTGGCTGCCGTACGATCAGACGAACGGAGACGAACGCTCGAGAATGCGGCGGTAAAGCGGAGCTACGGGTGTCGCTCTCCTCCCCCCTACGGCCCGGCCGTGCCTCCCCCTCGCCCCGCCGCATCGCCTGCACGGCCCGCACGATTCGACAACGACGGCGACGACGACACAACGACGGCAACGACGCGCTCCGCCAATCGGGCGTTGTGGCGTCATGGTGCATGACGTCATAATCGCGATGCCGCGCATGCGCGCCGCCGGCTGCCCTAGGGGGACACGTAGTCAGCGACCGGGACTCGAACGCGAGGGAACAGCCAGCGGGGAGGGAGAAGGACGGCGAAGCGACGGTGGGAGGAGGACGGCGGTAACACGCGCGCGCACTCACTCGGCTATCTACTCCTCGCGAACCAGAGGTCCACTTTACACTCGAGAAAATCCTGCTAACGAACTCGCTCTTTGATTTTACATACGTGCTTGGATACGGATAAATGGCGCCAACGCGTCGCGGATTAAATTCCAGGTTATTTAAACCGCTGGATATTCAGCGCGACCGATCCCGGCCGTCTTCGTGAAAATATTTATTTACGCTTCTTATTCTCTTCCGCCAGCGATATTAACCACGCGAGTCTCGCGCGGGAGCGTAGAAATTGGAAAGGGCTCCACCCACGGTCTAGTCTCCGTGCGATGCCCCGCGAATTGACGCTCTGGCGTCGAGTTAAGCTGTCGCTTAATAAGAAATACGACACTATCGTGTTACCAGTCAGTTTTAATTAAGAGAATTACGCGCTGAAATCTAATGTCCGATTACGCTCTAATTGTGCTCGATGTTTGTTAATCTACTTAGCTGAGACAGCATAGCGTACACGTGTGTGTGTGTGTGTATCGTGGAGGTTACTATTCCGCAACTGTAGCGTTTGTGCCTTTTAAAACTATGTGCCTACTACTTCGGTGTACGTTTGCGGCAATTAGTGTTTACGTCGAAACCAGCGTTACATAACGATTAGAATTTTAAATGCCGTGTTGTTCAAATTTTTCTCGCGTTTCGATTTCGCCCCGTTTCAACGCGGCTCTCGTAGTACCAGCAATTGAGAAATCCACTCCCTTTCAAGAGTTTCGAGTAACACCTAGACTCGCGGATTCGATGCCCAAGTTGTGTTTTAAAAATATTTCATTCTTTCAACGATAAATGTAAGTTATTTGGGTACCTTAAAAAAATTAGGAACTACATGCACAATTGTTTGAAAACAAAATTAGGAATTACTCAATTATAGAATTCGGGGGCTGCTTAATTTTTTTTTAATTCTCTGAGTGAATTCAAGAAATACTCGCTACAAAAAATGTTTCAATTTGTTTTTAGTTTTATCTTATTTAACCGCGACGACTGTTTCTTTCCCTTTAACGGACTAGCGGAAATAGAATGCGGAATTGAAATTCAATCGAACGTGATTTCAGAAGATACCTACTACACAAAAGTGATAGCATATTTTTTCGTTTCGCTGCAATCTTAATGGCGTTAAGTTAATGCCCCGGATTTACCGATTCCATCAACTTTATCGTGATTGCGTTCGTTCGCGTCGCTCGCTAATCTGAATTTTATTCTGTGGAAGCTCGTAGATTGCAGTTTTAAGACGCGTTCAAGCAAAAATTGCATCGACCGAGTGACATAAACAATAGGTGCTCACAGCCATAATACGAGAGCTCAGTAATCACATTAATGGCGCGCCGTTTTATCGGCTTTTCTTTCACGATAACGGGTCGTGCGATAAAGCTGGCAGGAGGCTTGGCATACAGAACAGATAGTTTCATTATTGGTTACACTAACGTTGTTATAACAACCGAGGGCGCGTGACCGAAACTTCAATCCATCCTACCCCAATACATGCACTCATTCATAAAGATTATATCGTCGATCAATTTCTAATGGTCCAACCGTAGTATCGCCGAACGACATCCATTCACCTATAGTACTATATTTTATAATTACGCAATGCGTCACGTAATTGAGAGAAAAATATTCATTGTAGGTAGGTACTTGAGGCCACGGTGTAACAGACAGGTGTTCCGACTCTGTACCTTTATTCCAGCGATTTTGTGCGCCGATTTCTGTTTAGTTCCCCTGGCCGCCGCGAGAGGCGTCGCGACTTAGAAGGCATATATACATATGTGTTAATGAGATCGTGGTACTAGAGATTTTACCAAAACACAGGTTGTCGCTACCGGGTCAAAAATACCCAAAATTGAAACGTGAAAAACCACGGTTCCAGAATTTTTTTTTTTAATTTTGTAATTTTTGTGTTTAAGTATAGTGTGTTAACACTACTCCTACCACAACCGGTCAATTGACCGTTTTAAAAATTTCGATTAGAATTTCCTATATACAACGTAATTGAATCGCCTTTAAACTTCACGACTTTTCCTCAAATATACGTATGTACATGATATACTTCTGAATAAAAGACACTATATTTTTGCACTGTCAAATTTGCTATTATCTTCATTCTATATTAAAAAAATATAAGTTCTGCTAAAAACCGGTCATTTGACCGGTCGTGGTAGGAATAGGTGTACGCGAAGTGTCGGTAGGAATAGTGTTTAGAATCGAACAAAATTTATGAGATATCTTAAAATCTTTATTAAAGTTCTTTAAAAAATTGTAACAAAAGCTCAAGCAGTCTTCATATTTTCGCAACTAGCGCTTCTGCGGTAAATTTTACCCAGTAGCGCCTCCCGCCGAATTAATGGTATTACTGGGCTTGCCAGAAAAATCCTGCGCGTAATGGACGGGGGAACACGCCACGCATTCGCGCGATGATGCTGTCATTTGACTGAACCTTGGCGTCGATTGGTTTCATGCCACGAGGTCATCGCGCGCATGCGTGGCGTCTTCCCCTTCCACTACGAGTAGGAATTCCATACCAGGTCTGTATATGTAAATGCCTTTACAACAGCCACGAAATCTGCCGGCCGCCAGAAGAACTAGGACGACAAAGTCACACATTCTGAACAGCATTCGGAACACCTGTCTATTACACCGTGCTTCAGGCTAATTAAAAAAACGATAGCAACAATATCTATTCGGAAAACGTATTCGATTGTACGCGATTGTTTCGCTGGCGATAGCATCTTTTCGTCATCCATAACTGCGTGCACGATTTCGAAATCGATTTCATATCTACCATGGCCTGATAGAGATCCACGTAATCCGTGAACGTGCAGGCGTTGCACACGTGTGTACAGCATATTAGATATTGACAATATAAAATTTGGTAAATATTAGATATGTAAATCGAAAATTCTGTTAACACTTTGAAACAGACGTTTCTTATTATGTATTCGAATTATTCAGAGTATTTTAGAGAACTGTGTTATACAGCGACACACTTGAAAGAAGGGCTGTGCGTAAAGTGCAATACATTTACCGTTGCGTTTTGAACGCAGAATGCGATCTTTTTTTATCATTAATAAATTATCGCGGTGCGTTACGAGTTTCTACTAAACGCAGATGCCAGGTATCTGCACGAGTGACATCACTCTGACATCATACTGCGATATGCCTTGGTAACGCGAAGCTTCGATGCAGTCGCACAGAGAGGCGACAAGAAGACAATTTCAACGTGCACGTTACGCGAAGCAGGAAACGTGAATGACACCGTGGTTGATATTTACTGATAATAGGGTTTTTTTATCGTGCCAACTCGCGAGGATCGAAACGTGGAGCATCTTCCCTCGGTCAATAAAAACAATTGAGCGATTCCTTGACGTTCCCGTATCGACGGAGTTCTCGAAGATTGCATTCGTAACCGTGGTGCCGTATCGCCGCCTTATCAGGCGCCCTAATCAGCATTTATCTCTCACAGGCTACATCGATAACAAGGCCGTAAGACGGATCGTGTGTACACGCTGTTCTATCGAACCGTACAAATCTGTCGAGTAACCGAGCCTTGATTCGGCCGATTGGTAACGTCGATGTAACCGCTTCGATGATAACTCGGCCATGTGCAAGACTGGTGTACATCAGCAGTATCAAATACAGTATTCACAGGCAGAAGTATAAATAGTTTCGTTCCTTTATACTATTCTTGAATTTTATCCATTGCTAGAGTGTTGATAGAGATTTAGGTAATCACGTGGTTGATGGTTCATCCAGTGATTTCAATGGAGGCTAATGCTTGGTACATTGACCTTCTGAATTTTAATGCAATTTTTGTAAGCCAGGGGGAGTATTGGGATCTGACATGGGGGCGGGGCCTAGCCAAGATGGCGCCGATGTGGGTACAAGACACATGTGTTGTATATGCGGTAATGTAGTATTTTGAGAAAATGTTCCTTTCTATGCAAAGTATTTGTGATTGGGCAGCTTCAAATCACGCTCGGCGGAATTTTTGCAACGGCACGAGGAACAGGCACGGATTGGTGTGTACCCAACGAGCGCTTCTACTTTCCGCCACCAGATGTCATGGTGACGGATGTCAGAACCCAATATATATATCCCGGTGCTAATGAGAAATAAATTGTAAGTAATATATTGCCAAAGTAGATGATGGGATGTAAATGAATTAAAAGAGGCTTCAATATATTCGGAAAAAATATATTGTTTCTAATATTAAATAAATACTTTTTTTACATTTGGACAAAGATATTGTTTTCATAATATAAAATGAATATTTCCCGAACGTTTGGAAAACAAATATTTTGTTTCTAATATTAAATAAATATTTTATTTATGTTTGGGCAAAATTTTGTTTTCTAATATAAAATGAATATTTTCAGTATATTTGGAAAGAAATATTTGCTTCTTAATCTAGAATAAATATTGTATGTATATTTAAATAGCAAAAAGAGATTGAACCTCTTTTTAATATTGGATGTGTGTGTATTCAATATTTTGTGCTACCAGGGATGCAATAGCTACAACTAAAATGGAGGCGAGGGTCATATACATAGGTCTGGCAAAGCCTTTCGCATAATGCTTTTCGTGCACCCTCGTTGTATAAATGAAATATTGAACAGATGTTAATAACACTTTTGTTTTGTAATGATAAATAGGATACAGTGACTTTGGACGTCCTTTATTATTTTTGATATATTCCTTTTAAATGAATATTTATTTATACCTACTTCAAATGCAATTGAAAATTCAGAAAACGATATTGTGGTTTGCAGTTTCAATTTTCTTCAACGAGTTATAATAGGTAATAATATTATTATAGGCAAAAGAAGCCTAAATCTTCCTGTTTGATTTCTATTGCGTGTTTACTAAATACTGTTTAGTTTCCATGATAACTTCGCTTGAAATTATCATTTTCATTGGCATATGGAACGATATGTAAACTAAGTAGGTGACCTGTCTTACACGATATACCTGAATGTTAATAAAAAATACAATTCATCAAACACAATTCACCAATGACAAGAAGGAAAGATGTATAGGTACGTTTGGAAAGAAACTTGTCGTGTTAAAAAAAAAAACATGTAACTCTTACTATATTCTCAGAAGAACTTATGTCAGACACTATGTCACGATGCAAATTCCACTTGTTTCTTTTAAAATTTAAATGTTATTTACATACTATTAGCTTGTATTAACATGTTTATTGGTTGTTTCCTACGTCGTATAAAAATCATCTAAAAGTAACTTACAATTAGTGAGTACGTTTCGTATTAGACTAAAGACAATACAACCTTCAATTTCATACAAAAATTTCACCTTGATATGTTATAAAATAGTATTCCTTGTATTTACAACGAGAGCATAATACCGGGCACATGAAAATTTCCAACTTGTGAAAACTGTGTACCTACAATAGGGTGGCCCTTATTTCATTTCATTAAAAAAATAGTCCCTGAAAAAGATTATTTCCATCGGACAACAGGGAAGGGTGCCGACCAGGCCTTAAAGTTTAGAATTCATCAATACTTTGAATTTGAAGAATTTCTCAAAAGTGGTACACCCTATCGAAATTTTGTTCAAACAATATTAAAAGAGCATTAAATTTTCTACAATTACTGTATATATAATTTTTTTCGTGCTTCCAACCATTTTTTAGATAATGGCGTTTGAATATAGAGAGGTCTGCGTATAGGCAATACGTCACACCGTACAGGTGGGACGCGCGAGGCGCGGAGTTCTCTATATTAAACTGCCATTATCTAAAAAATGGTTGGAAGCACGAAAAAATTATATATACAGCATCTGTAGAAAATTGAATGCTCTTTCAATATTGTTTGAACAAAATTTCGATAGGGCTTACCATTTTTGAGAAATTCTTTAAATCCAAACTGACGAATTCTAAACTTTAAGGCCTGGTCAGCGCCCATTCGCAGGGACAATTTTTTTATGAAATTGAACCATATCAGGGGATGGGAGCAAAGAAATACAACAAAAAAATCCACACGTATAAATAAGGACATATTATATGCACACATACTGTGGCCAAACAGAACAGAACCTGGAATAAAAATTATTCCACAATTGCGACTTATTTTTGCACAAGAATTGATCTCATTTAAGACCGCACCATGTTTACAGAAAAATCCTAATCACTTTTAGTCAGGTGCATGCACGTCTTACGAATTTTCCAAATCACTTTTCCGAAAAAGACAGGCTTATATCGAAAAAGTTTCAGCCCGAATCTTCGATTTATTTTTGCCCAACGAGTAACCCTATGCCCAGTTGTACACCTGACCCGCCCTCTATACTTCCTAATGGACAAATAGACCTGCTAGACGTGGTCACATTTCATAGGGGCGATTGATAGGTCGGCTTTATCTAGCGCGACACGCTGCAAAATTATTTCCGGTCCGTCGAGACACGCGGTAGACAGGCCTGGCACGACAACCATTACTTTTAATCGAAAAAGGTCTGTCCCGATATTAATTAGACTACGTAGCATCACGAAGTATTTGCACAGGGTTTAACCCTTTAAACACTAAAGTCCAAACGCTTAGCGTGCTCTTTATGCGGAAAGACGGTTATAAGGTGCCCATAGTACCCAAAGGATTAACGGTGCTGCGTGGTCGTCAGCTCCGAATAGTTTCGCCTTTACCATATAAGTGTACGATCCTACAAAGTTTTTTACGCGCGCAATAAATCGCAGGGGTCTCGCGTAAACACGTCGAGCGGGGAAATTTTTTCTAAGAATCACATTCGATTAAAAATAGTATTAAGTGTCCCATCGTAAATCCCCCGTTATCGCCGTGCTCGATAACGATCTATTCCGAGCGGAAGATTTTTTTCGCCCGCACTTGAGTCACGTGAATGAACATTATGTTTATAATCTCGCGAGCGCCGCGGCGTACCGTACCGTTCGGCGGCCATCAGCAGCCGATACGCGTACCCAAGGATATGGCGAGCGTTGGCGACGTCTATCGTTGGCTACGATAATTTTCTGAGACGTTCAGTGCTCGACGGGTTCGGTTGACAGTAAATATCCGGACACACCTGGTACGTGTCAGCAAGATTACCAGCGGTTCGACCATTACGTAACGGAATTTAAACGCTTCTCAGCGGAACGCTTCGCCGCGACTGCGCCTGGTAACGAGCGAAAAAGAATGTGGCCACTTCGCGCGGGGAAACATAATGACTTATCAACAAATCGTGCAGTAGCTGTACATGCGCCATCCTCCGTGTTGTTTCCCACGAGGAGCTGTGTTAAATTCCACGGAACAATGGCTATTGAATCGTTTCTGGAAACAGCTGCGCACTGGAGGAACGTGCAGGGGACTTACGTTCCCCGGAATCCTCAGAGAACGATTCGCGTACTCGCTGAAAAAATGCCCACGTTTTAACCTAGAAACGTAACCAGCTCTGTTGGTAAACCACAGGATTACACGCGTGGATATTCCTCGAGTGGGCTGTTATCGGCGTTAAATACATTCATAGCGAAACGAGTAGGGACAGATGCGTGCGGAGCTTGTAGTTTGCAAGGCGAGTGCGAACGGGGCGAGTAGATCGGATCACTGATTCATCCTCTGTCGAGCGACAGCGAGAGCGTCGTACTTTTCCGAGCGTAAGTCTGGCTTTGCCAGCGAGCTCTTTTACGTGCTCGTTCGTGAGTCGTGTGCCTCGTGACGTCACCCGAAGGTCTGGCAACGCCGCGGGAACGATCGTTCCGGCCGGCGTTGCCGGACTGCCTCCATGTGCCGGAAATTCAGAGCCTCTCTCGCTCCTCCGTGCAGATTCACGTGAATCCTGTTTGTTTCAGAGACAACTGACAGCCGACGAGATATTAGCCCGCTGTGCGCGCACTCCGCTCGCGTTTCTAGATTACTGGCTGACTTAAAGAGCATCCAACGGCAGATGGGGCTACATCGATTCCCCGCGGCGAGAAAACCGCGTTTCTCGTACGATCCTGAAAGAGCGATGCGTTACACGGGCCGGATAATACCATTCTGTCACGTCACAATGTACACTGACCGGGGAAAATCAATCCCTGGCGCTTCTCTACTAACCTTTTGCCGGGGAGCGTCACGCTCGCGGTACTATCCGCGGCGAAAACATACCGCTCTTCAAGGGTCCGTTGCGATATTGACCCGAGGTTGCGTTAGGTTATTTCTGTCGGGGTTCTTGTACCTTTTCAGGTGAAATACTCGAATTTCCGGGGGCGCAGTTGCCGGCTGCTCACTCCGCGGCGGTTATTTACGCGTATCTAGGGCCGTTGTGTCACATTATTTCGCATTATTTCGTGGATCGGCCTTCTGCCGTGTCCTTGACCTCGTATTGGTAGTCCAAACGGTTAAACGTCGCGCGCGATGTCGTGCATGCTGTTTGCCCACTACGCTACGGCCGCTTTAACTTCGTATTCGCTTAATTGCGAAATCGATAGTCGAAATGCCTTGCTGGATTAACGCAGCGCTCGAATTAGTTGCGAACCTCCAATGTCAGAAATTATTCTCGCTTTATTTCTTCAGTCGCAACGACAAATAAATAAATATATATAATAAATATGTTTACGTGCCATTTTACGAGTTTCAGCCATTCCTATCGGCTTTTCTTTCGGCGGGTATTTTTTTCATTGCAAATGGAACTTTTGTCTCCACTACTCTCACCCGTGCTGTGCTCGTCGCATGTAGCATGAATAGTTCATGCTGCAACCCAACCCGCGTTTAAATATTCCTGGAACCGTCAGCGTTGCGGTTTTCCTCCGAGCAATTTACTTTTGAAATGAAAAAAATAATTTCCCATTTTTACCATAGCCGTTGTTTTAGAGACACGCGTTGCTTTATTCTGTGCGAAATGGACTTTAATTTCGCTTTGGTGGTTTGCTAGGTATTCGCAGAAACAATTTTTCCACGGTGAGCATCAGAGGACGATTTAAGATTTTGTCGCAGCGCGTAAGATGCAATTCCATGAATTATCCGGATTTTTTGTTCGCCAGCGAATCGTAAGTACGTAGAAAACGGCAACGACCTGCGGGGCTCGCGTGACGAGGAAATCGTCAAGGATACCGAGCGATCCTTTAAATCAACCCCGTGCTGCGTTTACCGTTCGAAATGGACCAAGGGAAGAGGATATGCGCGCGATATGCGACCTAATTCAGTACCCTACTGATAACCATGACGTCACGATGGCTCGTCTACTCGTTACTAGTCACGGGCCGTATGTGACACGGGACCGAACTGTAGAGATGAACAGGCTGATAATGACTGCTACGCTACATTACGTTATGCGTTACGTTACGCCGTCCCCCGTGGCACAACACGCGGCTACTCCGTTCTTTCACGAACAGTTTTGCTACCCCTCCGATTCGTTCGTTCCGCAGGCTTACGGTCGGCGACGTCGCCTATGTTTCCCTTTTCCACATCGCCCTGCCTAGCGATCTATCCCGCTTCGAGATAATTCCATTAACGTGGCGCTTTACAAGGACTGCCTGTATCCCCCAGCTTCCATTCGCGGTGGAAGCGCGCGAGACGTGAGAAACTGAAAGTACAAGGCTGCCGCTTCAGATCGATCAGCCAGCGAGAGAACGAAGCGAGCCGTGGTCTCTCTGTCGTCGTCTTTCCGTCGCCGTCGACTCACGAGATTGCACGATGATGTCATGTATTCGGCCGAGTTTACGCGTGTTTGTAAACAGGCAGAGGAAACGAGAGAAACAGCCCAGAAATACGAAGTGGCGAGGTGAACAGAGAGGGAGTAACCCGACGTGGAACGGAACGGGTTTGGGTAGTGGGGGGTGGGGGCGATGGGGGGGGGTGGGCAGAGAGTGGAGAGGGAGTCTTGTGTCAGGCACCTTGCCGTTCCAACTGCGCAGCATCTCGCCCGGTTTTTTCGACGAGTTCCCTCTACGCAGCGTCGCGCTCGTCTCGTTTTCTCGTACATGGGCGTGACGTCATGCTGCAAGTTGCACGAGAGCGGCACGGTGGCCGCAGGGGATAAAGAAAACGGGCGGGAGACGCGCGCGCGCGTCTCTCCCGCCCGCCCCGACGCGGGTGCGCGCGCAGCTAGAGGGCTGCAGCGTCGATGGATCCGCTGTTATCTGCATACGACGGCTGCGTGCAGAATGCCAGCGCGGTGACACCGCTCGTATGTGGCTGTGGCTCGTTCGTTACAGACACTGCTTTTTTTCCCCTCTTCGCCTTCACTCACCTACCTACACCCCTCTAGCGTAACCGGTTCCGCGCCGCGTGCAAACTCCTTCCCATCTCCTATCTCCCCTCCCCTCGGCAACCTTCTCCTTCCTTCCCGTCGTTTCTTTTCTTTTCATACAGACCCATCTCTCTTTCAAGCCGCTCCACAACCTCCCCCACCTCACTTTCCTTCTCTCCCAAGCTTTCCTTCACGCGGATCGTCCTCGCTTGCTCGCGTCCGAGGTGGCATGCGCGCGAACGATGCAACAGGACCGAGCCATCCAAGCTGGCTACGTTATATTCGACACAGCTCTGCGCACTGTATGCGTTTCTCCCTCGTTCTCTTTCGTCACCGATGCAGAGCTGGTGCGTGTATACAAACTGCTCCGGCCCCCGTGGCGATCCCTGGCCGCGGCGGTCGTCCAGCGGGGGTCGCGCTCTTTCGTTCCTACGTAGCCGGTTCTCTCTCTCTCTCTCTCTCTCTCTCTCTCTCTCTCCCTCCCTCTCTCTCTGTCGTGCGCACGACGTGTCTGAACGTGCAGCGCTCCGCCACGCTACAGTTGCTGCCTCGGTCAATATCACATCGTACGCCGGCTACGCGCACTGCGCGTTAATGCCGCGCACGGTTCGCGGTCTCGTTTTTAGAATAGGTTACACCGGTTCGGTCATGCACCTGTTATATACAGCATTCGCATTCCGTTTCGCTATTACATTTTTCTGGCTGCTGCTTCTGCTTGTTATGCTTTCCAAAGGTGAACTGCGGTACAGTGGGTCACGGAGCATTCAGCCGCCCAAAGTGCTGATTCAATTTGCGTTATCCATGTTCCAATGAAATGGGAGATGCAGAAGATTTGGCTTTTGGTTCGTGATCGTTCATCTTTGTTTCCGAACAGAAAACGTTAAATGTAGGATAATATAAACTTTATGGTTTTCAGCTATTCGTCTACTTATCTACTATATTGTACACATTGCCTTGCTGCTCTATAATTTATGATGCAAGTATATTTCAATAAAGTTTATTCGAATAAACTCTTCTAGTTTCATGTCATCGCAAAGTTACCCAGATAATACAAATTCAGTCTACATACTGGCTCAGTGACTGTTCTTGCGCCCCTGCTTATATGTACATTACGTATCAAGCAATACTGCGGTCCCCACCGCGCAAGCCCTAACAGAAGATGGAAAGCTTCATATTTAGGCGCAATTGTTGATAGCGAAGACTAAAATTCGACGTTTAGCAGGTGCGCTGGTATCAGTGCGTCACTACTAATTGGCTGACAACGAAAGACCTTCCTCAAACTGTACGAACGGAATTGACCAAGTCATCCGACGATACTTTGGTCAGAATGTTCGTTGAGTTAGAAAGAGATGGTTGTTGGAGTAAGCGTGTCCATTCCCATTGTCGTTTGTTCGCATTGCTCTGTTCGCAATAGTTTCTGGGGAGGCGACGGAGCAACGGCACGGGACGATGGTCCGAATGCATATTGCACAGGACGGTTAATGGCGCAATGGCGTGATGGCGTGACATCGGTGCACACGCATGCACATACGCCGAGGTGGGGCGGACGAAACGAAAACGAAGCGAAATGAAACGGGCGCGGAACGCGATGTCGCGTGGGCCATTGCTGCCGTCGCGTGTGTCGCGAGTATTGCACGCGATTCCGCGGCTAAATGCTTTAGCGCACGAACGCACACGCTCCGCGCGTCCCTTCGCCTCCTCTTCCATCCTCTAATTCTTAACCCCATAACCCTGCTCGGGCCGATGCTGGTACACAGTAGCTATTACTTCATGCCGTTCGAGATTAGAGACGTTTATCTCTGCACGAAGACTCGCCTCCCTTGTTCATCGCGAAAAAACATTGCTATAGGCGTCCAATGCGCTCTTCTGGATACTTTCAATCACCTCGATTGCCTATTATTTCTGTTTTATGAATTTTATTTTATGCCTCCAAGAATATTAACCATGCGCCATATCGACGCGCCCTGAAGCTCGTTATTAAGGGAACGAGTGTACGAGCGAACGAACCGCTTTACAGAACAATGGTGCTACGGATCGATCTTCGATTCGTCACGATGCACGAGGCGCAGAATATTCTCGGATCTCGTGGTAATACACGTTGTGCAGCCTCGCGTATCTCCCGAATGGAAAATGCACTCCGCTGACTGTGAACTTGGACGTTGCTTGCGTGTCTACGTATTCTTTTGTCAAGAACCCGTGAGAAAGTGTTCCACAATGACACGGCCATACTTCTGGCGGAAAGGAATGAGTCAGTATGTACTCACGCTGCCGCGTCCACGAATTACCACGCGCCATTAACGTACTGGTTGGCGCATTATATCTGTGCCTTTAAGTGACGTTTCGGCCGGACGCTAGTGCGAGCGAGGCCGACAGGCGGCGCTCTTTTATTTCAGTTCGGAAAGCATTGGTCCGCGCACGTGATACGGACGAGACTATGGTTGCAACCGAGCGAGGTACGGCAAGCAGGCCAGTAGATGGACAGTTTAGGGATATACCTCCGAATGGCCCCAGTGGCCGATCGACAGGAGGTTTGTGGGGAGGTGTGGGGAGGGGATGTGAGCCCTAAATCTAACATTGCTGCTTCGGGTATTTATTAGTTTCCGAAATATTAATAAAAAATTATTGTTAATCTTTTTTACAAACTATTTTTTTGAACTGCATACAGGCAGCCCTAACGGGGCTCCATCCTGCCCCCTATTTTGTTCTGCGCACAGTTGGACACGTGTCCCTCAGGCGCCTAAAAGGTATTTAGCTGAAATTCAAAGCCAATTTTCTCGAAAACGAAACGCAATATTAAAATATTGTATTCTATATTTTCGTCTTATTTTGGCCTGAGGAATCACCCCCCTAGACTATCAATAGAGTAATAGGTATCCACCCTGTATAATAGGATGGATCTTATCCGCAAGTTTCTGGTTCAAATCTCCAAACTCACATCGGTTCGCTACCATGCTTTATGCGCCCCCTCCATTGATTTAGCCCCAACCAATACTAATACCCGGAGCAAGTTGGAAAGTGGAATGCGTTGTGTCGGAATAAGTCAACAGAAATACTAACAGTTTTTTACTCGGAAAGTAATAAACTCCCGAAGCAACAATTTTAGATTTAGAGTCCACACACCCTCCCCTCCCTCCCTCAAACCTCGTGACGGTCGGCCACTGGGGCCATTCGGAAGAACAGCCCAGTTTAGAACCAATAGATGGACGGGTGCCTGGCTAGACGCATAAAAGGCTTATTAGCTATAGTAGTGAGCTAGATTAAGGCATTTTTTGTTAAAATACAGTTTATTTCTTCAAAATTAAAAACGTATGCTGTCTTCATTGTCCGAAAACTGTTGCGACAGGTTATGGCCCCAGAGTGCAAATAAAGTGAGGTTATATCTATCCTAAAGTGATCAGACATCCTGGATCGTGTAGAACTGTCCCGATTTGACATGTAACCTATCTATGTACATCATTATGTGTATATTGATATAAGGTATATCTTTTTTGTTGCTTGCCATCTAAATTAAAAGAAAAATAAGGTAGCTACATACAAGTAAATGTGTAAACTTTTTGTTTATTAAAAAAAAACGTTAAAAAAAAAGTTTCTGGGAAATCGCGTTTAAAGTTGGAGATCGTTATCCGTTCTCACGTGCAGGCTCGTACATTTTTTACTGTAATTCCTTAATTTTTTAGAATTTCGAGGCCCGGTAGCGCTTAAAATACGTAGAAAAGACGTAGCCAGCGGAATATGCAAACATCCTAAAAACGAATTTTCGGAAATTTTAAGGGTAACCTACCCCCTTAAACCTTTCTCGTATACCGCTATTCAAAAGTACATCCGTAACTCCCTATAAATTTCAAAGTATCGAAGACACTAGCCTCAGGCATTGTTTATTTAATAATTAAGGGCCCAGTGGGAGAATATTGTCCCCGATAATTCAATAACCGAATTATTGAAACGACATATTTTACAATCGCCGAGGGGCGCGCAACTGCCCGCGAAAACGACCCAGCCTGTTCGATGGTTTCCTTATTAGCGGTGAAAAGCGGTGGAAGCGAAATTTGAAATCGCCGGGCCCGATTATCTGGGGCCAGATCTCCATCAGATAGGCGACGGGGAGGGGGGCAGGGGAATGGGGAAACGTTTGTGTCCGACTTGCACCCTCCTCTTTGTTTCGAGAGGCGGCGAGCACGCCGTTAAGCCTCTCGTGGCAACACCTGACGACGCCAGGCGGGCGCTCGCCAGTCCGCGCGCGTAAGTACGTACCTGCGGCAGGTGAATCGAGTCAGGTGCCCGAGCAGATGGACGCCTTTACTCGAGAAAGCGTTATAAAAGCGGTCTATCATATATGTGGGTTACTCTAGCTAGAAACGAATGCCTGCCGCTAGAGTAAGCTTCCAATTTACGCGCCGCTTCCGATTTCATTTGGTGATCACGCCTCGAACCGTACAGCGCAACCGAGTCCCTTTAAACTTTAAACGATGATCGAGCAGTACGCCGCGGCAGTACGGAGCACTCACAAGGAGAGTATTTTAGGTGTCCGCCTCCGATCGTTTTGATTTTTGGATATGTTATAGAGGACCGAAAAATAAGAAATACGTGTTTTTTTATTTTTCCCCGTTTTCGTATTTGGGGGGTGAAAACTGCGTTCAAAGTTAGGGTTGAAAAATCATTTTTGTGGATTTTTGAAAATCTGGCGAGTCAGTCATATTTCGCATTCAAAGACACAAAATTCGTCCATTGGCACTATTCCCCTATCTCTAGTAGTTCTCGAGATATTCCACAATAATGATTTTTCAACCCTAACTTCGAACGTTTTCTCGTCCAAATCCTCCTCCTTTTCTTCAACTCATCCTCCAATTCTTTTATCATTTCTGGTACGATTATAGAGGCGTAGTTCTTAAAAAATTTCTTAAACAAAACACGACGATCATCCATACTTCCTGTACGTACGAGTAAAAAATTAAAGAAAAAAATTAAAATCGACTTCAAAATAATTAAAATTCACTAAAAAGTGAAAAATAATTTTTTCCCTTATTTAATCTACGATTCGATATTGTTTAAGTCGACGCCAGATTTGCACAGTGCAAATGACGAGGCGCCGACTAAAAAAATATGGAGTCGTAGATTAAATAAGGGAAAAAATTATTTTTTACTTTTTAGTGAATTTTAATTATTTTGAGGTCGGTTTTAATTTTTTTTTTAAATTTTTTTATTCTTATCTTTTTAGTTTTATATATATTGACACAACACGCTGAGGAGTTATGCGGGGACAAACATAAAAAAAAAATAGAAACGAGTCGAATCTATAACCTCCTCCTTTTTGAAGTCGGTTAAAAAATGGGTCAATTCGTTCAAACCACTGGATGCATGTAAATGGTGACTCGGTGAAGATTTGCACTGGACTGAGTAACAGACCGATGACTCGGTCGAGTCACTCGTCAAGTGTAAACCCACCTTAAGTGGAAAAACGTAGCGCTTAGCTTGTGTAGGATTGTCTATAACATCCTTAATTATTATCGCTGAATTGTTATCGTTATAAGAACGGAGGTTCGCTTGTGCAGCGTCTAACAATTCCGATACACTATTTTCTTTACGAAACTCGTTGATTTTTCGATACTTTGGCCGTTCGCTAGGTGCTTCAAAATCAAAGGCCGGGCCAACGCAGACCACCTTTAGTCTCAGTTCCTCGCACAAAAGAATTGATATGTGACCTGATAACCACGCTTCATGTTCTTTAAAGGAAACTTCATTGTTGCGCGAGTATGCTTGCCACATCGTTCTGAATTTATGAAATAATTTTAATAATTGTGAAAATGCGTCGCAGTGAATGGAAACTTCACGGTCATTACTTCCCTTTAATTGTTCTTCTAAATGTCGCAGTTGCTCACGAATATGTTTTTCACAAACAAATTTGTATTACTGTAAATCATCCCCTTTTCGTTAGAGTTAAGGGAGGAGGCCTACCTAGAACAGTCGAAACAACACGCTTCTTTGGGAATTTTTTCTAGAAAAACCGATAAACTTTTATTATTAAACATTAGTCTATTGGAAAGAGTATATCTTACGGGTATTTCAGTATTTTTGTGGTGAAAAGTATTGGAAGGTTTGTGAGTTATTGGGATCTCACATGGGGACGGGGCCTAGCCAAGATGGCGTCGATATGGGTACAAGATACATGGGTTGCATATGCGATAATATAGTTTTTTGCGAAAATCCCTCAGTGGAATTTTTGCAACGGCACGAGGACAGGCTGGGATTGCTGTGTACCCAACGAGCGCTTCTACTTTCCGCCGCCAGATGTCATGGTGGCGGATGTCAGGCCCTATATAGTTAAATGATGTATCTTTTATGGTTTCCAGATAATGAATTTTGAAAATCGGTTCCGTCTGCGACACCGACTTTCTCGAGTACAAAGGTCCATTCGAAAAGGAGTTGCAGAATTCCCACTCGTTTTTACACAGGAATTTATTTCATTTGCGACTATACCATATTTACTACCAATTCTTGACCGATCAAACGCACAGGTATCAAATATTCGGTGTTAAATTTTTAGAAAAACCGCACTCCAAATAGAGGAACGTTATTCTACATTTTCGACTTATTATAAATTCATGTGGAATTATCACCTTTCGGTTTGCATCATCAGTTACGGAACACCCTGTATATACGTATAACGAAAAATTCGGTATCTCGGTAGTCAGGGAAGACAGGAGATAGAAGCACAGGAGGGGAAAGATTTCACGGAGCGGTCCTCGAAAAAAATAGCTTGCGAAGATAAATCGTCCCATTTATAAAACTTGCACGAGTTTAATAGTCTCGGGAGCGAACGCGCTGAATCCAGAATTAAATGGCGAGCGACGGTTTCGATTCGTTTCGAATCGTGAGCTAACAGTTCGCGTGGCTTCTATACCTGATATATTAACCCCCTCCCCTCGATCTTCAGCCATGCCCATTTAAGGACATTAATAGACGGCTTAACAGGAAACGGTAATCTCTATGATCGAGAAGTATGTTGAATGGCCGAACGTCCTTCGGTGAACTGCAATTTTCTAAAACTTGATTTTTTACATTTTTCCAATTTTCTGATATTGTGCAATTACCTATTCGTGTGTTGTATATTAGGTCGCAGAATGTTTAATTTCTAGATATTGCTTAACCATTAGATAAAGAGTGGCCCGAAAAATAGCCTATTCAATATGGTGAAGGATATATTTAAAAAAAAACACCCACTACTCAGGCATTTATATTTCTTGATTTTTTTTTCGTCAGTTTTGAAAATCTATGTTCAAATTCGTTGTTAGCAGTCAGTAAAGCTCAAATTGCTCATTCAATATGGTGGACGATATATTTAAAAAAAACACCCACTACACAGACATTTATATTTCTTGATTTTTATTTTTTTTCGTGAATTTTGAAAATCTAAGTTCAAATTCGTTGTTAGCAGTCAGTAAAACTCAAATTGCCGATTCAATATTGTGGACGATATATTTTAAAAAAAAAACATCCACTACACAGACATTTATATTTCTTAATTTTTATTTTTTTTCGTGAATTTTGAAAATCTAAGTTCAAATTCGTTGTTAGCAGTCAGTAAAACTGAAATGGCCGATTCAATATTGTGGACGATATATTTTAAAAAAAACACCCACTACACAGACATTTATATTTCTTGATTGTTATTTTTTTTTCGTGAATTTTGAAAATCTAACTTCAAATTCGTTGTTAGCAGTCAACAAAACCCCTGGAAATAATTGTTTCAATTGGATTCACATAGAAGTTCGTACATCGAAGCGTATGGGTTGACGCGTTAACGAATTTTCACTTCTTCGACCTTCCATATCTCAGAAACTAATTGTCACCTCGACTCGAAACTTTATCGCGATTGATGTCTCATCGTAAGGTATCATTTGGCACAAAATCCCGCTCCAAAATCGTGGGACCAAAAATAGGCTAAAAAACGCCTCATTTTTGGGCGACTCTTTAAATAGGAATACAGGGCGCTTCGGAATTTGATGCGCAAATATAAAGCCAGCGCAGACCTACCCCTCCCACAGAATCCTGGGCCGCCATTTAAGGACATTAATGTACGGCTTAACAGGAAACGGTAATCTCCATGGCCGTGGAACAGAAATACTGAACGTCCTTCGAGGCGTTCTCGTCGGCCGCGGACGAATATAACGACTACTATGTACTTCTTCTTTTTCTTTCTTCATGGACACGTGGCGTGCGTCGTGCACGTATGCACAGTTGGCTTGTATGCAGCCGCGCGTACGGGAGAGTATGTGCGGTCACGTGTAAGAATGGAATAGCGAAAACGTGATGCGATTATGCATTCTTCCTACGTCGTCATTTCTCGCTTTATACGGCCCGCCTCGCGTGTAGATGTATATACGGTATTAGCCTAACGTTTTATGGTAATTCTATTAAACGTTTCGTTTTAACCCTTAGCACGGCCACCTATTCCCCTGTCGATCGACCAGATATCCCGTGGCAAATGGTGCAGTTTTTAAGTAGAGGACTTTGGGACAGGGACAACTACAGTGCAGTGATGTTAAACTTAAATGTTCATTTCATTTAAGTTGATTCTAAGAATCACGAATTCCCCAACTTTTAGGTAGGTAGGTATATGGTTCTTAATGAAATCAGTGTTCAACGTCAATTCAAACTTTGGTGTGCTCGAAGGCATACTTGGGGTGCAAGGGGTTAAAGATGACGTTGGTTTTGATAGTTATATTAGCGAAATTATTTATTTATTTGTTGCTTCGTGTCATGTGCAGCTTGTATGGCATATTACAGGCAGGAAAGATATGTTACATTATTGGAACACGGTCAGCATAAATTCTTACGACTGCTGGCTTTTAAACTCGGCGCTCCGATGTCCCGACTATGTCATGAATATAGTTAGTTCTATTCTGGAAGTCAGCGGTCTTCTCGCATTGGAACATCGTCGAAGCCTATCCGGACTTACTTGCCTTTTCAGTGTTATCAATGGCTACAACCGACTCTGCGGACTTTTTGGCTCTGGTTAACCATTATGCGCATATTGCTTCTCTAAGAAGGGGACGACACCACGTGGTGCACATCGATTTTGATGAGCCTTGGCACGATGGATCTATGTCGAAAAACATTTTAAAAATTAAAAAACCCGACTGCTTAAAAAAACATTAAAAAATTAATTTTTTAATTTAATTTTTTTAATGTTTTTTTAAGCAGTCGGGTTTTTTAATTTTTTTAATTTTTATTCAATTTTTTTTAATTTTTTTTTTATATCCTATAACATTCGGAACGTCAAGACAATTCTAAAGACACCTCATTTGTCCAAATCGGTGTATCCGTACAGACTCTAGAGCGTAACATGGACATACATACATAGCCTGATAAACACAATACCCTCCTTTGCGTGCCGCAGTCGGGTAATAAGTAAATAGGTGTCCGAGCGTTTCTACCAATGGGCGTTAATAATAGAGATATGCACGTGTAAATTATTACAAATTCCATAGTGGCCGTGGGGTTTTAGTGGGTAAAAATCCCACAACTACCCTGGCGCCCGTGGGGATTCCCCTCTGGAGAAGTCGGCAGGCCTTTTGAAGATTTCCCCAAGTTAAAAAAAATTTATTAAAAGAAAATTTTATAAAAACTGGGTGATTCTTGTAGAATTTTTCGTCCTGAACACGAATCCGCAAACCATTTGTCGCCATCACCCTCAGCTTTTGAAAAATTCGATTTTGAAAAAAAACTAAATTTTCAACTTTTAATATATTTTGTGTAGAAACGGTAATAGTACTCCCGAATACAACGATATAAGTTATTATTGCATTCTGAACCTTTAAATATGTTTAAACAACGATTAAAAGGAAAAGTACACTCGAAATGCACTCATTTTTGAAGATATCTTTCCATTTATTTCCAAAACTAAGGGTCTAGCAGAAAATCTGACCATTCCACGCGATGCAGCGGACATTTTTCCTTCGGAAAGCATCAACAGAAGTGGTAAGACACATTTTGTTTTCAATACAGAAGCGAAATAGTTTGGCAAAACGTGCGGCGTCGACAGTGGTGGTCAACGGTGGCGCGCGAGCCACTGCCGCTCAGCGTTACAGAATCGCGTAACGCGCATGACTACCACTGTCCGCGCCGCACGTTTTGCCAAACTCTTTCGTTTCTGTAGTGAAAACAAATGGTGTTTTACCACTTCTGTTGATGCTTTCCGAAGGAAAAATGTCTGCTGCATCGCGTGAAATAGTCAGATTTTCTCCTAGACCTTTAGTTTTCGAAATAAATTGAAAGATATCTTCAAAAATGGGTGCATTTCGGGTGTCCTTTTCCCTTCGATCGATGTTTAAACATATTTAAATGTTCGTAATGCAATAATAACTTATATCGTTGTATTCGGGAGGGTTCATAGAATAATTTGCCGTAACGAGCAACCGAATAAGTATTACCGTTTCGACACAAGAGATGTTCAAATTTGAAAATTTGCAGTTTTCTTTCAAAATCGAATTTCTCAAAAACTGAGGGTGATGGTGACAAACGGTTTGCGGATTCGTTTTCAGGGCTCGAAAACCTATAAGAAACGACTATTGAACGTTACAAGTCCAGACGGCTGTCGAACTGTGTAATAAATCAACCAATTCAAAAACTATTTAAGATATTTCAAAATGTTTAACTACTAGTAATTTGTAATTAAATATATAATCCTCTAAATGTCCGTATTTCTGCTAAATGTTTAAATAATTCAGAATTATTTTCGTTGCAACTGTAGTACGTAACGCAATTAATAATAAGAAAAATACGAAATGAGCAGAAATGGGAAAAATGAGCAGAAATTGTGACATTCACCTTAGGTATGTACTTGGAATATTTTTTCGGAAAAGAAGGAAGGTAACAGCTGGGCAGAAAAATAATGAAACGCTTCGTGGCACGTAGAGAACCTGTGATTCTTTGTGTAACATCGACGATGTTCCACTGCTAACCAATAATTAAAGATAATTTAACGCGGATGGAATACCTTCGATTCCTCCAGTCGAAAGTGAAATGCGAAGCGTACACAACGATAACGATTGGAAGGAACAGCTGCCGTAACGTTTGATTAGACGCCAGTGAAAAAATTACACCCTAGGCTTTATCAGCTCGAATCACAGCTGTTTTCTATTTCCGTGCTCTGCTGGCCGTCTTCTTCGATGCGTCGTGTACGTTCGCGTGGGCATCTGAAAAAATCGATACACGCACGATGCACGACGACAAATTGCTCGAAGGAGGGTTGCAGAACCGTCTGTCGTTAAGCGACACGCTACGTCACGACATGACTAAGTATAATATTTTATAGATTTCTGGGGGGATGCGAAAAGAATTCTGCAACGATAACCATATAAATTAATTTTCTCCAGAAAATAGCGATGGAAAATTTGCTGCTAGTTTTCGTTTAAAAATACTCTCAAAAGAAGGGTCACTGCATTGTTTTGTAATTTAATTGAGATTTAATTAAAGACTAGTTAAGTTTGTGTATATATTATTAGTTCGGGAACTTGAGGAGCATTCAGTGTAATTTATCAAATTTTTAGATTCGCCAACCACTTTTAAACCAGATTCAGCGTTCTTGATTTTAAATAATCGCCATGTTTCAAGACCGCAAAAAAGGAGAACGAAAACGTCGGGTTTGGACGAATGTAATGAACGATAGCGATTCGATAATATGGTCGAATCGCCCGAAACGAAATTGTATTTTTAGTTGTGGGAAATTTCCAAAGTTTATTTCTGATTTATTATTATTATTATTATTATTATTATTCGTCTTTATTACTTGAAACATACAGAAAAAAATAATACATAAAGACTATCGAAGTAAAGGGCGAGGCTGCAGTAGAATACTATTAGAAGCCTAACCGTAACTAAATAACTAACATTAAACTAAAACTAAAACTAGGGAAGAAAAATAGAAACAGAGAGAATCTAAACATTATTTTGACGCGTAGTGCAAAAATATATATCGTCGAGCTTTACGTTTAAAATCAGGAAACGAATTTAGCCCTCGAATGTCAGGTGCAAGGGAATTATAATAATGAGCTGAAACATAGGCGAAGCAGGTCTGGGTTATATGTTTGTGCCGTTGTTAGACGTTTATTAACTACGGGGAACGTACAGGAAGGAGATTTGAAAATTTCGATCACAATGCTTCAAGGAGATAACGAAGAAAATTATTGCAAAATCCCACTGAGCTTTTATAAAGTCGACGAAAGTAACTTAGGGTTAGAGGAAAATTGTGAGCTTTATCCGGAAAGTGAAGATAGAATAAGTGATTGCAGCGATAAGGATGAATTTAAAGGGAGTTAGTGAGCCACTTTGAATTTGATAAATCGTCACTGCAGAGGGGAAAGATTGCATTCGGCTAGATCAAATTTACTCCGAAATGTGTCAAGTTCTATAATAATAAAGATCGCCACTTTGACGGGAGTATTACCGATGGATTGGTGAGTTCATGTCGACGAAAATGAGGCTGCATTCAAGCAATCTTCAGCAAACACTTTACAATTTGGCGAAGTCGTTGATATTCTCCATTTAAATTCTCTTCTGCATTATTACATGGTGCGTAATAATTTTAAAAAGGAGACACTTTCCAGTGCGTGAATTACAACATTTAGTGAACGTAGAGACGTTCACTAAAAATGGACGGAATCTCTCCATATTTGAACTCATTTTCATTGGAAAATCCTAAAAAATCCATGAGTAATACTTTCATCAACATTCATCAAAAACATGAACATTTTATTTTTCTCCACTGGGTGTTTTACCTGACCCAACGGTTTTATTGCTCTCGGCAGTGAACGGGCGGTCTACCGGGGACCGAAGGCCCTCGTTCGCACCGAGGAAACAAAACTGTGGGGTGGGTAGGTCTTTCCTAATGATCCGGGGAAAAAAGCGTGTCAATAATCCGAGGACCACTGTATTCCGTCTAATTTCACTGGACTACTAAACTGTCTCCTCAGCCTACTGTAGGATATTGGCGGGCCGCGCCTTGTGTTTGTCGCGGTACGGCGGTTTACGTCTCGCGATAGGAAGAGCTGGAGATATGAGAGGGCTAGATGGCAATTGTTGCGTTGGTAGAGCCAGCGGCGGTGGCCGCGATGGAAACACCGGTTCTCGTTCGATCACCGACGTTAAGCATCGTGGGGCGCGTGCCGGGGAAAGATGGGTGACCGTTTTTCTCCTGGTGCGTTGCTTGCTGCTGGCAACCTTACGGGTAGGGTTTCCCCGGTTGCGAACGTTTATAATTCGTGGCCTGCCGAATAGCAAAAAATTCCTTACGGTGATCCCATCGAGTTAAGACCGTGATCTTTCAGACCCTAACTACTCTGCTTTCCGTCCACCCTGTGGCCTGCACGGTGGTCTCCTAGAAAGAGATTAAATGCTCACTACTCCATCTTGCGTGGTTTCAATGCTGCTATAGAGGAGACTCTGAGGCCGCAGCGCGTCAGTTGGATCTTGAATAAACCGACACTATCTGTTGCGTTGGTAGAGGATCGTCAAAGACATTGGGCCCAGGGTCAGGAGGGGGGTACCCCGGATGGCCAGGACCGACAGTCGGGAGCGAACCCAGAGCTGTTTCTGCATCTCCGAGAGTAGCATTTAAGCGACCGTGTTTGGGATAGCCCAACACTACTAACTTATCGCCTTCTGCATTCCCCACAAAATCCGTTTTCCCTTCTTCCCACCTGATTTCTTATCTCGAATCAAAGAGACCGTCACATTGGCCGAATAACCAGCAACTCAAGATACATCCCACGCACCTAAAAGGCCAACGCAGTACCCCTAGCTGTGTCAGTGCCTCACTAGATTTCTTCCACCCGTTGCACGTTTACCTACAGGCGTGCAACACGTAAAAGAAACATTTTATATCGATCGTGGCTTGCTAGAAAGTCACGTTGCCCTCGCGTGTCAATACCGATAAGTCGTCCTCCGTTCCCTCCCCCCTCAGTCTGAACCGGCCGACATTGCGACGTTGTGTCGTAGCCGGTGAGATAAGCGGTTTATCGCGTATTGCGATACACCGTGCCGCGCGTAACAGTCGGCCCACGAATAAAGAGCGTCGGGAGATGTCGCTTAGTCTCGTTGCATCGCGCGTGCACGTGACTGAGAAGCGGTTTCGCCTAGCTTCGCCGTACGACGATAAGTCAACGATCCCGCGTGTGCACAATACATACTGTACGTATCAACGTGCCGGTAATTACGAGTTTGGCTCGAGAATCTGTGAAAATCGAGCTTCTCTTTTATCTGCGCCTCTTTAACCCTTAACCGGTATCCTGGGGTCGGTCATGACCCCGAGCAACCAGAGCTCGCTGCGAAATTCTCGGGTGTCTTAAGTTGGCAAACTGAGTTTCTAATTAATTTTATAATAATAGTTTAACTCTCTACGTTCCTATTATTTTATACGTTACCCAGGAACAAAATATTCGTGGAGATTGATCTAGTGTCGACTTTACAAATTTCTGTGTCCTTTTTTATTTGGGGTTTGCCATGACCCCAGTGTACCAGTTACGTTTGAAAAAAGAAAAAACAGTATAGCAGTTAGGGATTAATACAGGGGTGCACAGGGAGCCGTTTTTAGCGCCTAGCTGCGAGCAACCCGCCTGCCCCGTTGCTGAGGTTAGAATCGGTGAGGAGAGCTGCAGTAGTGTACGTAGCTGGGTTCGAGTCATACCAGATGCACGTACACTACTGCAGTTCGCCTCACCGATTCTATTGGAAATGTATATATTTAAAACTATGTATTCTCCTAGAGAGCAGTCCGTGGATCGACGCGCGGGCCAAGGCGTAGCTTGGTTTCCTTATTATTATTTTTTTTGGATGCTCCGGACTGTTGTGGTCGTCGACGAAACCGATACACAGTCAGTCCTGGTTTTGAACCTGTAGTAAAGACAACCGTCGCGATATCTTTTTCCAAAACGAATCTATTTCATTTAATTATAGAAAACCTAAGTTCATATAAACGAAGTGTTATTTATTTAATTAACCAAGACACGATTAGGACCGAAAAAGTAGTTTTCCTTTTTTCAACAGATTCTAACCTCAGCAACGGGACAGGCGGGTTGCTCGCAGCTAGGCGCTGAAAGCTCCCTGCGCAGCCCTGGGTTAATACATGAAAGCACAACAGTCCGAACATCTGGAAGTGAGAGAGAAATAAATATATATAGTTTTTTGTTACACGCATATGTATATACATGTATTTCTGACTTAGGCCACTTTCATACTCAGTGGCTGATAGAGACGCGCACGCCCAGCTCTTCACAGATATTTTCAGGTCCGTTTCTGAGCGGCGCATTCAGCCGTCATCATCCTCATCGCCACCGCGGAGGTATCGTCCGCGCGGGCGCGTTTACTCGCTCGCAATTACCTGGCGGCCCAAACCGTTACTGAATATACGCGCTAACGGTATACGATTCGCTGGAGTAAGGCTCGCTTTAATATTTGCGCTGCTGAATAAAGCGACGCCGCGCGCTGGGCGGGGGAATGTGGGACACCGCGCCAGGCAACTGTAGCTTTTCGAGAACTTGGGGGGAAACGAAGATGGCGAAGCTGCGGCACCACGGATCCTCGTCGAAGTGAACCCCTTGCTTCAAGGTTTCTTCTTTCAATGATTGCGTGCGTCAGAGTTAAATTAGACGGAAGAAGAACTACATTAGATACGGAGCTAAATAGCGCCCCTCTAGCATTTACGAAAATTTGCTACGAACGCTATTGCGGTAAGGAATTCGTCGAAGAACGTACAGAAAATTCTCGTTTGCGATGGTAGTCTGTGTTTCGTCAGAATTTTGCATTTATATTTAAGTTCTCAGTGTAGACATTTTTAGAGTTATTTTTTATGTTATACAGTAGAACCTCGATAACTCGAAT
The DNA here is from genome assembly GCF_050908995.1 of Andrena cerasifolii. NCBI lineage: Eukaryota > Metazoa > Arthropoda > Insecta > Hymenoptera > Andrenidae > Andrena > Andrena cerasifolii. The sequence goes on along the minus strand of NC_135119.1, from coordinate 9,006,662 downwards.
CTCAAGGGAAGGGAAAGAATCTTGGAATTATAGAGGCTTCGGCTCATCGAGAGGCTCAGCAAACGAAAATTCGACTTACAGAGGCTTTGCGCGACTGTTAATTTTTCGACTTGTGAAGCTGTGAATCAAGACAAATTCAAGCTCCGAAGGTCAATTGTTTATTGTATACCTATAATCAAATATACCTAGAACTTATGTGCTACATATACCTGCATATATAAAAATAATTATAAGACACATTTTATACTGGAAATATTACGCTACCACGCGTTAAACAAATTTGTGATTTTGCTTTGTCCTAGACTTTTGGTGTATTGTAAATCAATAGCATTTTTAATCGTGAACAATGCAGAGAAAATATTTTCCTCAATATTTTCAGATGTTTCTACGAAAATAAATTTCGCGAAAGTAATAAATTTATTTAAATTTACGAAAATCAAATTTCGTAATAGGTACATATGTGGAAGTAAACTTCGACTTGTAGAGGTCGGAGTTCTTTTAATTCGAGTTGTAGAGGTGAAATACATAATTTAACGTGCAAAATATTGTTCGTGTCAAGGAAGTTTTATAGACTTGTAGAGGTGTTTACAGAGGCGAGGAAGGGAATGAAGAAGATTTTCGTCTTATAGAGGTTTTCGAGTTATCGAGGTTCGACTGTATATGTATATAAATAAGCAATCGTCTATAATTATATAGCACGAAACATCGCACTAATATTGCTATCAAAACTTTCTTTTAGTTTTCACCCGACTGCGGCACGCAAAGGAGGGTATTGTGTTTATCAGCCTATGTACGTACGTCCAGATGTTACGCTCTAGAGCAGCGATGCCCCGATCCGAGGACGCGAGCATCCATAGCGTCTTCTACGAGCCGCGCGGACGGGGGTGCTCGCAGCCAACGAAGCGGCGGGCATGCAACGGATAGGGAAAACTCTAGTAATGCGCCCGTTTGAACCCTCGGAATACGTGTATATTTTGTGGATTTTTTTACAAGTCAACGGCCTGGTGAAAATTTCCCGTTTTTTTACTATCTTTACATAGTATTATGAACTACTTAAAAAAAAAGTTTCAGTTAAAAAACTGTTGTTTTTCGCAAGTTATGCACACATATCCGAAAGTCTCTCGATTTTAGACGGCCAAACGGTGGGCCTGAAAACTCGCGCTACGTTCGACCAATTCACTTCCAATTTTGCACGCAGGATCGTAATAAGATTCCACATCGTTGAACGAGGGCTTCTTTTATTCCGATACCCCGTTTATTATTTATAAAGAAAAAAGGTGGCCTTTTTCTCTTAGAAAAATGTAACTTTACCTTCGATCTCTTACCATTTCTTTGTGGAGGACTGAACACTCGGAAGCGACCAAGCGAAACAGTCATCACCACCCTCCGCGCATCCGTTGGCCTCCAGAAGAAACGGCATATCACAAGCAGCCCTGATTCCTCGCCGCGCGAGGAACGCGCGCCACGTACGCCGCGGCGAGTTCCGTAATTGCGGAATATTTTGCAATTCGTAGATTGGAAGGCGCCTTTCTCGAAAGAGCCGCGACGCCGATGCCGGTCACGTAGGCTCGTAGTTCCGAGGGTGCCCCGAGCACGGCGTAGAATACTAGAATACTAGCGGCGAGAATGCGCGGCGAATACCCGCAACGTGAGTAACCGCCCGCTCGCTGGCTGGCGACCGAGCGAATCGGACCTACGCGGTATGCCCCTCACGCTTCGACGCGCCACCGTATATACCTGTATGTGTCTATCTGCTTAAACGTGCCTATGTGCCCTACGTAGCCGGCATAATTTTCGGTTTTTCCGCCGCCGGAAGTTAGCGAAGAATTATGGGAGCCTCGTGAAGGCGCGATAAGCAATTTCGCCATTTTTCGCGCCCGTCAGCGCGGAGATGGCGGGGGACACTTGCTAGGTACCTACGCGGCTGCATCGGCTGACAGTGTAAGGTAAATGTCCCAATACCTGGACATTTAAGGTACAGGGGAAATGCGACTGAGAATCTTGCAGTTATTATTATTATTATTATTATTATTCGTCTTTATTACTTGACACGTCCAGAGAAGAAAATGATACGTAAAGACAAGCGAAGTAAATGGCGAGGCTGCAGCACAATACTGTTTGAAGCCTAACCGTAACTAAATAACTAACTAAATGACTAAAAACTAACTAACATTAAGAAACTAGAAAGTGACATTCAGTGGCATTTAAATATTACGATTTTGGTATAAATTGACAGAAATTTGTGCAACAGAGACAAAATAATTTTATTAACTTTTAAGTGAGAGTATAACATTAAAATTCAGGCACACATCGCGTATTCGAAACGGGTTTATAACGAGTGTGTACTGTACTGTGTTATGGCATAAGGCTTTATATGCACGTTTAAATTTCTCTCATCAGCAGCTCTCGAATCAGATGCAGACGCAAAACTTTGACGTACATTCTACATATTCAGATTGTTACACGTATAGATAAAAGCATGGTTTCGGATGCTGCTATATAAATATGGGCCCCGTTTCATTAAAATTGACAAGTGACAATTATGGAAAGTCGCAGTTACCAAACATAGTACATGCGAAATATATAGTCCTTGAGCGACCTTCATATATCAAAATATACAAATAAAAAACAAGAGGATATTTTTTTTTTGTTAAATAGATTTTAAGATGGTCAGACAATACAAATTTTAAAGTTGAAAAATAAGGACCACCCTAATACGTACCTATACGTGTCTGACAATTTTTAAATATTGTTACAAGTTGTTGGCCTCGGTTTGCGTGTAAATTTAGATATGCATAGCATCTGGGGAAGACAAAAGTTTGAACTTGATTTTCTCATGAAAATATGAGTAGTGCACCCTGTGCGTTTAACACATTAGTATTCATGGCGTGGAGTAACTATATGTTACAATTTACTGAATCGATGACCTGAGCCTTGGATTACGTTGTGCACTGCCCCTATAGACCCTATAGACCTCTAGGTGCTGACAAATGTACGTGGCTGATTGTATTGTTTGGCAGTATTTTTTTTAATAATTTCGTTGGGAATACTTGAGTCGATTTGTTTAAGGGGGACAACAGGGTAACGGCCCGAAAGGAAATGTATCTTTGGGAATTTATTAAAAGCAAACTACTCAATGAATTTTTTTGAGAATTTCAGGACTTTCTATTGGGTACTTCAGTTACATGAATATATTTTTTGAAATTTATTTTAAGCAGGCTTATAAGCTGTACGGGACCAGTAACTCAGCGCTGCAAAAATTTTCCGCTGAAATGGTTTTTAAAGAAACAGTTCTTCTGATATTAAAAAACCAAAAAGTTTTAGAAACTACAAAATGGCGAACCTTTGAAAGAAATTGTGAAATTTGGTTCTAGTGAGTTAACCTCTTTCGTTGAAAAAGAAATAGATGACAACGACCAATCAAATAAATCTCCCGACGTGCCATAGTCATCCGCATATAGTTTCTGAAAAATTTTGGTGTTTTCATTTTAAAAGACACAGATTAACAGATTTTTTGCAGCGCAAAGTTACTGGTCGTGCGCAGCTTGTCAATCTGCTTTAAATAAATTCCAAACAAACAGTTCCTGTTCCTTAAATATCTAATAAAAAATCCCGAAAGTTTGAAAAAGATTCATTCAGTAGTTTGCTTTTAATAAATTTCAAGAGGTACCAGATCAATTTAATAAATAACGATTTATTAAAATTGCACAGTGGTTTACAGTATCTGTGACATTTATCAGTTATTGGTTCTCGCGACTGGTAAATATAGTTGTGTGCGTGGATTTATCCAACCTCAAATCGGAAACAACGTTGTTGGTGCAGCGCGAAATACATCACTGAAACCGTTTTGAAACCATTGCACCATGTACGGTGCAGTTGACAACACTCCCGAACTAAACTGATAATAAACGTCGTTTGAATTTTAAAAGCGATGGATTGAATTTGCCTTCGTAAGAACCGTTCGAGGTGACATCTATTACTGTCAATCCAATATCGCAATCTTTCTACTAATGGCATAGTGTCTCAAGCACTTTAGTCCATACGGTAAACAATGGCAGTATCTACATGACGAACGCCTATTATTTATCGCTTGTGAATACTCAACAGCACAAAAGTTTACGAACCGGTGGGCCTGCACATCGTCAATAATGTAGAATAATGTAGAAAAATGTAGAAAAATGTAGAAAAATGTAGAAAAATGTAGAAAAATGTAGAAAAATGTAGAAAAATGTAGAAAAATGTAGAAAAATGTAGAAAAATGTAGAAAAATGTAGAAAAATGTAGAAAAATGTAGAAAAATGTAGAAAAATGTAGAAAAATGTAGAAAAATGTAGAAAAATGTAGAATAATGTAGAATAATGTAGAATAATGTAGAATAATGTAGAATAGTGTAAAATAGTGTAAAATAATGTAAAATAATGTAAAATAATGTAAAATAATGTAAAATAATGTAATATCATTTAAAATAATATAAAATAATGTAAAATAATGTAAAATAATGTAAAATAATGTAAAATAATGTAAAATAATGTAATATCATTTAAAATAATATAAAATAATGTAAAATAATGTAAAATAATGTAAAATAATGTAAAATAATGTAATATCATTTAAAATAATATAAAATAATGTAAAATAATGTAAAATAATGTAAAATAATGTAAAATAATGTAAAATAATGTAAAATAATGTAATATCATTTAACATAATATAAAATAATGTAAAATAATGTAAAATAATGTAATATCATTTAAAATAATATAAAATAATGTAAAATAATATACAACAAAACTAGCTAGAAACGAACCAGAAAAAAAAATACAAAAATGACATTTCTTAGAAAATAACGACACTTGAAGTTTGAAATCACTTTTTCACTATAATTTGCGTCCTTCAACGCCTTTAAAATTTATAAATTTTCAATTTCTTTAATTTTTTCTGACCCCCCCCCCCCCATCTAGAAGTATATTCTTCAAAATAAAAAAGATTTCAGTGGAATCGGATAATAACTTTTGGAGATACAGGTCCCACCGATTTTCAGAACACTGTTTCGAGAAAAACGCGTTTAAAGTTTTACGTGGGTGCCGAGTGGCCGGGTATTACCCATGCATTTGCCGCTACTCAAATGCCTATAACTTTGGAAATTTTATGAATTTCAAACTATCCTTTTAAACATATATTCCTAAAAGGTTGAACATTCGAAGAATGAAATAAAAAAAAATCGATTTTTAGACCGCAACCTCCCCTTAAATGACAGGGAGTATATTTAGTAATTATAATAATGTTACGAATAAAATTAATCTTTCTTTTCTTAACGAAACAATCTTATCGATAAAAATAATTGCTACAAGTCAATTTAATGAAAGAATATAACTTTTATCGAAGTGGCCGAACTCACCCGTAGCAATAAGCGAGAGATGAACCGTATCCCAAAATTTCATTTACTTATTTCCGTAGGTATTTATAAAGATATTGTGTTCATGATCATTACATCTCCTAGAGAAGACAGTTGACTACACGAATCGAAAAGTCTAATATTCCGTACTTTTAAAATATTTAAGTTTCAGACGATTTTAAAAGCGTGGCGCATCTCTACCGGAATTACCCTATAGGTGCAAAATTTACAAATAGGTTAAAAAGAGTTTTTAAGAGCTGTATATACAGTTAACCACTAAGCGTGTACTCCAACCCATCTTGAAATCAGGCTCTCCAAGAAACATACAGTCTAACGAAAAAGATTGATCCTGCGCTTCCGACTTGTTTTGCTCAAGAAATCAGCCCCTTGCTGGTTGCACCGCCAATTTCTTCCCCAAACTGTACAGCTAACGTCTAGTCTAATGCAAGGATTAACATTCCGTTCGCTCTCGATTCTCGCTGTTCGTCATGAGGACGGGAGGAAAAACGTCTCTACCCCTGTCACGATTCTCCTGAATACCCCGAAGCATTGCTATATATGCACGGTAACCTCCGGTTCCCCACTTTACAGGCATTTTACGGAAACAGTACGGCTCTCCCGGTCGGTGTTACTCCTGAATATCGAGAATGCACAGGTTCGTGGTATGTACACATAGGTGGAACGCACCCGCAGACTCCGCCACGCCGCCTGAATTCGGAATCGCGACATTTGCAGACCGATTTCTTATAATTGACACCACCCAATTATGATGTTCATTCGTTATCCCTTGCCCGACGGACGCAGGGTCAATTTGGACCCAACCCACGTAGGTGCCAAGCTGCTTACATCACTTTCTGCTAATATCACTTCTTCAAGAAAATCAGAATCTCAGACCACAAGAAGATGAAAACCCATAATAAAACGTTACTCTAAAATATGTACGAACTAAATTCTGAACCGAAACGGAGGTTATACAGCCAACTGCCGGCCTCTTCGCCATCGAAGGTTTTTTCTGACACGATTAAACTTCAATCGCTGGGTGCAGGGACTATTTTGATCCACGATAAAATTTTGTTTGTACCTGTAAGTCTTGTGAGTAAAACCGAGGGGGTGAGAAAGAAATGACGTTCCCAACCCTTTTAATTTTGCTCGTAATAACTACTTATATCGCGTAGCTTGGAATGTCAGGAGACTGCAGATAAAATTAAGAGTTAATTTAAGAAAGGAGTTGTAGAGTATTTTTCGAAAGTCGGCGATTCACGTGTAAACATTATGGAAAGAAGCGAGCATTGGCAACGAAAAAAAAGAACATTGCCTCCTGTGAGGTTTGAACTCACGACCCCTGGTTTACGAGACCAGTGCTCTGCCACTGAGCTAAAGAGGCTTACGTTTTTCTCTCTTGATCTAAAAGTAATCAAACACGAATCCCAGGTATATTATTATTACAATAGATATTGAAATGTTAATGCCGAAGATACACATAAACGTCGATGAGAAGACTGAAAAGAGAGAATTACATTGTCAACAGGTCTTTGTAGTCACCAGCGAATTGATTAGCATTATTCAAATTGCTTTGTTAACATTAAGGCTACCTTCTTTATAATTTCCATTCGATAATTCGATTCAGTTTACTAGCTCCCAATGCTCGGCCACTTATTATAAGTACCCGCGTGAATTTGAACATAACTTTGAATTGAAAATAATTTTTCACGAGTACATAATGTTTCCAGTGATATATATATTGGTACAAACGGTTTTGGTAACTGTGCGGAAAAGGTTTTTCAGCGCCGATTTCAATGATTTTTGTATCTGTTGTCATGGGGACACGTTTCTAAGTAACTTTTTTCTATTACACATTTAACCGCCGCTTGTTTTTGATTTTCAGAATATTCATAAAACTCTGATCGGTAGTTAGTTGGGGCCAGATTTGTTCAGCGACCCCCGTGGGGGATTTGAGATTAAAAAATGTGTTTCAGAAACATAGATACTCCTCCTGTGCTGAATAACATCCCGACAAGGAACATAGTCCTTCGACAGGTGTAAATATGTAGGCAGCATACCAGCAACTTGGCGGATGCGCACCGTCCACGAGTTGCTGGTTCAAATCCCCCCACCGTCCATGTCTGAAACACATATTTTTATCTTAAATCTCTGAAAAATTGGCGAAAACCAACGACCGATCAGAGTTTTTTGTGAATATCTCGAAAACTAAGGCCGACAACACATAAGCTTGACGACATATTTCAAGGTCATTGAAATCGGCGCTGAAACACCTTTTTTGCCAAAAAATTTTTACCAAAAAAATTATCATTTTGGTCAGTATTTATATAGTTTTGCGTTGCTTTCTTAAATGTATATCTGTGTTATAAATTCTTCTATAACAGTTACTAAGGGCTAGTGGAGTCTCTTTTATCATTTCTTGTATAAAATCTGACAGGATCAAAGAAGATTTTAAATTCTTTCCAAGCCTTTCTAGATCATTTCGAGATTATTTTCTTTCTTAAATGGAAGACAACATTCTTGTTTCACTATCGTGATAATATAAAACAGTTAATCCAGCGGATCTTGTCCAGTTGACCTATTTAAAGTCACCATCAAATGGCACAAAATTCCAAATTCCTGCATTTCACTCTTAAAAGACATATTTTATTGTGACATGACTGATCGCGCAAATAGTCACAATTAATTCATTATTCCACAGTTATTTTATGTTTTCAAGTGTCTGCTGCATTTGTACTTTGTTTTATTCTCGCGGTACCAAAATAAAAATAGAATAATTCATTAAAAAAAAACAAAAACAACGGCGCACTGTGAACGTTGAATTTCGTATGCCTGCATTAACTCCTCTACAATTACGTCGTTTCTTTCCCCATGAGCGTTGCTCCGAAAGGTCGATCGATCACATCACACAGAACGTGTTACAGAGTCGACGGAAATAAAATTGCATCGATTTGAAGTACAACGCAGAAAAAGAAGCACATTTACTGTGCAAACGCGAGTTCGTACTATTACAACTATACGAGTACGCGATAATGTAAATATCGCTAGAATGATGTAACGACTTATGTAATTTGTTATTGCACATCGTAGCATCCACGCGTTAATTACCGAAATCGCGAGAAATGTTCCTAAAATAACATTCGTAGTTTCGTTGTGGGCGATATGATTAGGAGTCATCGCCACCGTTCGTACATCTGTAAGATTACCATGCTCTTGAACGAAAATAATATGCATATTGCGCTTCGTGATAATGGAATCAGCAGAATTACGCTCGTTTTGGTTACTTAAACGGCCGCTCGCCGCTGCGTTGCTATACATACCTATAGGTAGTTGCTAAGTACATATAGTGTTGGAGGGAAATACCCTACCGGAGTCCGCGCGGTGACGCGATGTCGTCCAACCAATCAACGCCAAGATGGGAAATTATGGGAAACGAAACGACGCCAGCGCCAAGCCGAGCCAACTAGCTAAGTCAAGTGAGGCCGCAGCCAACCAGCGTCGCCGGGGAACCGGTTGTCGACGCTGGTTGGCTGCGGCCTCACTTGACTTAGCTAGTTGGCTCGGCTTGGCGCTGGCGTCGTTTCGTTTCCCATCGTTTCCCATCTTGGCGTTGATTGGTTGGACGACACCGCGTCATCGCGCGCAGCCGTTCCACCTCCCTACGATCGGAGTCCGGACTCCGGTAAAGTATTTCCCTCCAACACTCTGCACATATTCGTTTAATCCTACGCTCTAACAAAAAAATAAATATCTCTTTCCTTTTTGTGCATTGGATATATTTTAAAATACATTACGCTGCGCCTTCTTGTTTTCTTTTGGTAAATCGCAGGCAATTATTGGACTAATAGTTATATGCACTGTTGGCGTTGAAAAATATTTAAGTCGAATAAATACCGTGGATAACATTTACGAAAATATTGAATTGCAAGCGAATATTTGCTGTTCCCCATAGACAATTTAAATTATCTAAGAATCGCACCTAGGGTTGACACAAAATCGGACTTTTGGAAAAACCGGTTTTCGAATTCGACCTTATCTATTTTTTTTTATATTCGGACCAAGTGCATTTTTTTCGAAACGACGACTCACGTCACTTAGCAAACTAATCCTTCTAACTTCTCAAAAAAAAAAATAACTCAACTCGTTTGGACCAATTTCAAACAAGTTATTCTGTTTTGAAGTGTGGCCGAATACTTTTGCACGCCACTGTATTTATCTGATTAAACATTTAGCCGAAGGTGTTCGAAGAATGCCCACAATGGCCAGAATTCCGTTGCGAAGGCGCGTGCAGCAGCCAATGCACGCGATGGCAACGAATCGACCGTATCTATTTATGCATATTCAACATCCCCTGAATCACCAGGAAACATCTTCATGCAAAGGGAGTGCATGCGTGCACGCTGCCCTGTCGCATGCCGTTTCAAAAATAGTTCGACCCAGAAATCCTGCATAATGCGAGACAGATGTCAATTGTCACATCCCGTTTTGCGCGCCGATCACAATGAGCCCACGAGATCCCTTCCTGAAAGGACACGTGCAAACCCTCTTTCTCTAGGCAGCTCCCAGAAAGGGCAGATGTTTTGGACCGTCTTAAAGATTTCAGGGCGGGGGGGGGGGGGGGAGCGGGCCCCTTTTTCAGGGACTGCGTCGTACTCTTTGAGACGCTTCGTATAATAAAAGGCCCAACGGAACGTACCGGTGGGCCCATTGTGCGATTAAGCAGATGTTATTCAGTGAATGCGCAATGTATAATATGAACTGCGAACAAAGGGCACGATTTTTCTGACCGTGCGTAGAAATTTTTGCGTTTTCCTTGATCGCAATTCTGCGGGGAAGGGTAACGGCGTCTTACCGGTTAAACTTCACCGTTACGAAAGCTCGTATTGGGTAAACTTTTGCAAACTTCCCATTAATATTTTGTCCATTATTAAACGGACATTGTGAACCACGAACAGCGAGCATGGTATTCTTAAGCCAATCCATGCTCTTCACTCTGCACAGTTATAGTCAGACTCTATTATATTCCGTAGCATTAATCCTTAACGGGTGACATCAGTTTTTACTATCACTAACGTGACGTAAATTTGAAAGAGGGGTCTATTTCATTTATACATATACTTATTTTAATGTTATTATTTTTTTAATTACAATGTGTATCATATTTTCCAAACGCAGTATAATTTTTATAATATAAATATCTAATAATAAAAGAACTGCGCACAGCGCCGCATCCGCTTCTTTACTTGCTTTCCCATCCGAAAATGTTCAATAAGAGTCTGACGACCGAGCTTTACGCCGAGGCTGTTTTTTTTCCGGTAGGTGCCGCGAGACACAACAATGATTTGGCTTCGGCGAAACGGGCCAGGACGGCCTGCACTGGCGGTGCGAGTGTCAGAGTTGTAAATCCGTTTCTCGTCGATCTCGACGTCAGGGCCGAGGTCAACCAGCAGCAGGACGTGCACCCGACTCGGTGGCACTCTGCTTTCTGTTTTTATTCACCGGCGGAATCGTTGCCAGTGGATTCTATCTCTCGAAGAGGATCACGGGTATCGCGATGAAATTGCCTCGTTACCAGCCGCCATCCTTGCGTATATGTAGCTATGCACGTATGTACGCATTACGCATACATACGTCCACTCGATGACGAGCCACACGGGACACTTTTGTCGCTCGCAACTGGTGTTCTGTGTGTGTATATACAGTGACTCGCATTAATATTCGGACACTTTTAAAAATCGCATAACTTTTTTACAATTGTAAATAGTAAAGGTCGATTTTTAAACTTTTTTTGTGAGCTTGTAATGAAAATTAAAAAAAATCGTTTGTAGATTGCGGTAAGTTGTATACGTGCCTAAAATTTCATCAAAATCGGTTAACGTTGCTCCGAGCTACAAACGTTTAAAGATCGCAGAATAAGGTGGAGAATCGCGAAAATTCCCGAAATCAGCGATCTTAAATTAATTAAAAAGTAAACGAGTAAAACTAAGGTAAGAAAGTAATTAAAAAACATTTAATTCCCTTATCCTTTTACTTAATACCCGCCGAAAAGTGCAGCTGTAATTGTCCACCTCTTTTTACCGATGCTTCATTAGCTCGTCACGCATAAATTTCTGCCTTGTTTATTTACATTCACAAATCTGGAGTTAAAATCCCCGACACGCCTCGCGTCTAAAACGGGAATTTAAACTATAAAGAAGGGCAAGAGGAACGTGCGCGCGCTACAAAGCCAAAGGATGCTTTTAAATTCCCCAAACGGCGGTGCGTGCGCCGCACGCCAGAGGCGTCTATACTTTGTCCGCATTCCCCCATTCGAACGGGAATTCCATGGAAAATTGGAGGCATGCATAAGTGACATGGCCTAGGGTTTCATGCGCGCATCTATCGCGAAGCTTCTCTCCCGTTGGGTGGAAACGGAATCGCGATCGACTCGGTTGTTCAGGAGCAGGCTGCCGGTGGTCGGTCGGACGATTGGGACGAGCGGCAACCTCCGCTCCGTACCCTTGAACCTAGCAGACGCTCGCAACGTTGCCGCCTCGTGCAACTATGCCGTGTCGTCTCGTTCGGCTGCGCTCGACTCCTCTCGGGTCGGTGCTTCCTTCGCAAGAATTCCGCGTCCGACGTTGTCGTTGGTGGCTGACGGGACGCGCCGCGCCGTCTGCGCTGACGTCACGACTCGGCGTTACGCGCAGCGTTACGTAAAAAACGTGCTGCCTCGGCTCTCCTTTACTCACTCGCGTGTACACCGAGGCTATCGGCGCGGTGCTCGCCGAGCATAGAAAAACCGTACAAAAATTTCGTGGCCGCCCGTTCTGGGACGCTCGCTGGAACGAGATGACTCGTAAACATTCCCGGAGAGTAAACACGGGGGAAGTTAACGTGGATACTGTTAACTCGGACATTCTTATGGCCGCAGGCAACGTCGCCTTGCGTTAGCAGCTTTTTTCTTTTGCCCGTACGTTGACCTTGCCGTCCTGAATCTGGGTTACGCTCTCAGCCACGCTTTCTCCTCGGAGATTTCCGTGTCTGCCGACGACGATGCCGACTACAGACACGGTGCATAATCTGACGTCACGCGGCGGTGTTACGTAAAAAGCGCCGTGTCTCGTGAACTTGATTAACGCGTGCGCGCGACGTCTGGCCGCGTGACTTGTAACGAAATTTGTCGTTCGCTCCAGACGATACTGTACAGGTTAGTCTTATCTCCGTTGGCAGAACGAAAAGTGAACGTTTTTGTTGTTCGTTTCGTAGTACGTACGTTAGCCTTGCGTTTACGATGATTGTAGATCTGGGCTGCGCCCGAGTACGCTTTCTCCACAGGAATTTCACGTCCGCCGACGACGATGCTGACTCTCGGACAACATTGAGAGTACGTTGTATGTACAAACTGACGTCACGCGCGGCGTTGCGCGTAGCGTTACGTAAAAAACCGTGGCTGACGAATCAGAAACGCAGCGGTCTATTACTGTTAAGGCCGTACGATGAATTGGCTATACGGTAAAATAACGAGGCTAGCACAGCGTGGTTGTAATGAAAAGTAACTTAGATCGTAGAACACTATAGAATCGTTTGCATCCAGCGATACGATACGGATGATGCATCAACATCCAGTACTTCTTGAGTGAAACAAATGCAGTCACAACGTGTGCAGAAGAAATTCTTCGATTTCTTTTCGCAGGATAAGTACATATCTGGGCGAATCTCTTCAAGAAATGTCGATGAAAAATTGCTGGACTGTAAATCGCGGCTGGAACACACGTCTTTCTCTCTTTTCCATCACCTCCTTCGCTCTCGCTCGCTCTTTCTGCCCGCGTCTGTCTCCCGTTCGCACGCTCGTGTGCCATTTACGAGGCAAACCGGTTTACGCTTTTTGCGAACCACGGCTTCGCAAAGAATGTTGATTTTTGCGATACACACCGCTGGGAACGTAACCTACATCATTATCCGGATGAGCTGGCCGCGCTCGAAGCCTCGTTTCCTCGCGAAGCCTTGAGTACTTCGTTGGATTTTATTTTTCGTCTCCATTATTAAACGCGACGGGGAACGAAGGCGTTCGAGGGTTATCCGAGACGAGCGTCCTCGGGGCTCGTGGCTCGTGGCCCGACGCGCAACGTCTCGGATGCGCGCGCCAGCACCGCGTCTGCTGAAATGACGGGTGATACGTGCGCGCGCTCGGAGATAAAAAAAAAAAAAGAAATTCAGTTACGGCGACGGGACGAGGACCTCATGGTCGGGGACGAATTCGGCAATGCCTCGCGGCCGGTTTGTCATTCGCGGCACGAGCTGTCGCCGAAAATATTTTTACTACGGAACGCACGCGGCATGCGTCTCCGTTGATTAAGCGTAAGTGGCTATTGTTCTCACTAACCTACAGCACTGTGCTCATTATCATTTTTCAGGCGTGACGCCACTGCCAAACAGTCGCGACGGCCTCTCGGCCGCGCATGTTAACTGTTCACGATAAACAGCGCCACACGAGCACGAGAACTAAAATATTTGCACGCGTTCGCATGTGTTCTACTGAAAGAAGCTGCGCGGATAATTCGAAATCCCCTCTTGTTTAGAAAATGGAGGCATAATTTATCGTGATTCATTTTGTACTTCAGACGCGAGTGTACTACTATTGGCGAAAAGATATTTGATACGGCAGGTCCGGCAGGCGGTATTAAGCCTCTCGTAGGTCTTCTATGAACGGTGTAATTATTGTGTTTACCGCAATATTATGGCTTTGGACATTGTTATGTTTTCAATGCTCAAACTTTATCTCAGATTTTTTGCAACTTAATTCAACAAATAGTTTTTAAATAACAACTGATTGGAAATTGGCCGGGTCAAATTGACCCAGTGTGACAACTACGTTTGAAAAAGGAGGCATGGCAACCGAGGGTTAAACGTGCTTTCGCCTGCTTCCTTGTTTTATGTATGTAATCTTATAAATATGTAAACTTTAAACTTTCCTTTGGTCACCACTTATACAGTGGGTCGCAAAACGTGTTGTTACTTATTTTCACAAAAACTCATTTTTGTTCAGTATCAGTAAGGGCTCTTCTGTGTGATATGTATTGTACCCTTATTAGACTACATCCAGAGTAGTAGTAGTATATTAAAAAAAATATCATTAACCTTTAGACGGCCGGGCTTTGCCAGCCATTTTGTTGGTACATATGCAGAAATTTTAAGTAAATAAAATTTACAATTTCAATGAAAAAATCCCGGCCCTCTAAAGGTTAAAAGAGTCAATAAATGTTTACATATTTACTATTTTAAATATCTAATGAAATGATCTTCAATTCTACACTGCATTCCAAATAAGAGCGTACCGACGCCCCTACCGATTTGCGACCAATCTGCGCAGCTCCCACTATTACCCACGGTTTGAACCGCGCGTGATTGGTCGCGGTGGTTTCCAAGGAACCCCAAACGCGGGACCTGACCGTTGTCAACGTAAACAACGTCCCGCACGAAAAGTTAACAGAGAGAGTACTGTGGTTTGCAAAAATGTTGGCGGCCGGATGCTGAGCGGGGCAAGGGGGCTACCTCGCTCGCGCCGCCCCACTCTCCGCCGCGGAACTCCCTCGCTCTCTTCGTCACGCGGTGTTGCTGACCGATTCGTGACATGACGCGTCGGCCAATAGCGACAATACGTGTGCCTTACCTCTACCACTGCGTCAGAGAACCGTGGGCCTAGGAGGATACACTCGATCGGACCACCAAGTTTCTGCTCGTCAACATTTTTGCGAACGACAGCAGAGGGCCGTGCGACGGAGAAAAACGTAAGCGGTTAAGTGGGGAGTGGGGCGTAGCAACGCCTCCCGAGGGTCGCGCCTGCGCGAAACAGGTATGCTCTAATGTGGAACGCAGTGTAAGTAGTTGTTTCGATGTGTCTCACTGCTCCATGGATTTTTTTATCGACCGATATTTCCCGTTAGACTCCCATAACCCCTAATGATTTTCAATACAAGTATTTGAAAATAAGAATTTCTAATCGCATTCCATTTAAAAACAAGGGGTCCCCGCGAAGCGATGCGTATAGCAGGGGTAAATCAATATTTGCTACCTAAAATACAAAAACAAGATCCTTCGAGAAAATAACTTGCATATAACAATTTACGTGGCCTACCTTGCACATTTTTTTTTTTTTCAAATTTAGACACTGCCTATCGTACGTAACTGATGATATGGGCCTGGACGGCAGCGTGTCGGAATATCGCGTACCGTTTTCATATTGTAATGTTTCGCACATCTCCGTTGCAAATGGTTTATCACTACACGCCTTTATCGTTCGATGCTGCTGTCATGGTACGATGGATACGCGTGGCGGGCCGAAATGCGCAGCGCAAAATCTGCCCGTGAAATGTACAGCCTAATTGCATTGCTGAATGGCCCGCGGAGTTCATCTAGATGCGACTACCAGCAGGCTTAAAGGGGTCTTACTGTCTGCAGCCAGGGAACCGGTTAGACGAAACTTTCGAAAATTCCAGAATGACGTAGTTGCTTTCACGCGTGTGTACATGCGCCGCGAAGACACACAGCCGTGTTTCTCCCATCGTTCTTCATTTACAGTTACTTACGTAAGATAGTCGCGAGCCTCTTTCTTCGGTCTTCGACGCATGGCAATTGACTCGGTCACGTTTTACCGTACGTATGTAAAGAATACGTGCGTGCACCCGAACGCTGTCGCGGATACTCGATGATCCATTATTGCGAAGAGAATACTAGTTTTTCGACAATTGTGGTGTCTACTTACCGTAATCCCGTTATTGTCGCACTATCACACGAAGCACATGTCACATAAAAGATGTTTATTCCACCAGAAACACTTTGCTGCTTCGTAAATACTTGAACGAGTATTTACGTACAATGTAGGTTGAATGAACAAAAAAGGGGATGGTAGAAGTTTGGGTTATATTGTACCCAGAGAATTAGGGAAATTATATCAGTTAATATTAGTTTCCAGTTACGTTCCAGATGAACCATATCGGAATAATATTTATTTTCATATTCTAGGAGGGTGAACGACATGCTCATTTTGTTCGTCAAATATTGCAGTGAGATAAGGCGAGTTGTTGTTAGTCACTTCAAACTATTTTATTGTCTCGTGTATTTTCGTCTTCACAATTGCTCTTATCTACTTTTTTCTTATCGCGCAATCTCACAGCAAGGTTATACGTACCTACGTATGTATTTAGCGATTGATGCCTTTATGCATAATATTTGACGAACAAAGAGACGTAGATCACTTGCATTCAAGGATTAGATATCACTTTTTTTAAAAAAAAATTTCAATAAAAAAGAAAATATTTTAATCATTCCGATAGTCATGAAATTTTTTAGAAAATGGTCCCATGAAGGAACAAAGACCAAAAGCAGTTAAAATTATAGGTAGAATATATACGATCGCATTTACCAAACCAGAAAAGTTATTTACGTGTTCTGTTATTGGCAGATATATAACAATATAAGGAATTCTGTTTCTCCAATATCGAGATTTGAATTCATAATTTCAGTTCCAGAAACGTATTATTTCGCGCAATGCAGTTTACCGATGACGAAATAGATTTAACAGTTTTAACGCAACTTAAAAAATTTCTCGGTCAAAATCGACACACATGGAAATGACTTATAAAAATAACAATGTACTTACGTTGTCGCTGAGAGATCGACGCACGATCTATACGAGGTGGAAGGGTTGTTGGGGGTTGGTTGTCTTTTCGTGGTTTCTCCAGAAGCAACTGCAAATGACGGAAACGTAAACTTATAATTAATCATGAATGCAACAAAAAGAATGATCCATATTTTACATTGAGACTCGAATCGCATACTGACGTAATTTATGGCTGTCATTGTACTCCTTTCCATACATTAAGTATTACCGAATTTATGAATTTATATATTTTATTTACAAAAAAAAATTATCAAAGCTTAAATCACCCTAGTGTACCTAAAATTGTAGTGGAAGTACCAAAGTAGCTAAATACCAAAATCCGATAAATTCACATTTTTCCATAATTAGGTGCTGCATGCTAGACTAAAGTAGGCTGAAGCCTAGGGCAGCAAATTGTTGGACGAAAGAAATTGGAAAAGGTAGTAAAGGTAGGCAGTCTTTACCCATAATCTTTTTATTTTTATATCGACAATAATAGCATCGACTTCCGTTCTCAAATAACATATCCATCTATTTTCCCTAACACCGAAAGTGAAGAATGATCTTTAAACACAGAGAAATATTAATAAAAAATTATTGTTAACTTTTTTTTACAAATTATTATTTTTTAACTGCGTACAGGTATCCCTAACGGGGATCCATCCTGCCCCCCCTCATCCAATTTGTTTTATGGACAGTTGGACGCGTGCCCCATCAGGCGCCTAAAAGGCACTCGTATTTAGCTGAAATTCAAAGCCAATATTCTCGAAAACAAAGCGCAGTAGTAAAAATTGTATTCTATATTTTTGTCTCATTTTAGCCTGAAGAATCACCCCCTAGAGAATATATCCTTAGAGTAGTAGGTAGATCCCCGGTATTGTAACCTGCATAATAGGATGGATCTTATCCGCAAGTTTCTGGTTCAAATCTCCAAACTCACATCGGTTCGCTACCATGCTTTATGCGCCTCCTGCACTGCTCTAGCCCCAACCAATACTAATACCCGGAACAAGTTGGAAAGTGGAATGCGTTGTGTCGGAATAAGTCAACAAAAATACTAAAAGTTTTTTACTAATATCTCGGAAAGTAAAAAATTCCCGAAGCGACGATCTTAGATTTAGGGTCCACACAGCCTCCCCACCCTCCCCCTCAAACCTCGTGACGATCGGCCACTGGGGCCATTCGGAAGAGCAGCCAATTAAGGGGAGGTTCTGGTTTAGAGCCCCAAAAAATAGGTGATATTTAGGAATTAATTAAAGGAAAACTACTATATATAATTTAATGGGACTTGTTGCATTGTATTAAGGATGTCTTATGTTATAGAAATATATTTTTTGTTTTATAATTAATCAGTGCAAACAGCCCTGGGGAGTCGTTAAAGTTAAGGCGTCAAAAAATTGATCCAAATCGGTGGGACCTGTATCTCTAAAAGTTATTATCCGATTCGACTGAAACCTTTTTTATTTTGAAGATTATTCTTTTTTCTAGGGGGGGGGGCTAAAAAAATTACAAAAATTACATTTTTTTTAGAAAATAACGACACTTCACGTTTGAAATCACTTTTCCCTGTATTTTTCGTCCTTTCAACGCCTTTGAAAATTATAAATTTTCAACTTTTTGTAATTTTTTTTAGTTCCCCCCCTAGCCAAAAGAATAATCTTCAAAATAAAACAAGTTTCAGTCGAATCGGATAATAACTTTTGAAGATACAGGTCCCACCGTTTTGAGAACACTGTTTCGAGAAAAACACGTTTAAAGTTTTACGTGAGCGCCGGAGTGGACGGTTGTTGCCCACGCATTTGCCGCTACTCAAATTCCTATAACTTGGGGAATTTTACGAATTTCAACAAATCCTTTGAAACACGTATTCCTAAAAGGTTGAACATTCGAAAAATGAAATAAAAGAAAAATCGACATTTAGACCAGAACCTCCCCTTAAAGATACAACTCGGATCGTATAAGCGAAATATCACGTACCGTAACTACAACTACGCTGTTCACTAGGCGTTCCAGTAAGCCTCCCTTCGGATCTGGCTGTTAATATTTCATTAATTCTCCAATCTTCTATTTCTTTGCGCAACACTGTGATTCGATCGTCACGATCCATATCGTCGCAACACTTGTTCACTGTAGACGCGCAGTGATCTTTGGATTCAACTCTTTTTCTCGTAATAGTTTTATTCTGCGAGAAAGCATTTAACGCATGCTGTCCTTTTACCGCCGGATTATTCCCACCATTTCCCTTGAGAGCGAAGGGAGTTTTATTTTTCATACTCGTTTTCGCGGATGGCTGCTGTGACTTTACCGAACGTGATCCTTTATACGGTATTGAATTTGTTCTACTGCGTGGCATTTTCAGAAGCAGTTCGGCGATCGGAATCACTTCTCGTTTACCCTCGTCCGATTGTCTGGAAACACAGAATTAAAATAATACAACTTCGTGCGAAACTTCCGGCTATTGGGCGGGGAAATCATAAATGTTTATTAAAGAATGTGTAAATAGTCGAGTGAAGTATCAAATAGGAGGGATGTACTGAAAAATTGAAAGAGCACGCCATCTATGCAAAACAGCATTCGTTGCTGCAATAAGTTACATATGATGGCATAGTAGGTAGGTAATAATTTTCTTGGAAATAATTAAAATTGCAAATGACAATTACAATTCGCGAGATGATTCGCTTACTTGGATTTCTATCGGTTGAATGGCGATGCGTGTAGCATCGTTGTTAAGAACTTAAGTAAACACAAGAGCATTAGTGTAAATAAACCATTATGATTTACTACCAATAAGACAGAGAAGAATTTTGTGGGTAACATCTCGGAGTTTCGTAGAATACGTACAACTGAAATTTAGCACAGCGCGAAGTTCTGTGCGTTTATGGTTTGTAGTGTCTATACCAACACAACGCGAATAAAAAACGTCGATCCGTTAAAGGTCTCTGCACACATATCAGTTCCGCGCCAGTGGTAAGCGAAAGAGACGATAGAGGATCTGTTCTTACGTACCACTGGCACCGAACTGATATATGTGTGCAGGGACCTTTATTCTACACAAACGGCACTGCAAAGTGCAAAATATACGTTAAAACGTCGATGGGCGCTCGCATAATGCAACGTATGTATGTATCTGAAGTTTCTGTCGTTTTTACGAACCCTCGTTTGTCACCTGTTCTTGCTCCGTTACCGTGACCAACCTAAAGCCTTGTAGTTTCGCACAAAAAGGGGCATAAGGTGATATAGTCGCACAAGAACTATCTTATAACGTACGAGACCTCGTATCAATTCCGTATGTACCAAGTTGTGCAAGTTTCATTGAAAAATCTTATTTAAAAAAGAAAGTCAAAATCTTTTTCCTCGGTAAAATGAAATCTATTGTTACTTTATGTTCAAAATTTATTTCCATTATATGTATTATTAGTAAGATCAAAGAATTGTACGATATGTGCGCGCGCATACGCGAATTTGCGTGCGTACGCACAACGTAAATACTATGTATGTGTGAAAGGTTAGTACATATTTAATAGAGAGTATGTTTGTATGTAAATAAACTTATGTGACACGCTTACAGATTGCGACTTAATGACGTTTAGAGTGTAATACAAATGATCTATTAAACTATAACGACGAGAACGTTTTCAATGCTACCTTACAAATAAAAGAAATAGACGCTCCAAACGTACCCGAAATAAAGACGCGGCCGACTGTGGTTGGTATACTGCGATCAACTACCGCCACGAAACATCTGCTGGTTTTCTACTACCTTTGTCCCTTATGCAGTTTCACTCACAGCTCCCCTGTTGTAACTATTGTATAAACGCATAGGTAGCTTCTAATCTTGATAATTTGTTCAATGATATTTGCACACTGCCTTATCGAGGTATGCTTTTATTATTTCAAACATAACCGTTTCGAATAAATATCAGTGCGTGAATTATCGAGATATTGAATAAATATTATTATTGTACTCAAGTCTTATGAAGAACTACGATATGTTATGTTGTATACCTGTATGTATTCAGTCTTAACAGCTAGAATTTAAAAAATATATGATTTCTATAGAATTAACAGTAAGTAGGATTATTGAACGCACAAGTATAAAATAAAGGCATTTGCACCTCGAGTATTTTAATAGTTTTAGGATCGAAAGATTTGAACAGCTTATCACATTTTATTAATGAATCTTTCGTGAATTTCGAAAACTCGTTTCTTACAGAGATGCAAAGTCCAAGCGTGCACAGCGCGCACGTGCTGTATAAAAGTAGGTACATCCTAACCTCAAAACTCTTCGCATCAGAGTTCTATTCGACTTGAAGGTGTAACAGTAATTAAATAGTTGGTGCGTGAATATAAAGCTTTTCGCTAGAAAGTAAACCGTTTATTGTAATGGCAATGCAGGTTCCTACAAATGTGGATGGGGAACAGATTAAAGCCGTATGTATTTGCAGCGCTTTCATACATTAATTATTTTAAAAAAATGATCGTACGAGAATGTATAAACGAAGCATGTATCTGCCTATTTACGAGTGTGAAACATAATGGGTTGTTAAATTTTAAGTCATGCTAATCGAAATGAATCAAAAGAAAGCAGAAGCTTGAAATGATGGAAATTTTTCTACTCCAGTTTCGAGACTTCCTGACGTCCTATAATAAATTGTCAGAGATTTGCTTTATTGACTGCATAAATGATTTTACCGCACGGGATATTAAGGCAAAGGAGGAGAAGTGTGCCTTAAATTGCATGGAAAAGTATCTGAAGATGAACCAAAGGGTATCTCAACGGTTTCAAGAATTTCAGATGATTGCCAATGAAAATGCACTGGCAGTTAACACAAAATTAGGCGAAGGTAGATAATTTCGAGCGTTATGTAAGTGATGTTTAAATAAATTAATTTCTCAAAGACACTACAGCAGCAAGCATTGCCAACCGAATATTCTCTCGCAACGTAGCTATATCCTTGCCCTTTGAGGATGACTGAAATGAATGTGTAATTGAAATCGACAGAATGATAAGAAAGATGTTCATTCAGAGTTTGTAACATCAATATCATTTATGTTATGTGTAATATCTGCAACAAATTTTACTGTATACGGTTTACGTAAAGAATGTTAAATAAGCAGCAAATACCAACTAAAGCGGAAGTGATTAAAATAAAATGGTAGTAAAGGTATATATGTATATCCAGTTTAATTAAACGGTTTTAATCATTTGTATATTTAAAGGTCTTGTCACATTGAAAAAGGAGCGGTACTTCCGACCTGTGGCCGATCGAGGTGAAACTTGGTGGGTATTACGAGGGGTGTGAGAAGACCCTAAATATAAAATTCTAGCTTCGGCAATTAATGCGTTCAAAAGATACAGGGGTACACCTTACCGATTTTTTTTAATCACTTTCCGACGGTCCCCCCTCCCACCAAACCTCATCTCGATCGGCCACCGGTCCCTTTCGGAATAATATCCGAAAAAGGATCTAATTGTAAGTAATGTACAGCGAACGTGTGTCATTTTTTGTATAGTGCATTTGCTGGTTCTCGGTTGCATTAAAAGTCTGTTCGATGTTAAAAGGGAGGTGTGCAAAACCATGTGGACGTACATATAAATAATTTATTTTAGAAAACGAATTAACAAAACAGGATTTTGTTTACTCTAACTCGATTTCGAGTGACCGAAGTCATGAAATTTTGGTTTCCCATGAATTTCAATGTCCATACTATTCGAGTCCCATTCCAAATGGGGCAATTTTGGTACAGCTTGCATTGAATCTAAATTCGACGCAGGGCTTATGATTTGTGAGCCAAAGTTTGTGCTTGTGATTTGATATTCCTGATTATGCATCGTCGATTCTGGATTTGGCGTGTTTGGCGGAGTTCTCCTTAGTCTCTTATAATCTGAAAATCTCTTTAGTGGTACTTGATCTACACAAATGGCTTGCGTAGTATGTCGAGTTTTGTATAAAATTGGACAACCTAAATCTCCTTTTAAACTTAGACTATATAAGTTCGCGAGCCTGCGAAGCTTTTCTCGTTCAGGCTGACGCATAGGATGTAGTCTGAGCTCACTTTGGGTAGGATCTTGTAAGAATCTAGACACTTTTTCATTGGCTGATGTGATAATCGAATATCCAGGCTTATTGTCAACGTGACGGCGACCGGCGCGTATTTCTCTCCCGCTAAGACCTTCTTGAATTCTTTGAATTCTTTGTCTGTAACTCTTCCTGGTTTTATCCATTGTATGCTCGAAACTTCCGTGTATTATCATTTGAAACGTCGGATCTGTGCTGACTTTATCTTCGTTGGTACTTTCGCTATCGTCCCACCAACTTGGTTCTCCAATCCAATCCGACTGTTCGTCGTCTCCTGCAGTTAAACGAATCGGGTTAATGCGATATTTACTACTTCAAATAAATAATCTAATACCTTCTCGATCTTCGTCGTTTGTAATAAGTCCAGCTTCTGAATCACTTGACGAGATACTTGAACTTGATATCCTTGAGCAATCAATAGCATCATCGGTCTGCATTTTGATGCGATTTTTTGATTTTGTGTTCCGATTTGGTTTTAGCATTCTCATTTCGCAATCTGTAGAACGCTCTCTGCACGATCTTTTACGTTTGCCGCAACTGTAAGAAGTTTTAAAACCAGTCAATTTTCTTATAGTCCCTAAATTCTATTCGTTTGTCAGGGTAAACGATACAGTAGTTTACCCCCTAAGAGCTTCAGTTTAGGTAAACGCTACGGAATAAGTAACTCGAATTTTACAAATGAAGCTTTGACATGACCGGCGGAAAGAGAAGTCTCGAAGATGATTATAACACCAAAGAAACTTTGAGAAATCAGTAGTTTCGATATTATGCTATTGTGAAGGAACATAACTCAAAATTGTAGTTATTGACCAGTCCACGTACAGTTGTTGACCACTTGCTGAATATAAAAGAAAATGGCATATTTTTTACTTTAAAGTCACGTTTATTATTAAATCCATCAGTCAATAATCAAAATCAAAGACACATTGTCTTGGGGCAGGGTGAGTTTCATGTGCACCCTTCACGACGTATGCCGTGCACTTTGCCGCGGTCTCATTGACTTCTCATTCGCTTTCTTTTTATTGCTTGGACTGAAATCAACGATCTTTGGTTGAAACGAATGGTAGAACTGTCGTTTCTGATCAAAGTGAATTATTGACGAGGAAACGCGCATGTTCATTAGATTATGGCGGCAGAAACTTGAAGTGGTCGACTTCTGTACCCTGGTCAATAACTCCATCGTTTACCCTAGTACACTACGCGCGCATACATATATATTACGATACTAAATATTACCATATTGTTCCATATCTGTTTTTACAGTCACTTCGAAGAACTCTCTTTTTGTCTCCAAGTGTTGTCATAATCGCAACTGTTTGAGAAGTGGAGGGATTAGAATCGGAATCAATAGCTAGCCTCTTGAATTTTCTTTTACGTCTCGGATTTACTCTAGGCACGAAATTTTCGTTAACCGAATCGCTTTCGATATTGCTGGCATTGTTTAAGTTAAAAAAACGTGCGAATCGTTCCGTCTGATTTGTGTCGTCACTGTCGGACTGATATTTGGAGGCGGTGTTATTCTTTGGAATATGGACGTCATAAATGGAAGACGAACTATCATCTGAATGTTTGTTCATGTGCAGCGAAGCTGAAATAAAAAGTAATTGCTTAATTATTATTTTCAAAATCCTCTTGTTATTTTGCGCGTTTTAAAAATTACTTTTCATAGATTTATGAAATTTCACTTCTTTGTGCAAGGAAATATGGTTTGTACAAAGACAATCATGGCAACAATCCTCTGTTTGTCTCGCAGAGCTAGACTGGAACTGATTTCGTAGAGAAAATTATTAGAACGCAGGTGTTTGAATCCATATCGGTCTTTCCTTAAAAGGTGCTCGCATAAAAACTTGGCTTACAAAATATTCGGCTAAATCTCTAAAGGTCAATTATAGTCTTCTATTTATTTGTTTCCGTACACTTACGAATATTGCCTGTGGAACGAGCTCTTCTCCTGATGCCCCATCTGCGCCTGACATTCGCACTGTTGCTACTTTCTTCTAATGCCAAACTTAAATCATGCACAAGTGCCTCCATTTTTACTCTTAAATCTGCTGGTACAGCTTTCAAAACACACTCCATTTGAAGGATGCGTTTGTTCCTAAATAATATTTCATACAATTTGGATTCACCTGATAAGTTTCAATGCGATGATAATAAAATATTGACAATATCGTAAGTTTATTATGTAACAAATGTTTATCGAACACTTATCTTTTATCCGGAGAGCATTATTCGCATTATACAAATATTGTGTGATATTTTTTTATTTTAAAATATTCATATACTGAACGTGTAAATTAATGTAATATTAACTGATTTCTATATCTTTATTTTAAACAAATAATCCGAATAATGTTTTTATTAAATAATTTGAAACTTAATTTTAATACCCTATAATGACCATTTCCTTTTCTAATAAACGAATACGATTCACCTGGAGTGTATCTTGTTTGCCACTTTACAACTGATAATGAATATTGGTAGGCAACAAACAATGCGACACAGAAGTTAGTACGAAATAATATTCACACCCTTATTAAGAAAATAAAGATCGCTCAAAGTAAATACTAAAAAAAAACTGTAGAATGCATATTTTACATTAGTGACGAGATAGAAGCACGAATTATAACTACGTGCTTACCTTGTACATACGATCGTGCAAGATGCGAAGTTTCTTTAAACTGGTATCATTGTTAATTAGTATCCTTCATGATTAGTACTTTAAAAGTATATGTAGCAAGCCATAAGAAACTGTCAACTCCAAACTATTTTCACTGTGCGTCATAGACGTTCTCCACCTTCCTTATTTTATAATAGTGTGTGAAATCGAGCTTGTGAAAGTGTAGTACGTGCGTGTATTACACTGTATTCTACATACATGCAATAATTTGGTCATGGTGAGACAAACCGGGGACCTGAAGGACGGTGCATAAACTAGACTTCACGGTGCGGGGAGTGAAGCTTTGGGGGGACCACGAGGGGAAGGTATTTTCAGCCATTTTGATAGGGTCTACTGGTGCTGCCATTTACGAATGTCCACGCCGCGGCGTGGTAAACTTTAAAACTGCACTGAACTGACTTGTGCCCAGTCATGTTTTATAAATTCGTAAATGTTTTTATAAACGGTACATGTACAAAATAAAATATACGGGATGAATAAAAACACGATATAGGGTAGATGTCCCATTTACTGTCAGTGTCCCTATTACTGCCACTTTATTTATTTTACATAAAAAAAACGTAACGTATAGAGAATAGTGTACTATAATAATAAGAAGATCAGTCCCAATTTAATTTAATTTTGGGACATTTACCCTATTTAGTTACCAGATAATAGTACAAGTTTATTATAATGTCTTTTTGTATTCTTTTAACAAACAAACAAACATTTTAGTTGGATATAATATTGTATAATACATTCAATAATATGAATTCGATGATTGTGGTATAGAGGACTTCTTCTTTTCTTGGTGAATGGAGTAGTCTCTCTGCTAACATAAATGTAGATTTTCTACACACGACATTCTTACTTGGATTCATTCATCTCTAGTGGCAGCACTAGTTGACCGGCACAAGATGGCTGAGAGTATACAGTCCCTCCCCGCGGAGAGCTTCACTCCCCGCGTCCACGAGTCTACTTTATGCACCGTCCTTTAGGTCCATGACCGGGTCCGACCTATGATGAACCGTCCTTCAGATCCATAGGCGAACCATGGACATAGGAATATAGGGACGGAGGAATAGTTGCGGGGGGTGATATCTTTGCCGGAGGGGCGACGAGGTAACATACGCCTTCTTTCTATTGGCCGCCGCTTCGCACAAGCGCAGTGATGTGTAATGATGAACGTTTATCGCGCCGTAAGCTTAGGACATATAGGGATAGTGGCAGCCATATTTGAAGCGTTTCTGGCAGTATGGTATACAGTGTGTATTCACCTCATATATTTTAATAATTATAGATGTATATTTCTCTACAATTAGACTTCTGTATGTACTAATCTGTAGCAAACACTTTTTCATAATTAGCGGTACGGAGCATGCGTAGAATGCAACCAATCAAATCCAGGCAGAGGCAGGTTCTCTCCCTCCCCCCGTCCTGAAATACGTATCACTCCCGTCGCCAAAAGTCGCAACTATTCCTATGTCCATGGGACGAACCTACCTGAATTACCATAAATGCGTTCCGAAATTGAGCACCCGCATCCAAAGTTAAAAATCATATTTCCATAAGCACACAAAACTGAAAATGACAATTTGAAAAAATATTTGTCTTTAATACCCAGATAGTACACGTCGTCTATAAGCCGTCTTCAGACGTCTTGAAAGTCTGAAAGACGTCTTAAAGACGGCTTATAGACGGCGTGTGCTATCTAGGTAATATTAAGTACAATAAAAATATTTTATTAAATGATAATTATCGGATAAATTATATGTGTCGTTAATTAATACTTTTTTCCTATATGCGTCGCTATATGTATAAATGCCAAGTGAAAACGCTATTTATTGTAATCGTTACTCAGAAGAATCTATTTATATAAGCATATCAGTAAAAAAAGATTAATTGTCGATCATATGAAATGTTTCATGCGATACTGTGCTTAAATGTGTCGCAGCTTGAGGGTGAGCCTTGAACATATTTTTTCGGCCATTTCCGGTTGTATTTTACAGACGCTTGGTGCCCGTCCGAAGCTGTTGTCGTTTTTCATTCGAAGTCTCTAACCAAATCACATTTATGGAAGGATAAGTAATTCTCCCTGTAATACGGTTTCCCCGTCCTCGTCGAAGTACGTGTGCAGTGTGCTAGCATCGTAATGAGGAACGCTCGTAAACGTATCTCACCGAGAGAAATCCTGGCTGTTGTGTAAATAGCGCGTAGTGGTGTATGCGCGTGTGTTATGCGCACTCGCGGGGACAGATGAGCGCGGGATCGTGGTACCCAGACGCGAGGGGACTGTAGGCACGGCTGCTTATACGGAACGAACGTTTAATGGAGTTCATGTGAAGTAACGCGTCACGCGAAATCCACGTTTTTCGCGCATCCGTTGCTATATTACGAGGAATAAGTGTTCTGGTCCCAGAGGGGCCGCACAATGGACGGTGCCAGCGTGAATGGCGGGAACGCCGACGAGGCGCGCGAGAATCCTAACCTAGAAACTCCTAGTATGCCGGATTTACAGGAGACGCAAATCAAAGTGGACACGGTCGTTAAAATGGAAGGTCAAGAAGTGAACGGCGACATAAAGGGCCCGTCGAAGAAGAGCACGACACCCGGCGTTAGAAGAAAGCTCCGGAAATTCAAGGCTAACTCGACCAGTACCATCGAAACTGATTCGAGCACGAAGGGACGCAAACGTAAGCTTTCGGAACCCGATGATGCTAGCTCGGAAGAATCCACGGAGTTCAATGGATTTGACGTCCAAGGGGCTAACGATCTCGAACCAGGGAGTCATGTCCTGAAGAAACTAATTGGTATCAGTCATTGTTATTACGCGAATTACGCGCTGCGAACAATCTCGTTGCCTTTTACATCTTTTTCTCGGCAAGAAAACCAACTTACGAGCGTACCCATATTTTCTCGTACCTAATCAGCTGAGTCAGTTCGGAGTACATACTTTTTAAATGTGTATCGGAAAGAATTTTTCATCCTATCACCTATAGGGTATTTTAGAACTATGGCTGCAAGATTCATTAATAATGTTGCTGTAAATAGCGAAATACTTTTACCAAATATAGGTTTGTAAATTAATTGTTCCAAAGGCATATCTTACAATATTGGTTTGCATATAATAATAATAATAATACGTCTTTATTGCCCCAACAAATTATGCTAGATTAGTACATATTTGGTCTTTTCTTTGTCCCCTTTTGTGGCGCAATGGGCGGGATTCAGCAGAATGCTATTTTAAAATCCTATCCTGGAAAAAAGTCTCTTTCTTGCGTTTTGATTTATTTACATTTTGTATTTGGCATGAAACTATTTATTCAATTGATTATACAAAGTTAATAGAAAATATTAATTCTAGTTTATATTAGCTGTAGCCAGCCGTGCATTGCTGTGGCTTAGTCTGGTTAAATGGAAAAGAAAGAAAAGGGAAAGCGCACGTTTCTAATATGTTTAATTTCACAATGCTTGGTATATAAAAGCACGCGCGTATTCGAATGCAACGTTGCGTCGAAATTTCAAAGTAATCGGTGAAGAACTTTCGGAGATTTAAGATTTTTAACAAACGAATATTTACATTTTTATTTATATAGATTTTTGAAATACGTGTCTGTCTGACTCGTTAACTTAAATTTTACAAATTAGCGAGTCTTAGTATTTATTTAAGTTGGGGTTGATGACAGAGTAAGAGAAATATAATATTGCCGAAATTTGACTTAATTCTTTATAGGGATATTCAATACGTTTCGCCCCTGGATCATTAAAATCCTATATGTCTTATTAATATGAATATTTATCATATTTACGTTCGAGTATTTTAAAGTAACATTGGCAAATTAACATAAGCAAGAGAGAGTATGAGAAATATGAATTCACAAGAGTTTATGAAAATTTTGGCTACTCGAGTTAAGTGAATTATTGAAAATGTAAAGGAATCTAGTCTTAATAAGTTTTGAGATATTAGTCAGTCTATGGTACGCGTAACCATACAAAATATAAATGAAATATCATTATTTTGTAAATTTACAATTTATTAAAACATTTTAGTTTCTCTACGAGTTTCATGGACCCTTTAACGCTCATGATCGTCATGTATCTGGGCACGCCTATTTTCGATGCGTTTTTGTTTCGTCAAAGCGCCACGCGCGGTTCACGTGGTACAGGCCTGAGGCACTTCAAGCACCTAGGCCGCTGTGGGGGCCAAGATGCGTGGCAGGGGAAAGCAGGCGTTGCCTCTGAAAATTGACCGCAGAGTTCACTTAATTCCCAAGCCTGTACTAAGGCACATGCATTTCACAACAATGATAATATCCACAATCTTTGAGCCAACACCTGTTAACCATTTCTTTTGTCTTTGAGCGATCGGTGGTTGGTAATGTTCTTTGTGTAGTGTCCTCTTTTAGGTAGCTTTCGGTTTCATTCTGTTCGATTTTGAATTGGTTTTTGCTATATGTGCAATAAATTTTCATACTCGAAACAGCATGGTTCGTGTCAAATTCCATCCTTCGCTTTTCTCTATCTCGGTGCAATTACTTTGCTTGCCACTACAGAAGTAGAAAATATGCCAGAATATTTAGGGAATATGAATTTCTGCAAAAAAGAATTTGTATTATCGAACGGTGAATTTGATAGAAATTTGAGCGTTAAGGGGTGAACCAGTGATCTATGATTAAAATATACCTTGTATGCGTGGTAAGACGTAAGAAGGATGTATTAATGTAATATATGTAATAGTTAAATTACGTATTGAATGTAATATGATTTTGTTTAATATTTAGACCCAATTGGACAATGTTTATAAAATTTATTACAGCCGAAGCTGAGGTGGCAGAAGCGCAAATGGTAAAGCGATTTAGATATAGTGTAAAGAAGAATTTTGATGGAAGGATGGATGACGAAGCAGATTCAGATGACAATAGAACACATTACGAAAGCGATCATATGTTAGATTTAGAAAAAATTAAAAAAGAAAAAGAGTCCGACAAATCTGAGACAGATTCAGTTGGGATACCAAATACTATGGACTCTGAATTAGATGTACAAAAGACAGACGAAGCTTCGACTAAGTCCACGAATTCATCAGCTGCTAGTAGTCCAGCGACGTCTCAGAAATCGAAAAGTAGTCGTATGTCACGCGGGGGTAGTCCGGGAAGTACTACGAAGCAAAAAGCTGCTATGGACGTATCGAATCCAGCGTTCAAAGAGCCATTTAAATACGGCTGGAAGCGGGAATTAGTATTTAGAGCAAGTAGTGATTCGAGTCTAAAGAGAATGGCTGATATATATTACTATACGCCGAAGGGCAAGAAAGTTCGCAGTTTCAGAGAAGTTGCAGAATTTCGTAAGTACAATTTGCAAGAATAATATTTTACTGGCAATATAATTTTGAAGCGAATGTACTAATGCTGTGTACTTTACAGTTAATACAAAAGAATTAACTATCGATAATTTTACATTCTTCAAAGAGCCCATTGGTATCAATGATCCCGACAAGGAGATTATTCGGGATGCAAAAAGAATTAGAGTATGTAATTTTATTTCCTAACTTGTAAACGATTCAGATTGGTGTTTGGATAAATATTGACTTTCGCTCTGCCACAGGGATCTGTTGGCGCAATTGCTACTCCGCCGAGGAAAAGTTTTGGACCTAAGAAATCCACGCCTGTAAGGAAAGCTGTGGAAGCATCACCTGCTCCGAAGCCTGTACCTGTGCCTGCAAAAGTCATAGCTAAATCACCGAGAGGATTTAAAGTTAAAATGCCTGGAAAGAGGGCTCCGCATATAAGTAGGCATCTATATCGATTAGAAATTATACCTGTGACTAGAGCTGTTCGAGTACTCGGAAAAAGCGAGCCGAGCCTGACTCGGCTCGAAGAACCGAATCGAGCCGAGTACTCGAAATGAAGCGAGCGGCTCGAAAGAACCGAGTAGCTCGAAGAAAAAATTCGAATTCTCGGTTCTATTCGAGCCGCTCGAAAAAGCAAGTTCCTGGTTCTATTCAAGCTACTGGGTTCTATTCGCGCCGTTCCCTTTTTTCGAGTACTCGGCTTGGCTCAAATACCGAGTCTCGGCTAGGTTTCATTTCAAGCTACTCGAATATTCGAGTACTCGAACAGCCCTACTTGTGACTGCTTTATTTCCTACTCACTGTACTAAGAAACTGCATTCAAATCAAAATGCTGATTTTTTTCTTACTAGTTACATGTTTATTAGGCGCTATGCCATCTAACACTATCTAGGACAACAAGTAGTAAATGCGGCTTTTTATTTGAATATCTTTTACGAGAAGCTATTTGTTTCTTATGAAATTGTTCTTATTTCCATAGAAGAAATGAAGTCTGAAGAAAGGGAGATGCTTCCACCACAGCGGACAACAAGCACAAGAAGAAGTCAGCTACCTGTAGAAAAACCACTGCCCCCTAAAGTTAATAAAAGGCAACTAACGTAAGTAACTGATTGTTTTAATTTTAAATGTATCTTTTTGTATCGTACAATCGCGATTAATTTGCAATACTGGAGGGTATCCAAATTGCTTACTGGTTAAACATGATTAACTATTATGTTTAACATGCTTTGGAAAGGTCCAATGAAGGATTTACAGCATGTGCGTTCATTATATTTTTGTTGACAAAAATGAATATTTCTTCTTTAGAATTCTTGTCTGTTAACATTTCAATAGACGTTACGTAAATGAAACTGCAACGGCGAAATGAATAACTTCGTACGATTCTGAACGTCCAATATTACAGAAATATTAGTTTTATTTTGCTAATCGAACTTTATATTTTAGCATCAATTGTGCAAAATTTCTCGCAATGTTTTGGTTCATAAATTTTGCTTTGGTAGATGCATCAATAATTGAATGTTGCATTCTACGTTTAACAGAGAAGAAGATTAAAGTACACCTAATTTTGGTAATCTTAAAATGCATGTTGTATAATAAGTATACATAATGATAGAGCTCGAGATTATATTCCAAAGCAGTTAAAACTTTTCCTTCTATATTTTTTATAACTATATCCTTCTTCATCCTGTTAATCCTTAAATCCCTGATTTAAATTTTGTGTTTTATTCCTTAATCCCTTTCCCCAATCAACGCACATCTTACAGGCCCAAAGTTCAAGAACCGTGCAGTATAAGATGTTCAACAAGTATGGGATTGATACCGAGCTTACAGTGTCGCGTGTGTCTATGTTTATATCATCCTGAATGTGTTGGTGGTATGGAATTTGCAGGGAGTGATGATTACGTATGCAAGGTAGGTTTCGTTTACGATATAGCTTTCTTCTTCAATTTTGATTATTCATTAGATTACCTTTATATCGTAAGTTTAGTATTTCAAATAGTTTCTGCATTGATTTCATGGAACAATGTAATTTGTTCTTTGTATTCTAAAACTTGCCATTGAAATTTATATTTTAGTACAGGGTGATTCTCTCGGTGCGCCTGATCAAAGAGATGCCGCCTGGTCAACCGTGACGAGGTCAACCTCCCGTGGTGCCTCTCCTAATTTATGGATTTCGACCCTCGAAGGGGTTGGAGTACCTATTAAGAAGTGCGAAATGTCCCGTTTCCGCATTTCTCATCAGATCTCTGCGAAAACAGTGACAATCGATTCCTTATGTTTCGCCGATGAAACTAACACCAAGAACGACGCAATTTGGAGCATAATGAAGGAAATTACATGAAAAATTGATTTGCATAATTTCAAGCTAACTTCGTTGAAAATAGTCCGATAGTACCTGTTTCAGAAATAAAATAATTCTTTATCGTATCGATATGGAAGTGACACCGATAGATTCCTTGTTTTTTCGATGAAAACCACACCAAATGTCATGCAAATCGGACTATTTTCAACGAA
Organism: Andrena cerasifolii; assembly: GCF_050908995.1. Lineage (NCBI taxonomy): Eukaryota > Metazoa > Arthropoda > Insecta > Hymenoptera > Andrenidae > Andrena > Andrena cerasifolii. Next base: position 8,973,023 of record NC_135119.1, on the reverse strand, counting down.
GTTAGCTTGAAATTATACAAATCAATTTTTCATGTAATTTCCTTCATTATGCTCCGAATTGCGTCGTTCTTGGTGTTAGTTTCATCGGCGAAACATAAGGAATCAATTGGCACCGTTTTCGCAGAGATCTGATGAGAAATGCGGAAACAGGACATTTCGCACTTCTTAATAGGTACTCCAACCCCTTCGAGGGTCAAAATCCATAAATTAGGAGAGGTACCACGGGGGGTTGAGCTTGTCACGGTTGACTAGGCGGCATCTCTTTGATCAGGCGTACCGAGAGAATCACCCTGTATTTGACTGTAGGCCTATATGGTGTCTGTTGAAGTTTAAAATCCATTAATTATCGAATATACTTCAGTAAAGTTAGATACAAAGTATTAAACAGAACGTGGTTGGCAGTGCATATGTTCGAACTAAATAAAATTAATTTTGTTGTAGAATTGTCAGCAGGATACTAGCGAATCTCATCAACCTCAGACAAATCCATCTTTGACACCTCCTCCATTGATACCAATTAGTATGCTAGGTGCCCAAAATGCAAAATCGAAACATCAAGTGAATTTAACCCCTCCAAAACTTCAAAGAATACCAAAATCTGATAACGCAGATTCACAATCTCGCAACACCGTTAAAGTTTCAAAAACACCGACCGCAGCATCATATTCCCCTTCAAATTCAGACAAGAAGGAAAGTAGTTGGTTCGCTCAGGCGGAAAATGAATTTTTACAAAGTCACGATGGAAGTTTACCGAAACCGGCCCAAAATATCGCATTAATGGGTGGCAAGAGATACATTGTTGTGCCAAAAAATAATGCTATGGCTGTTCAGCCGGCTATAACAGTGAAACCTGATAAAATAGGTGACAAGCCTCCTATACTTCAGGATGGTTCACTTACTGATATATCTAACACCATCGAGAACTCCGTGGCTACAAAGTCGCATATACCTTTGTTGCCGTCTTTTGGGAAAGATGCTGTTGATAAGTCAAGCGATAAAGACACGACGAAAGATACGTTAATTGCGGAGCTTATTCCAAGCCCTGTAACGGAAGAAACGGAAGAGATGTGCAATAACACGAGTAGAACAAATATTCTGACTGCAAATAGATGTGAGAATGATTCGCCTAACGCGAGGACAGATCTTACATCAGAAGGCAAGAAACCAATGAGTTCTAAGTCACCCGAATGGAAGGCTGTAACAAATAATACAAATACAACTAGTACAAATAATGATCTGCATAATGTAGATTCACGTCAATCTGTGACGAGTAGTTCGGGTACTATTAAAATAAGTAGCAAGTAAGTGTTTGTTTTTCAAACACACCGACATATTTCTTTCACATCCTTTTTTTTTTTAAAAAAACATTTTCTCCAGATAAGTTAAGGCAACTCTCTTTTGAGGTTTTGGCAGTTGCTTTGTACATATTGTATTTACAAGATATGTGTGCTCTTTCTATGCTAATCAATGTTGTGTCACGTGTTTAAACAAGTATTTCACTTTGCTTTAAACATCTCTGTGAATTGTGCCAGGGTATTTCCATAATTTTCTTGCAACATTCCAGTGAAAGTAATAGAGAGATTATAGTAGCTGTAGATTTAGCTTTCATTTATACCAAAATTTATAATTGAATTATATTGTAAATGCAATATATACCGATGTTTATTATATTTGGAAATATAAAAGTTCGACGTGAAAAATGAATTTGATTTTATCTTGTGATCGAAGCACACTGCCTTAGCTTCTTAGAAATGCGGCCAAATTTATGAGACATGTGAAAAATGTGCAAGACAATCACATATCGTTAGTTCTTGCAGGTATTATGTAATTGTAGTATCAAAGTAAAAGAGTCTGTCCCGATGGATTTACCTGTTCTTAAGCATGGGCACAGAAAATTGGACAGGCCGTATTATTTACATACATTATTTACATTCATGCTACAATTACAGATACAGCTACTGATAAGTGCTTCAGTGGAAAAAATCTAATTCATTTTTACTTTTTATATTTACAGATATAAAGACTTGTGCGAGCTGAAACACAAAAAAAAACTCTTAGTGCGTTTTCCCAAAAACATCCAACAATCCCTTCTCCTCCTTTATTTACACCTCCTTTTTTCTGTTTGTTTTTTTGTTTCTGTACCTTTATTCTATTTTAAACCGCCACATTTTCAACCTTTGGAATTTTTTTCTGAGGCTTTTACTCGTGATACTTATTTGACACAGTACATTTAGGATTGTTGGCATCATTGTTGTAAATCATTGGTCCTTTAAAAGCCTTTTCAAAAAATTAACAATCTATCATTAATATTAAGGAGAGTTACGAACATTTAATATAATATAGTAACGTAAAGTTGAAGAAAATTCTAATAAATGTTATTACATATCGTAATAGACGATACCCATATATATTTTAGGCCAGTCGTTCTTAAATGTAATTGTCTAAAAGTGCTTTTACTTTGATACTTTCAGGAGGAAACCAAGTCATCAGGAAACAGAACAACAGCAACAGCATTTCATGGACTCAGTATGCGCTGGTTATCATGCTTTGCTGCGCATTTTCCAATACCTTAAGGTGCAAGAACTGCTCCGAGCTGCTAGAGTATGCAAAATGTGGCGGGACTTGGCTGCACACCCTTCTCTGTGGAAGACTGTGCGAATGAAAAATAGTCAAGTGACAGACTGGGATGGTCTGGCAGACACATTACAAAGGCGTGGTACTCAACATTTAGATCTCCGGAAAATGCTTGTAGCGGGCGAATCCGACAGCATTTGGAAAAAGTTTTTAGTGGTGATACCACGCGTGACCAGCCTCGTCAAACTAGAATTGTGCCGTTGTCCCGTGATGGTTGTCGAGGAGGTCATTAAGAGCTGTCCCCAACTGGAGGTACTAAGTGCAATGTCAATAAAGTGCGATTCCTTAAATCTGGAATCGGTTGGGAATCTGAAACGTTGCCAAGAACTGAGACTCAAAGCAATAAGCGGAATGTCTCTACAAGAAGATCTCACGCCTTTGCAAGAATTAACACAGTTAACGCAACTGGTAAGTCTAAACACTTTTGTCGAAAATGCCTTTTTATCTGCATTATCTTTAGCAGCTTCTGATGCATAAATCTACTGTACATTACAGAGTTTAACGTCGGTGAAGGAACTTGGCAAGAAGAGAATCGATATTATACAAGCCCTAGTAAACTTGGAGACACTGGAATTGGGAGAATGTTCAGATTTCCCAGACAAATTTGGCACTGTAGTTTTGATAAAGTTACAAAAATTAGAACGCCTCAGGCTGGAGAAGGGCCAAGGCTCGTGTTGCACGTTCGATATTTTGGAAGGCGTGTCCAAGCTACAAAATTTGAGTCAAATGGAATTGGTGAATTTCGACGTGAAAAATGGCTTTGACAAATGCCTTGCGAATTGCAAGAATATTAAAAGGCTATTAATAATACCAACTTACATATCCCAGTCGGCAACGTCCAATAACATGGTGCTCGGGGGCGTTACAGAATTGTCAAATAATTTGACGCATTTTGTATGGGGCGTGACGCTTGAGTTACTTAGGGTTACGGAACTATTCGTTGATCAGTGTAATTTAATGAGTAAACAAGTTACTGGCGATTCGATACCAGTCTTAAAGCCAGTACCCTGCTTAAAATTAATCGAGGATGTTGAGGATGAAAATGACAATCAAAAAGGTATGCATATATATCAAAGTTAAACGTGAAAATTTATGCCTATCGATTGGGCCTTATTTAAGGGGTTAGGCCGCCTCGGACGGAACAAAATTGCAGTCATTTTCGGCATATTTTTTAGGATGATAATGAAATAAACAGAAAATTTAATACGAAGCCTGTTGTACAATAATGAGAGTTGTACAATAACAGGCTTCGTATTAAATTTTCTGTTTATTTCATTATCTTCCTAAAGAAAATGCCGAAAATGACTGCAATTTTACTCCGCCCAAGGTGGCCTAACCCCTCAAATCAGGGTTGACTAACTTGTGGCTCGCGAGTCACCGGGGGCACCCCCGCCTTGCTGCCACGCTGAACGGGCCCCCTCCATATCTCCCAGACTCTGACGATCGCAGTCAAAAAGAGAAGAAAAGAAGGAGGAATCGACTGCGATCCTCATAGTTTGGTCGGTATGGCGGGGGGCCGTTCAGCGTGGCAGCAAGGCGGAGGTGCCCCCGGTGGCTCGCGAGCCACCAGTTAGTTAACCCTGCCTTAAATGGACCACCCTGCATATATATTATATGTACAAATAAATATTTTAGAAATCTTATATTTTTCAGGTGAAGATAAACAACAACCAAATTTAACAAATCCTCAAGTGGACATACTACCGTTGCCACAACTTCAGAAACTTTTATTAACTGCATTACCCAAAACGCGAGTTAAAATCTTGAAGATTCCTTTCCATGCCACATGGCGGCAAAGCATTTCAGATATTGCTGCACAATAGAACGAAAGAAATAAAGTGTATAAATACATGATACTAAAGGGAAAGAAACTTACCTGATACGAGAGAATTAGAAATTTTGTAAATTTGACTCCACAGTGTCTGCACAACTTATTCCAATACTACATGTGAATTGGATGAGAAGTAATTTAATATTTATGTACTATGTGTTTTGTAGTCTTCAACAACTCCCCTTAAACAGTGTAAGTGATACACTCTACAGTAATCGCAAATACTGTTTCTCATTAAATCTTTTAGTGATAAAGTAATAAAAAAAAAAAAAAATGAAACAGGGGACCACAAGTGCATCGCGTGCTGTTTTGGCTACAGAACAAAATTTCATGAGAGGCTGGTATCCTTGTGTAAATCGTTTGAACGAAGAAAGTCTTATCTTTTGTAGACTACTGTACGATTAATATACATACGGCTTACAGATTATTTGGTATACTGTAACGTGTATCTGCCTGAAGAGAAATGTCTGAATTAAACAAAGGAAACGATGTACATGTCTAGAATAATTACTGTATGAAATTAAGATTTACGGAGGCGTCGCGCACATTTATTAAAAGGGGGATTTGGTAAAATGAAGTAAACAACATTCGGCTTTTACGAAAGTGTAGAACTTTTATGGGATCTTACGTAAGACGTTGAGTCAATATGAAATGTACTTTTAATTTCGTGACATACAATAGATTTCGATGAATTTCTATTGAGGTAGCAGTAAACGAAGGAAATCATGTGGTCTATAAGGCTCTATTTAGAGGTTAGGCTGTATAAATAACGGTATATACTATAATTGTACGTATATCTTTAATATTTAAGGTACGAGTTTTCCGCTGCAAAGAAATTACGGAGAAGTTTATGGGTAATGTTGTAGAATGTGTAATATATTTACGATTCTGCGTGATGCGTAATCAAATATAATGTTATGAAGATCTAGTGGTTTATCTGTAATCGGTACAAAGTGTATAATTACGATAAATTTCCCAACCAGGATATTTAAATTCTTTTTCGCATATTACAATTGTGTCCTTCCTTCCTATCTTCATATTTCTTTGGTGCTCGTTTTGCGAGCGGTGCATTATCACCATATAAAATTAGATTTTTATAAATACTGAAATAAGAAATAACGAGCATGGTATGTCTAAAACCTGCGAATTTTAAACGTAAAAGGATCACGAATGTACTTCTGAAATGACTATGAAAATTATTTTGCGAGTTAATACTGTGTAATTGGGGATTCTCGGTCGAATGACGGTAATTGTATCGGGCTGTTATATTTAAATACGTCGTACTTTTCGCTTACACTTGGATCCCTTCCTTTTGTAAAAAGATTTTACAATTAGTTACCTTACTTTGCAGCGTGAAAATTCAAGTAATTGTTTTATTATATTATTTTTAGTTGTACACAAACTTGTATAATTTATATACATTAAGGGGGTTCTATAGATGCACTCCTAGTTAAAAAAAAAAAGTTAAATATATAAATGAGAATATTTTTTATGTTAAATATGAGCTGTGAATAATACTATTGAATTAAATTTAAGGATAAATATTACATTTTCGTGGCACTGAGCCTTGATACGAGTATTAAATACAAATAATTTTATATCAAAATAATAAATGTTAAATAACTGATGGACGATCTTTTAAAAGTTATCTCTTAATGTGTCTCCGAAATTTTCAATTTGCTTTGCTTCTTAGTTCGCATTACACGTTTTAATGACTTTTAATGATTTCCTTTGTTTCTTTCATAGTTGAAAACCAAAATGTTCTCGCTCTTAACAGTTTCATTTTGTACAGTTCAACATTTTTGTTATATTAAGTATGCAACAGATATTCTAAATAGCTTCATTTTCTTTTTCTTATTATTGTTATATTATTCTTATCATGCTATACAAGGAGTTAGTGAATTAGAGTACTAAATTTTTATCTTACGTTTGTAGATAACTATTTCGTGATTGACTTATCCTTTTAGACCCTCCCCCCTTAATGTAACTTTATAAATAGGATGTAAAAGCAATATAAATTTATTCTTAAAAGTTTATCAAATAAATGAATTATTTGTTTATTACTTTGTACAATATAGATCTTATATAAAAGAACAATTCGTTTTCTTAATATATATATATATATATACATACACATTATATATATTTTTTAATTTTTAATGCACATCTAGTAAGTAATGCTAACCGAATGTAAAGAAAAAACCCAAGAAAGATAATTAGATTTTATAGATGTACATATATATACTTGTACACATTTTTATAGAGTGCTATATGGTATCGCGCAAATGTCGACGTATGTTCGAATGTTAAATAAAAAAAAAATATATATATGGACGCTATGATTAACATTGATTTTAAATGGTCGTGTGTACCACGATCGTTAAGTAAATTATTGTATTTAAACATGCTCGTCATGAATGGTAAGGATGCAAGAACGCGTCAGGAACAGCTCTGACGAGAAGTTGAACGTAATCGCGAAAGTAGGTGACCCCTGACGGGAATTGAAAATCAATAAAGTGCAGTGGAATCTCTGATAAACGGGGAAGGAAGGCTAGCTGCGCTCCGCCGTTTCGAGGTTATGTCTGCGGAGCTTCGGACGGTGGCGAGCGTCGGGCATTCTATTTTTATTACGGCGGAAAGTGTTTATTCTTGCCAATCTTAGGCGCGCGTCACACATTATAATGCATCTAAATGCGAGAAGTCACGAAAGTGCCGTGAGATAGTACAAACATGGGCAGAAGAAAATCTCACGGATTGCCTAAAAGTAAACAACACGGTCCACAGCAAAGGCAGTTGTCTTTGGCCAAAAAGAACGAGATAAATGTCTTATGCGAGAAATTATTTCACCGTGAGTATATTCGTAAGATATATTCCAGCACCTGGCACGCGCGTCCTAGAAGTGGTTGTAAATTATTCATTTAGACGCGAGCAGAAGTTTCGTAATATTCTTCGAAAACTGGACAAAGAAATTTTCTTGCATTTAGAATAATCTCGTGAATTCCCGTGGCTCGGACTTTAAGCGCATATCCTAGCTTCGTTATAAAATCTCAACTGCGACGCTTTTATGGAGGCCGGCGTGCGAAATAATAATTTTTCTTTTTTCCAACCAGTAAGTAGTAATTCAGCGTACGTGACACAACTATGGGACAACTACATAGAAATATCCTCAGTTTTGGAGAAGGTTAAACGGTTGGAGGAGATGAAGACAGAGTCGTCTAAGCGCTCCCAGGGGATTGGACAATTCATTAACTGGCTGAAAGAGAATGGCGCGAACGTAGATGGAGCGAGCGTGGCTGAGTTCCCAGGCTATGATTTAGGGTTGAAAGCGGAACGTAATTTTCTGGAGAATCAGCTGATTTTGAGGATACCGAGGGAACTTATCTTTAGTATTCATAACGCGGCGCCAGAATTGACTGTGCTTCAGAATGATCCGCTGATACAGCACATGCCGCAGGTAGCACTAGCCATAGCGCTTCTGATAGAGAGGCACAAAGAAAATTCGAAATGGAAGCCTTATTTGGATATCCTCCCTACTAGTTACACTACAGTGTTGTATATGACTGCTGGTGATATGATCGAGCTTAAAGGCAGTCCTACCTTAGGTACATATTCAGTTCGAAAGATAGGGTAACTGTGCCACTTAAGGGATAGCGGAATTTTATATTACGCGTTGTTATTAATATACCATTTTTTAAATGCGTTATTGACAGTTAAATTCTTTAAAGTATCTATTTTTCGGTAATTATTTAGAAGTTTTCCGTCCTCGCCGATTTCAATGATTTTTGGATATGTTGTCGGGGACATGATTCTGAACAACTTTTTCCTATACATGTTACCGCCGCCGACCTTCGTTTTCGAGATATTTGCGAAAAACTTCTGTTGATTTATTTCGATGCAACGCTTTCCACTTTCCAACTTGTCCCGGGTGTTAGTATTGGTTGGGGCTAGAGCGGGGGCCGCGTAAAGCATGATAGCGAACTGATGTGAGTTTAGAGATTTGAACCAGAAACTTGCGGATGCCCGTCAACACCCCGACTCATATCAGTTCGCTATCATGCTTTACGCGCCCGCGAGCGAACGCGCGCCCTCCGCGCTGATCTAGCCCCAACCAATACTAATACCCGGGACAAGTTGGAAAGTGGAATGCGTTACGTCGGAATAAGTCAAAAGAAGTTTTTCGCAAATATCTCGGAAACGAAGGTCAGCTTCGACATTTGTTTTGTCCCATGCTGGCGCATACGCTGCCACGGACATTTTTCTTATTTCTAAGCAATTTATTTCCGAAAAGGCTGACTATTGGGTAGGGGCCGAAATAAGGCACATTTACCCTATCAACTAATCATGAAGATCCAAGTCTATGAACTTGGAAACATTCGCCTTGCCGAAATTCTATGATTTGTTTCGTTTTTTTTGCAGAGGCTGCTTTAAAACAATGCAGAAATATTGCGAGACAGTATTCTTACTTTAACAAGGTGTTTCAAAATAACAATAATGCTGTGTCTACCATACTCGGGGATGTTTTTACATATGAAAGATACTGGTGAGTGATAAATGAACGATATGTACTCCACATTCAGGTTTCAAAGGAATAGCGACATATTTTATACAAAAAGTAATTTATTTAGCTTAGAAATTATTCGTATAAATAAATACATATGTTATTCGATGCGTATAAATTTCAAAGAAAAAGTTCGCGATATCAGAAAAAAACGTGCATGCTTCCTGATACGAGAGAAGTTTCCGAAACGAGACCTTACATGAAAAAATCGCGCTAAGGTAATTATTTAGAAGTTTTCTGCCCTCGCCGATTTCAATGATTTTTTGGATTTGTTGTCGGGGACATGATTCTGAACAACTTTTTCCTATACATGTTACCGCCGCTCGGCCTTCGTTTCCAAGATATTCGCGAGAAACTACTGCTACTAGGGTAAGTGTGGGTATTATTGCGGATGCCCCGATTACTGCGGATATTCTAAAACAAATCGTATTTAGTGATGGAAAATGCATAATCTCTTGAAAATTATTTGATAAACTTATTTTAAACTCTATTACGGATGATTATTAATAAATATGTAGAGCAAAGTTATTATTAATTTTTTTATCGTAGTTTGAAATTCGTCAAGGCGAAACTTTGATCGATTTCCCAATATGGCGGTCATGAACACCTATCTGGAAAACATTTATACTTTTGTTATTAACAGTAATGCATGTAATGTAGCGTTATTACTCGATAGAGTAAGAGCGATTTTTTCAGAAAAACAGTAAATTAATTATCCACATTTTGGTATTAATTTTTATTTCTCGCCGCAGTATTAGGTGCAGTAATTAACACTATGTGCATGTATTACTGCGGACTGACGACTGCATAACCAAACCATTTTTCAGATCATACGTCAATCTAACCTCCAAAGTGAGCCGTGGTGCGTGAGTGACAGTTACAACTCTGTAAAGATGCCAAGAAAAGATAAAAGTGGAAAGAAGAATAAAAAATAAATAAAAAAGCCAATAGGCTTTGTTATACTAGTATTTTGCCTAACATCTGTCCGCAGTAATATACGCGCAGTAATTGGTATTTCGTTAGTAACTGGCACGCAGTAATGCATGTATGTACACAGTAACTTCTGCAATGACATTGATGTTTAAATCTCTGTATTTTTAATTAACTTTTTTATAGAATTATTAAGGTCCCAACTTTCTTTTAAAAGAAGGAGGGACTTACATTCATTTGAGCGCTATTGGGATCTGACATCCGTCACCATGACATCTGGTGACGAAAGTAGGAGCGCTTGTTGGGTATACATCAAACCCTGTCTCTTCTCGTGCCGTTGCATAAACTTCCGCTGGGCAGGATATGAACCTGCCCAATCACATATACTTTGCATAGAAAGGAACATTTTCGCAAAATACATTATCGCATATACAACACATGTGTCTTGTACCCATATCGGCGCCATCTTGGCTAGGCCCCGCCCCCATGTCAGATCCCAATATCGAACGTTCTAAAGTTAACCTATCTTAAAAGTCCGCAGTAATACCCACACTTTCCCTACAACAATGTTTTCTGCCGTATACCTACTTACAGTACGCACACTTTACGCGCCCGCGAGCGGGCGCGCGCCCCCCGCACTAATCTAGCCCCAACCAATACTAATACCCGGGACAAGTTGGAAAGTGGAATGCGTTGCGTCGGAATAAATCAACAGAAGTTTTTCGCAAATATCTCGGAAACGAAAGTCCTGCGGTGGTAACATGTATAGGAAAAAGTTGTTCAGAATCTTGATAACATATCCAAAAATCATTGAAATCGCTGAGGACAGAAAACTTCTAAATAATTACCCGCGCTAATTCTAACATTCTAAGTGATGTTGGAAATAATTTTAATGGTTTAAGTTAATCAGAAACTATACAATCGTATGTACAAACATTTATGTCTGCGGAATCAGTCTACAGGCTCAGTGCTCCTAATAGAACCATTACAGTTGTTGATGCAGCGGTCGATCTTAACACTTTGCCGGCCGCTCATTTATCGTATCGCCGTTACGCTGCCGCCGGCGAGTTTCACTGCTGGCGAAAAGAAGTCACGCGTACGTGACAGTGGCCAGCAAAGTGTTAAGTTATCTCACTCCTTTTACTTTGTATCATCGCTAAACTCAAGGTTCACAATCAGCCTTGGGTACATGTACTATTGCGAGATGAGAAGAAGACCGACTACCCACAAGCTGAAATGTCACAGGGGCAAGGGGAATCGCCCGCTCGCTCCACCCAATTCCTTGCAACAAAGTCCGCCACGTAACGCAGAACGCGAACGAAACAAATCACGACAACCCGCGGACATGGACAGCCACTGAGAACCTAAAAGTAGGACTTCTTGGAGGGGATAGGGTGGAGCGAGCTGGCGATCCCCCTTGCCCCTGTGATATTTCAGCTTGTGGGTAGTCGGTCTTCTTCTCATCTCGCAATAGTATGTATATGGGATTTATCTTAACGCCATCAAGAGAATATTGCTGTCTTCCAAGGTTTCAACAGGATCATTGTAAATACATTTAAATCCATCTGTCATTATTTCATGTAATCAGGTATAGTTTCCCAGCTATCGTTAGCGTCCAGAGAATCATTATCGATGTCACTTTTAAGGTCAGCGTCTCCCACAGGTTCTCGAATTTCATTCCTCTCTGGCCTCTTTGTTGTTGATGTAGCAACCACGTTGATCATTACCGTGCTCAGACTGCTCGAATTGGACAGTTTCCTGGCTGCCAGCATTGGACCTTGGAACACTGCTCTTGAGAACGTGTTCCTGTACCTGTACTTCTGCTTCTGTCGAATCCTGCACACGATGAATATCGCCAGAAAGACCACGATCGTCACGCCAAGAATCGCGCCGCTCGCTATTATACTCGGCTTCACTTTCGACAGCGTCTTTCCCTTCTCGTCGTCTTCCTCTTCGGCAACTGGATTGCTGGTATCGCCGTAAACCGTTCGTATATCGATAGAACTCGGTTCTTGCTTCATCACTTCTTTCACGTACCCAGATTGAACGACGCTCGGGGTGTCGTTGCTGCGTGTGGCTTCAGCATCGTCGTTTACAAACGCGACGCCTACTTTGCTGTCCTGCTTGGGCAGCTTCCGCCTTTCCACGATATCATAATCGCCCGCAAAGTCCCGCTGAATGTCCTTGGCGAATGGCAGAGAACCGAATGTCGTTAGTAAATCGACTATTTGCACCGTCCGATGACGCCCCTTAATATCTTCTTGTTCCTCAGCGGCCTCGTTGGAGAGAGGGTCGAGGATCGCACCTTCGTTCTGCACCGTGGAGTCTGAAGTCAAGATTTGTTGCTGAGTAGTGTCTGCCTCTGGGTGAACGAAATCTTTTGGAGTCAGCGTCGAGTTCTCGAACGATCCACTCCTCTGCTGAGACTCATGAACATTCTTGGCTGGCGACAAGGTGACCAGTTCCAAGACAGCTGTACCCTCCGTTCGATGTCCATCGTTCGACTTTTGTACCTTGAGTCGCGACACCTCTGCTAGATGAACTTTACTGGAGCCCCTCTGTCTCAGAGCAATCAATTCTTCCAAGCTCATGTTCCTCGACTTCAGAAGACGCTCCAGCCTCTTCCCGGCAGATCCAGACGCGAACAGTTCGAATATCTCGGCCCGTGCTTCTGGCTCCACTTCAGACACGATGTCCTCGTAGCTTTTCTTCTCGGTCTCGTTTACAATCTGATGATTCCTCAGGGAATACTGGACATTCTCTTCGGACGCGTTATTTAACACCACTTGGCGATCGTCCATCGTGAAATTGCTACCGTAAGACACGGCGTCTAATGCAGACTCTATTTCTCTCATTATGGTCCTGCTCATATCGTGTTCGTCGATAGGGCTATTAACTTGAGTGTTCTGTTCTAAATCATGGTACATGAACGGCGCATCGTCCTGGTACTCTTGCTCCGAAAACGAGCTGTAATCCCCTTCAGGGTGCTCGGTGGTCACACGTTCGTCATCTTTCGTAAGCGTTTTAGCCGCCTTAGCACCAGGCTGCTCGCCGTTCTTGGATACGCTTGACGAGTTCCTCGCCAGCTTGGAGCGTTCCGTGGGGCTCAAGATCTGCTCGATGCTCAACGTCGAGCCACTATCCTGGTAATTATCCTTGACGCTGCCAGCCGAGGATTTATCGTTCTCCTGGTCTTTCACCATCAGCCAAACCGGAGACATGCTGTTCCGTCCGTTCTTGTAATCGGTGAAATCGGAGAATTCCATGATCTCATCCTCGTCGAGGCCCTCGCCTCTGGTTTCACCACCGTTCGGCGATTTACCCGCGCTGTCGTTACTCGGCAACAGCTCCATGGAACTGGATGTTGCAATCATTGTTGGCGAGCTCGTGGTAGGCGTGACTTTTGCTCGTGGAGGATCAGGGACAATCATCGATCCTCCCATCGTTGCGTTCTCTGCTCCTGAATGTACAATTCCGACGCGTTTTGTCAGACTCGAACCTGGCCCCGCGGAATTCGTCAGATTCATCCCGTCCACAGGAATAATTAAGATCGTATGTTCGTCTTTTATCTGGGAACTTTTCGTATTACGGAGCTCTAGGTCAGTTATCCATGGTGGTTTCTTCGCGACGGATACTCTTGTAAAAGTGTGGGACATGATCTTCGACGCTTCTTCGATATAATCCTCGGCCTCCTCGTTGTCCTTCGATTTCAACGCATTAATCACGTCAGCTTTACCTCTTAAAAGGTCGTTCAGGGTTAGATTTCTCCGTTGCAGAAGTTCCGACAAACTCAGCCCTTCTTCTTGCTGCATCTTCAGCAGAGACTTCAGCTCCACGGAGTTTCGTACGAACCGATCGTTCCTGGCGTCAGATTCCGAGGGGTTTTTCTTAACGTTCGTACGAGGCCATGGTCCAGAATTGCTCTCCAGTTTCCTCTCGTTGGATGATGTCTCGTTTTTAGCCAGAGCAAACTCATAGTTTTGGGGTGGCCTCCTTTTCCTTGGACGGGGCTTCAAGTATTCCCCGTCGCCCAGCTCGTGCTCGTAATCCTTCAGTTGGAAGGCTTCCCGATACCTCGACGATGTTGCATCTTTGTTCTCCGCGAAATCTAAGGTCTCCTTGCTGGTCCCTTTTGAGCTTGCCGCGTTCCGATTGCTCGCGGGACGAGTATCCTTCTTCCTTGGCGAGACCTCCTCGTACTCCTCACGTCCACGTTTATCGCCGGCTAATTCATAATCCGTGTACTCGGGGTAAGAGATCCGAGGGCTGCTCCTGGAACGAGGGGGTTCATCTGGTCCGTTATTTTCACGATACTTCGTCCCTCGACGGCCGTAATCGTCCTCGTCGTCGTTGTCTATCTTGTCTTTGGTGTATTCGGAGAATTGGGAGAACGGAAGCAGAGGCACTGTGTCGCCGTCCCGCCATTTCGGCTCGAGGGCTCCGTCATTGTTCCGCCATCTGCCCACCAGTTCGCTCGAAGTCTCTTGGTCCTCTGGGACCCCGCCATCTGATATTTCGTCCCTGTTTCCCGTACGCCCTCGCGTTTCCTCCTGAAAACAGATTAATCTTAAGAAATGGGTAGCAGATACAGTCTGTGGCGGAAAGATAGCTAGCGCTCTTCAGTTGAATCGGGAATTATTTGTGTTAAGGGGTCATTCCGGTTAGACTTAGACGCGTTGAAAAAATCAATTAAATGATGCTCAAATTATCGACCACTTTTGAGCAATCTTCACATAGGCACGTAGCCCAAGTTCTATTATAATACTATTTGTAGCTTATTTCATTCTAGAAGAATATTTATTTATTTATTTATTTCACACATACTGGCAGGACCCATTTCAGAGCAGAGTTGGTAATAACCGATACATAGAGCCGGACGTTCAACAGAAAAGAAAAAGAAAAACGAAATATGTAGAGCACCCCACAGTGATTATGAACATAGATATGTGTTAATTTCTGAAAGACAAAATCCCAGTATGTATTATCGAAAACAATGTATCTTTAGCCCAAACAATTGTTCAAACTCTTTCGATTTCCTCGCCTGCAGTTATTCGAAAATCTGTGTCTATCGTTCATCCAAATCCAATGCAAATAGATAACTGATATTTGTGTGATGAAAGCATGCATGCACGTGCATGAAACATGATTGTTCATAGTTTCGTTGGCAAAGCTGGACAACGTGTGAAGCGTACTGAAACACGAACTGACGATTTCAAAAGCAATTTTCGTAGAATATATTTGCACTAAACTGGGTGGTCAACGAATAGCCAGGTGAAATCTATCCGTTCGTTATTTGCTAATCTGTATATTTAGATGGTCGTACCTCGATAACCATTGAAAACCAGATCCGTGTTAATATAATGCTTCTCTTTCGAACTTATCTTTAAAATCCGCCCTGAAAATTTTTCTATTTCCTGACTGATTATACTACTATCGTACATAGAAAGGTAAATCGAGTTACCTGAACCCGTTTCTTTCATACTGATTTTAAGAGGAGACCAGATGAACACTGTCAAGTAATTTGAATGTTAATATGTAGGTACACTCCACTGTGAGTTCTGATCATTCTCATTGATTATCGAGTGGAATTATTCGCTGGTTTCTAAAGCCCCTATTATTCTATTGTTAAAAGCTGCGCAGGAGGTGTATTAATACAATACTGGGAATCTTTGTTTTATTCGCCTTCGTCATTTGCAAATAAAAAATAGGAAGTAAAGTTGATATGCAATGCAAATGGTGTACTTACATAAATGTATCTTTTTTTTTTATGTAACGTAATATTTCTCAGAGTTTGGCAAATGCTTTGAAAATATTGCGAAAAGAGGCCGTTAGTGTAACAGAGCGAAAGATAAAAAAATAATTAGGTTGTAAAATTAAAATTAATTTTTTGCCGAGAATTACGAAACGTCTGTTCCAAAAGTTGGAACGGATGTTGGATGAAAGGGATCGAATTTATTGTTAGTCAAGTTCCTCGAAGTACCCAAGTTTGGCGATGCCTTTTCGGAGTGAAATATTTTTAGTGCCACGTTACTGATTTGTAAATAAGAAATATTCTGCGCCGGGAATATCGCGAAACTTTCTCGAACCAGATACACAGATCTGTTTCGTGGGAACTCGATCTCATAAATTTCTACAAAGATGTAGAGAAACTTCAAATATATTGTGCAAACTCCAAGTAGAATATCTTGTCACAATCTGGCCGAAGTCGCAGCACCTTTTGCCCATTTAATATCATCGTAATGACAGTTATATTTACGGGTAAACATTTCTTTCTTTCTATGCTGGGGACACGTTGGTGGGTATCGGTCCTTAAGATTGCTGGGCGGTTAAAATGTATCGCAGCAAACAATACACGGAAATCTAAATAGCGAACAAAGTTCAGTGACTATAAAAAAGAAAGTGCACCGTGCCAGGTGTAAGTAATTGGCGCAATTATTTTCCTTACGCAAAGTGCAAGTAAGACGCGAAGAAGAACACATTGATTGCGACTATTACAACAATTATTATGCATCACATCTTTCAGATCTTTCTTGAACATTTTCTTAGATTAGCATACCCTCGTTAATGTTCAGCAATCACGCTATTTCTATTCTCCTTGCTCCATATGCAGGGTATTTCTGAAGGAATCTCACCTTTACAGGTGTATTCTATGTATTGCGACTAAAAAAAGTGCCAATTAAACATGGGCCTGAGAAGTATTTGTTTTCAAAATTTACCCACCTTTATATGGCTAAAAGAAATACTCAGAATGGCAGCCATGGCCAGTAATACAAGTTTTGTATGGCAACTGTAAATTATGCATGAAAAAAAATTCTTAAAAAATAATCTTTTTACGGCCGTCACAGTGGTGTTCCCCCTTAATTAATTTCTAGTCTTATTGTATCCAACATTCACGCGTGTTTGCAATGTCTCAAAGGTTCCTATTGGAACTGCACGTATAATAGTAAGCATAACTCTTGAGTATATATTTTAAAACTGTTTTTCATAATTTGTATTGAGGCTTATAGTAGCTGTATCCAGGGCTGCGGAGTCGGCAGTCAAAACTCCCGACTCCGACCTCGACTCCGACTCTTGCATTTATAATAGATTGTTAATATACTGAGTACATATACTATATATATATATAGTTAAATTTTATGTTTTTTTTTTTCATTATCAGTTCTTTCCTTTATTTGCCTTTACTGTTAGCATAGCTTTAACTTTTTATACTGTAGATATATAATATATACAAACATACTATATATTAAATATTAGTAATTTAGTTATATATATATATATATATATAACTAAAATAAGTTATATATATAAGTTATATATATATATATATATATATATATATATATAACTAAATTACTAATATTTAATATATAGTATGTTTGTATATATTATATATCTACAGTATAAAAAGTTAAAGCTATGCTAACAGTAAAGGCAAATAAAGGAAAGAACTGATAATGAAAAAGAAAACATAAAATTTAACTAATGCATTCAATGGCCATCGAAGCACTTTTTATTTCAATAAAATACAAACTAAAGTAGAGCTCAACGGACTTGGATTTTTATAAAATTTACTAATATGCAGTCGGTGTTGGAGTCGGCATATATTTTTTCGACTCCGCGAGCCCGAGTCCGCGAGCGGTGGTCCCGCGATCCGTTGAGGGGTGGTTTCACTCCCTAAACATTCAAGCAGGCCAAAATAAAAAGACACGTATTTCTTATTTTTCGATCCTCTAAAACATATCCAAAATTCAAAGCAATCGGAGACGGGACACCTGGGAACCTCTTCTTGTAAGTGGTCACTCGTCCATCACATCGGAAAAGTTTTTAATCAGTTCAATTGCGTGTTTAATTATTTTCTACCGCGTTTTATATTCATTCTTTTTAATGTTAATTTCGAGGTCAGAGCTTAGTTTACAGAAGATTACCGTACATTAGTCGGAGGAATTGTATATGCGCAGTTAATTAAAACCATTGTCCATATTCATTTATGTGCTCGCGTATTTGATCAGCGAACATTTTCTGGTCTTTCAGCTCGGCCTCGGCCAAATTCAATTTTTCAGAATATTGGTAACAGTGAAATCGTGTTCAACGAAATTTAATTCTTTTTTTATACAGTGTGTTTCATAACAGAAGGCGCGATTTTACACGAAAAAATAACCACGAAATATAGAATGTTTGTGTATAGGAGGTTCAATTTTCTTGCAGAATTTCAACTGATTTTTGTGAAAGATTTCGCTGCATTCACAGTTTTACCACATTTGCTGATAAATTTTAGTATTTTTTAGTTCGGTGTGCGCGTGACATTTTCGATATCGGCTTTGTCAGAAAGCGAGCCCTTATGGAGAAATTATATTCCACATTTCCCAGTATAGTGCACGCGTTTTCGTCGATGATAATTACGCTGTGAATGAAATGCGCGAAATACGTGACAAAATGTTTGCAAAGTCCCGAAGTTTCCGTGCACCGTGCCAGCTTTCTCTTTCTCTGGTGATATACGTGGATCTACTGTGCAGCTAGTTTTTGCCACAACAAATAGCCTCGACGTGCGTTTTGACATTTGCTGTCATCAGAATCTTTTGGTGACCCTCTCCTTTCAGCAAACAGCTTGAAAGACTATTTACGCGCGAGAGGGGTTGAATTAATTCACCATAAACTGTATACAGATCGATTCACGGTGAACTTGAAATTAATCGAACGAAAGTATTTTCGAAGGAGGTTGATGATCGCTTTGCAAAGTTTTATACATTTTCTAATTTTTTTTATCCCTTTTAAGCCACAACTGTGTGCGTTGAGTGAACACTGCTGAAGAAGCAGTCACGACCCACAGAAGTGTTTCGTGTGAAAAGGGCATAATTCACATTGTTTCACGAAAATATGTTAAGTTCACTAAGGACTTTTTCACAGGAGACACTTCTGCCACATAGCAGAGGTACTTCGGATATATTAGCATTAGTTTAGAAAAGATAGACACAGATAGGGATTTGCTGGAAATACCAATTGTGAGACTAGAAAATATCCTGTGCGAAAAGGCCTTAACAAGGGGGCACCACATTCGGGTTACTGATGTGGCTCAAATTTTGTTCAGAATTTCATAAAGAAATGCGGCTCAGAGCAGAGTTGGGCAAAATGTAATCTAATTACAAATTACGATTAAACTGTAATTGTGTAATTGATTACACGTTATTTTCTGTAATCGTTCATTTAGATAGTTGACGAAACCAAGTGGCCAACTACCTAAATGAACGATTACAGAAAATAATGTGTAATTAATTACACAATTACAGTTTAATCGTAATTTGCAATTTGCAATTAGATTACATTTTGCCTAACTCTGACTCAGAGTTTGTCTTGTCTGGAGCTTCTATATGAATCTACTAACTTTACTACTCGGCTTCGCCCGAAATCTAAATTCTGATTTTATAAAAAAATAAAATTATTGTTTCTTTGCGAAGATGGTCACGTTCATCTGAATTATACTGGTCACGCATAATGAGCTGAGGCACATTTCGTGATCCCAGAGTTTATCGTTCAAAAGTTTTTAGGCGACAGACAAACACACAAACACTTTCTGCTTTATTAATTAGATATGCAAGAACGAAACTGGTTTGAATAAGTATTAAAAGCGTACGCATAGTGTATACGCCTGGAAAATAATTGACCACCACCTGTTTCGAACTTGGGTTTACTATGTTTATTTCGAATTACGTGCACTCAATGGATTTCATATTCAATTTTTTTTCTCAAAAACGAAGTCTCGATTCGAAAGAAATGTTTCACAATTTCAACTGATTTTTGCACAAAGATTCATCGGATCGTGGAATTCTGACTGAGATAAACGCGTACCATGCGACTCTTCGCAATCGATGTTCTAAAAACAAACGAAGACTTGATTGAAAAAACTTTATTGCACATTTAGATTAATTCCAGTTCAGTGATATTCCGATGGTTTTGCTCGCGGACGGTTATCGAACGTGCAACTTCGTCGGTGAAATATCCTGGATATTTCACAACGTTACCTGTTCCCGCGTAGAAAAAAATAAGAGAAAAAGGGGAAAACCGCGACCGGTTGAAAGAGCAATGTCCACTTTCGTGTAAGGGACGTTCACCCCTTCCTGTTGATATAAAAGTCAAACGTTCAACGACGTAATACGGAGATCGCAGATTACCTGCTCGAACCTTGAATCTTTCTGCTATAGGATTCGTCGCAGAAAATTTTCATCTCATTGAAAATGCGTTAAAAATCAGTATGTCGAATGAAACTTGGGTGAAGTAAAGGAAAAAGCTGCTAGGCGGCGTTTGTCGATGAACTTGGATATTTCTAACGTGTTTGTGCTATTCATTTCGTTTCTACGCATTTATGCAAATCTATCGATCCTTCCCTCTTATACGAAGTTATGGCTGGACGAATAAACTGTGATCTACACTTGGAAACTTACTAGGAAGTGTACTTGGAAGTGTAAGCTACGTGGTAATTATAGTTAGGTCCACTTGTTAGTTAGATTGTCCAATGCAAGGTATTTGTTGCTCGGTTCTTGTAGATTATTGAAGGAGTAATTAATTGACCATAAGATGCGTAATTTAAGGTGAGAATTATTACACTACAGCTGTTCATCGAGCTATCGAAGACACAAGAAAGTTGTCAACGTGAATGCTGTTTAATTTGAACGGGAAAATTAAATGTTGGCGCTGAGTTTTCTCAGAAATTATTACTACCCACTTCAACGTAACTTCAAACTTAAAGGCCACAGGTAAAAAATCATCGCAGCGCGTTCCGGTGGAACTCAAAAGGATCGGGAGACTGTCCGCTTTAAAATCAGCTTAAGACATTGAGCTTAAGGTCATCCCTCGCGGAGGTACAGCGAGTTGAAGAAAATGGAATTTGTGCAATTTTTAAGCACACTTTCGAAAGGACATCATCGACCGAAATTTTGATCCAATCGAAAGAATCACAGATGCGTCTTAAAGAGGAAAGACTGATCTTTCTATTGCATTTTTCATGAACGCTCTACGATAATTCCTTCGCCTGCTAGAAGCAACTAAATTAAAAAAAAACGTTTTTTTTTTCAAAGTTGAATAACTCGGCCAATTCTAACAATTTCAACCCCATATAAACCCAATACCGCAAAAAATAATTTTGTCCAGCTAGCATGTGGTATGCTCGAACCACTGTGCAGCGTTCGAATGAATGAAAGTTCCTCCTTCTTTTTTTAAAAGAAAGGTGGAAACTTAATAATTCCATAAAAAAATATGAGGGCGGGGTGATAAGCACAGTTAATTAAAAACACAGAGATTTGTCGATCAATGTCATTGCAGGTGTTACTGCGGACATGCGTGCATTACCGCGTGTTAATTACTAACGAAATACCAGTTACATTGCGCGTGTATTACTGCGGTCCGACGTCAGGCGAAACAACCTTACTACAAATATCACGTCAGTGAATACGGAAGAAAGGTTAGATTGCGCTGTCGTCGGTCCGCAATAATACACGCACAAATAATACTCTCTCCAAATTTTATGAAGAAATTCGCAAAATCGACGAGGATATAGTATTTTCCGTGAAGCGGTGTGAAGCGCGCGATTGACGAGGGAAGATCCCGAAGCCGGAAATTCAAAAAATTCTGAAACTTTGTGGATATGTAGGGAATTACCTCCTGATTACAACGCAATTATCGACTGCCTAGTTCCCTTAACCCGCGAGAAGGCGCGTGACTGATTGGAACGCCAAGGGGCGCACACGGAGGTTTCCTCCGGGTTTTAATTATGTTAACAATACAGCACAAAACGGTGGGACCTGTATCTTCAAAAGTTATTATCCGATTCGACTGAAACTTTTTTTTTTTAAAGATTATTCTTTTGGCTAGGGGGGGGGCTAAAAAATTACAAAAAGTTGAAAATTTATAATTTTCAAAGGCGATGAAAGGGCGAAAAATACAGGGAAAAGTGATTTCAAAATTGAAGTGTCGTTATTTTCTAAAAAAAATGTAATATTTGTAATTTTTTTAGTCTCCCCCTAGCCAAAAGAATAATCTTCAAAATAAGCAAGGTTTCGGTCGAATCGGATAATAACTTTTGGAAATAGAGGTCCCACCGATTTGGATCAATTTTTTGACGCCTTGACTTTAAATACTCCCCAAGGCTGTCTGCAATGATTAATTATAAAAACAAAAAATATATTTCCACAATCTAAGACATCCTTAATACAATGCAACAAGTCCCATTAAATTATATACAGTAGTTTTCCTTTAATTAATTCCTAAATATCACCTATTTTTTGGGCTCTAGACCAGAACCTCCCCTTAACCCTTAACTGGTATCCTGGGGTCGCTCGTGACCCCAAGCACCCAAAGTTCGATGTACAATTTTCGGTTGTCTAAGTTGGTAAACTGAATTTCTAATTAATTTTAAAATAACAGTTTAACTTTCTACGCTTCTATTATTTTCTACATTCCCTAAGAAGAAAATATTCACAGTGGTTGCTCTAGTTGTCGACTTTACAAATTTCTATGTCCTTTTTTATTTGGGGTCTGCCACGACCCCAGTATACCAGTCACGTTTGCCAAAAACAGTATACCAGTTAAGGGTTAATAAAGAGGAAGGTAGAAAGTACCTCGTAGCCTTACAGGTCGACAATCTATAGTTATTTAACGAAACGTCTAGCACCCGGAGGAAACCTCCGTGTGCGCCCTCTCGCGGGTTAAGCTGGGCTCGCCGCTCCAACGAGCAAACCCATAAAACCGGCGAATAAGCGACGGTTCCCCTTTCTCGACACCCGTTCACGATATTTAAGCAGGCAAAACGGCGAGATTTCTCTTTCGTTTCTTACCCGATGGCTCAGATCGTCGCCTCGAATAACGAGCTCGACGGCCGCTGGAGCGGGCTCTGCCCGGGCGGCGGACTTATCGCGAGGGAAATCGAACGTGGAAAGCATCAGCAAGAGCGGACAGAATGTTTTCCACATCGTTGCAGCGCGATCGGAACACCGACAGCTCCTCGTCGTGGATGCACCAAGTGGCACGTTCCTCCTCCGCGTCCAGGTGGACTCCGTGGCCCGGGTGGTCGGCGGCGGTAGCCTCGTCCTCGTAACTGGCAAGCAGGTGCACGTAGATCGCAGCCGCGCACAGGATAACGAAAATCGCGTTCTTCCTGTTGCACAGGCCGAAGATGTCCTCAGGGTTCATGCAGAACCGCTCTTTTGTCCCCTCTCGGCTTTTAATTACAAACGGTAGAGGTACGACGTTCCCACGCGGTTCTTTCGCATCTGCGACAGTTCGCCCCGCAGACTTTGCGCTTTGGTCTCATTTAACGTCGCCCGTTACGAGTCCAGCTGAGGATCAGGATCGCGCGTAGAGGCCCGCAAGACCGCGAACGTCAGACTCCGCGTGGGAAGATATATTTTCGAAACGAACATATATATGCGTGCCCGGTTGATCCTGGCTTCTGCCGATCCTCCCAGCAGGACCTTCCTTTGTGGGGCGCGCTAGTGGGTCGCGTGTTCTCGCGGACGAGTTTCGTCTAATGATAATCCAGCTCGATAGCTCAGCCGCGACTAGGTGATCAGCGGTTCATCGCTAGGAGCGGCCAGCGGCGTGTTCTTCATCGGTGGAAAATCGCACGATGGACACCTGCGAACTTGCAGATCGCTCGACACTTTCGAAGCTGCGCACTCTTCTTTCCACGCTCGGCAAATCGTTCCCGCGCACTGACGCCGCTTTTCTCCGCGCGCGATCCTAAGTAAGTCGGTGAAACTCGAGAGCCGTCTTCTACCTGCCTCTAAGCGGACGGTGGGGGGCGCTCTCTTGCCTCTCCTGGACGACCACTGCCGCGGATCACCGCGGATGATGTTCATCTGGCGGCGATCTGGTCGGTGATAGGTAGGTGTGCTTGGATAAGCCGAGCCGTCGGCCGCGCTTCGGATGAAAGATGGAAAGACGATCGGCGAAACTGATCGCTGATACGCTTCGATGGAGCCTTGTTGATAGCGGAAGAGGTGGTCGAAGCGCGTCCAATTGTGTGCTCCTTTTAACACTGTTCCTACCGACACTTCGCGTATACTTGTTTCTATCGCGATCGGTCAGATCACCGGTCTTTAGCGCAACTTATATTTTTTAACCCTTAACTGGTATCCTGGGGTCGCTCGTGACCCCAAGCACCCAAAGTTCGATGTACAGTTTTCGGTTGTCTAAGTTGGTAAACTGAATTTCTAATTAATTTTATAATAATAGTTTAACTTTCTACGCTTCTATTATTTTATGCATTACCTAAGATGAAAATATTCATAGTGGTTGCTCTAGTGTCGACTTTACAAATTTCTGTGTCCTTTTTTATTTGGGGTCTGCCACGACCCCAGTATACCAGTCACGTGTGCCAAAAACAGTATACCAGTTAAGGGTTAATATAGAATCAAGATAATAGCCAATTTGACAGTGTAAAAGTATAGTTTTTTTTATTCAGAAGTATAGCACGTACGTGCCGTATGTTTGAGGAAATTTCGTGAAGTTTAAGGGCGATTTAATTACGTTGTATGTAGGAAATTCTAATCGAAATTTTGAAAACGGTCGTTTCACCGGTCGCGGTAGGAATAGTGTTATTATTTACATAGAAGTTGAGCGAATCTTTGTAAAAAACAGTGAGATCCCCATAAAAAATATTGGAAAAGGTAAAAAAATTACGCCAAGTATATGAAATCAAATAAATCGCAAAAAAAAAGATAATAATAATTACAAGATAGAAAAAGATGTGAAATCAAAATGAGCTGCAAGTACTTTAATTTTTTTACTTTTTTCAAGTTTTTTTATGGAGATCTCACTATTTTTTACAAAGATAATTCATGTACTTGGCGTAATTCTTTTACTTTTTTCAAGTTTCTTATGGGGATAGTGTTAACGGGATTGTTATTTACATAGAAGTTGAGCGAATTCAGAGTAGCGTTGGTTGAAGAGTTGTTTTGAAATTAAATATTACTTGGAGGAACGGGGTAGTTTCGTTCCGTGGTGATTTCGATTTTGGAGGAATAGTTGCTTCCTGTTAAGCAGATCTGACAAGGGAAGATCCCGAAGCCGAAAATTCAAAAAATTCTGAAACTTCGTGGATACGTAGGGGATTTCCTTCTGATTACAACGCAATTTTTTTTTCTGCCCAAAATCACTCTAAGCGGGTGAAATTAACCCCTGAAGATTCGGCTATTTTTCGATTTTATTTTGTAACAAGCAATCTGTAAGAGATAGAAAAGTAGTTTCAAGACAAAAGTTACTTCTTTTAATGAGATCTATCATTCGGTAAACAAATTATTTTACAGCACGCGCAAATTAAAAAAATTATAAAATTGCTGCCCAAATTCACTCTAAGGGGGTGAAATTGACTCCTGAAAATCAGTTTTTTTTGTGTTATAACTCTGGAACAGTAAGAACTGTAAGAACTATAAGTTACCAAATGATAGTCCTAATTAAAAGAAGTAACTTTTTCCTGAACACTTATTTTCTATCTCCTACAGTTCGCGAGTAATAATACAAAATAAAAAAAATTCAGGGGTCAATTGCACCCCCTTGGAGTGAATATGAACAGCAGACGAAATTGCGTTGTACTCAGGAGGACTTCCCCTACATATTTACAGAGTTTCATAATTCTTTGAATTTAAGGGATTGAAATCTTCCCTTGTTAATTAAATGTATGAGGTTTGAAACTTGGCAACCGGGCATACATGAAAATGGTTACTCCTACGAAGAAAACTCACAGGACCTTTTTCGTAGAGAATTTCCTAGGCTACAAATTACATAATAACTGTTTTCGCCATAAAACTGCTAGATAAGGAGATATTCGCGAAAAACTGTAATTATTTTTCAACCCTCTGTAAAACTTTTACCGGCGGTCAATGGGGACTTTCGACATATCGTTTAAAACGCCCAAATAGAAGCTGGTTACCAAAATTTAGCTTGGTGGGATTTATCCCGAAGACAGACCCTAATTTCACTGGCCTAGAAGTCTCATCGAAATCGACGAGCCGGCGTTTGTTGCATCATCCTTGCGAGCCCTCTCTCCTCCGTATATTCGTCAATAGAGCCGCTCGTATTTCCGGAATTGCCTGGGCGACCGTAATTGCGATGGTTTCCAAGACCGCGCCGACAGAAACAGCGACCGTTCGCCAGCGCAGCTATCCCGCGGTAGAAAGTGCGCGCTAGACGGAGATCTCACGATCTTCGATTCATAGCACGACCTTCCCACGTGCAGTGGACTGTGCACCCATCCCCACGGTGCAATGCTTCGCGCTGCGCTCGTCTCCCGATTCTTATCGTCGCGATGCATTGCGAAACGTCTCCAGTCGTTCTTATCCCCTGCCCTCCGTCCCCCCTCTCCCCCTTTTGTTCGGGCCGCGTCGTCACAGCCGTTTCCCGCGGGGGACGGCTCGTTAGCGTCACGCTTTTCGCCGCGCTTTCCTCGTTAATTAATGCCGGTAAATCCATCGACGGGCCAGGGCGCGCGAAACCGTTGTGCCGGTCGATTCGATAATTCGTAACATTTCCCGCGGGACCACGAGCCACCTTACGTTCGCCGAAGCTGCCTGGGTAGGATGCTACCAGAAGTGGGCCTTACGGTGGTTCTTCTTTGCCTCTGTCTGCTGGTCGAATGCGAGACAGCCTGTAGGGGAGATCGGGTTAACCCTTAACTGGTATACTGTTTTTTCAAACGTAACTGTTATCTTGGGGTCGTGGCAGACCCCAAATAAAAAAGGACACAGAAATTTGTAAAGTCGACATTAGATGAACCTCTATGAATACCTATTTTGTTCGTAGGTAATGTATAAAATAATAGATACGTAGAAAGTTAAACTATTATGATGAAATTAATTAGAAATTCAGTTTACAAACTTAGACAACCGAATATTTTGCAGCGAACCTTGCGTGCTTGGGGTCATGACTGACCCTAGGATACCAGTTAAGGGTTGAAGTGAGCCCGGAAAAGTTTGAAGTCGAATAAAATTTTTCCCTCTCAATAAAAATGCGTGGAAATGGGTTTATAATATAATTTAAACGTTACTGTTGATGAATGACGAATAGCAATACTTAAAATAAACTTGGAGTATATTAAAATTCAACTTGAAAGAAACGATGCAAGTGGTATCACTTTACCCCATGTGTGGGGTAAAATGAACTCCTATCCGGGGTAAAGTGAGATGCAACAAAATAAGAACTTTAATTAAGGATGTAGGTAGATATTAACCCCGTGCGCTGGAATGGCATGTTTAGCACGGCAGCTTCTGGCTTTTTTGCACCGTGGTTGTCAAAAACTGTGGCAGATTTTTCATTTTTTTGGGGGGTTAGTTTCTGTTCCACCACGCCGCGTGGTTTTCTAGCCAGCTGGCAGGTTGGGATATTGCGCACATCACTTGAGCGTCGGTTCTTAGCAGCCATTTGCAGCTCAGTTTACCCCGGCCACTTTACCCCGAACATGTACTCAGTGGAAAATTAATTATTTAATAATGTTGGGATTAATGTTTTGGCAAACGCCTGTACGCGTATGTTTATAAGCTTGCTTTAAACGCGCAGAAAAAAATTGGAGTTAAAATAACACATTTATGACTGATTTATGCGGAAAGCTAAATGGCAAAGAAAACCAATCGGAAGTCTCGAAAAATTAATTTCTAATTCTTTAAATGAATTTACATTTTTCGATATCTGAATGTG
Source organism: Andrena cerasifolii (assembly GCF_050908995.1). Classification (NCBI taxonomy): domain Eukaryota; kingdom Metazoa; phylum Arthropoda; class Insecta; order Hymenoptera; family Andrenidae; genus Andrena; species Andrena cerasifolii. Next base: position 8,945,391 of record NC_135119.1, on the reverse strand, counting down.
CATAATTATCATTCTTATATTACATACATTTATTACGTCACCAAAATTTGTAAATTTATTCTTTTGTTAAAGGACAAGTAATTAAGGAAGCTCGTTTTACCCCGAGGTTCACTTTACCCCGGTCTCCCCTATTACTCTTTTTTTTTAATATCTTCGTTAGGTCTCTCGTGGCCGGCGTTATGACCGGAGCATGGTGACATTTCACCCACTGTTGGATTCCGACGATTCTTAAAAGGGGAACGTATAAAGTTCGGGTGACCAATCGGGCCCAAACTTTGCGGACGGTTGATGCACGAATTTATTAGCGAACGAGATTTGAATACTTGCATTCACCAGAGTTTTCACATGGACAGACTGAATCACGATTAGGGTTTGCAAACCGGTAAATCGGTAAATCGGTTTGAAGCTTTTTTTCACTGATAACGTAGTAGATATCGACGGAATTATGCGCTGCATTGCTATACATACAATTTTTACCGGTAATTCGCCAAATTTTTACCGGTAAATATCGAGAAATACGTAATTTATCAAATTACCGGTAAAAATTGGATGTATAGCAATGTAGCGCATATATATATAGCGCATAATTCCGTCGACATCTACTACGTTATCGGTGAAAAAAAAACTTCACACCGATTTACCGATTTACCGGTTTGCAATCCCTAATCACGATAAACCGAAATAGGAACGTTCACCTTTTGCTGGGATGCTGGGTCCATTTTGATCTAACTCACTCGTACACACCTGAAAACTAGGTGCAAGCTTCCTACATTAGATTCTCATCTTGTTGTGATCTAAAATCCTGTGATCTTCCTCGAGGAGTGATGTTTAGGGTGGGTGAAAATGGGCCCCGCAAACCGCCCGGGGAGTGTTAGCTGAACGATGTAAAATATGCCGGGTAAGGGAAGAAAATCGTTGGTTCTGTCTCTGACGAAAACACTTAAACGAACGTTACTCTCTTTCGAATGGTATCTCCTCTTCCGTGGCTAAGATCGTCGGCCGTGGAGAAGAGCGCCTGGAGTCTCGACGCGAACAGCGCTTCGCCAAACGAGAGAGGACGCGCTCGCACTTTCACACGGGCCCGAACTTTCATACGGTTTGCCCGCCAGCTAGTAACGCGCGCGAGAGCCGCCGCCGTGCGTTCCCTTTTCCCGTTCTTCTCCGTTTTCTTCCACGGAGCATAATTTTCTATTATCCGCTTAAACGCGTCCGCTCGCTTCCAGTTTCCCAGCTGATCCGCATGAATCGCATTGCCCCTCTTTCGCTCGATCTCGCTCCAGCGACGAGGCGCATTATGCCTCGTGGCCCAGAACATCGCGAACGACAACGTTGCTGCACAGCGAGCCGCCGTTTCCCTCTCGAGACCGTTATGAAATTTGGCGCTGCACAGGTGGGGTAAACGACCCAATTACTGGCAACTAACCAATTAATGTCACAAGGCGCAAGTTGTTTCTGAGCTAGAGCGTAGAATACTAGAGGTGTGCGGGTACCCGACTTTTCGGGCGGGCCCGAACGGGGGCCCGGGACAGATGGGTCTACGACAGGCCTTCCCAAGTAGGGGAAATGCACTCCTAAAACAGATGTTTCGGTTCTCCCTCCACCGGTGCGCCTTCAGCTAAGGTGGGACGACTCCTACAACCCTCTCTTCGTGGAGACAGTAACGTCGCTGGGAAGCATGTTGGGCGCTTTAGGGCGAAAGTACCAAATGTGTGAAATTTTTATAGGAAATTTCATAATGATTTAAAAGTAGTAGGAAAAATTAAAATTTAAACTAGCATTTCAAAATGACGTGAAAAGAATTACAAAGAATGTATTACATACATTGTTAAATTAAAATTTAAACTAGTTTAAATTAAAATTAAAATTAAACTAGTTTGAATTTTAATTTTTAAAATTAAACTAGTTTGAATTTTAATTTTTAAAATTAAACTAGTTTGAATTTTAATTTTTAAAATTAAACTAGTTTAATTTTTAATTTTTCCTACTATTTTTAAGTCATTATGAAATTTCCTATAAAAATTTCACACATTTGATACTTTCGCCCTAAAGCGCCCAACATGCTTCCCAGCGACGTTACTGTCTCCTCGGAGAGAGGGTTGTAGGAGTCGTCCCACCTTAGCTGAAGGCGCACCGGTGGAGGGAGAACCGAAACATCTGTTTTAGGAGTGCATTTCCCCTATTTGGGAAGGCCTGGTCTACGAGTAGTCCGACTGTGTCGTGTAGCCCGATTACTTCGGGTAGCTCGATTATTTCGGGTAATGCGGTGTTTGATAAGTTGATATACGTATTCAGCTTCTTTAAACAACCGAGTACTCGACAAGTATGTACAAAACTCTTTACCTACATGAAACTTCAGAGTAAGATAATTTTCACGTGAAAAAATAACGCTTCTAACGGGTTTATTCAAAATGATACTTCATTTGATACAACCTGTATATTAATTTTGTATAAGGCGCATAAGTTGAATTTTTACTTAAGGAGGATTTTGAACAAATCCGTTAGAAGCATTAATTTTTCACGTGAAAATTATCGTATTCTGAAGTTCCATATAGGTAAAGGATTTTGTACATACTTGTCGAAAACTCGGTTGTTTCAAAACACCGCATTACCCGAAATAATCGAGCTACCCGACACAGTCGGACTACCCGTGGGCCCGTCTGTCCCGGGCCTGCATCCGAGCCCGCCCGACTTTACCCGATCCGATCCGACCGCTCGGGTACCCGACACATTTGATTACCCGCACATCCCTATAGAATACCATAGTGTCATTGTTATCTTTACCTTTGCGATTACTATTATTTTTGCTTTCTCTTTTTCTGAATCTGTGTATATATATTTTTTGTCCGGTATACTAGCTAACTATAGCTGACTGTCTCTTACTTAGTTACATGCTTCTTTGTATCTAAAGGGTACGTCCCGTTAAATTAATAAATATATAAATAAATAAATAAATATATAAATAAATAAATAAATAAATAAATATCATTTAAACGAAGCTGAAATGAAATTTCTTTCAATCGCTACTTTATATCGCACGCAGAGTTCGAACTATTGCTTTCTGAACACCCCAGGAGGGATTTCAATGCGCAACTAGAAGTTTATTTAGACTTTAACAGCGGTGGTCGCGTATCAGCGATACCTATCTGCACCGCGTTTGTCGATCATAAAATCCGGCTTTTGGCGACAGACTTCCGTCTTTACGTAAGAGGAAGCAATCTAATAGCCAGGCGACAACCAGAACGATCTCGACAATACGATCTCGGGGGGCTTTCGTTCTGTCCCGCGGAATGTCCACTTTTGTCCTGCCGCTGCGGCGTAGCTAGCAAGCCTGCGCGAAGAAAGTACGCACACAGAGAAAGGATTCGCCGCGGCGAGATAACGATGGAAAGAGAAACCGGCCAAAGTCACTTTATCCCCGTTTTATTCGCTCAATCATTGAAATTCGGCCACGGAGCGTCAGAACTCTGAGCTGCTCTAAAGCCCGACAGATGATGCGCGCTCTAACGCTGTGTCTCAGCGCCTGAGCGGTGGTTTCGAATATTTTAGAAAGCTGCTTTAGAGACATTAAATCGTCCTTTTCTTTCGACTTTATGGGTCTTTGTCTCGAATTCAGATGGCCGCACGAAGAGTCCACGATTTTCCTCTATACGCACCATTCTCGCCCAACATTATTTGCGGCGAAGCCGTGAAACTTGAGCCAAGCGGTTCCCTGGAGAGAGAGAAAGTCGGGGAGGAGAGGGGACGACGACTACGACGACGACGATGGCAATGAATCTTCTTTTACTTCCATTTCCGGATTTGTGGGTCAAGTTCTTGCCTGAAAAGCAGGCACAGCTGCTGCTCCACGGTTCTCTAGCGTGCCTCTTTCGAAGGCGAAAGTCACTATAAGGCTTCTTACGCCGGTTCCCGTGATTCAGACGAAATCTGTGTACTTGTTTTTCAGCGAATTCCTGCGGGTCTTCTGACGAGTCGTTCTCACAAATCTTTCCATCTTGCACCTACCTAGGAACTTCGTAGTGAATTCCTTTATTATTACTGTGCGAAGAAATGGGAGGGAACGAAGAGTTGGAGTTTTAAGTCTGTTCGTTGGTGTTACTTTTGCAATCTTCTCCATCACTTATTTTCAAGTTAAGTCCCTTTTTTTATTTGTACGGCCGATTTTGTTGGGCCCTTTCTGGAGGTTCTCAAAATATTGCGGTCATCTATTTGATAGCGTTAGAGATCATTTTAGCAGAACAACTTAAAGCAGCCTGTATTTCTGTATAGGATTTTCCCATCTTTTCTGAATTTTAAAATAAGTCCTCTTTCTTCATCCGTACAACGTTTAACAGGACCCACTGAAATAAAGTGCAATTAAAAATACTAGCTCTTGGTATTAAATTCACTTCATTATGACGATAACTTACTTCTAGTTCGATTTAAATCGCACACTCCTTTGTTTTCGCAGAGTAAACGAGGAATAAGGATCGCACTGCTGTTTTAATGTTAAGGAGAATCACTGAAGTGATAATTTGAGATTAACCCTTAGGCTAAGTGTTGCCAGATTTAAATCTGCTTATTGTTATAATAATTTTACTTAACCCTTGAGTAATCAATATATGTGCTCATGTTGAATGTGTTGGTTACTGTATTATTGGGAAAGACGATTTTAATTATTTACCCTAAAGTACCGATACTTTAATGTTCACAGCTGTAGGTGTGGATCTACTGATTTATAATTATTATAAGGCGAATGTCCCAATTTCCGCGGTGGCTGATATTTTGCAATGAAACGAATGTTTCAGCTGGGCAGTTTCTACAGTAATGACGAGGCAGAATCTAATTCCGAGCGAGGACGGTTCACGCATGATCCACGCTTTGATCCCTATGTGGGACATGTGCAATCACGAGAACGGGAGAGTGAGTCCCCATCATCGTCCACGTTTGTATACGCAACAGCGAGCGTTCTTTAACGTCGTCCAGTTTCTCGTTTCAGATCACCACGGATTTCAACGCAACATCTGACTGCTGCGAGTGTTACGCTCTGCGGGACTTCAAGGAAGGGGAGCAGATATTTATCAGCTACGGGCCCAGAACGAACTCCGACTTTTTCGTGCACTCGGGATTCGTTTACGTGGACAACAGACAAGTACGCCCAGTTTATTCCCAATCGCAATGCTCCATAGAGTCCTTGTTTCTCAGTCACTCCTTTCGCGTTCTCTTAGGACGGCTTCAAGTTGCGGCTTGGAATCAGCAAAGCTGACTCCCTGCAGAAGGAACGCATCGAGCTGTTGAACAAGCTCGAGCTGCCCTCGGTGGGCGAGTTCCTGTTGAAGCCAGGGTCAGAACCGATCTCTGACTTGCTGCTGGCGTTCCTCAGGGTGTTCAGCATGCGCAAGCCGGAACTCACCCACTGGCTCCGCTCTGATCGCGTCTACGATCTGAAGCATATGGACTGCGCTCTGGAGACTGTCGTCGAGGAGAACGTCCGGAAATTTCTGCTTACGAGGCTGCAGCTCTTAATTGCTAATTATCCGACGAGCCTGAAGGTGAAAGTGAAACGAAAACAGCCGCGTTGTTTTATCACACAAAGCGGTGCCACGGCGGCATTAGAGAATCCCAATGGTTACGCTGGCTTGTCTGTGTTAACAGGAGGACCTGCAACTGCTGGAGACATCGTTGCCTCAGATTAAAAAGCTGGCTATCCAACTGAGGGTTACGGAGAAGAGAATACTCCTGGGCGCTCTAGAATACGTGGAACAGTGGATCAAAGCTTAACGATTGACAATTTTTTTTCGTATCGATGGAATCTGATTTTCGTTGTTCTTACAAATTAATGGTAATAGGATGCTACAGAGGAATGTGAGTGGGAAAACGCACGGTCAGAGGAGGAGCCGTGTAAGATACATTAAAGTGTGCTAGACAGTGGAGGGAATATTTATGTACGTGTATTCGACAACTATACAATGCAATGTAAAGTTAATCGCGTGCTTCAAAATGTCTCGATTCTTGTTGTCGAGAGTTGAGAACATTTGGAAGCATGCGGACCGTTTTTATCTGTCACGTTAAAAGTGAAATCAGACGGCACGTGGATCGGCGAGCGAGCGCGCCCTGAGAACGCTCATGGCTTGCCGACTCGCGAGCCGAGCCATCTCGCCGAGCCCATGTGCCCTGAGAACGCTCATGGCTCGCGGACCCGCGAGCCGAACCGTCTCGCTGAGTCCCGCGCCGTGAGAGCTCATGGATCACTGATTCGCGAGCCGGTGGGCGAGCCGGATCGGTGAGCTTGGCACGAGACTCGCCGAGCCCATGCGCCCTGAGAACGCTCATGGCTCGCGGACCCGCGAGCCGAGCCGTCTCGCCGAGTCCCGCGCCGTGAGAACGCTCATGGCTCGTCGATTCGCAAGCCTGGGCGAGCCGGCTCGGCTCACCGATCCACGTGCCGTCTGATTTCACCTTAATGTTTCCCGTGAAACTGTGCTTCGAGTGGTGTAACTAATCGTGTTCGTATCTCTGGCCACAAGACTTAACTTCAGCTTTGATAACAAAGAAAAGAACAGAAAAAATGTACAAACGAGATGTTACTATTCATGGATATTTATTTTTCAAAGAAGATAGTTAAGAGATCTAATTCTTTATTGTAAGCTATTGTGCGATATTACACAGGCCTACAAAATCAGACTTACAAAACAATTATACGCCGTAAGATTTACCAATATACATATATGTGTGTGTATATATATATATATATATATATATATATATATATATCGCGATCGAATTCTAACAGTACGCATAAAATTAAGACAAGCAGCGAGTTCCGGATATATTTTCCAGCCATTAAAGTTGTATTGTATCATGTTTACCCCATGGAATTTTATGCAGTGACTTGAAGAACTTGATACAGTACGCTTATACAAATGATAATTATATAAGATTACACGAATGTATTTACGTAAAAATATACGAGCCAATTCAATCGCATATAATAAAGATGATAAGGTAGACTAATAAATTAGGCGGCGCTACAGCAGGACTGATAGCTCTGTGTATTGCTTTCTAAATACGTCGGGGCAGACATGATACAGCCAAATTACAAATGTCGCGTTAACTAAACGTTACATTCTATCCTCTAATACAGAACACAGGAAATATACGACATGATTACATTATTTTAATAAACCACTGGAAAACTCTCTTGCTATCTGATCCAAAAAGTTCTCTAATCAGAGAAATCATACGAGATTTACAGTTATAGTCTTTAAGCGACGCCATCGACTTCGATACCAGTATCTGAATAAATCAGTGACCATTCTGTATGTTACATGATTGCTAAAAAAATATACACGTATATATATGTTTATCCCCTGCGTTGAGTGAGGTCAAATCGTAATACAGTTTAGTCTAGAACTTTTTGATCAGATACTATCGAATACATGTTCTTATCGATAATTTATACATTGATCGATGCCAGTCGTGTTTAATTGTATTTAATATATCCTACAGTGTGACTGATCTATACCAACGGCGCATTTCATTGTTACGACTAATCATTTAATAATCATTTTCAGATCCTTTAAGTTCCGTTCTTTCTAACTCGTTTGGAATTAACTTCTCCAATATTATCTTAAATTTACAGCGTGCTTTGAAATTCAACTTTATCCTTGGATAAGTTCATGTTATGCTTCGCGCTGGCATAATTTGCGGTCTCGTTTTTTAGTACACGAAGCAGTATTTCACTGACAGACTCTTCGTTTCGCTCTCCATTACATTCGTCTTCCTTCGAAGCCACTTTCTTAACATTCTCAATGTTATGGTCTTCTCGTACGTGTAAAATGAGCGACGGTAAGGCGTAGAATATTTTATCGCACAGATTGCACTGGAACGTTTTTCCGTCTGCTGTCTGCAAGCAGTGGAGATAGTCTTTCATAGAACTATACGTTTGCCTATGTAACTCCAGGTGCTTCTCGTGATCCATAGCAAGGATGAATTCGTAAGAACATATTGGACATTTCAAATTGTGCTTCGTCCACATTGTATGAGCTTTTAATCGATGCAAACTATCGTAAACTTTACCACAGATGGGGCACTTCATACATTTATGATTGCGCAGCGTTTCCATGCTTTCGTATAGTCCGCTGCACTCCTTACATTGATAAGTTCTTTCCCTTTTACACGCATGCTTGAACCAATGCTTCTCTAATTGCGGCAACAGATCGAACACTAACTTACAGAGAGCGCATATAAATCGTCCGCAGCGATCTCTTTTCATAGTAAAGTTTGACGCCCATATGTCCCAGTGTTTCTCGAAGTTATTCTTGCGCAGTAAATTCTCATTGCAAAACTCGCATTGATCCTGGTGTTTGGACAAGTGAGTGAACAACATCCCGGGCTCGGTGTTCGTGTAGGCGCAAAAGGAACAGACGAAGGCGTCCTCGTCCTTGTACATGTGAGTGTACAAGTGTTTTTGGAATGAGTTTGAAGTAAAAAACATCGCGCCGCACGCCGGACATTTTAGGTAAGGTGTACCCTTCTCCGTGTTATATAACGGCAGGGGTCTGAAACTTTCTAACCAGTCGATGTCCTCTTTAGAGTCTGTAATATTTTCCTGATCCATAGAAGACTCCTCGCAATCTATTTCCTCCATAGTCGGCACGCGTTCGTCTATATCGGGAGTAATGAACGAGTGGTCTTCTTCCTTTATTTCAATTATAGGCTCGTGTTTCGGCAAGAGCTTCCTCAACAATAAGATTTTATTACGTCGCTTAGAACGATGCCGAGATTTAGACTTCTTATCGGATAAAGAGGGTTCACTGGACAGCTTCTTCGTCATTAATGCATCGTCCGACTCCAACTGAGTTATTATTATAAAGTCTTTACGATTAGGTACAGATGTAACGTATGAGAGTGGCGATTCCGTTTGCAGGTCATCCCAATCGCTGATCGTGGATTCGCTGGTAATTTCAGAGTCATTGTCAATTGACAGAAGCTCTGACGATATATCGTCATCCTGAGACTCGACGTCATCTTCGTCATCTGGGGCCAGAAGCGCTGTCCTTAATATTCTTTCATTCGTCATAGGATACTTATCCTTTTCGTAAGTCTCTCCATCATTTTTCTCCCCACAAGCTTCTTCGTCCTCCATTGTATCCTTCGAAAACTCTTTACATACTACGTCTTCCAGCGTTAACATTATCCACCCATAGAAGTTGTACGCCCGGCTCAAGTGACTACTGTAAGATACAGAACAGTATGTTATCACTGCTAGACCATTTACATGAAAAGTTCTAAGGAATGAAACATAACCTCGCTTACGCTTGTTAGCCGCATCGTGTCCTTTTGTCGCGTTCAATTGCATGTAAACAATTAGACCAAACCTTGTGAAATCGATCTCTATAACGCCGTAAAAGATGCGTAGGCGCGTGCGGACGCTTGATCTGACTTCACTTCAAGTTCTTCTTCACCGTGCAAACATCGATTTGTTGCTTCGTAGAGTTCTTTAGAGACACATCAGAAGGTGGACCAAAAAAGGGTGTGTTAGGGCCAAGCATTCGTCATTCGATTTCCTGAGCTTCATACGAGATTCACAGCCCGCGGTGCTCTCATTATTATTCCCACTCGAATAACTCTGATCAGCTGTTTTCTGATTACACACGAAATTGACAGGACGTTACGGAGCGCGTCCAACCGATGACCTGCCGCTGGTTAGACGAACAGTAACTCTCAACTTCCTCAGTACCTATACTATATTGTACAATTTGTCTAAGGTAATAGAGGTAACTGAAAATATTTTTTAAATCCGTTTTGGTATGGAGGATTATTCTTGTTTGGGCACGGTGTACATTATTCTTCGCAATGGACTACGTTCTACGATGCTGAAGTGAAATACGGCAGGAAAACTGCAATCACTGTTCTACTACTGCGCGTTAACGCAAGGTTGAGAAGCGCTTTCAGAGTAAGGGGTATGACTGTGAATAGGTAGAGTGAGGTAGAGTCACGGACATAGGCACGGTGTACTAGAGGGGTGTTCTGGGCGGTATTCTCAGTCGCTACTTATTCTTAAGCAAATGCTTAAGCATTCGGCATCCTTTACTAGCTATTAGGTTAGTAGAGGATGCCGCATGCTTAAGCATTTGCTTAAGAATAAGTAGCGACTGAGAATACCGCCCTCTGATTCCTGTTCAGAATAAGTGACTTTTTCGTCCTAGTTCTTCTGGCGGCCGCTAGATTGGCGCTCAAGGAGAAAAGGCTGATTTTTTGCGCCAAATACGACTAAAAGCTCTACTACCACAATCACATAAATGCATGCATACATGGATTTCTTATCACGACGCCTCTCGCGACAGTCGAAGGAACCACACAGGAATCGGCACACAAAATTGCTGGGGCAAAGCTGCTGAGTCGGAACACCTGTCTATTACACCGTGGACATAGGAATATAGGGACGCACCTTCGATATTACACCGCGTCTCATGTATATTTTTCTCTTTTTACCGCCGTCTACATTTTCCTTAGGGCATATATACATGGAGGTTTCATTGAAAGCTTGAAACTGTCGCCAACATGGTGCGAGAGAGAACAACATCGTGCGAGCGAGAGAAGTATAGAGGAATAATCGACCGTAATGCGCATGCGCCTATATCGTGAAATTTGCTACAAGCGGTATGGTTTGAAGTGATACGCAGTGCATGCTTTCATCATTTACTAAATATTACATATATTTACTTACGAATAATAGGAAGCCGATTTATCTCGGTTACCGCACAACACGCAATATCGGCATGGCACTCTTTAATTCCAAAATATAACTCGTATATAACCGTTTTTCAAAAGGTAACTTTTCAAATAACTGCACTTAAAACAGCACATAGCGCAATGGGCGCGAGCAAGACTTTTCGATAATCAAAAACGACGTTGTCACGACGGTGCTGTTCTCAGAACATCGAAGGAATGTCGCACATTTTTATAAACACCTTGTATATTTATAACATAACGTAATATGTAAAATAACATTTCAGTATTTTCATTTTATTTATTTTATTAGATAGATATTAATACTACATATCACATAAATAAAATAAAACACAAAATGCAATTGTGAATTTGACATTGTACAATGACACAACAACAAATTATTATTCAGAATAATTTGATCTAACACTTAAATTTAAAAGTAACGAATAGGCGCCAATACTTCAACAATGGTTTAATTCGAATGTAACAACCATAATAAAATTGAATTAAATGATACAAGGTGTACAGTTTGAAATAAATTACGTCATATTTATATTGCATAGGTAGCTAGATATTTGCTTCCAGAATGCGTGTCCACTTCGTTTGCCATAGCACCATACCATTTTTGAAGTTTTGTGTTACTCAAAACATCTTCGAAGGCATTACAACCTTCTATGCTTTTTAGAATTCCATAAACAGCAAGATCCGATAAGTTAGGCTTTTCTCCTCCCATAAAGGTACCACCGCGTTTCTTAATGGCATTCAACCATTTGTTAACTTCGTCATACAGAGATAGTCGGACGTCACCTTTAAGGTTGTGCCTCTTTTTTAAACGTTTCGATATCAGCCACATAGCTACAGCACCTACATTTATCATTATGAATCTTTCCCATGTTGGAAAATATTCTTCCCATTTACCAACCTAATTAATTAGGAAATAGAACGAAAATTTACACAGGTTCTGTAACTGTATAATAGACTAATAAAATTAATTTATGTTCATTTTCTTTAAATTACTAACTAAATTGCGTACAACTTCAACTAATATTAGTTTAAAGTAAATACTAACTTCTGAAAACCAGTTGAAAGTCTTGTAAGCTTCGTCAAGTGTTCTATACACATTTGGTGACAGTGTATGGACAAGTACCTCATCTGCCCATTTTCTCCACTTGCGTTCTTCCCTGCAACAACAAATTTATTCACACTTTGTGATTCTTTTCTGTTAATAAACATTTAGGTACATGCTTTCAGAGATTGAAGGCTGAAATAATGATTTCAATAATGATTGCCTTTCGATATTATTATTTTAACGTGCGCAAGTGAATTCAATCCAACAATAAAATGTTGTAAAAAATATAACTCACGTGATTTCATCCATCTTTTTACCTACAGCCGGACTTTCTTTATACATTAAGAAATATTTGTTCATAATTTCATACTTGAGTCTCTTTTCTGCATCGTGCATTGCTATATTTGGATAATATTCTATTAAGTCCTCAATCTTTTGCGAGTTGTCTTTAAAATGCGATGCTAATAGCGAAATAATCATTGAGCTATCATTCAGAGGTTGGTACCCAGACTCTGTATTTGTTAAGAGTATTGGTACTTTTCTATAAGAAGACCATGATATTTCTTTCCGTAATACCGGATCTACTTCCACAACGTCATAAGAAAGGCCATAGTAATCCAGGAAAACTCTGACCTAAAGTATCATGTTTATTAATTATAATAATAAATTGTTACGCCTCGTTATTATTAACCCTTCGTGGTCACACCTTCTTATAATCACAAGTTGGTCACACGGGGTTCACTGTACCCCAGCGTCATTTTTTTCGAGTTACAATTTTCGTATTTTTGAATCTCTTAACTTCTCAGTGATAATTGTACGTTCGTAATACTTATACAATCATGGTCTAATAGTCTTTGTCTAGAAATGTAAATTTTTATATGATAAAATTTGTAGTTGAAAATGAGCGATTTTCCACGGTTGTGGGGAAAAAGCGATTTTTTAATTTTTTTTTCTTGCAATAAATCCCCTTTAAAGACGTCATATAGACACGACATTTAAACTCGAAAATTATTCTTGGGGTACAATACACCCCGTGTGACCACGAAGGGTTAAGAAAATATGACTGAATTTTAAATAATCTATTTATTAACCCTTTCGCTACTACAAACTGATATATACGCTCTGTGATTGCGACCATTTTATCCTCGCATATGTGCGTAACTGTGAAATAAAGTACTGCGTGAATAATTTCAGCTTGTACACTCTAACCAGGCAAATATGTTTGGCAAACATTATCAAATCAGCTTCAACTTATTCTGTACCAAAAGGGTTAATGAATGATCTGATAGTATGGATATTTCACCTTACAACAAAAAGGGCATGTTTGGTATTGGAAAAGGGTCAGTTTTAATCCACTTGTATCGACTGGTGAAGCAATCTGAAATAAGAACAAAAAGTGTTAAGTTAAAGGATGTATAGTGAGAAATAAATGAATCTATTCGTTTAAAAGATGTATTGTCCAAGGCAGAGATGTTAAATTTGAAAGAAACATTGGTTTAATAATATCTAATACATTTTTAAGAATTTTATAAAAAAAAACAAATTCACTGATTAATAATAATCAGTAAATTAATTAATACGTTATTGTAATACCATCGGTGCATGGAATGCCAATAGGCGTTCAGTTAATATTGTGAAGAAATGGGACTATAGAATTTCCGTACACTAAGCATACGTTTAGCTTTCTAACTTCCATCCACAGCGGGTTAGTAATGTACAGATACGCACACTAACTAAAATTAACTATTAAATTATTTTTTGTCTTCGTAACATTTAAGATTGAAATATTCCATATAATTGTAAGTAAATTCAGCTATACCGTTCTTGAAACTGGTACTTCTGGCTTATCTTTCAATGCTTGAACTTTTTGTTCTTTTCCTATAAGGTGATATGTTTTAGAAGCCTCTTTATCCAAGTACCAAGAATAACCCCATGTAACGAGCACGCCAACAGGAACTCCAACAGTAATCCCCAATAAACTTGTTTTCAGTACAGTTTTTAATGTTGAAGATTGTCGAGCTGCTGATGAGAAACTCTCATTCCTTCTTGAGAATCTTTGAATGACATTCTTGAAGGAGCAAAAATTTCTGGGCGAGTTTGATAGCTTTATTAATACAGACATTATTAAAATCTATTACTCGTTTATATGGACAATTTAACCTGAATTAATTAGTTTAAGTATGCTGCCATTAGAGAAATGCTTTTATAAGAATTTCGTGACATAACATTTACAAAGAGATAAAGAAAAGATTGTATATATACAAGTTACATCGAATTCTTATAAACTTTATAGAGTATTAATTGGACTTTGTTACTCTTTAATAATGTGTGTTTTCAAAATAATATCGAAACATTATCTACATATGTAACATTCGGCGCAACACACGCAAGAAAATTCCAATTCATATAGCGAATTCGGAACTCGGATAAGTCGCACTGACTCTGCACTGGTGCCAGAAAATTACTTGGATTGGTTGTTTCTGGTAGAACGGGAGATAGCTCTATAAGAATCAACCAATCCAAGTCATTTTTTGGCACCAGTGCAGAGTCAGTGCGAGGTACCGATTTCGCTAATAAACGTTTGCCATAGATTATATACAAGTAGAGTTTAGATACCGTGGCGTTACCAGCGGCCAAATTTTGAGAACGCCCAAAAATTCGGCTATGTACTAGGAGAACATGATGTCGAAAGAGGTGGCACTAAGTAACGTCTTCGGAGAGAGAATCGAGGATGCCTTTGAAGCTGAAATTCAGAATACCTCTTTTCGCTTCATGTTCTCCTGATACCTGGGCCAAAATCTGGCAAAAATTTTCAGACTGCACAAAATTGGGCTTTGTAACAGGAGAACATGATGTCGAAAGAGGTGGCACTAAGTAACGTCTTCGGAGAGAGAATCGAGGATGCCTTCGTGGCGTTGCGTCGCTGGTTGTGTGTGTGTGTGTTATTACATGAAGTTAGCTATAAGCATAGGGATGTCGAGATTTGATGTTGCGCGCCGTTTAGGAGTTCTTCGGGACCTCGAGTTCTCACAAATCCCAGATAGCACACGTCGTCTATAAGCCGTCTTTAAGACGTCTTGAAAGTTTGAAAGACGTCTTAAAAACGGCTTATAGATGTCGTGTGCTGTCTGGGAAGTGTGGAGGGACCGTTGTCCTACGGCTCTACGGAGCAGGCGAAGAGGAGAAGAAACCACTGCGGCTCGCGAGCCGCTTGTTCGACACCCCTGTTCTGTATAGATTCAAACTTTTAACTATTTAATTCTGAAATCTCAATGCCATGCATTTATATGACGCCATTAACACTTCAGTATGTTGAATTATAAATAAAACGCTTTATTTCTCTGTCTTACTGAAAATAATCTACCGTACATTTATAATTGTAAACAAACTAAAGGTCTCATCTTGAAATTTCGCGCATTTAAGCTAGAACCAATCACCAATGCGACACCAGAGTACCACGTGACCGTGTTCCCCGCTCCCCGGTAGCTGCTTCACTCCCCTCGCCTAAAATCGCAACTGTTACTCCTTCCACTATATACTATATGTATTCTCTTATATCCATGGGCAGCTGTAAGCGCCTCTATATATGACAGATACGTCAAATTACGTGCTCGCTCGTTTGTGGATACGCAGCAGACCG
Source organism: Andrena cerasifolii (assembly GCF_050908995.1). Classification (NCBI taxonomy): domain Eukaryota; kingdom Metazoa; phylum Arthropoda; class Insecta; order Hymenoptera; family Andrenidae; genus Andrena; species Andrena cerasifolii. The sequence continues at coordinate 8,929,969 of NC_135119.1, read as the reverse complement.
TTTGTTTATCAGTCGTTTGGTTGTTGCTGCTCCGTATTAAACGTTTTGGAAAATAATACAGGATGGGCGTAATTTTCTTGGAACATATCGGAGGTACTCGTCTGTTCTCTTGCGCATCCTGCGACACGAATCTCACAAACAGAGGTCAGCTGATAAGCACGCGTTTTACTGGCGCCACGGGCCGTGCTTTTCTGTTTAACAAAGTCGTCAACTTAAATTACAGGTATTCGCGTTTCTCCTTTGTTCATTACAAGTAAATTAATATTTCTCGATACGACGCGATGCATCGTACTTTACTTCGTTTTTGCGTCTCGAAAATTCTCGCGTTTGGCAAAGACGATTGTGCAAGATAGAATGTTGTTTCCATCTACCTAAGAAAATGGAGAGAAAGTCGGCTAAATACGAACGATACTCGAAATAACGATTGGAAAAGAGGTTCTTACAAATGCACGAGGGGGGCAGTTTCGTCGTAATTTTTCTTTCGAAAATCAAATTACTAAACGGCAACGTGACGGTGTATTCTATTCTGATTTGTTTCAATGTGTTGTTCATATATAAGTAGCCTCGCATTGCGCGAACGTCCGAAGGTTGCACAGTTTCGAGAGTAACTGTTAATATGAAATAAAAACAATTCTGTAATTCGATAATTCTCATGTTCAGTCCATTCGCTCTTAGGTGGAAGATTTTTCTATTTTCACGGATATTTAGTTATTTTAGCATTATTTACCGCACAGGATACCGTTTGTAATTGTACAAAATGTCAGTGAAATTGTGCTTAATGGCATAATTTTAAAGAAATGCTTGTCTATTCATAATTTAATTCGTCCACAATGGTATACAGCGAGGTACAGGATAGAGTGATGTTGACGGGTCGTCACATGGTCCGAGACGTCAGCTGCAAAAACTGCGATGCTAAACTCGGGTGGGTGTATGAATTTGCGACAGACGATAATCAACGTTACAAGGAAGGCCGCGTCATCCTGGAGCGCGCTCTGGTCACAGAAAGCGATGGAATGGGCGACAATATTTAATACCCTACGACAACTAGCAGGTCATAGGATAAAAATATACTGTTAAGCCGACATAAAAGCAGTTGTTCTCTTTCTCCTTCATTATTTAGAATAATCTTTTGAAACATGTATAAAGATTCATGTTTTTATAAACATTGGGCATGCTTTGTCTTATGGTATTACGTATTCCCAGCAATCCAACGATTCTCATTTAATTTATTCCTTATTTAAACATGTACATCGTGTCAAGTTTGATGCAAAATAAAGATTGAATCTGTGTTATGTTACTGGTTTTAATACTTAAGGGGGGAGGCCACTGTGACGGTCGAAAATAAAGGCTATTTTCAAGGCATTCTTTTATAATGAAATGTAACTTTCTACGAGAAATCTTTATTACCAACTGAAAATACATATATTTAACTAATATTTTATGCTCCCAGATTGAAAAAATTTTCGGTAGTAAGGCCACAGCTTACAATAACGCTAGGCTCTGCAAAAAAAAATGTACAAAACTGGCGCTCGTGTAACTTTCCAACATTTGAACCGAATTGAAAAATTCGAACGGTTTCTTAAAGTATATTACAATAGCTTCAGTTAAACGTACGGATATAAAAGAATATTAATTTTTGAAGAAATGGCGGACTTAAGAAGAAATCTGTAAAAGTATAAAAAATCAACATGTTTTTCAATGTTACGATTAAATGAATTATTCGATCAAAAAACTGGTACGCTTAACTGAAGATAATTGTATTACGAATATTCCCTGAAAATTTCAAGTGAATCCAATAAAAATTGACTCGGTTATTAATGCGCCCAGTTTGAAAAATGTAGTTTTGAGATAATCGCGTTTAAAGTTTTGACAGAGGTTAATTTCTGCAACTCAAAGATCGCAGCTGTATATGGTCTCGTAATGGTCAGTGATTCTCTACCTAGTTCTAAAAAGATATAAGCTCATAATCCTTCTTATTAGATACATTTGATTCTTGGACATAAACTTTTCGGGCGATTGACACCAAGTTACCTATGCGTGCACTCGATTCTGAGCGCTGCGCTATCTATACAAAACCTTCCGTAACTGCCAGAATTTTTCGAGATCCACTTTGAAATCGTGCAGGTATATTTTTGAGACCCCGAATATTATGAAAATGCACAAAAAGAAAAATCGAGAAAAAAAATTTCAAAGTGGCTTCCCCCCTTAAAATAAAGTATAAAATAAGTAAGTTAAAATAAGTAAGATCAAATACCTAGAATAAGTGGCAATAAATTAGTACGTACGTTAACAAAATAAACCAAGTGGCAATAATTTATATATAATGATACAATAAACTTGTTATTAGTAGTAATTATAGTACTATATATATTTTTTACTGGAACACAAGATAACGAAATGTAATATTTGAAAAGCATAAGTGAAAGGATGTGGGGCAAACAGAAGCAATCTTTAAAATGTACAACTAAAAGACCGACAAGGGGAGGACACCAAGCGGTAGACACCGATTTTGATGAGCCTTGGTAGGATGGATCTATGTCGAAAATAAGTAAATAGGTGTCCAAGCGTTTCAACAAATATGCCTTAATAATAGAGATATTTACATGTAAATTATTACAAATTTCATGGTGGCCGTGGGGTTTTAGTGGGTAAAAATCCCACACTACCCTGGCGCCCGCGGGAGATTCCCTTCTGGAGGCGTCGGGGTGCCTTTTGAAGATGTCTCCACGTTAAAAAAAATTTTATAAATTTTTTTTATAATTTTTTTTTAACTTGGCGAAATCTTCAAAAGGCACCCTGACTCCTTCAGAGGGGAATCCCCCGGGGGCGCCAGGGTAGTGTGGGATTTTTACCGACTAAAACCTCATGGCCACTATGCAATTTTTAATAATTTCCATGTAAATATCTCTATTATTAAGGCCCATTGGCAGAATCGCTCGGACACCTATTTACTTATCTTCGACATAGATCCATCGTGCCAAGGCACATCAAAATCGGTGTCTACCACATGGTGTCCTCCCCTTGTGAGAAAAATGATGAATATATTTGAGAAACACAAATGAACCGCGCCCCAAGCTACCACGCGATTGGCCGTTGCCGTTCGAGCGAGGGCCAATAGCAGAGGCGGAGTTCTGCAATGAGTCGCGACAGCGAACCAGTGTGGTCACGTAGGCCCACCATACCGCATGGTGGATAAATGTTTCCTTTAATTCGACGTCGTATAAAATGCTATAATTGTGTATTGTTGTTATTTTGCAAGGGGCACAACGATCCTGCGGAGGAGTCATCTCCAGCCTTGCACACGGTAATTAAAGCAGTACGTAGTTAACATTACATAGCGGTAGCGTGTCGACCGATTCCAGCGTACAATTTGTTGTTTGCTGTTCGGCTCAATGGCCGAGCGCTGATCGCACAGTAGCGATATATTCGTCACTTTTATAGAATAACCCTTCGGACCGTGTCGCAAATATCAGAACGTTGGTCTCCCTACCGTTGGGCAGCTTTTGTTATGAAAACGATTTTAATATTCCCGCATGCACGAGTTTCTTTCTCTATCTTGTTTTCCTCCCTCCATTCTTCGTCCTTTCCCCTCTATAGTGTCCCACGCATACAAAGATACGCGGCGGGCACCGACGAAAACGACTCCGTGAATTCAATGGAAATTCGAAGCGGAGTTCTGGGAAACGTTCGATTTCATTGTGCGAAGACTTTCGATGCCAGGCAGAACCCTCGAGCGTCCCACTGATGTTTGCGCCCGTAAAAAGTACCGTATCTTATCAATCGCTGTTAGGCACATAAAGTCCGCTCGCACACGGTGCCATTGCACCGCCGAATGGATCGTAACAGGAAAGCTATAAATACACACGCATCGCGGGGTAAACAAACTTGACCTCAGTGGAATTCTTATCGAAGTACCTACATGTCGATGCAGTGTACACAGATACTTTGAGGTTATGTCGAGCATTGGAGTTCGTTAGGATCCGATCCATTAGTTTCATATAATAGGGCTAATTATTATTCCATCTAGAGAAAACCAGGCGAGCTTCTGTCTTCTTGATTTGCAATGAAAGTGATTTCAAGAACGGTTTTAGGTTACCGCGAGTTATTGTTATTGTTGTCCCTGCTCGGCTCGTACGCTACGCTTTGTTCCGAAAGGATCGCGGTTATATTCGGTCTATTAGTTTTGCAAAAATATTTAATCGCTGCCCGGTGCTCACCAAGCTCTGCGTACTGCACACTTTCACTGTTCTAGAAAGCTGATATGTTAATTTATGTTAAATATTAAGTCGATGACACTGTTTTAAATGTTAAACACCGTTTTGAACGACTCGAGATGTTGCGCAAGCGAATAAATAAATTACAAACCATCGAATTCTACAATTCTTTGCTTATGTAACGTGTGATAAAGAGAAGTTAATTCGATGATAATTTCTAATTAATCTAGTCTATATAGCTGCATATAGTTTAAATGTATGGCTATTGCAATATATAATTTTTAGAAATTGTCAGAGCACGAGTTTTTATAAGTATATACTGTAAAAAATAAATTACACTGTTTAATAATCGTATTTACAAATCAGGGACCTGAAACGAAATGTTTTTTCGTTTCGTTTCGGTTCAGCTCCGATAATAATAATTTCGTTTCGGTTAATATCGTTCCTGCTGAAAAATATTTCGTTTCCATCACAACGAAAAACAAAATTTGTTCCGAACCGGTTATTTCGTTTATAAAAAAATCTCGTATAAACTTATTTTAACAATTTTATTGCCTTTGGTACTTATATTATAAAATATTATACGTTATAGTTATGTATTATAGAATATTATATATTATGTCTTATGGAAAAAAATTTAGAGTTTTGATGCTTCGGTTGTAAGCCGTGTCCACGAGGGCAAGACTCCTAACGCCTCTCCCAGCATCGCAGCCAGCCCTATCAGGGTTCAGACTCTTTTTTTTTACCGGCAACCTTTTTTACCGACACGAAACATGACGAAAATAAGGGGCGCGCTTAATTTAAATTTTCTAACCTGAAGTGTACAGAACGTTATTAGTCTGAATTTTTATTTCGGTGATATCGTTTTCACTCCCGCAACAGGGTTAATAATTTCGTTTCGTTTCTGTTTCTGTTCCGGAAAAATATTTCGTTCTTTTCGTTTATCGTTTTCGTTTCTGTTCCGTTCCGGGTCCCTATTATAAATATCAATCAACTAGTTTAACTAGATTAGGTCTTTCATTATTTCGTCTGCAGATTAAACAATCAATCAGTTGGTTCTTTTTTCTTCCTTTCTTTCTTCATTTTCCAGATGCATCCATTATTGATTCTGGATAATATTTGATTAACTCTGGAAAAAAGTCATAGTAAAGTTACTACTTGCCACAAATATTTAGGGCAATGCTCGTTTGCTAACAAAAATTCAATTAAATATATTTTTCACTAACCATTGCTGCTTTGTTTATAAATAAAGTTTATACGAAGAAAATATTTGTATAACAATAATATCTCCTTATCACGATGATTTTCATTATATAATGACTAGCTTTACTACATCGCCCGAAATTTAGATTCCGATTTTATAAAAAAATTTTTTTTAGTTTTTTTTTAAATGGTCACATTCATCTGGATTAGTCGGGCATAATAAGCTGAGGCACATTTTGTGATCCCAGTTTATCGTTCGAAATTTTTTAGGCGACAGACAACACACACAAACATATAGAAGCTTTCTGCTTTATATATTAAGATTTATAAAAGACGTAATGGTAATTTGCTAGTACGCATTTCATCCTGAAAACAGTTTGGTAAATCTGGTGACTGGTTGTAGATACACTCGTTTAACGCGCACTCTTCGCGTTATCGCTAAAAAATAAGCATCTGACTCTGTTTACGAATAATTATACAGTCTGCGCTAGAGTTCAATGAAGGTATGCAGCGATCTGCCACAGAACGCACAAATATGTATTTAATTTAAATATACATACCTGAAGCGAAAACTAGTGGTGGGATCAAGTATATTGGAAGTAGATTCGAATCTGACTATATAGTTTAGAACAGTTCGCGAGTACTTCGGAAAAAAAACACTACTTTCAAGTAGACTCGAACCTTGACGAGAAAGGTTTGAACTCTCTATAAGAACTTTGAGAAACGTCAGCGGTACTTGCAAGTATGATTGAACCCTGACTATTTATAGATTCGAACCTTTTAATTAAAAACTACACCTAAAACATCAAGCTAGAATATCCAATATTAACTTGCGTTCAATCTAGTACCAAATACGAAATACAAAGAAAAACATCTTAAGTGGTACGATATTGGTAATTCTCAGCTATGTAGATTTTTGTCTTTCAGGGTTCGAATACTACTTTTACGATATTCGACTCTTTCAAACGTTGAAGAACTTAGAAGTACATTCTTGAACTCTCCTGGTACTTTTTCTGAGGTTCGAAACCAGCTTCTAAAACCCAAGTACTTTTGAAGTATATGGAATGAAACACCAGCTCTTATGAGTAGTATTTGAATCCCATGAAGTGGAACTTTTGTATTGACTCGGATTCATGAGTACATATTGAATTTGATCCCATCCCTAGCGAAAACGTTAGGTATTCTGTGAACCAACGACGAAGTTAATGAATGTTTGCATAGAAAGAAATTTAATTTATAAATTAGTAAGTAAATTAGTAAGCATGTATTTTTTCTTCTGCTGCAGAGTCTTGGCACATGCCCGTTACTATCCGACTATCATTGGGATACGATTAGCTCATAATTGACGTAACTTGAAAGAGATTGGAGCTTTCAATATTTGCTCCTCGACGATAAAACACTATCGAAAATGAAGTGGTCACCGGGTGCTCTGTTCTGTGAACAAGTAGGCGAACTCACGCGAGTGTTTTCGCAGTGGAACGAGTGCGAGCAGACTGTTGTTCTGTATGCTTTACTTCGTCGCATTCCTGCAGTTCAAGCAAGGTTTCTTGCGCAAGCGGTGCAGCATTCGTTGCACTCTGTTTCTGAATTGGACACACAGGAATTAAATGCCAATAATCCAGGTAATTATTATGATTGTACCTGGCGTGAATTCGACTGGCTAGTTAGGACTATTGCGATGTATATTCCTCCATGCCGTTGAATCGCTCCATCGCTCGCTTTCTTGTTTCATCGAGCTGTTTCCTTCTTTGTGTTGTTTATTTCACGGTTGACTAACTGGAGACTTGTGAGCCACCAGTTAGTCAACCCTGGTTTATTTTATAGACACATGATATGTAATAAAAACGTTGTTGCAGCATTTATTAACTCGTTGCTCTCTGAGTCAACAGAAGTTGCTATCAATCAACTTTTAACACACTTGCCATTATTAAGGCCTGGGAACGTAGAGTGCAAACAATCCTACTTAGTAGCGATACCAGAATTAGTGAGCCACTGTGTAACCACAGGGCAATATACCGAGCAAACCCAACAACTCTTAAGTTATACTCTGATCCATCCAGCTATAACTAGTCAAGATAGACGCTCTTTGACCCAGTGGCTTCGACATCTCGAAGAACGTATCAGCGGTACACCGCCGATACATAGTCTCGAAGAGTACACCAATACCACTATCAGGTGAGTTAGTAAGATCCATAGGTGATATGTGCATACACCGCTTACAATTCAGTTCTTGCTGAGTTATTACTTTTATTTCAGGTGGGATAATATATGGCAGCGAAATTCTAAACAGCAGCAGAATGAGCAAACAAATTTGTTTGGCACGCAACCAGGTACTGCCTTCAATTTGCAATTTCCGCCGCCTTTGACGCGCCAACGCCGATCAAATAGTTTAACACCGCCTGTTGCTGCTTCTCATCATCTGGAAGTTGTCGACCGCAGTAATAACGCGAACTGCACGACTAGACACAAGTCACGGAGTTTTAGTGTCTCTGGAGATCATACGAGTTAGTGTTACAACATAAGAAAGGAAATCTAATATCAATTACACCGTTACTTTGTTTTGAGTAATTGTTAATTTCTGTACAGGCAATCTCATTGGATTAGGCCCGTTGAGCCCTCAAAGCTCTTGCGCAAGTAGCGGTAGCGAAGGGCGTTTAGACGAAGCTTCTAACCGATCGCTAGCTAGCGGTATGAGAGGTGTGCATTAACGGTTTATTACTAGAGCTGTCCAAGTACCCGGAAAAAGCAAGCCGAGCCTGGGTACCCGAAAGAACCGAGCGGCTCGGATTGAACCAATTAGTTGAATTTTTCCAAACAGCCCGAAAGAAACCTGGCGGATTGAATTTTTCCAAGCGGCCCGAAAGAAACCGGGCGGACTGAATTTTTCCAAGCGGCCCGAAAGAAACCGGTCGGATTGAATTTTTCCGAGCGGCTCGAAAGAAATCGGGCGGCTTGGAAAGTAAGCGAGCGGGCCGTAAGAAATCGGGTGGCTTTTGAAAAGAAACGAGCGGTCCGAATGAAGTTCGAGCAGATCGAAAACTATTTGTCCGATTTATTTCAAACTTGGTACACATGTTATTAATGGTATTTTCTAAAATGTAGCACATCATTTTTTTTATGCGATAACCTAACAAGGCAAACTTAAAACATTTATTATATACGAATGTGTTATCGCATAAAAAAATGATATGCTACATTTTAGATAATACCATTAATAATATGTGTGCCAAGTTTGAAATAAATCGGACAAATAGTTTTCAATCTGTTCGAACCTCAGTCGGACCGCTCGTTTCTTTTCAAGCCATCCGGTTTCTTACGGCCCGCTCGCTTAATTTCCAAGCCGCCCGGTTTCTTTCGGGCCGTTTGAAAAAAATTCAAGTACTTGGTTCCATCCGAGCCGCTCGGTTCTTTCGGGTACCCGGCTCGGCTTGGAAACCGAGTCCCGGATTGGTTCGGATTTCAAAATAGTCAAGTACTCGTACAGCTCTATTTATTACAGTTTTACAAATCCAGAATTTATTGGTAGGATGAATCTATATAAGGTGTTGTGTTACGTTTATAGATGTTCCAGCATGGCTGAAAACCTTGCGTCTTCATAAGTATAGCTATCTGTTTGTTACACTCAGTTACGAGGAAATGCTTCAACTGACAGAAGAGCAATTAGCAGAACAAGGCGTGACGAAAGGGGCCAGGCACAAATTAGCCCTTTCTATTGCCAAGTTGCAGCAACGCTATACGACGCTTTTAAACTTAGAGAAAGACTTACTGCAACCGACCCGTGATAATAACACACAGTCAGCATCGTTTTTACAAGGGCCAACAGTACTGGTCAACACTATCGACGAGTTGAAAACAATCTTAGCCACACCGATGAAGCCAAGCCAGGAGAACGATCTCCAAGACATACCTGCTCAATTCACTAAGGTCCTTGGTAAACGTAAGTACAGTATCATTGTTGGCATGAAGTTTCAATATTACGATGGTGCGTATGGGTAACAAATGTGGAGACGTTTTAACATACTGTGTTCGTTTATTTCTTAGTGTGTAGCCGATTGGCATTGGAAAGCGTGGATGATGGCATTTTGTGCGCTTGTATTAACATATTAGAGAAAGTATTGCAGCATGATTGCTTTACTCCAAACCAGAAGGAAAAGGTGCAACAGTGGCGTAGCAGACTTGGAAATCCGCGACCTACCCCAAAGTAAGAGAAGAGCGAACAATCGTTGCGCATCTTTTACGGAGTTAGTGATGGAGGTCACGGGATGAGCACCTAAGACACACGATTCAAACTAATTCTACAATTGTACGTTCCAGGTGGCAACATAATTACGGATATAATAACAGAAGGTACTGTAATCCGCAGCAACACAATAGAAAGCCAAGTTTAAACTTAGGACACATTCACAATTCGCATCCGCAAAACAATTCTTTTGTGGTCAGCACTCATAGAAACAGTATATCCACGCCGTATCTACAGAATAATCAGAACCAAAGTGTAAATCAGAATAATACCTTACGTCCAGTCCACGCGACCGAAAAACGACCTAGTTTACAAGAATCAAGTTTACAGGTACGTAATTTTGCACGATTCGGGGATTGAAACTGTTATGGGAATGATTGTTAAAACCTGTTACAGAAAAATTCTTTCTCAAACAGTTATGAAGTAATTAAAAGGAATCGACATTAAGGGGACCTTCCGGTCTAGAGCCCCCCAAAATAGGTGATCTTTAGGAATTAATTAAAGGAAAACTACTATATATAATTTAATGGGACTTTTTGCATTGCATTAAGGATGTCTTAAATTATAGAAATATATTTTTTGTTTTATAATTAATCATTGCAGACGGCACTGCAGAGTCGTTAAATTTAAGATGTAAAAAAATTTATCCAAATCGGTGGAACCTGTATCTCCATTTTTTTTTAGAAAATAACGACACTTGAAGTTTGAAATCACTTTTTCCCTACATTTTTCATCCTTTCAACGCCTTTGAAAATTATAAATTTTCAATTGTTTGTATTTTTGTCTGGTATCACCCGTAGCCCGAAGTATATTCTTCAAAATAAAAAAAGTTTCAGTCGAATCGGATAATAACTTTCAGAAATACAGGCCCCACCGTTTTGAGAACACTGTTTCGAAAAAAAAAACGCGTTTAAAGTTTTACGTGGGCGCCGAGTGGCCGGTCGTTGCGCATGCATTTGCCGCTACTAAAATGCCTATAACTTCGGGAATTTTACGAATTTCAACAAATCCTTTTACACACGTATTCCTAAAAGGTTGAAGATTCGCAAAATGAAATAAAAAAATCGACTTTTAGACCGGAAGATCCGCTTAAGACAGCGATAAAAATCAAAACATATAAGAATTGTTTTCACTAAAAACGTTTCCGCGATTCCCTATAACAGTTTTAGAAAGACCCTTTATATGTTCTATTAAATTAAAAAAAGACAGAGCGATCTAAAAATATAAAAAAAATTTACGTAGAATATTGAAAACGTGGAAACACGCCGATGCCATTCATACTGTTAATTTCAGTTCTTTAGAATTGATATCCAATATGTGTAGCTGCCTTTTGGAATTGTTTCGAGAACCAAACTTGATATTATATCGGTTTTCAATCCCTGCCAATGTAGAATCCGAGTACAATACGTTTGCCAGATAAAACACAATGTCTCTTTGTGCTTTAGCAGTTACAAAGAACGTTACAGCGCACGTACAGCGCACCGAGGGATCATTTTCTTGGTCAGACTGGTAACAACACGTCGGAAACGACGGAGCCGGAGATCAACTCTCGTCTGGAATCTCTTTGTTTAAGAATGACGGAGCAAGCGATCGGTGGCTTCGGCGAGGCCTAACGAATTCTTCGTTCCATTGACTGGATCTACTCAGTAAGTCCTGTTTGAGAAAGAAAATTTTATATGAATGGGTGGGTACACGTCCGAGCACCGACTTTTCAATTGCTGAAGGCAAGACTGACTTCCGATAGATCTTTGCGAATGAAGAAACCGACAGCGCGTGTTTCTAGCGATGGGATCTGAAACACTTCGAATCGCTTCGAATGTGTATTGTACATGTGGTGACCAATTCGAATCACTTCGAACATGATTCGAAGCTTAAAACTCTTGAAAGTCTTGATAAGTCTTGAGTCCCGATAGGGCTTGAGTCTTTAAAGTACGTCGTGAAAGTCTTGATCGTTTTGGAAGTCTCGAAAGTCTTGCTAGACTTCGGAAGGAAGGACCTTGATAGTTTTGGAAGTCTTAAGAGTTTGTTTATCGTAAGGCAGGATATTCGATGCTCTCGGTTCGAACGTGGAAATGATATTTAGGCAGTAGCTTATCGCAGTATAAACAAAAGATGAACTCGCCCAAAGGCTTCGAAGACGTCGATCGTCAAACCTATCAAGACTTCCAAGACTTCCAAGACTTTAAACACTTAAGAACTATCAAGACTCAAGACTTACAAGAGCTTTAAGCTTCGAATAATGTTCGGAGTGATTAGAATTTTTCGCCATATGTGTATGGATTCGAAGGGTTTCAGTTCCCAACGCTACGTGTTTCCCGCGTGCACGCATTCACGCTTTAACGTAGCCCTACCAAATGAAAAATGTCCGACATTGGACACATTGCCGGGGGTAAACTCTGTTCGGCGACGTCTGAAAGGTGTTGCGAAAGAAAATGAAGGGAAAAACAAAGGAAACAAATAATATTTTTTATTATACCCGATGCAATTATAACTATTTAATGAAACTGACAGAATTTGGCAAGCCAAATGCTATTTAGGAAGATAGATTCTTTCCTTGACTAATTGCTGCATCTATATAAATGTATTATATAAAGAATATATATATATATGTATACACGTATGATAGAATTTTATGGGAAGCGGATTAAATCGTATAACATATATATATATATATGTAAATTAAAAAAAAAATGCAAAAAAAGAGGGGGGACGAAAAAGGTACACCACATTATTGTGCGATGTTTGCAATATTATTTTTCGTGTTATCCATTTCGGGAAATGGAATTCGTCTGATTTTAAGCGCCAGGACACATTATACTAATGTAATGTAATTCATTTTAATGAACTGACTGATTTTACTTCTTTTTAACATTATTATAATTATTCTCTATTCTGCTCATAATCACCACCGCCGCTGTTGCTACTATCATTACTGTTTTCTATTATTATTATTATCGTCAACTACTACCGTGCACCCATTGCTATCGCCCTCGTCGGCATCGTCATCATTACTATCCAGCATATTATCATCATCGGTATAGTTATTTCAATTATGATTTCTATGTAAATTCTTACTATCACCCCTGTTGCGATCATTTCTCCTACTACAAACCTAACAGCCATTATTCGTATGCTCTGAGACTGTTACTATTTTTGTCCTCAGTCGTTGCTGCTGCTTCTACTATTATCTTACCATCTGACGCTATGCTATTGCTATTACTATTCTACCCCTATTACTAAATAGCACTCCTACTATTACTATTACCAAGTACTGCTATTACTACGCTATTATAACTATCTTCACTATCGCTGTGTATTAGATTACTCTAATATTCTCTTTAGAGGAGAGGAAGCATACTTAAAAAGTCTCACACTTTATTACATGCGTTGAAGAATGAGGGAGGGCGGGGGATAGAGAGCGAAAGCGAGGAAGACACCATGTACACGTTTTTAAATACGTCTCTGTTATCCCGAAAGAGATAATAAGACAACACAGCAGGCACACATCTACCAACCCCCACCCCCCACATACATACACATACACGCACGCACACGCATGATGTCGTGTATGCTTTGTAGTTTGTGCACAGATCTCGTGATTTTTTTGTTCGCTTGTATGCGAGAGTTACCATGTGTTTGTTCTTTTGAACGCGGTTAGGCTGTAACGAAAGACAGAGGTAGCGAGCAAACAGGCAGAAGAGAAGGCAGTGCGGAAGTACGCGGCGATAAACGGATTTCTTAGGCCTTAAAAGGATGCATTCGAGCGCGAACGCGTGGAGGAAGTTATAAAGACTAAAATAATTATACCTAGTAGCGACACCGGGGGGGGGGGGGGGGAGAAACGGAGAGGGTAAACGTGCGTCTAATTGCATCATGCATTTTATGATGTAACATCGAAATCTGTGGCTTTAAATTCTAAGCATACATCATTACTACCTACTCTGAACTTATGCACCCTAGCACTGTGACGTGTAACGTTTGCGAGTGACCGTAGCATAATATTTTTCGTGCTAGACGTAAACACGGGGGGGGGAGAATCGGGGGGGGGGGAGGGATACGACAGAGGGGCAGTTAAATTTAACGAATAATAACGATTAACGATTAATATAGTATTAGCGTGTAACGTAGCGATAAGTATGCGACGAAAAAAAAAAAAGCAAAAATATATAAACCACGAAAGACTGAACAATTCACGCGCCGTGAGCCGGTGAATTTCGGACGTTTTTGCATTCGTTTAATTCGTAGAAACAGCTGCCCACGGCCGCGTGAATGGAAACAATTGGAAGACTGTGGAAGGAAAAACCTGTCAAAATATTAAAAATTAGAGAATGATGCGAGCGTGAGAGCGACAGAGCGAGAGAATAATGAAAGAAAGCGCGAAAGGGAGAGAGAGAGAGAGCGAGAGAGAGAGAGAGAGAGAGCAACGTTTAGCTATATAACTAGGTTGTAATGATTTATTCTAATGATTATACTCTTAGTAGGACGATGAATCTACGTAATGGCGCGCGGTGATTTCTCGATTAATAATTAATTAACGATTAGTCGGTTCCAGCGAGAGGAACCGTTTCTGATGAACACGGAACGATCGAAAAATCGAAAAATCGATGCTTTGTTCCCCCACATCGCGAAACTGACTTTTGAAACACAGACACACGTATATTCACAGCACACGCATATGTACACACGGCTGTTACAACTAGACTTCCAGATTTCGTACACGCTCACAGGACAACACGCCACACTGACCACACGATAATTTCCGGAGAGACGGTCAAAAGCTAGTCAACACGATACGATTCTAATTTCTATCAGCTAACTAATGTGTATAGATATTATTTGTACGCCAATTCCGCGGGAGCAACGCGAATGGAAAAACTAGGGGGAAAAACGAGGAAAAGCGAGGCCGCGCCCGCGCGCGTTTGGAACGGCGACCGTGAAAAATGAATGTGAAAAAGCAGAGGAGAGGAGGGGAAATGAAAACGAAGAAAACGTGGGGAGGAAAAAAAAAAAAATGTGTACGACGACTTTTGCGTCAGCGCGTGCGAACATGTTGAAAGACTGCTTCCAAACGACTTCAGGAAACTCGTTCAACGTAGAATTATTATTTCGTACTGAGACGCAGTATCTAAGTACGCGATCGATTTTAAAGGGCAGGACCTGAATCTAACTAGCTATCGAAACGCAAAGAGATATTATCCGCATCAGAGGAATGTGCACGATGCGCGTGATTCTGTCAGAGGCGAGCGGGCGAGAGAGCGCGTGATTCTGTCGAAGACGAGCGTCCCGTACGTCCCAGCCACTATCTTGTAACCCGAAGTGAGATAATCACCGGGCGGACGAAACGACGGAACATTGTACTTAGTGCTTAGACTCGACACACGTCGAATCCTTTGTTCGGCGTACGCTCGAGCAACGGACGGTGTGCGGGCGGCATCAGCGGTTTTAGGCAGAAACATAGCGTTTGCGGCTCGATAAGCATCGAATGGATAAGACACTGTACAGTGAGGAACATGTACTATCGGTTTAAGCCTGGGTCAGGTACTGCGTGGAAAAGTGTATATCGTCTTAAACACTTGTGGCTTACGAGATCTGAATATTTACGGTTGATCCTACTCGAGGCTTCTGGGTGTAAGAATCACGTCCTTCTGCATATGTGTTCCGACGTTCCATTGTCATTGGAGCCAGCCTCATCAGACTGTCTCTAAATCCTGATCATCGAACTTCGATCAGAGCATTTCATCGAATCTTACCCAGTGTGTCTTTGTCGAATCTTGATCAGTGCTTTATTAAACTCTGGTCAGTGTTTTATCAGACACTGATCAATTGCGCCTTATTAAACCCTGATCATGGTGCTTTATCGGATCCTGATCAGAGCACTGCCTCGTCGAATCCTGATCAGCCCTTCGCCAAACACCGACCACTGCATCGTGAGATCCTGATCAGCTAATTAACAGATTCCTCGCGATGATAGCGAAACGCCGGAGCACACTTTCGTAAGAACGTAATTTCACACCCGGAAGCCTGGAAAACGGCGTCAACCATGCGATTACCTATTGTACGACGAACTCCGACGACTCTTATCCATTCGCCGTGTTTGCTTTAATTCGCTTTAAAGACCTGTACCGCGACAGAGGTGTAAACTGTTAACGCTAGCGCAGGATATTCTCTTTGGCCGGATGCTTGCGTTTCGGGTGATCAGCTCGTCAAGCTCTTAGGGGCGCGCACGTTTGTCGAAGGGTATGGGGATTCACGCAGCGATTCGTGTCTCAGGGGCGGGGGGGGGGGGGAGGGATGCGTGATTGTAACGGCGTGTAAAGCAAGTTTCCGGCCGAAAAAGCATCGTTGATGATAGATCAGGTATCAACCGAAACGATAACCGTCGACTGATCTTCTGCTTCGGCGATCTAGAGAGATACGAAACGTTAAACATTTCGCGAGCGATAGAGCAGTTTGTGATGATTTGCTGTGTAATCACGCGTGGAACTTTGCCTCCTCCCCCCCCCCCCCCGTCGGTGGGCTTCTGCTCTTTTTAGGCGTGCTTTGGCTGGCAAACGTGAATACTGAAATGCGAGCGTAATGACGGCGCACGTGAGTTAACCTGTTAATCGGCGACGACGAGTTAACTCGTCATTGGAACATTCGTTTGCGTCTGTGGCAAAGATTAGAACATTTCACTGGTTCAAAGGTAGGGAATCACGTGTTAGGGTTAGGGCATGTGTCGCATTTATTGCGGGGGCGAAAGGGGTTCATTTGTAAGATTTCAAGTACGTTGGTAACGTTTCTGGTCGAGAATGACCCAGTTAACAGGTTAAACGCGATGCTTCTGTGTATATAGGTTCCGTATCTTAGAATTCGATTCGAATGTTTGCACGTTACGGCTTCGAGCGAGGCGAACATTACCACCAAGGTCCGGCGCCGTGTGGCGGATCCGTCGCTGCGAATATTTAACTTGCATTGTCTGTAATGTACCACCTTTCGCGTATTTATGTATGTACGTTACGGCAAAACGGACGAGGTAGAACAGTCGTCAGTTGGAACGCGTGGACGTACGGCACGAGGCATGTAACTACGTATAAGATGGATTTAAAAGAGCGATTGATTTGTGCTGCACGAAATTCTACTGCGTTCAGTGGAGTGACCGTCTGCGGCATGTTGCTGTACTGTTTCCGATGGTGCGCCAAATGCGTCGATCCACCATGCGCTGCTGTACTCGGTGGAATGTCCGCTGTCGAATATTTTCGCGCTTCGGGAATCAATGACGATACGTTCGGATACGTTGTCCCACGTGTGTAGATCGAACGTTATCAGTCGCCGATAAGAGATTAACGTTAGCCAGCCAAATTTAGTGAACCGTAAGTCAAGCATCGTTTTTATCGGAACGTAGAGAGAGAATTTCGCGACGTTCGACGACACGCGTTTATTGTATGGATCCGTGTCCGTCGAACTCGTACCGAGAATTAGAAAGATTTATCTCTTGGGACTAGTATATTGCGTTGTCGCCAAAGAATGCCTCTGCTACGGCGCCTTCTGTTAATTATTAAGAGACGTAGCTTTTGAATTGTCAGATTGCAAACTGGGATATTTTTAGTCACGTAAGTTGGATAACTTGTAAAAATGCAATTTTTGTACTGTTATAACGTTAAATAGACGAAGGTACACTGACGTTGTAGCGTGAAAGAACATTTTTCAATAAAGAATTTTTCATACGCAAATACATCATTTTCTGTTACTTTTTGGTGGACGTATATTTTCTTTAGCGAAGCACCGTGCAAGGGGAGTGAACATTTGTATTTGATGTGCGAGGTGTAAGTACGTAGACGGTGTATGATGAAAGATATAGTTATCCGTAGAATCACATTCTGATTTTACATGTGTATATATGTTACCTATTTATTTGCATTTCAATTATTTCATTTTTCAATCATTTCATTTGTGAATATTATTGAACATTACTTTGGGGAGACTACATAGCACCGGACTCTCATGGTTAGCGTAGACTAAATACTGTTTGAGCTTATTTCTTTCATTTAAAGAGACTATCTGTGACATAGGTTATATTTACTTCTAATGTTATGGACTCAATTCAGTCAATGCTAAAAAGCATCTATAAGCATTACAAATTGTTTAACTTTTAAATAATTAAAATATTAAGAGATAAATGTAGGTAAAGAAATTTAAAGCATTCAATTGGTCAAGCAGGAAATAAGTACGCATGTATGTATATGAGAAGAAATGAAACTTATTACATGTACAGGGCGCGAACATATATGTAACGTGTAGATGGCCACGAAGTTCAGCTCGAGCTGGCTTATTTCAGCTTATTTATTCATGCTATACTGTCGAGCTTTGGGCTGGCTTGTATGTTTTGCCGGCAATCGGCAATCGAGGAAAAGGGGTGCGTTCAGCGGACTCAATCGTTGAGAACTCAACGGTGATCAGTCCTGATCAGTCATCGTTTCGCTGAACGACACCTGGGAGGGTGAGGATATTTCTAGCAACTCGATGCAACTCAACATGTTCCGTGAAAGTGGCGGACATTATTGGGTGCGTTCAGCAGACTCAACTGTTAAGTGATCTCACTAAGTTGCACGTTCATTGGTCGACGCGAGTAAAATCTAGTGAAATCACTCAACAGTTGAGTCCGCTGAACGCACCCATTTACGCTACAAAACATGGCGACCGATCACTAAACGTGTTGAGAAGCGAGCAACTAAGTAGTAGCGTTCAACAAAAAATCAGTGAGCGGTGACTTAACGGTTGAGTCCGCTGAACGCACCCAATGACAGCGAGCAACAGCGAGTGTCAATGAAAGAGTGAGAGCGAATGAGAAAAAATGAACGTAAATCGAATATGAAAATGACAATATGGTCCAAATCACATCGTGTTTGGTCTTATAGCGAATTCGGTATCTCGCACTGACTCTGTTCGGGTGCCAAAAAATGAGTTGGATTGGTTGTTTCTGATAGAGACGAAGATAGCTCTATAAGAATCAACCAATTCAAGTCATTTTCTGGCACCAGCTCAGAGTCAGTGCGAGATTCCGAATTCGCTATTATTTTCATCAGAAAAACCTCATTAATATGTTAAAAATATTGTCATGAGAATAAAAACAAAAATTTAAACATTTACTTTGTCATTACGGCTGTGGTCTTTAAATGTCAGGCCGCGCCACCACGCTCGCCCGTGTCTTATCTCAGGCTAGACTCTTGTCGCCTTTCATGTTTGACTGATTCCGAGGGAGATCCCCGAGGTGGTGGAGCGAGGCGACCATCATATAACGAGTAGTTCTGGCGAACATATAACGAATATTTACTGTAATATGAACAACCAATAAAATTGGAAATGTATGAAATATAGATAAAATGAGTAAAATAAAAGTAAGAGGGTATGCAATAAAATAAATACACGAAGAAAACATTTAGAATATTACTATGTTGCATCATTTGTAATAAATTCTTTGAATACCACAATTAAATTGCATACAACTGTTCTCTTTGAAGTAATTGAACATAGAAATACAATTCATTTTTAGTGTTTTAGATATCCTTCATGTTAAACATTAATATTTTCATATTATCTTTTACTCATATATCAAGTTTCTATTAAATCAGTTTCCTGAGATTAGTCATCTTAATAATGATAAAGCCGGGAATCCCCCGGGAAGCTAAGCTAAGCTATGCTATGCGATGCTATGTTTTAACGTAGCTTTTGGTGGAAACGGTTCCATAAGAATGTATTGAAGCTAATTTTTTTAAAAATAACATCGCATAGCTTAGCTTAGCTTCCCGGTGAATTCCCGGATTTACTTGAATGATAGCATATCAATGTGAATTATTTATTCAAAGGAGTAGAAAAAATCGAGTTATCTTCACATTCTTGTTGTTTGTGTCAAGTACCATGCTTACATTATTCTCGTTCTTATTTATCGCTAATTATTATAACATCCAAAGAAAAGTTTCTAATGCCTTGTGAATTAGAGTCTGAGTAAAATCAAACAAACCAATTTAGTCAATTTTAATTAATAACGATCTTCAACTGAAAGCTTCAAACTCTTTGAAAATAGGGTGTCTTGATAAATTAGATAACTGAATATAGTAAAATATTCAATGCAACAAGAGTTTCAAACACATAAAAGATTAAAAGTCTCACAGAATAAACCAATAAATAGAATGAAAGGCTTAATTTCAGTTGTAAAAATGATTTCCATAAAAATTCCTTGGACACCAATGTATGTGATTAAATATACCGAACTTATAGTTCTCTAAATGATATTTATTTCTGATACATTTCAGAGTTTGTGAACCGCCCAAGAGACAATCCTATAGTGATTTAGTCGCAAAGGATACAGTAAATGTTAGCACATTACCGTTCATATAATATCAATATTTAGACCTGCTTCGATATCGTCGAAGGCCGCATCTAAACAGATAACCCATCTGATTAACATTTTAGTAGCACGGTATTATTACGTACGTACACGTAGGTAGACTTAATAATAATATAACGGCGCGTTATTTCCAGATTGCATCTGGTTCTTCAAGTACCAGAAATTTCTTCCATACCCTTACTTTAGAAATTCATTCTTTATGAAACAGATAATCGTCCACTTCATATCACGTACCTACGTAACGTGCATTTTCGTACCTAGTACAAGTAACTACAGAATGGTAATAAATACTTATCATCTACTTAACGCTTCCTTAAATGCACGAAATGTAATAAGTTCGGAGGAAAATGTTCATGCTCTCGGCTACTGTTCTTTGCTAAGAGTGCTTGTGCCACTGATACATTAAGCTTCTCGGATTAAAAGGCAGGGCAGCACGTTTCTTATCGTATCGGACTTTTTATACGGCGTTAGACTCCATCGTTATTAAAATAAGATAATTACCTGCTGCTTCACCAATGTAATACATATTTAATTTAGTTTGTATAAATATGGAGGAAAGATTTTCTACATACGATATAACTCTGAATTTCTCTGCGAATAAGTTGTGAAAGTTTGAAAACATGGTAATACTACGAGACATTGGTATCTAATAATTATTGCAGAAAGCAGATTTCTATATTTCTTTAACTCTTAATTGCCAATTATAACCAAGCTTGACATAATTTATTGCAAAGATGTGATACTGTCGCTAATTTATGAAGGTGTACTATAGAAAAGTTGCAGTAATCGTTAACTCCTAAAAGGTTAGTTTAATGTCTTGTTACTTTTATATGAATACTCTAAAGTGTATGTTTATAAATTAAATAAATTAACAGAGTGTATGGTAGCATTAATAACTAACAAGGGGAGGACACCATGTGATAGACATCGATTTTGATGAGCCTTGGCACGATGGATCTATATCGAAAATAAGTGAATAGGTGTCCGAGTGTTTCTGCTAATAGACCTTAATAATAGAGATATTTACATGTAAATTATTAAAAACTTCATAGTGGCCGGGGGGTTTTAGTCAGGTAAAAATCACACGCTACCCTGGTGCCCCCGGGGGATTCCCCTCTGAAGCAGTCGAGGTGCCTTTTGAAGATTTCCCCAAGTTAAAAAAAAATTTATCAATTTTTTTTATGGGAGTTTTATCCACTAAAACCCCACAGCCACTATGAAATGTTTAATACTTTACATGTAAATATCTCTATTATTAAGATCTATTAGCTGAAACGCTCGGACACCTGTTTACTTATTTTCGAAATAGATCCATCGTGCCAAGGCTCAGCAAAATCGATATCTATCACATGGTATCTTCCCCTTGTAAGAGTTAATATAAAAGAAATATGTATTTTAGTTAGAATATTGTATACCCTCTTCGTAAGATTATAACAACAAAATATTGTATTGCATAAACCAAAACAACAGCCTACAACCTGAATTAAACATACAATCTGTGGTAAAGAAAAGATTTTCAGACTCTTAATTAGCTTTTTTCGTAATGTAAAGCTTCGTCTGGCAATATAAAGAGATCATTTTTCTGTACAATTTAAACCATAGACACTGTTGCATACAATAAGTGAATAAATTTTTTGATAGTATTTTTTTAATTCTACATTATGCTTTTTTACAAACAACTCTGGTAATGTTTTTCTACAGTCAAATAGTTAAAGACAACTCATAATTTGCTAGATTATGTTTGTTACCACAAATGTCTGCCTTAGGAAATACTGCGTCAAATTCTAGTCACGATGTGTAGCTCAATATACACTCACGGCAGAAGTTCCGTGCAAAGAACAGTAGTCACTTGCACAACGCCATTCTTTAAATATATCCATATAATACATACTTAATACCCTATGTTATCATTTATCGTATGCTTAATAGTATAAACATCGATTCGTTCTCCCCTATCTCGTTTATTTACTCTATACACATATATACACTGACCAACGGTATCCTCTATACTCTCTCAGCATTGATCAGTCTGGCACTGCTGCGAGAGGCATCAGACTACAAAGAGGATGTTGTAAACAAAGTCGAAGGCAGCTTAACACTAAATGGATTAGATTGTTTTCCTTTCTCCCTCCTGTTCTAATTACAGAGTGGTATTACACAGCAATGTTACTTGTAACGAAGGTCGCGCCAAACCCTGTATATTTTCTTTTATTTCCCTGTTAAAAGCACATACCTCTAAAGAACATCTTTGATACAAACGCACAATTAGAATCCATGAAACTATGGATCTGATCAGTATATATCAGATCGATCAACGAATATCACTTTGAATCATCCACAACTAGAAGGCTCCGCAAAGTTTTCATCAGTGAATGTTTATTTCCGATAATTATTACCAGTACATCGCGCAGATACACGTGTTGATAAAGAAAAGTTAAGGGACATGAAGAAACACGATAACGCACCCCGAAAAATCTTGGTTTCACGGATTTATCAAAACGCGAAAAATCTTTATTTCCCTCGTACGTGATGCTTCCGCTGTACGAGGTGTTAATACTAATTAACAGTAGTTGTCCTTATAAAAAGCTTTGTCCGTTTCGTTCCAGTAAAACAATAAAAAGTTGCGAGCCTATAGTCTAATTGCGCGGGGGAAATCACGCTCTTTCTTTCTCTCTCCCCCTCTTTCTCTCTTATTTGTAACAGCGAACAAGAAGAGTCTCTTAGTTTCCTCTTTATAGAATATTTTTCATTCTTTAAACGACAGCTTAATTCTTCAATTTTAAACAACGATCACGGATAGATTAAAATCGAAATTCTGCGTTGACGCGAAGTAGAGTCGCGTAGACAATGTCGGGGGAAACATTAGTTCTATTCCGATTTCGACTAGGCAGCAGGCACGGTCCACGATTGACCGTTCATTCACGCTTTTCGTCGCAGTTCCTTCTCACCCGAACCAACCGAACGATACAAATAGAACGCGCGAGTAGCATTTACAATAATATATTTGGTGACGTTAGGGAAAGGTTTAAATACAAAAGAATGAGGAGCGCACCTCAGCGTAGGGAGTAAATTAACGGAAAGCTATGAATTGGAAGAAAATCAACTGTCTGTGACCATCGAGGGGCTATGACCACCATACTGCTCGACTACCCCAACCCTTATTATTTTTATTTTTTTTTTTTTGAGAAATGACACTGATTGACTATGTAGTCGATAGTTTGCTCCAACTCATAGCGACCATAGTGACCGCAAGTAAATTTACAATCATCACCTAGAGGAATTACGATCCCGTAGATTACTGAGCTAGACAGCCCCCTTCTTTCCATTTGAAAACGTCTCTCTTTGGTCTCGTGTGTGTATATTTCAAGTAAAATAAAAAATAAATTTCAATTCGCTTCCGGCGCATAATCGTTAAGTAGCATGCACAGCTCTAAACTCGGCTTGTTTCCTCGATACTTCTCTTTATATACTTAATGACTAATAAACCTCTAATTTCGATAATCCTATTTCACAGTACATCCTGAATATACACGTGTGTATATGCAATACCGTGAAATCTGCGCGCGCGCGCGCGCGCGTATGTGTGTGTGTGTGTGTGTGTATGTGCAATGAATATTTACTAACAAATAATATGGCATTACAAAAAAATGTACATACAGTCGTAACGACACGTGATCCTTAATATCAAATACGCTAATAATACTATCGGTGTCATGCAATGTTAATGTCACGATTCTGTCCTTGCAGAGATAAGGAGTAATAAATACCCTAGGATTTATCGAT
The DNA here is from genome assembly GCF_050908995.1 of Andrena cerasifolii. Lineage (NCBI taxonomy): Eukaryota > Metazoa > Arthropoda > Insecta > Hymenoptera > Andrenidae > Andrena > Andrena cerasifolii. The sequence continues at coordinate 8,906,142 of NC_135119.1, read as the reverse complement.
TAAACGTCAGTTACGTCTCCCTATAAGAGGTTCCTCGTATCTGGACCGCAACTGTACAGAGTTATAGAGTACACTCACCATTGGCAGTACGGAAAAGAAGTGTGCGCCAGATACATAAGATATGCGACAAATTTAGAGGCTCTATATTGATCTATCTTTCCTCTCGCTCGTTTACACGCTCACCGCGCGTACAGGCGGCACACGACACACGTCACACACGCACGCGTCTCTCCGGATTCTCGAATTGTGCACATTTACCGAACGTAAATCCTCACTTCGAGCAACGAATAGCTCTTCTACCTAGTAGAGTCGACATTAGCAGCAAGATAAACCAGTATCCGCTCTGCTATATTTCTCGTCAAGAATTACCGTGATCCAGAATGGACCGAGCATCGCTCGCCCGACTGCACTGCCACGTACAACGGTGCTGCTTAACATAGAATTTGTTCATTAACCCGATTCGTAATATTAATAATTTATATATTGAAATATATCTTATATCACATTTTTTAGCATCGGCTTTGAAACCGCGAAACCCCCCCCCCCCATCCCAGCTCACCACAGAGTTCCACCCAAATCGCTCATTCAACGTATGTACGTACACTCTTCTGCGCTTTAATCGTACTCATCTGGCTTTAAACGCGTCTACCTGACACTAAAATCGTCGTCATTAGAATAGAAAAGGAGTTTCTCCATAATTTTTTACACACGACTGGAGCAGTGTGCCTGAGGTACAGTCCACGAAATGTCAGAGTTGATATGCGTGCCTTTCCGTAGGTGGAGAGTGTTGCCTTTAGCAGCCTCGTGCGAGTGATTAGGTAGATTACTCTCCTCAATTCTAAGCAAAGATGCTTCGACGAAAGCTCCAATCACACCCTTTCCATGGCTCCAGTGTCTACTCGGATGGCAGAATATGAATCCAAAGTTTCATGTGTTTTTGTATAAGTGTCAAGCTGTTTGTGATCCAGTAAGTGTTTACTTAATCTTGCGGTTGATCGCCTGCCAAGCAAAGTAGCTTGTGCGACTCCGATGGGTCTGAGGAGCCTTTATAGATGATTCCGAGTCTATTCATAGACACATATGTAGCATAGGAGTACCAGCTGTGCGTAGGAGGTGTCAGGAGTTGCCATTTGCACAGGTGTGAATAGCCAGTGACACGATCACCCCTTTGATTTTCGCATCCAGGACCTTCTACCGAGGCTAACGACACTAGCGCAGCTGGCAGTACTGGAAACACTTGCCAATGAGTTCAGGCTTACCGAATGTTAATCTTGCAGCATGTGTACAAAACTGATTGGGAACATTCCTCTTCTTTCTGGCGCACGTTCCAGCGCACCCTCCATCCAGTTGTCATCGTCGGTTTGCTCATTGGTGACAATGATGACTTCACCTTCACGGAAGGACAGCTCATCTTCATTGTCAGCCTCGCAGTCGTATAGAGCTCGACAACGTCGTAAGCCGCTCAATGTTGAAGAAGTTGGCTAAAAAGGAAATGAACCAACATGATAGTTAGTTAGAGTAGATAGACATGGACAGACATGTACATTTTAATTTTCCATGGACGAAGCAAGCACTCTTTCAACTCGCCAGAGCGTTGCGAGACGACTGAAACGAATACAAAGAATGCTTCCTTAGGTCACAAGGGTGGCAAAATTGGAAATTCTAGCTGGATAAGGCAGAAGGGAAACAGTTTCTTTCCAAGAATGTACGCAGATCGTGCATTGTCAAGTAAGAATATTTTAATACACTTTCCTCTTATTTTAATGTATCATGCATGTGTACGAAATTGGTCTTTAAAACGTAGGTGATAGTATTTGAATATTAACACATTGTGTACAACACCCTACTCATACAACATACTTTCTAGTCTCTGTACATTTTTATAAATACTGTTTTATTTCTTTAGGGGTTTCTAAGATCCAATGCATTGCTGATATATTTATTTTAAATTGAGGGCCCAAAACATAGATTTTCCGAACTAACACACTTCTTTAGAAATATAAGGATAATAGGATTTCAATAGTAAAGTGAATTAAATGATAAGATATATGATCAGGCCCATTCAATGAAATGATGCTACTCAAAAGATTTGCCTGCTTTTTTTAAAAAAAAAAACATGTTTGGACAGTACTGTGGGAATTTGTTTTAAAAAAGTGTAATAATCAGACTGATTTTTTTTTTAAATTTAGAGCAATTTAAAAAAGAACTTAACATTTTATGATTTGTACGCAATGTGTTAAAATATGAAATAAAAAAGGTAAGTATGTGTCACTAATTATTAGAAATTATAGACAATGTATCTATTAAGTTATGAATAATACATGGCCAGTAAACTACTGTTTTTCTTTGTATATATGTGGAGATGTGCTTTCTGGATATGCACATAATCCGTTCTCTTTTAAATGAAACAATGCGGTGTTTCCTTTAAATTGTGACAGGGTGTGAACACTTGAAAAAGTTAAAGTAAAAGTGATCATATTTCAAAAACACTTCACATACAAAGGAATCAGTAAAAAAAATATTTCTCCACGTCCTATAGCTTCAAAATTATTTAGTTGCCTACATTTTTATTGCCTACATTCTAATTGAAATGAATCGTATCGTTAATATATCAGCTAATTGTTATTAATACATTTCTAGTTACATATCGCTCATTTGCTGCAACAACGACACAACTAAAAATTTGCAGTTTTTGAGTTATTAGTATAGAAAAAGCGGTTGTTGTCCAACAAAATTTTTTAACCTGTTTCCCAAGAAATCACGAATTTTGAGTTACGTCGTTGTTGCAGCAAATGAGCGATATGTTAACCAGAAACAGCTATGTAGCATTGAATTCTCATTATTTTCATATTTTACATTGTAATTTATTAAGCACCTAACATTTATTGAACTAGAATTTCCAATCATATCAATTTCATGCTACTTACAAGTAATTTTCAGATTCAGTTTGTAGATTTACGCTATTAATATAATCTTCAGTTACAAACAAAGTGGAAGGCATACGTGGCACGGCTAACTATAAGCATTTAAAATAATTTTTATCATTATATTCTGCTGAAAATAGTTAGGATATCATGTTTCTAGATAATCTACAAGAACAAATCAAATTTCGGGGTTGAAAGGAATGTTTTGTATTTCAAAGTGCGCTATAATTTAATTAATTCCTAAGAATGGATATTAATACGAATTAGAAAATCTCTTTGAACATAAGTTTCCTATAAGCAGCTATACATATTGTACTACGATTATTTTTACCCTAACATTTTGTTCTTTGAATCACGAATATTCAGTCTGTTCAACTGTAAAAGATCCATATACTCTATTAACCCTTCTTGGTCACACGGGGTGTCTTGTACCCCAAGAATAATTTTCGAGTCTAAATGTCGTGTCTTTACGACGTCTTTAAAGGGGATTTATTGCAAGAAAAAAAATTAAAAAATCGCTTTTTTTCCCACAACCGTGGAAAATCGCTCATTTTCAACTACAAATTTTATGATATCAAAATTTACATTTCTAGAAAAAGACTATTAGACCATGATTGTATAAGTATTACCAATGTACAATTATCACTGAAAAGTTAAAAGATTCAAAGATACAAAAATGTTAACACAAAAAATGACGCTGGGGTACTGTGAACCCCGTGTGACCAACTTGTGATTATAAGAAGGTGTGACCACGAAGGGTTAATATGGCTAATTTGCTTTACAGCTAGACCGTAAGATCTTATAGCTAGCCTTGCTACTAATTACATCCATTTTGTAAGCTTACACGGGTAGTATCATGTCAGAATAATTAGAGGGTTTTCAGTGCGTTCAAGTGCTATTGTCAAACAGAAATTTGGGAGATTCATGCGAAAATTAAGCTTATGCCCTAATTCGACATATTTTGATTAATGAAAATGTTGCAACGACAAGTTAGGATTGGTACACAGGAGGCATGAACATTGACTGGAAAATTACATTAGTCATCCAGTAATTAATTCTTTTGTACGTTCTTATTTGAGAATCTGTATGCTTATTATAATTGGATAGTAGAAATCCAGGAAGTAACGTAACTTTGATAAAAAAAAGAAAGCTGAACGAAATAATTGTTTTAAAATTATACGAAAAACAACAGATCTGACAAATTATAGTGAAACGTTATTTCCACAGAAATTATACCCAAAGCATTGACAATGGAAGAACGATGGTTACGGACAGCACGACTGATCATGCAAAGCATTACCACACTTGAAAAGAGTGTTTAATAACACAGCATTTATATATTAATATTTTACTGTGTTCATTAATTTTATCATTCGTCTGAGGCAAAGAGTTGATTGGAATGGAGAGTATAGAACAATCAATTTAACAACTGAAGCCTTGAGTGTTTTATCTGCATCTAAAATCTCACAGAGATAAAAATCTGAATATTTCGTTTTCAATCAATTCCTAATTAAAAAACACAATTTCCTATGTGCTTATGAATAGTATAATAAAAATATATTACACAATCAAGAAATGTGAATTTAATCGTACATATAGAGAAACGAATATCAGTGTGGAAAGAAACTACAGCGATATCAGCAGCATAGGTTAAAGATGCAAATTTCTAGGTTTTAATTTGCGCATTTAAATATTATAAAATATAAGTATGTCATCTTTTGTATTATTGTTTGGCTCACGTGTAGTATATCAATGCTAAAATACATTTCAAGTGTAGCAAGCTGTAATGTGGGATGGCTGATGTTTACCAGATTCAGATTTGGGAGCAAAGATGAAGGCTCCTCGGCGTAGCTCTCTAGCCTGGACCGGTCCCTTCGCTGTACCAACAATGGTTAATAACAAACCATAAAGCACTGTCTTCGAAATACATGCAGTGTCTAAATAGCGATTCGAAATTTTTAAAAAATTCTGACGTGTTTCTGTGTCTTCCTGCTTAATTTTTAAACACTTCGCAAAGGTGTCTCTCTCTCTCTCTTGCACTAAATACTATTCGCCGATTCTTCTTATGCGTATAAACAATTTACGTAGAATATTATTTCTCAATTTTTAAAGATATTGCGTTAAGTGTATTTTTATATGGCGTTACCTGATTTTGTAAACATTATTGACAAGATATTAGTACATTACGATTTTGATTTTTGCTTCGGTTGTTTCTTGAAGTGGAATGAACTGATGAGTTATGCAATACTTGAAGTAATGTGCGCTATATATAGTTGCAAAGGTTTAACAACATTAAGATGTAATGAAAACATGATTGTTTGTGATCGATGAACATGTACAGCTGCTACTGACGAAATCACGGGTGATGTGTGTGACTGGTAGATACACAAAGTATCAACGTTTGTAAACAGGAATTAAAGAGCTATTATTAATTACTACATGGGAACAATGATAGGTGTAATATCGTGTTAGTTAAAATATTTGTAGTTAATATGTATGTTAAATGAGCGATAATTAATTCGGATGGATGTATATACATACACATACGCCGTTAAAGGAAATGTTAGAAATCTACTGGCATTGATGACTGATATGCGCCAAATAAAATACAAATAAAACATCATTCGCTTTAGCGTGAAATAATACCTCAGTAGGTTTGCATCACACATCCGAAAATAATATAAAAAAAAAATAGGATTATTCCTTGATTTCCATGTTTCAATATTTCCTACTTCCTCTTTAAATCAACCATAAACCCTTTCTCCATCGTCTTTTAGTATTTCAAAATAATGGGGCACATAGAAACACACTAATTCTTTGTGCCAAAGGAAATGAAAAATTCTTATACAATCTTATAATCTGAGGCTTTGTTTTCAAAAGTAAGCAATGAAAATTTAGGAGTCTCACTACCAGAGCACACTATTTAAATACCAATGGCGCATGTACTTATACACGAAAAATACAAGGCAAATACATATTCACGTGTACCGAATATCGTTAATAGCAAATTCTAATACATTACAAAGCTGTGAAACGTATATTGTCATTTATTCTGATAGTCTCTTACTTACTTTCCGTTTCAACCACAGTAGAAAAAATTTCATTTGTAACGATTACACGCAGCACAAAAGATGTAGCTATGTCTTCTTGTTGGAAAATTATATATACACCGGAATGCAGAATTGCTGATAATTTGTTCAATTTATTCACTCACTGATTTCTGGATTTCTATTCAGGTATCAAAGAACATTAACCCTTCGTGGTCACGCCTTCTCATAATCACAAGTTGGTCACACGGGGTTCACTGTACCGCAGCGACATTTTTTGAGTTACCATTTTCGTATTTTTGAATCTCTTAACTTCTCAGTGATAATTGTACGTTCGTAATACTTATACAATCATGGTCTAATAGTCTTCGTCTAGAAATGTAAATTCTGATATCATAAAATTTATAGTTGAAAATGAGCGATTTTCCACGGTTGTGGGAAAAAACGATTTTTTAATTATTATTTTTTTTTTCTTGCGATAAATCCCCTTTGGAAGTTGTAAAGACACGACATTTAAACTCGAAAAAATATTCTTGGGGTACAATACATCCCGTGTGACCACGAAGGGTTACTGAAAATAAATTTTAAAGCTTTATTTTATCACAATTTCAGCTCCGATTTTAGCGTAGCAACAAGTTACAATCGACAACGTAGTTAAACAATTCGAATAAAAAATTTACCAAACGCGCTAAAACACTTACTGTTAATGTTACATGTAATGAATCTGTATATGCATCTGCGGGGTATCGTGCGCGGCTGCAGTGCCATTGTCACTTGAACAGCGCGCGCCACATATCAAATCCCTTATATTTCGAAAACGAAGCATCAGATTCGTAGATGATGCGTCAGTTTTCGATCTCTTTTAACACGAAGAATCCACATATTTAGGCTTAGCCCATAATTTTGGAACGCCCCGCGTAGAGGTAGAAAAGACTAACAGCTTCCGTGAGAGATATACAACTTACTTTGCGCGGAGGCGGGACAGGGTTACCCAAACCGTGATCGGAACACATAGAGCTCAACGATTCACTGCTACGGCCGTTGCTCAATCTGGACGAGTTAATGCCAGACGGCGCGGGCGGTGGTGGATTCCTCGGTCTCTGTAGCGTTGAACTATTCACTTTGTCCGTACCTAACGAACAGACAAAACGCCATGAGCTTCAGTGGCAAAATGGGGGGCGAAAGGTTTTTTAAGTTTACCCGAACCAGTCGGCAGTTCGTAGAGAAGCTTGCGTGAATTTTCAAACGCACCGTGTCCCGTTGAAGAATCTCCACTGGGCGATCTTTTATGATGCTGACTGTTTAATGTATTTAACGCATGTGGCAGAGTATGTAAAGAATGCCCAGCTAAGATCGGTTCGCTCGTTGTACGGCTATGCGTTGACGCTGCTAAGGACGCGGACGAAGGTAGTGTACCGTAATGAGAGGAGGGTATACCACCTGTACTTCCGGCCGGTGGTGGTGGCGGTGGAGCTACGCGCTTCTTCAACGACCCGTGAATATTGACCGAAATATCTGGCGGCATTGATGCTGGTACTGGAACAAAAATAAATCTGACTGTTTACAATTCTTTGGATGTTTCATGCATATTTGAACGAATGGATTGAAATAAAAGAATATTAATGCTGGCCAATGTGTTAACCCCTTGCGGTCGGCGGCGAGCTGGACTCGCCGTAACACTTCAACTGGGATTTTTTCTGAAAAGCATCGAAAGATTCAATATTTGAGAGATTCAACGACGATCCCTCTCTGCAAGATAATCTTTGAGTACGTGCGGCGTACAGTGTGATACCCATCACAAAGGGTTAATAGATATAACTTGTAGAAGAAAGAGTGCAGCCACAGAAACCAGTAAAAACATTATCTGCTTGTGTTAAGGGGCTACGTTCTGCAGGCTGATGTAGCCTCTTAAGTTGACGAAAGATCGTACCAGCGACAGGTTTCCTAGATTGTGGTGGTGGCGGTGGAGGCATCTGCTGTCTATTCGTCGAGGAACTTGGAGAAGAACCGCTTTGCAAGCTGTCGCAAGTACTACTTCGACTGCGTAGCGTTACTGGCGAATCTCCCGGTCCTGTACCACCACCACTGCCACCTCCGCCTACGTAAGAGGGTGGCCTACTGCGAGATTTCTTCTCAGGTGTCAAGCATCCGTTCTAAAAAAGCACAAGAGTGAAACGATAAAAGAAATTTCGCAAAAAAATCCTCACATTATTAGGTACTCTTTTCATTGTCCTGTTAACATACTCTGTCTTCTATTATTGTTTCATCGTCGGAGAAGTCGGTAGAGCCTTCGTCATGTGAGAGATTCCAATCGATATTAACGTTGTCGAACAATGTTTTCTGCCTTTGTAGAGCGTGACTCAACTAAACGTAATAAAGCATTTGGGTTCCATTGTACTTCGCTCATTGTATTACGCCGTATTGTCATACAAATTAGATGATAATCGCGCGATGCTTTACCAGCTCTTTACACGTATGGTGGCCCATTTCCTGCGCTATGTCCAGCGGTGTTTTATCCTGTTTATTCCGATGCGTAGGGTCGGCGCCCGCTCGTAACAGCAGCTTCATCGCTTCTGCTCTGTCGTGCCTCGCGCAAAGATGCAACGCCGTCTCTCTGTCTATGGTGGTTCTGTCTATGCCACCCGTTGACATGTTCTGCACTAGGAAATCGATGATGTGCAAGCTGTTCCCCATCTCCCGCAAAATGGCCAAATGCAACGCTGTTTCGCCCACGTCCTGTAGTCCGTGATGAAATTATTATGTCACAGTCATATTCTTCACATTAAATAATAGAACAGCTGTCTTATCTAATTTCCATAATTTGATTTATATGTATGGGTTGCCCTAAATTGAACAAGATTTCTTTTCAATGTTGTAATTCTTTTATCTACCCTGTGCCTCCTTTCGTCATTTCCTTCCCAGTATTTACACCAACTATTCTAAGTAAGCGTGACCCGCCCGAGGGATTACGGTTACACCGGAGGCGACAAGGCAAGATCCCTCTTTACGTTCCGGAATCCATCACCATCTCGGTTTCGGACGGTAACAAGACTATTTTTTGTTCGACAATATTTTAAAATCTTAATAAAATAATATTTTATGAAATGTATCATTTTCCAGTATTCACAGACTAATTGGTAGCAATGAAAATACATATATATGTAAATGAATAATAAGATACAAATTATGATTCAACAGGAGACAGAAAGGTAAAAACTTATCATTGGTATTGATATAAATGACACATAATTCTTTCCGTCTCGGTCTCCTGTTAATAGCTGGCTGTCGAGCCGATCGCATCCGAATTTTGCCAAGTCGACCTTAACTCAAATTGCCCGCTCATGGCGGCCATACCTGTAGCCCAAACCGATCCTGATCCCGAAAACTTCGGGACCTCGAACAATATGAAAAGTATCGGGACCCCGCCCGATCCCGCCTGAAATTTTCCGACCCGTCCCGAGGGCCGGGAACCCGAACCTCGGGACGATCCGCGCACTTCTAACCATCTGTAATGAAACACCCAGTATATTACCGATGTAGGCAACGGTGCTGCCAGGTCGACGTTCTCAGCGTAGACTTGCAGAAGTTGTTGCAGGTCACGATTATTAACAGCGTGCTCCAAATCAGACAGCAGGTCTCGTTCATCCGCGCAGGTGTTCATCACGTATCTTTTGTCCACGTATTTCGCTCTTATAAATTCGTACCTCTCTTCCCTGTACAATACAGAAAGAAACAAGTTCCATTGTACATTGATGGGCTACAAAGCAAGTGGTTAATTCAGCTATGAATGAATAATTTCGTTTACATCGTCGACGTTGGTGTTGGTTTGTGACTGTGGTGTAACGTAGCTTCCATCACTTCGTTAAACGCCTGATTAGTCATGTGCCTCGCAAGAAGTAGCTGAGCGGTGCCAACGTTATCCAGCGTTAGAGACTGTATTCTGGATATGTGTACTCCCAAGTCTCGATGGATCCCACTGCACTCTATGCATACGATTATACCAAAATTCGTGGAGAGCCACGTAGCATCTGTGAAATAAAAACAATTGGCTTTATACACATCTTCCACATGGGAGCAAAATCTCCTGTACTTTTTTTAAAGTTCCTTTTGATACTCTGCGGCAGTACTGACACTACCTATACTAATTAGAAGTTTCTGTGTGCTTTCATGAAGTAGACTAAATTTTAAAGAAAGGGTACTCTAAGCTACTGCAGTCATAATTCAGACTCCTGTTTGAAATTTACCGTTCAAAATACCCAGTGAATTTTTGAAAACCCAGTAAAAGTGCTTAGCATAAATGAAGAAAGGGATCTCATCAGATTTACCATTTTGCGAGGAGCAGTCGCAGCACTGGTCATTTCCAGGTAACCTCATGACACATCGGATTACCGCCTGTTGTAGCTCGACTAAACTTGGATTCCCAGAGCCAGCTTCTGCTTTGCCACTGGCATCGAACGCTCTGAGCAAAGCACGCTCTTTACAATTGACCAAAACAGACATCCATGCTCGCTGATCCGCCTCGTCCTCTGCTTGAAAGTGATACGTTCTGTTGTCTGAAAGGTGCAGAGACTAAATTGACTAGAGTGTGTCGTACACTTTCTTGCGTGACTCACTATGCGATGTCAATGTTATTAACAGGTACAAATTACGGCTGGGACTATTCGAATAAATTAATATTCGAATATTTTACAAGTATTCGAATGTTGCGAATAAACTTCGAATATTTGAGTATTCGAATGTTATTATTCGATTAGTATTCGAATAGTATGGTGTGAAGTGGGTCAAAAATAGCTCACAAGATTTCACCCTGACAAATGAACCTAAAGAACTTGATTTATAATTCACACCATACTATTCGAATACATCAGTATTTGAATACCGAAAAATTCGACAAATAGTCCCAGCCCTAGTACAAATGATAATGTTACTTCTATTAACATCATCAATTACTTATACTTTTACCAACGACACAGTTATATCATATATTAATCGTCATCATCGAATTTATATTGCCACTTACAGCTGATGAGATCGAATCCCCGTTTATCGTCCGGCACCAGTTTAATTTGGCAGGTGAGTAAATTTACTCTCGTGGGCGGTTTATTCTCGTCCGCATGACAGATGTCCAGATAGCCCTCTGCTTGAACGGCGCATCTCCTCTTCTGCCAGACCCTCCTCATTTTGCCCTCACTCTTCTTCAAAAGATGTCCTGACCGAGTGACGCCGTGTTGCTTGTCTCCTTGAAGCTGGTGGAGCGAATACCCTGCATTCGCGTTTACATTTAACTGGAAATCATACAATCTTGAATGTTCATGGAAAACACGTCGCCAGATAGCACAAGTGTTGAAGACCATAGCTTTTAAGTACCTCTTTGTCGCAGCCCGAGCTTCTAAGGAGGTTCCTCAGCTCGGTTAAGCGCCTTCTTTCCTCGTCCTGCGTTTGCCTGATCTTCTGCAGTTTCACGCTGAGGTCCGCCACGTACGAGCCGAAGTGTTCGATGGTCTTTAGGCCGTCTTGAAAGTAACTGGAAAATCGAGCGCCCACGTGAACGATACGCAGTACTTTTATCCCTTCGTGGTCGGAATTATTTTGCAAGTCTATATTATAGTTTCTAATTCGCTGTTTCAATTTCTACCCGGTGTTATTTATTTAATAATATTTAATGCACTGCGCTAGTATATAGTATTTGTTAAACGGATCAATTAATATGAATCCAATAGATTAAAGCTTGGTGAATTATAGCTCTCAGATAAGTAAAAGGATTATTCTGTGATCGACAAACACACGAGAACATCTTATAAGTGAGCAATGTATGATTTTCAAACCCGTATTTATTCCTATAGACCTTTCGCTACACTCTGAGAATTTATTCTTAATTTCGTCACAAATACATGCGCAATTCTATAGAGAGGTATATTTAATTTGCTATCAGTTTTATTGATAGTCTTCTCTGACTGTACTCATGAAAATGTCTAATATTTCGACCACAAATTGTTACTGATTACGTTTAACCCTTTGTGGTCACGCATTCTTATAATCACAAGTTGGTCACCCCTTGTGACCGCGAAGGGTTAACAGTACTGCAAGGTGCCATGTCGAACTTACTTAGTTTGCGCGTGATAATACTCGACTAGATGCTGAAGTAGTTCAATTCCTTTCTTCGTTTTGATTTCGTTCACTTTTATAAGATACTGTAACAGATGAATGGATTAGTGAAACACTAATGTCACTCAGATATGAAGGAAGAGAGAGACAAAATATGAATTATTTGATTTCCTTTCCAATTGTTTACAATTTTATACAGATTGAGACCCTTCAAACAGTCATTTAATATAACTTCCTGCCCACGAGATTACAAGAACAAATATTTTACCTGAAATACGTAGCACGGGGTTATAATTTCTTTTTATAATTTCATGCCTTTGAAAGTAAAGTCTAATAGACTCTCTAAATGATACTACAATTTTTTATTTTACTGTACGAAATCAATAAGAACATGATCATATATTCTTAAGGGGGTTTGCGCCTTGTCGGGCCGAAAAATAGGTAATTCTTTGTGAATTTTTTCTACAAAAACGGTTCGACAAATTAATTTGTGGTTTGGCAGGCCGTTTCATTGTATCTTGAACTATCGTTCTGAATTTACTTTTCGTCAACGCCAGGACCACGCGATTATTTTTCAACGCTCTTTTCGTATCTGACATGTTTTTTTTTTTACTGTCACACAAAAATTCAGAACAATAGTTCAAGATACAATAAAACAGCCTGCCAAACCTCAAATTAATTTGTCGTGCCGTTTTTGTAGAAAAAATTCACAAAGAATTACCTATTTTTCGGCCCAACAAGGCGCAAATCCCCCTTAAAGCAACTTCAAAAACAGCTTACAAAGCGCCCCAGCACGACAAGTTTTCAATTTCTATTTATTAAATAAGGATATTGATAGAAATGTCGCCCTACCAGAAAGAAATTTCTAATAAAGCAACCTTTTATTTAAAAATTTCAACTAAAAGCGCATTCGTAACAGATAAGAATGTGTGTGAAATTGAACAGGGTTCAATAACTCGTTCTCTTATTACGCGAAAATTGCAGCGGTCAACGGGATGCACGCATATAGAGCAGATCACTGTCCCTTGTTCCAGTTATGATTCGGAGGCCTCACCTCGCACATTTGCAATTGAAACAATCTTCTCTCCTTCTCCATCTCATCGGCGATCTCAGCCGGCGTAACTTCCGTTCGAATGAGGCCAGCCTCTTTCGCGTGCTGCTTCTTCTCTTTCTCGATTTTCGCGTATTTCGCCTCGTAATCCTTCCACGCCTTCTCGAACGGCCTCTTCAAGTCGCCTTTCACACCTCTCAGATCCCCTTTCAGCACCGAGTCCAGGGGAAACATCACGATGTTGTTGATGTTCTGCATCTGTTAATTACGAAACAGAGAGTCAAGAACAATCGTAAAACCATTTCAAATGAAATGAAAGAATTCTTCAACACTGTCGGTGGCGCAAGAATTTCAGAAATGTTAGTCAAATTACGCCAAAAACTGTGCGCAGGGTTAAATTCCAAATCTTATAAATATACATATAATTCACCTTGCAAAGATTTGCATATATATAAAAAAAACTGTGTATAAATAATAATAACAATAATAATAAATATATATATATATATATATATATATATATATATATATATAAAATAAACTGTATTCCAAATTTTTGCAAGGTAAATTATATATACATATATATATATATATATATATTTATAAGATTTGGAATTTAACCCTGCGCACAGTTTTTGGCGTAATTTGACTAACATTTCTCAAGTTCCCTTCGAAGCAAGAAACCTATTTCTCCTTGCGCCATGTTATGTCCACCCCAAAATAAGGGCCGCATTTGACGTTGTCGAAATATATATATATATATATATATATATTTCTTGCTTCGAAGGGAATGAAACGAGAGGGGACAAATTGTTTTGAGTTCAGTCGATCAAATTATTCCTTCCTCCTCTGTTGGAATTTTCATTTGCTATTTGAGCTTCCTTCAGGCTCGACTACTTGCTACCTACTGCGGAAGAGAAGTCAGTGCGTACACGCGTATCGTTCTTACGCACCAGGGTCTTCATTAAAGCACTCAGTTCCTTCGTAACGACCGCAAACTTCAAGAAAGCAGCACCGATATCCGGTTCCTGTTCCTTCAGAGCAGCATCTCCGAGCCTCTCCAGTGCCCTCCCAAGGTACACCTCGTTGTCCACGTGAGCTGTCGCAGAAACGAATACGTTAGAAGAAGAATAGTCTAAACGGGGATTCTGGGTGAACTGCTGCTTGGTTCGTCACAGTTAGGGAATGCAATCCCGCTCATTATTTGCTACCCCGGGGATTGCGGGATTTTTTAAAGTCTATCTCGGAATCCCCGGGACCAAACCCGGGATTGGGTAATAGAAAATTTCAGCAATTAAAATGATTTGTTGCGTGCTGAAATTCTAAATGTTTATTTCAAGCAAACGAACGTAGCTACTTTCTATCGTTAGTCTGAAGCATCGGCTAAAGGGTCCTCCAGACGCTGATGTGTGTTGCAGCGAAACGTCGATACGTGCATCGTGATGCAGGTTTCACGATACGTGCTGCTACGTCTGTAGATCGGTTTCCGTGTTTCAGCATCAGAAGCGGAACAGGCATCTTGCTCATCGGCTAGGCGCGTGAGCGAGATGCAAGGGTCGTGAAAACTGCTGCATGCATCGGTGTTTCACTGCAGCGCTTATCAGCGTCTGGAGGGCCCTTAAGATCATTCTTAAAAATAAAAACAGTAGAACAACGAAGAATAATAAAGTCTCAAGGAGTAGATAATATCGGTAAACCATTATGAAGATTTTTGGAAATGCGAGAAATAGCAAAGCACCTAAAAAGTACACGCCTACAATGTTTCGACTGTACGTTCTCAGACAATTCGCGATTTGCGACTCGCGCGATTTCGAAACAGTGGAAAGCGAGGATATCACATTGTAAAAATCAGTATAGTTTAGTTAGTTATTTGCGACTTAATATTATTATTAAAATAAAACATTTTTATTATTATTGTCATTATTATTGTGAAATGACTATGTTTATTTATCCTGTTTATTTTTATATTCTTCCGGCGTTTATAAAGTAATTGATATTTTTAAAAAATTCCGAAATTCTCCAGATTAGTTCTATCAAATCCCGGGATATTTGGAATCGAAAAAACAGCCGGGATCGCGGGATCCCAGTGGCGTATTTAGTGTGAACAGTGCCTAGGGCAAGCGTGCATAGAATTTGCGCCCCCGAAGCATATTATTTAGAATTTAGATAATCCTTTGAAAAAAGGTGCAGCTGAAGAGCGAAAGAGACGAAAATCGGAGGTAAATGAAGCCGAAAAGCAGGGCCGGCGCGAGGATCATTGGCGCCCTTATGCAAGAAAATTTTCGCCGCCCCCAAATTTTTGCACCTGTTTTCTATTTAAGGTATTTCCTGGATAATCTACTAAGTTCAAGGATTCTTTTAAATTTCGTTCAGAACTAATTTGGAATACAAGAAACCCTTGTGCAAAATTTAAAATCGATTTACCACATAGTTATCGAGAAATTGTTAATTACGTTTATACGGGCTTCTCCCCTTAAGGGGGTAGTGGCCTATGTTGACGCTAAATTACTTTGATACCAAATAATCTTTATAGTCGTGCTTTTCGCAATCTATTGTGGGCACGTTTGCGAGTAATTACAAAAAAAAAAAAATCGTCGGAATGTATAAAATTGTCGAAGTGATTAATTCTTGAAGATAGTCCTGTCTTTAGTCAGTTATAAAATGTTTTACGAACATCCAATGTTGATGCGGGAATTCCACTCCGCAGAGGGAGGAGTTCTACACGTCCAGTAAAAATTTCAAGTGAAAATATTCATTGGTTCAAGAGTTATGATGCACATCGTGTCTGAAAATGGTGTTTCGAGAAAGACGGCTTGAAAGTTAAGAAGTCGTTTTAGAAGGCAATACCGCTCTGCGGGGCCGTTACTGGCCGATGCACTCAATTTCGTCCGCTGCTATAGCTTTTACAATTATTTGAATTTCTTCAGGAAATTTTGTTTAACCCTTAGTTGACACTCTGAGTGCGGACCACGCATAAGCTGATTTTGACGCCCTGTACCTTCTATACGTAAAATAAATACCTTTTTTCCAAAGCCGACTTACAAACTATTTTTTCTCTCAAAATATTAAATCCGAACAATAACTCTGTAGATTTTTAGCTTCTAATATTGGAATTTGTAAAAGTTACAATTTGTTTAACATTATCTTCGTGTTTTCTCGACACGTGGTAATCCAGATTTTTTTACAAAAACTGTGGTGAAATTTCAATGAAAACAAACTATTTTAATACGTGCTACAGGCCTCAAAATTGACCCACGATTTTTTCCATAACGATTGGTTTCTTCGGATAAGAATGGCAATCGTTGGAAAATTGTTCTGGGTGTGAGCCACCCAGGTATGCCAAAGTTGATGGAAAAAAGAGGTGCGCCAACGAAGGCTTAAACTGTTCATGAAGGGACAAGACTTTCAGAATCAGTAAAAAGGGATAATCGATTTTTTTTAAGCTGAAACAGTGCACTACCCCGTTAAGCGAAATAAGTTTACCTAGGCACTTCTCACAGAAGTATCTAAATCTCTTGTTTCGGCAAACAAGAAGCCACAACAGCTGGTGCACTCGAAGAAGCAGGATTTCATTAAAAACGAAAAGGGTACCATTTCATTTTGCAATTACACGTATGCGCATAAATGCATAATGGCAGCATGGAAAGCTGCAGCATCTGAAACGATTTTACTTTTCCTTATAAATCGTTTTAACGATACAATCTGATCTAGTTGCTGCACACTGTCTGTATAATTCTTCTATTCGCAGGTACACGGGAAATGGACATTGCAAGTGTAACAGGAGCATTTAGCAAGCTCCAAGCCGGCAGCAAGGTTCAGAAATTCTTCAGCTTCGTCTATTCTGTTGTCGCGGGCAGATTCTTAAGAGCGACCGTCTCTTATATCGCCCAGAAAAGTATAAAAAGGAGAAAGCGTCGGGCAAAGACGGTGGCGAGGAGAATACGAAACCCGGTAGAAATTTCAATTAAAAGAAAGCCTGAACGTTGCTCATTAAACGCGTACAGGATATATCTCGCGTTACCAGAGCCTCTGGCAGAGTAACAGGGGAAATCTGAAACTTTCATCCGAGGCTGGGTAAAATTTTTCAACCCGTCCGCGCTCACCGTTTCCTGAGTTGTGGATGGCTTTGATCGCTTTCTTCAGCTTCGTCAGACCGTCTCTGTCGAAGTCCAAAGTCTGAAACAGAATTACACACAAATATGAAGAACATTTTGAACACGCAACGTTCTCTTCAGTCTTGTTTGTGTCGCCCGCTGATGCTGGGGAATTTTAAATACGCAGCTTTTCTTTGCCCCTAGTCGTTCCCATTACTTTTTCTTATTGCTGCCGCTTTCCACTGTTCGCGAATGGAAGGAATTTTAAATAAACGCTAACGAAGAGAATTTTCAGCGAGCCAGCGCCTTGCTCTTACTCGTCTCCATCGCTCGCTAGTACAAAGCAGCGCGGGGAGACAAATAAAAGGTGACACACGTTCTATCGTTTTAATCCCAGCGCCACAGTGTTACGCGTAATGGACAAAAGTCGGGAATCCGAAGCGTTCGATCCACAAATTCTTGTATCTTAAAATGTTAATAAAGGAACGTAGGTTTCAATGTTACTCACAATTTCTGCTGCATTTACTAATTTGTTGTGAAAAGTGATACTAGAAATTCATTAGAAATTTCGCTGCAAAACACGCGCCATTGGCAGAATGTTTACGCTTTTCATTTGGTTTTTTATCAGTTGTGTTTAATAATGTCGTAGCTTCGAAACTGCCGAGTCAGTTTTTTACAGTACTAACAATTTGTACTAATTCTTTACGTTAAATGTTTATCAACTTCGATGGGATTTTAGAAGAAAAAATACCAAGAAATACCTGCGTGATTTTTTGCATATTAACTTAGGGATCGTTAAACTTTATATTAACGCCAATTTCAACCGCTCGAATTTGTACGCGACAGAGAAAATAGCCAAAATCATTATTAAGACGTTCGCCGCTCCGGCCCTTAGCGTAGTCGCTGGGGCTCCTCCTCTAGCGCGTCCCGCGAAGGCTTAAGGGGTTGCGCCGCGCCACCCTGAGGCGCTCGAAACAGCACTGAACTGGACGAATTTTTTTTACTGATACTATGGGGTTGAAAATTATTTCTTTACTTCTTATGCGTAGAGCATGTATTAGCGCGTATATCGTATAAATACCGTACAAAAATATTAGAAAATGGCCGAGTTATTTGTTGTCCCGTGAAGCTCCTCCGCGTGAACGGTGTACCAAATATCTCGCAAAACTATTTGTCCGATTGATTTCAAACTTCGTACACATATTCTTAATGGTATTATCTACAATGTAGCATATCATTTTCTTGATGCGATTACCCATTCGTGCACAATAAATGTTTTAAGTTTGTTTTGTCAGGTGAAAAACAAATAATTTTTTTCACTTTCCTCTCATTTGTGCAATAAATTTTTTCTGCTCAAATCCATATGCTACATTGCAGGTACTTTATTAAGGAACACTAAAATCATCATGTTTTTCAATTCAGATGAACCTGGGTGTTATAATTTGGTATACCACTCACGCGTGTAGCGACAGACAAGCTTCGCGGGACAACAAATAACTCGGCCATTTCTTTATATTTTTGTACAGTATTTATACAATATATGCACTAATACATGCTCTACGCATAAGAAGGAAAGAAATCATTTTCAACCTCATACTATAGGGTAAAAAAAAGTCGTCTAAATAGTTTAGTGCCGTTTCGAGCGCCTGAGGGTGGCGCAACCCCTTAACCGACTAGTCGGCCACTAGTCGGTACATCTCCAGTAGCAAAATTATAAAACTTGTTAGAAAAAAGGAGAGAGAAACGTGGGTAAGTATTGAGAAAAAGGGAGCCGATCAATCGGCGTTTGTTTGCCGATTAGTCGCCGACTAGTTGGTACATCTCTGATTTTGATATTCTCTTTAAAAAAAAAGTATTAGGGTACCTAGGACGAAATCTGATTAGTTCAGAAGTTCTGAGTTTCGTCCAGGAACGCCCCTGCACGTGTAACACTGTGCAGCGTAGTGAATATTTGTTTTTAAGTAAGTGTTGATCATCAATGAATCCTCGCCAAGTTTTGCACCTCTACGAGCTATAGTGACTTAGGTGTGAGGCCACTCCGCGGGGTCTTAACCGATATCCTGCTGGGTATGGGCCGCTAAACGTGACCTCTTGCAGGACTGTGTTTAGGGAAGACCGGGACAAAACCGGGGCCCTAAAGATTAAGTGTTACAATTTAGATTCTAATAAAATAAAAAAGAAATTGATTATCATTATTAAAAGACATGAATTAAGCTTTGCTACTGGCTATTAAAGATTGTCTCATTGCCAGCACATATTAAATACAAATCCATTGCAGTGAGATATATGTACAGCATTAGAACAGTTGTAACATAAATTATTTTAAATTAAAATCACTGCATGCTTCAGGTAATTTTAGGGATTTTACCCTTTAGGACCCCGGTTTTGTCCTGATCCTCCCTAAACACAGTCCTGCAAGAGGGAGTAGGGGGCTGTTGTATACCAACGTCATTTAAATCTATATAAAGTATTAGTCAGCGCGTTAGTTTTCCAGATAGCAATAGTAAGCATCCTGAAGTCCTTCTTTTATGACCTTATCCGTACCCTATTACTCATCCTTGAACCTCGATCTCTATGCCTCATCCCTTAACGACCGTTAAACTCAGGACAACCCCCACTTTTCAGCTTACCGAAAACCGTACATATATATATTACACGCAATTCTTCCAGTCAGAAGCAGTTGAGCACTTCAGTCCGAATAGTCTGGACACGCGAATCTAGTTCTGAATCTATAATCTAGTATTTATCTGTAATCGTCTTAGTTTCCGTTATTCGTATAAAGTTATTTAATAAAATAAAAGTAATACGAAAAATACGGAATACAACAGGGCACGTTTAGCGGCCCGTGCCCAGCAGGGTATCGATTAAGACCCCACTGAGTGACCTCACACCTAAGTCGTAGAGGCACTGTACTGTTCCCCGTCGCTATGCACCTGCATAATTGGCTCCTTGAACTTCGTATGAGCCAACAGCCCTAGCCGTGGCGATTTTCGCGAGCATCGGGGACGTGGCGAACGTCTCTTGACTGCAAAAGGCTTCGGCGACTGTCGGACGCGAGATGGAAAAGCAGCGCGACAACAACGAGGAAAGGAATCTCCGAGCAGAACGAAGCGACGATACGTACATTTTATCGGATCATGCTTCGCCGAGCGGAAGATTCGTGTATCTTCGTTCCTCCCGGCGCAGTCTTCACTTTTATCAGCGATTTTTGCATTTCGCGCGCGGCTCTCTCGCGATATTTCCAGCGGACTCGGTCCGGAGAGGGGACGAAAGGTAAAAGTACATTGGAATCCCTATCGATCGGCGTTCTAATATACGAGAAACTAAATTAACCGAAAAACAGCACTTACAAAAATTACGAACGATAAAGATTTTTTTTATTATTTACATTTATACAGTTTTCTCTTCGTTAGAGCATGCCTCTGCTGCAGTGCAGCAGGGCATAGCAGAAAGGTAATCGCTTCTGACGGCAAACAAACATACATACACTGCGTTCCATATTAGAGCAGACTCGTTTCGCGCAGGGATACACTGTTGATTGGTTCACTAAGCGGCAGGGAGAGCGCTACGACCAATCGCGTGCGTCAGACCCGTGGCAGCTGCGCAGATCAGTCGCAAATCGGTAGGGGCGTCGGTATGCTCTTATATGGAACGCAGTTTAGTAGAAACAATCAAACAGACGGTCGAAGCTGAACAAACTCGTTTAAAAATGAATATATAGCCCGGTCCTCTAAAGGTTAATTAACAAATATCCTAACCAAAAAAAGAAAAAAAAAAGTAAAATGTAAAAGGTGTTCCACGGTACAACAGTCTCCCCTACCTATTTGCGAAACCAGAAAAGATATCGGAAATAGTTTAATTCCAAAATTGTATGGTTTTTCATATCCCACAGTATGACGATAAAAAATTTTCAAGAAAATTACCCTCTCAACTTTCTTTTTAACACTACATTTGTGCACGTTCGCGAAGTCTCGTATTTTTGAAATTTCGAGTTGCCGGACATCCCTTTTAGTTACTATGACTAACGATTTCAGGACTAAGTGGTTCCTCTGGAATGACTTTCGAATTTTAGACGAGCATGAATTTTGTTTTTTTTTATAGCCAATTAATCCAGATGCGCATATCCACCCCATCCGCGCAGCGATAATCCCTTTTCCTCGGATCTAGTGAAACTTTTATCTCTCGCGCGCGATACACTTCCGAGGGAACGTGACGAAGCACCCTTGTAATTAATCTGAACCGAGTGACTAGCGACGCGAAGCACCCCGATAAATATTGATGTCGTCTCGACAAGTCCATCCCAGTGAATAGGTAAAGAAGATACGCCGTCTATTTTTCTGGCAACGGAGGAGGTCGACTCTGTTCCTCTTTTTTTTCTCTCTCTCTCTTTTCTGTTTTCGAGCACCCAAGCGATCGCACGTAGATAGATCACGACGCGTCGTTGAGCACGTTACGCTGATACGGCGATCGGCTCGACAACCGTTTCTTCCTGGAATTCACATTTGCGTTAACTCGCCCCCTCCGACCTCTGTTGTGTTTTCACTGGCGAAACCGGTTTCCGTGCGACCTCCAGCGAAAAAGTCGTTCGGATTGATCCTAGGACGCCTTCGACCCATAACGACGATGGCACGAGGCTGGAGTCACCAATTTGGTTGAAACTTTGCGTAGTGTTAGTGCGTGGCATTCGCAATAATGTAGTAAACGCGTAGGGCGCAGTATTCGTCGGTTTACGAGAAGCTCGAGTTCAAAGCAGAGTTGGGCAAAATGTAATCTAATTGCAACTTACAAATCAGGATTAAAATGTAATTCTGTAGTTGATTATACATTATTTGCCGTAATCGTTAATTTAGGTAGTTGAACATTTGGTTTCGGCGACTACCTAAATGAACGATTACAGAAAATGATGCGTAATCAACTACACGATTACATTTTAATCCTAACTTGTAAGTTGTAATTAGATTACATTTTGCCCAACTCTGGTTCAAAGTCTCGCCACTTGCAGGTCCTCGATATGCGCGCACGACGCGAGCAGGAAACTGTGACTATAAAACAAGGGACGTTCGATGTCGCGCATCGATTTTCATGAAACTTCGCCCAACTGTTCGGTACGTCTAACTAAGAACTTTGCCGTATCTGGTTGGTGCTACTTGTCCACTGTGAGCGAGAAACCACCCCTCTTATAAGACACGAAGATTGTGCGTCTTCGCGGAGGCGCCCGATTGGCTGCCATGATTTTGTCCTTCGTAGGCATCTGAAGCAAATGATTAATGAAAAATTGTATTCGGTAAGAATATGGCTATCGTCTGAACCGAGATTATTCATAAAAATTAATTTTTCACAAAATGGCGTCATGTCAAACAGAAAAGTGCGTTTCCTCCCCTTCAATTGTGATGCAATTTGTTAATTAGAAATACAATTCCGCAGATATTTTTATAATTCCGGTTCAGACGCTAGCCGTATTCTTAGCGAATAAAAATTTCCATTAATAACGTTGGGGGAGCAGGATGCTCTACAGGAAACATGTAACCTTTATAAATGCGCGAGATAATTGTACAACGAAAAATCTATATTTTCTAGAAATATGAGTAAACGTGGCAGAAGAATTGCGTGTTCCTTAGTCTTATGATCATTTCGGTATCAATTACTAAAGATCACCCAGGAAAGGGACGCACCCAGTTGGGAGAGGCAAGCGGCTTTCTTTTCATTCTTTAATTAACGCGTGGCGCTGTGAAGCCGACAGTCGTCGAATTAATTAATATCGCCGTCGCGCGCTTGTTGAAAGGTCGATGCAGCGCGATGTAATTCGCGTAATTTCCTGTTTTTATCCTGCTTTTAGTTGCTCGTTATCGTGTCGTGCTTGTGTTTCCATTTTGCATTCCCCGAACTCGTCGATATAATATCGCGACGAGCGTTCTAATAAATGTGGAAGGGCGATTCGTTTCAATTAATACGGTCGAATATTGCCACAATCGCGTAGCATTAAATGAATGTTTCCCCTCAGAATAAAGTCGATTGGTAAGATATGCCTTGTTGAATTCTACTCGGTATTCTATTTCTGTCTCCTAATTCGATTTCACATGTATGTACAATTGCCAAATAAATACGAATAATAGCATGAGTAGTAATATTATTAATAATAATAATAAAAATAATAAAAATAATAATAATAATAATAATAATAATAATAATAAAAATAAAATAATAAAAAATAAAAAAATAAAAATAAAAATAAAAGTAAAAATAAAAATAAAATAATAAAAATAAAATAATAAAAAAATAAAAATAAAAATAAAAATAAAAATAAAAATAAAAATAAAAATAAAAATAAAAATAAAAATAAAAATAAAAATAAAAATAAAAATAAAAATAAAAATAAAAATAAAAGTAAAAATAAAAATAATAATAACAACAATAACAATACTAATAATAAAAATACTGAAATTTCTATCCAGCAGCATAAACCTGAGGAATACCAACATCTCGTGTAAAATAGAACTCCATCGCCAGTGGTGGGATTTGTTCAGCTGAGTGAGACAGAAAAAAGCTGTCGCTATAGCGTGGAAAATTAAATCGACAGGCGTTTCTTCGTTCGCAGCATGATCGAGCCGCAGTTTGCCCAACGAAAACGTCACGCTGGGTATAATTGGAAAGTTGGAATGGAAACGTTCGGATCGATGAGCGTCCTCCATTGTTCGCGCGATACTGCTGCCTCTAGGGTGCCGAGGAGGATCGTCCAGCGAATTGAATAAAATCGGGAACAGAATGACAGAAATTCAATGACTCTGCTAGCTGGCGGGTATACTTCGCACCGTGGAGTACGCCCATTCGCGCAGAATCGAAGATATTGCATTCAATAATTCTGATACTCTGATAATCGATCACTCCCCCCAGGCAGATAATGGGGATAAGATATAAAAGCAACGAGCAATCAAAGAAAACGTGGTGGAAGAAATTCTGAGGAAATTTTTTTGTAGCAAATGCTCAAACTCGTTTCCGAAAAAATTTGTATGAAAATGTAGGTAGGTACTATGTAGTTGTGAGCGATCTAAATATACTGAATCAACATCATGCCTGCATTCATTCGAATAATTCTAATATGTATACTTATTCGATAAAATTGAAAATATTATATAAAATTTTATTATATAAATTTTATTATATTAAAATATTATATAAAATTTTATTATATAAAGTTTATTATATTAAAATATAATATAAAATTTTATTATATAAATTTTATTATATTAAAATATTATATAAAATTTTATTATATTAAATTATTATACAAAATTTATGTAAAACAAAAGATATAGGTATCTATGCCAAATTAGGTACGATTTTAAAAAAAATTTAAATTCGTAATATAAATTTATTCGTCTCGTGGGTAATGTGCCTTGGTATCGTCAAAGAATCTGTGCTGGGTTAGATTATATTTACAGTCTGTATTTTAGTAAAAACTTTTTAAGAAATGTGGATGCACACTCGAAATTTAATAGCTTCGCGTACGTGGAATATAATATTACGCACAAAAGAGTGAAAAGCAATTAAGAATTTTTTTGGTTTCTCGATTCTTCCAACAAAAATGCATCTACATTCTACATACACGTGGTTCCACACGGAGGGCGCGATTCGGCAAACACTGGTCCTACTGCAATCCGTGCAACCCCCTTTTTCTAACCGGCAGACTCTCGGTCAAACCGAGCCAATAGCCGCGAGTGCATTTTCTAATTTTAGTTAAACGCATTCAGAAACGAACACGCGACTAAACGACTTTCATTCGTACAACAGGCACGCGATAATAGCACCACGCATCTTCAGTTATTTCGGTGCACCGAAACTGTGTCGCGCCTCCAAATGGAAGCTTCAGAGTAGCGCCTGTCGGGCGTGTGCATTCATGAAACTACTCCAGTACAAACCGATAAGGTGTACAGAGTGCTTTAAGGGGGTATACCCGTTTGAACCCTCGGAAAATGTATACATTTTGTGGATTTTTTTACAAGTCAACGGTTTGATGCAGATTTCCCGTTTTTTAACTATGTTTACATAGTATTATGAACTACTTATAAAAAAAGTTTCAGTTAAAAAACTATTGTTTTTCGGAAGTTACGGATACATGTCCGAAAGTCTCTCGATTTTAGACGGCTAAACGGTGGCCCTAAAAACTCGCGCTACGTTCAACCAATTCACTTCAAATTTTGCATGCAGAATCATAATAAGATTCCGCATCGTCCAACGAAGGCTTTTTTTATTTCGATTCCCCGTTTATTATTTATAAAGGAAAAAGGTGGATTTTTCTCTTAGAAAAATTTAACTTTACCTTTGATCTCTCACCATTTCTTTATTTTTCAAAATTTTCAAAATCGCCTTCGTTGGACGATGCGGAATCTTATTATGATTCTGCATGCAAAATTTGAAGTAAATTGGTTGAACGTAGCGCGAGTTTTTAGGGCCACCGTTTAGCCGTCTAAAATCGAGAGACTTTCGGACATGTATCCGTAACTTCCGAAAAACAATAGTTTTTTAACTGAAACTTTTTTTATAAGTAGTTCATAATACTATGTAAACATAGTTAAAAAACGGGAAATCTGCATCAAACCGTTGACTTGTAAAAAAATCCACAAAATGTATACATTTTCCGAGGGTTCAAACGGGTATACCCCCTTAACAGAGTCAGCTAATACTTTGGGGCTGTTTTCTATACATCATGGGGGAGGGTCGTACAAGTATGTGTTCAAAAACGTTTCCCTTACGACTTTCATGGTCTGGCAGTAAAGTTCCCGGACTGCAGCAATAAAAAAACACACTCATCTCAGATAACAAACAATGTGTGACACATCTTTCGAGTTATAACGAGCAATCCGGATACTCGGATAGTAAGAGCCCTAATTATTAGGGACACAGTCCACAGAAACGATATTCACAACTCTTGAAGGAAGATTGGTATTTCGAAGGAATCTCAGCAGTTGTTTTATCTCCTTTTGCTCTTTGAGGTTGTTCCGTGTACAGGAGTCAATCTCACAGATGTTCCTCTCAAATTTGTTGCAGGAGTCTGCCTTGCTCGGTACGTGCGAAGGGACATTTCGGTGTGGCCAACTCTGATGCGTGACATCGATGCTTGGTTTGGTTTCGCAAGGTTACAGCGGTGTTTTCAAAGAAGTTGTTTCTCAGCAGTAGCTGTCGGAGGGATACGTTTAGTTTCCATTCCTTGTCCCAGTATTTATTGATCACCATTTTAGCGGCACTTAGTTTGCGGGCCACAAACTGAGGCAGTTCGGTAGGTTCTGCCGGGGAGTTCGCAGCTTCTTTGGCTAGTTTTTTCCCGCCAAATAGGAATATTGTTCGGAGTACTCGTCGCATTCTTCCGAGTACTCTCGACGTCTTGAAAACGTTTACCTTTCGTGACGTTTTTTCAGCTTTGGCAGCGATATGAAATCCGAGGGGGCTAATCTCAATAACCCCTTTGTTGGTGAAAGACTGCTTTACGATGAATTCCCTTGTGCGCAGGTGTGTTGTCGCGCAGCAAACACCAGCTCCCCTGTTAGTTTATGAAATCTGCTGTTCCTTTCACTATACAAACAGCTGAATGGAATCAGCTGTTCAGTGCACTTACTGATACGTGTAAGGTGTTGCCACATGCGCGAGCTTACTTTGCAACATCAGAACTCGTACTCTAGCACCAGTCCGGGAGCTTCATCGCCGGATTATGTATGACTGGATACATAAATTTATAGGAAGAACTGAAAATCTTGTGGGGGAGATTTACAGGGTAGTCTCGTCATTGGTGGTGCCCCTTTCACCCTCAAAGAAATTAGGATTAAAAAGGTACACCACCTTGATATTTTTTACGTGATTCCTGAAATTCTGCTTTCATTACATCACCCACTTATATTTATTCAGAGCAATCAGAACGGTTTTCTCAAAATGACGTTTCTTAAACTCGTGACAATAGCTTATTACAAAAACTACTTAACCAATCGACTTGAAATCTGTGGCTACGCCCAATGGAAATATCCAACTTCAGTGTGCCTTGAAATTAACTGGATAGATTAAAAACTTTCTCTTGTAATGTGAAAAAACTAGACAAACTAGTGAAAACCTATTTCCTTGTGAAATACCGCCAATTTGTTATTATCTGTTCCCACCAATTCACTGTAGTAGTGACAATAGTTTCACTCCTACAAAATACAGATCTGATTGAATTTTTATTTCTGATTACTGGGTTAAGCGCTGTCATAGCCGCTGATTATAATGTGACTATCGATACAGCATCGGAACATTACCAATAATTCGTGTATTGTCGGAGAAAGTTACATAAAGAAAAATCATACCGAGTCTTCGTAAGTGGACTAATCACCACGATAAAAATTACCGTATGATTGAATTCGCTATTGTTTTTTCGTTTGACCTTGGAGAAATTATTGCTATCGATTATAAAACACCATATGTTCTAATTACTGCGCAATAAAATAAAATAATGCTTCTCCGAAAAGTGGGCAAAGTCACCCCAATTTACGGTACGTCTAGTTAAACTTCAATTCTATTATTAAAAATACCCTTTTGTTCAACTTGTATCGTACTGAAATCAATAATAGTATTAATAATACTATTTCTTTTTTTCTGGCAAAATCTGTTACTGTTATACTTTCACGTTTTATAAATATCTATCTTGGCTGTTAAATGAAAAAACGTCTTGACCCTTTTGGAAGAAATTCTGGATCATGCAAAAATTTTATACGAGGTAAAATAGTCTTATCTCCTCTTTTCAATATTTCTTCTTTAATAGCCACAAGAAACTCATTGGGTACTTAATTCAGTATACAATTTTTCTAAATTTCTAAATAAGAATTTAAGAGCACCTTCAGCAGTTAATAATATCGAATCTTCTGTACTGTGATTTTCTATTGGAATTCATATAGGTTCTAATGTTATTAATAAGATGTATTATAAATTGTATTGTGATTAACTAGTAACACATTCATTTACGAAAATAAATGAGATTTATAATATTTTCCCTAGACTTAAGTTTCTCGAGAAATTATAGTATTTCTCGAGAAATAAGAAATAAGCAATTATAAAATTCTCGAGAAAGCATTCTCGAGAAGTAACACTATACAAAAGTGATCGAGTGGCGTATACGTCTATTTATTACACCTGCTACACGCACACAGATATACACAGTACCTACCTATAGAAATGCCTATCGCATCGCGGATAGAAACGACGCGAAGGCGAAGCAACGCGTGTCGGGGGATCACGGTCAGAGTTGGGCAAAATGTAATCTAATTACAAATTACAAAGTACGATTAAACTGTAATTGATTACACATTATTTTCAGTAATCGTTGGTTTAGATAGTTGGCTAAACCAACTGGTCAACTACCTAAATGAACAATTACAGAGAATAATGTGTAATTAATTACACAATTACAGTTTAATCGTAATTTGTTATTTGTAATTAGATTACATTTTGCCCAACTCAGATCACGGTAATGTATTAATTACAGCGAAGATTCTTGCGTGATACCGACCCATCTTCTGCTCTACTAAAATGATGCAAATGGGTCAAGCAAGTTCAGTAGGGTGGCAGCTGCGGCGCGAAGAGTGTATGTTAAGGAATCGCGACTCGTTTCGAGGAACCGTGTCATCATCGCGTGGGCCCCCTCTCAGATTGGAGGCTTGCGAAAGCCGCGAGCTGGCCGCGCATAAGGCGAACGTCCCAATTTCTGCTTATGTCCCCATTTCTGCTCATTTCGTATTTTCCTTATTATTATAAGCGTCACGTTTGCACCATAGTTGCAACAAATTAATTCTAAATTATTTGAACATTTACGCGAGTGTTGCACGAGCTTGGGGCTAATCAAAGCGCAGCATAAGCAACGAAAAACTTTTAAAATCAGAGACTCATGATTTTTCGACCGTGTTTTAGCTGGTTGTGGTAAAGAACAGGGTCGCTATTGGTATTCGATAATTGAGCAGAAAATAGTTCTTGCAGCGAAAGTTCTTATTTAATAATAATAACAGATACCGCACTGTGCTCTGGATGTAGATTTTGTACTATTTTTAATTTTTTTTTTAAGTAGAGAACAGGTGATTAGGTTTAGGGTCAACTGAATCACCGTTACGTCCGCATTTCTACTCACCAAAATTTTAGTAACACAACCTCGCAATTCAATGTACGCTGCAACCTCTATTTCTACTCGAAGGCATTTTATTTTTTGTTTATCATTATTGTATGCTCTACTGTTGCGTTACGAAGCATCTCCATAAAAGATGTAACTTATTTTAACCTGAAAAGGCAACACATCATGTGAGCAGAAATTGGTACAAATGGTGAGTAGAAATACGTACATCGCTATTTCTCGCGAGCAGAAATACGGGCGTTTAAAGCATTATATTTAATTACAAATTGCTAGTGATTAAACGTCTTGAAATATCTTTCTTAAATAGCTTTTGAATTGGTTGATTTATTATTAAAAAATTAATCAATTACTCTGCCAATTTTGGTCACAAACAAATTTTTTACAACATCTTTATGACGAGTTGCCTCTTAAATGAGCAGAAATTGGGACATTCACCTTACAGGGAAATTGGCGAGCACGGCCCGCTCCGGAACTGACCTCCCTTACGCTCTCTGCGCCAACGCCGAAGAGAATGGATAAAAGCCGATGGAACAGGTTTTGCACTCGCTGCTGAGCCAATGAACCTCGTTTAATACACGGCGCAGCGGGCTACGGCGTTTCAGCGAAATTTCGCGCGAGACCTGAATGAAATCGCTGGTTTGCCATAAATGAAAGTGCTCGCGACGAGATTCGAAAGAGGGTGGTCTCACCCTGCATTGCGTCAACATTGGCCCAATATTTTGCCAGTTCTGGTAGTTACCGACTATTGTCACCTAAAAAAGTAAAGAGCCAAATTTTTTTTTTAAAAATTAAAAACGATTTTGAAAAAAAAAGTTTCCCTTATTTAATCTGACTCACAATATTTTTATGTTAGCGCCTCGTAATTGGCACTGCGTAACTCTGGCGCCGACTTAAAAAAACGAAGGGTCACAGATTAAATAAGGGGGAAAATTATTTTTTACTTTTTAGTGCATTTTTATTTTTTTTTAAGTCGATCTTAATTTTTCTTATTATTTCTTTCGTGAAGATAGTCACATTCGTCTGGATTAGCTGGGCATAATGAGTTGGGGCACATTTCATGACCCCAGAGTTTACCATTCGAAAGTTTTTAGGCGACAGACAAACGCACAAACACTTTCTGCTTTATATATTAAGATACTGGCAAGATATCGCGTCTCAAAAATAACTGTGGCATGTTACACCGAGACCCCTACGTGACGTGCATAGCAAACTTCAGGTTATTTTTGCGTTTGGAAGTCCAAATTGCTATAGGACTAGTATAGATACACTTTTAAAAATGTTTTTCGACCCTCGATGTTCCAGGCCTGTGTCATTACGAAGGAAAAGTTTCACAAATTGCGAGCTAATTTGAGAACCTATCAGAGTAAACTTTTAACCCTCGAATAGCTGGTCAATTTGACTCGCTGCATCCGTCAGTAGTCTGTTCTAGAACAGGTTCTTATTCAGCCGGAATTGCAATAGAATTGGCGCGGAGAAGATGATTCTTCGGCAGCAGAATCTGACGAAGGTAGTAGGACTACTAATCTCAGAAACCATGCTATTTCTGGCCACAGATGAAAACACATTGCTCCTAAACATATCAATATATTGCATAATGAATTTCACGCAACACGCTTCGACAGAAAACAGTAACGAAATAGAAACAATTGAAGGGTTGGATGCAATAAGGGGGCGAGCGCTCGAAAATGGGAAAAATTATTGTCGAAACCCTAAGAAAGATTAGAAAACTAAATGTTGTTAAACTGAATTTTTAAAAATATAGTGTTGTAAAGCCCGTCGCGACACACGTTTTTTCTATTTACAGTTTGTTTATCCAATCATTACTATTCGAGCTAAAAATTGTAAACAACGAATTTTTCATCGTCCAAAATCATTATTTCTTTAAACATAAATTGCGATAACTCGAGTAAATATTAACGGATCGTTATGAGACTTAAAACGTAACTTCAGGAAACTCTGGCGAAGCCGTGAAATGTATGCGCAAAACCCTTATGTTAACGAATGTAATAATATTTAATTAAAAAGTAATACTGGACCTAACCCATGTTTTTCAACGTTCGCCGTTAAAAAGTATCGAGGCGATTATGAGGTACATATAAATTGCAGCGACAAAGTTTTTCCTTAACATACAAGGAAGATTTTCACCAATTTTCACACTGATTAGTAAATAATTGTAGAAGATACGACGATATATATAAATCTCGCGCGCCACCAACAGTCAGCGGCCGCGTGTAATGCGCTACTTAGCAGTCTTAGTACTCGCGTTAGCTGTTGGTGTCTACCAGATTGATAAAAAAATATTGAAAATTAAGCAAATGGCGGCGGTTTGAAAATTGAGTTTCGATTTTCGCACAATTTTTCAACTTCAAAGGTCTGCGAAAGTTTAAAAGCAAAATATTTTATCATAATTCTGGCAGGGACGATAGCCACATGTGTGCTGATAATATATGCAAAACTTGGACTGAGTTGGTCCCGCCGATCTTGAAATATCATGGTCACCGGTTCGAAAAACATGGTTTCGAGAAAAACGCGTTTAAAGTTTTGCGTACAATTTATTCAGAAAGGTGAACTAGGAGAGTAACGGTTTCTTTGTAGCCAAATGGTCGATTTTTGTGTTTTAAAAGACACAGAAATGCACCCCCTCCCCACACCACCCCCCGAAAGAAGTCCGCCGAAACTTTGTCGAAATACACTTGCAGGAACAAAACTGTTATGCATCACCCGTCCCGCTCAGTGAGCGCGCCGTATACCTACCTATTCTGCAGCCTGTAGCTCTGCAAATAATACGAATTGAAAAAAATCCCTTTGCAGACGTATTACCCATATAATGTACCTGTAGAAAATGCGAAAAAAAATCGATTTTTCTTGCCCGTCAGATCAGAATACCCACTTAAATTACGTAAGGATAATTCTGACGATTTCTCACCCCCTCCCTCCCCCAATATAAGAATTCGTAAGATTTTATATTCCACCCCCTCCCCCGTTCTTACGTAATATTTTTTACATTGCATTTTCTCAGTTATTAAAATTCTTTTAAAGGTTTATATAATTCATTTAACTCGGTTTCGGGTGTGCGATGAAACTTTGTTTTTTGAGCCACTCATATTGAAAATTTAGTGAAAAAATATTACATAAGACGCTACCTGACTCCCCTCCGTAAGAAAACGTAAGAAATTCGCGACCCCCCCAAGGCCTTAGGGTACCTGTCAGTTGGATCACCTGTTGCCAGAAAAAAAGTTCTCCTCCGACTACTGAGGTAAAGGTGTCCTGATTACAGTCAGTCCTTGGACAGTTAACCAACCACTTAGGAATTTCCATACGCTGTTGGCAAATCAGTAGCGCGAAGCTCATATGTATAACACTGTGCCGCAGGCCCGAGGCGAACGATTAATAATCGTCGATGCTGATTGACGCCAAGAGGCATTAATAACATCGAGTGGCCGTCGAAGCAAATAGATTCCTTCCTAGATGAATAATCCCGTGGACCACGAGAGTCCTTATATCCTCCATTCCAAAGCAATCAGTTTGCCACAAGCTCGCGTCGTCGCGTTGCTTTCCACGCGACGACTAATAATAAACTATGAAGATAAGACGAACGATATGATGATTCCTCGTTCCTTGAACCATTCTTCTCCGCTGTGTCTTTCCATTTTCAAAATTTTAACGCATCGGATTTCTCCTATGGAGAAATTGTACATACACCTTCATTGGCTCTCCGATAATTAGCACAGATTTGTTAAGTAGGTACACCAGAATCTTTATGAAAACTTTAATGCAGCATATCTCAAAAAACAATAAACCTATGGGTTTGAAATTTTACGAGATTGTAGAAAAAAACATATCCCTCTATTGCATGAACTATAACTATAACAATTTCTATGATAGTTTCTGTTATTAATAAAAGCCATTTTTTACGATTTTAACCCTAGAATGCCATCCTTTCACGAATGGTCAATATTTGATGGTTATTTTGGTTTAAACGATAACTAGGCTCGTACTTAATAAAATTTTCTTCCAATTTTTGGCCCAGCTTGCAGTAGTGAGCCGCAATTATTTCCGTAAGCAGGACGTTTCTCTTATAAAAATCTTTCTAATATGATACTCCTGGGATATTCTTCCGAATGGCCCCAGTGGTCGATCGAGACGAGGTTTGGAGGGAGGAGTGGGGAGGGGGTGCGGACCCTAAATCTAAAATTGTAGCTTCAGGTATTTATTAGTTTCCAAAATATTAATAAAAAAAATTGTTATTTTTTTTAAATTTTTTTGGAACGTAGATGCAGGCACCCTTACCTCCTCAGGCGCTCCTCAGGCGCCGGAAAGGCACGCGTATTTAGCTGAAATTCAAAGTCAGTGTTCTCGAAAACGAAGCGCGATATTAAAAAATTGTATTGCATATTTTCGTGTCATTTTGGCCTGTAGAATCACCCCCTAGAATATTGACTATCAGTAGAATAACACCGTATATAGTAGGATGGGTCGCATTCGCAAGTTGCTGGTTCAAATCTCCAAACTCACATCGGTTCGCTACCATGCTTTACGCGCCCGCAAGCGGGTGCGCACCCCCGCGCTAATCTAACCCCAACCAATACTAATACCCGGGACAAGGTGGAAAGTGGAATGCGATGCGTCGGAATAAGTCAAAGGAAATGCTAAAAGTCTTTTACTAATATCTCGTAATCTAATAAATTCCCGAAGCAACAATTTTAGATTTAGGGTCCAAACACCCTGCCTACCCCTCCTCGCAAATCTCGCGTCGATCAGCCACTGGGGCCACTCGGAAGCACAGCCTATTTTTGAAAAGCTATTGCTTTTACGAACGCGAAACAACTGCTGTGCATTATCAAATAGCCAATGAACGTGTACGTAAATTTTCAGAATCCACCCAGTAGTTTATTCCCTGCGAATTTCTGAGAATGCCCATGATTTTCGGGCCTCCGCAGAGGAACCACCTCTGAAGGAGGGACATGCAAATGGAGAGGCTTAAAACCCGGTGTTCCTTTAGAATTTTTTTGTTAAGAATGTACGAAAGTTATCGTGCTTGTAATTTTTTTATTCGTTTAATCCGACCTGTGGCTGTGATAATTAATTCTCTATGCAAAGCTATTTCATATATTACTTATAGGAGCTAGTTCCACATGCGTCATTCGCCGCAGAGATTTGCGATGCCCACTCCCTGAGTTCCACCGGAAAGCAATAAACGAATTAAAATCTTTTGAATAGTACAGTTCGATTGTTTAAAAAAGAGAGTCCGCATTGGCAGAAAATATTCTGCAGAACGTCGTCACGCGAGCTCTAAACAGATTCATCCCTTGAAATTTCATGGTAATCTGCGGGGCACCGCCTGTAGGGTCTCCTTGTAAGGCAGGTTCCCTCTAGTTTGCCCGCTGTTTATCTCTGTCCCTCTCGGCGACCAGGTGAGGCGACCGAGAACGAAAGAAATTCCTGGCCGCGCGACCTTGGTAGGTCGTTCGTATCCAAGTCGTTTACCTGGACCGATTTTGCAAACGGTCAGGAGGCTGCGTCCACGGTGCTTCAGCTGTGCTGAGGACGCTGCTCGACTCGGGCAAAGCGCGCGAAACGATCCAAGGTAAAGCTAAGTAACGTTAGCAGATTTCAGATTGCGCCAGTAATTCGACAGATAAAATCCGAGACTCTTTCTTTCCCTTGAAATTCACTTCGTCGTGGTATTGCAATTAAAAGTAACGCCATGTTCGTTAATACAATTTGATTGCGACCCCTCCTACCGCGAATGTTGTTCGAGTTCCCACAATATTCGCGACTCGTTTCGATTTAATGCAGAGCGCTGCAGGAATCCAAGCCGAATGGGTTAAAAATCCAATACGTTTTAACCTGCGCGAAACATTCCAGCGGAAATCAGCATTTCAATCGAATCAGCTAAATGGAAATCCAATTTCTGCTTCATTAGCGTTCAACGCGCGAGGAAATCTCGCGTTTACGAGACTCGCCACGGAACTTCGGTGGAAACGCTGATTTCTGTGCCCTTCGTACGAAATGTCAATCTAAATGGCTCTTTTTATCGACGCCGTTCACTGAAATTATTAGACAACTTTAATAACCGTCTTTACAGTTGTTATAATCGTTTATAGTCGGCGCGCTTCGAGAGTGGGCGTGGCGGCGAGATTTCCCAATCGCCGATTTTGTTTAATTATTTCGTCATCTTACTTCCGCTTTTTGTCTTCCCCCGGTACGGATGTTTTTGTAACGAGCTTCTTTGTTCTGCTTCACTTCTTCTTAACACACCTAAGCATTTAATTTCTTCTGGACCTGATTCACCGGCTCTGATTCGCTGGTCCTTCCAAGAAAACAGCGACAGTTTTTAATTGATAGTTCAATTAATTAAATAGCAGTAGAGGACTAGAAGTGTATATCGGCAGGTGTTCGAAAACATAATTTTATGCAAAACAGTGTAAAATGTCCATTGGGGTGGCTCTTATTTTTTACTTTTGAATTTTCTTCGCAGCGCACCCCGGAATAGTTCCAAATAATAAAAAAAAATATCTGTGTAAAGTTATCTAGACATCATGATTTCGAGAAAAATGCATTTGAATACCTCACTTCTGATGTCTATATCTTCGATATTTTTACGAATTTCGGCCCGAAAATTTCAGGAACATTCATGACATATCAAATACTGAAAATAAGATTTTTTTTTATCTTTTTCGCATATTTCGGTATGTACTCCCCGCCCCCTTAAATGTTCAAAAAATAGTCCTCGAAAATAATAATTCCATTTTCTTTGTTCGTCTTCACGAGTGAAAAGTGTTCTAGAAGCATTTAAACTTTCAAAATTTGAGGGAAAACAGTTTTTTTGTAGTCTTTCGGACTTTTTTCGAAAACCGTTTGTCGCACGAGAAAAAGTAATAGAACATAAAAGATGCTCCTTGTCCGGATCTACAACTTTTGTTTGACATGTTTTTTTATTTAATCGATAACTTTGAGGATATCATATAAAATCGACTTCGCGAGCTGTTAAATAATGATTTAAATGTTTAAGGGCCCAGGTGCACCCTTTCCCGTTATCCGATCGAGCTCAAACTTTACACGGATTTTTTTGTAATTATTTGGAACTATTCTGGAGGGTGCCCCGAGGAAAATTCAAAAGTCGAAAATAAGTGCCACCGTAGTGTATACCCATACTCAGGATCTGAAACAAAAAGAACTCTGACCTCGCTTTTCTCGCGAAATATTAACCTCTAGAGGGCCGGGCTGGCCACTACAGTGGCCACCTAAGAATGTAGGTACTTTGCCGGCCATTTTGGTGGTATATATGCATTAATTTTAAGCAAATAAAATGTACAATTTCACTGAAAAAATCCCGGCCCTCTAAAGGTAAAGTAGGTAGCCCGCCCTATGCGTTTAATACATTGTACTTTTACCCACGGTATGCACCAACTTTGCATAGGGTAAGCAGTCCAGTAGATGGACGTGGCTAGTAGATGGACGATTCGTAGATTAATCATCAATTATGAGAAAACTATGTTTCTAATTTATATGAATTTTTTTTATGTTATAGAAAAAAAGTTTGTTGTTTTATAAAATTATCATTCTTAATAAATATCGTTTTTGTATGGGAAAAATATTTCTTAATACGGTCTGACATTACCACCGGGTGCTAGTTGTTCAGTTGGTAGTAAGCATTGCTAGCGTGCACGTGGTTTATTAGAAGGAAATAGCGTGTTTGGACGTATTTCAAAGAGGTATGTAATACATGGTTGCATTCGTAATATTCCAAAGTTCTAAATAAACGTTTAAAAAAAAAATAATTAAATAATAGAACTTAGAAAAATGACTGTCCATTAATTGACATTAGTTTCCTAACCTAATACCAGTAGATCGACAGCCTAGAATCGAACCTTTTCAAGCCGATTTTTTCTTAATAAATATTCATAACCAAGTAGGCAGTTAACTTCAGCCAAATCGGTGACTTGAACCTCGTGCTGCTCGTGCACTCCCCTCATCAGCTTAGTGGGCATTATCTACCTTATAAGTCTTGAGCCCTCTTTCATAACACTCCCCGCGTGTATACATACGTACATACACGCGAAGCTTAAATATAGAATACTGGAAAATGATCCAGGAAAGAATCTACTACCCCCAGGCGTTTCGCGGCAGTATGAGCAATTATCAAAAAATGATCTGGAGCGTGTTAATGTATCGGCAACGTGTAAACGACCGGTTACGCAAAATCCAATAGCACGCTGTTCGAATGCACGTAGGTGGGATTAAGCTGGGATCTCCAATGTGCCGGGTCGCCGCTCCGGCCAGTCGCACATTGGAGATCCCGGCTTTAGCTTACCGATGTTCCTCTTCCACCCTCTTTCAGGGCAAGCGCACGTAACATGCTTCTTCCGAGTATTTCAATCGATAAGGTACTGTGCCACAAAGTGTCTGACAAGGTGAGAGCACGAGGCTTGTGTCACCGTTTTAATTGAAATCTTGCACGTAGTAGTGCACGGTATGTATGATAATCTATAAGAAAAATTTGAGGAATATCGAGTTCCAAGCTTTGCTTTTTCCTATCCCCCGATACATGCATCCACGCGCGAGGAATAACCCCTAACTGACAAGGGAACGTCCCGAAGCCGAAAATTCAAAAAAATTCTGAAACTCTGTGAATATGTAGGGAATTTCCTCCTGATTAGAACGGGATTTTTGTTTGCTGCCCAAATTCACTCTAAGGGGGTGTAACTGACCCATGAAAATCCGGTTATTTTCCGATTTTGTGTTATAATTCGTGAACTGTAAAATATATTTTTTTAACCAAATGATAGTTCTAATTAAAAGAAGTAATTTTTGTAGCGAAACTTTTTTTCTATCTATTACAGTTCCCGAGTTATAACACAGAATCGGAAAACAGCCGAATTTTCAAGGGTTAATTTCACCCCTTGAGTGAAACATTCACCATATTTCCACACTTAAACTTCAAACCCCTGGCATTTTGTTAATTTTTTAACAGTAAAAATAATCCTGGTTCCGGCGATAACCACACTCGCGATGATTACAACACACTTTGAATCTTTTCTTTCAAATGCGTCGTTCTCCCGGAATCACCTGCACCAGCACTGCATCGCTTTCTCAAGGCGCACACATCGGTGCGATATATATTTAAAAAAAAGAACTTTTTTTTAGACATTTAATGCAAAATTTCGTTGGAAACAGTGAACTTTTTATTCAAGAGGCCGCCATTTGTTCATTTTGCATCTTTTAAGTTTCAAATTTCTTCGTTCTGTGCGTACACTCATAAACTAAAAGAAAATTGTTCGATTTTTGGTTT
This sequence comes from Andrena cerasifolii, assembly GCF_050908995.1. Lineage (NCBI taxonomy): Eukaryota > Metazoa > Arthropoda > Insecta > Hymenoptera > Andrenidae > Andrena > Andrena cerasifolii. Next base: position 8,867,487 of record NC_135119.1, on the reverse strand, counting down.
CAGATGAAACCAAAAGACGCTACGTTGCCCGCAGTGCAATAATTGCGTCGCCAACGGACTGGGCATAACTTTGTTATTTGCCGCTCTTTTTTAATAATTTTTTTTTGTTATATACCTTAACCTGTTAATACAATATCCTGAAAGTTTCAGAAAGATCTATCAAATACTTTCTTTAAAAAAAATTCCCGAAAAATGCCTCGATTTTCATTTGGTTACACCAGGCTCCCCCCTTAAGATCCACGATTCCGTTTTACTAATCTCTCGAACAGAGATCTACTTGGTGCCCCGTTTACCTGCTGTATTAAACGTTCCGCTAAACGTTCCCGTTTCTTGAAACGGGCAGTGATCTCAAGGAACATCTCTCAGCGCCAAATAACGCGATGCCTCTCGGCGTGGGAACACTTCCGTCGCGTTTTTCGTTGATGCGGTCACAAAAGGGATACGGGTGGACTCCAGTTCCTCCCTAACGACGACGATCGCGAGGAACGAGAGGGAAGGGAAGAGGAATGGTGTCTCTTGTCTCTTCCGCTGGCTGACACTAACGAGAATAGACCGCGGTCGCGCCACGCCAAAAATAGCCGGCGGGACGTAAATTTTCGTCGCGCTAGTGTCGTAAGTCCACACTGCTAAAGCGGGAAAGTGGGTGACTTACTGCCGCTCAGGGTCAAGAGTAGACGAAAGCGATATATGCACAGTAGAACTATAGCGAACAGATTCGCTGCTGCTGTTTATGGTATTGGGAACCACGCGGCAGTTTGATTGTCAAATAAGCCATTAGCGACGAACTAACCATATGCACTGTCGGCACGGCCTTCGGGTACGTTGAGAATTAATTTTGAGTTATATATTGATGTCACTGAACGTCGTGAAAGTGGGGTCGTGATTTATTGGATTAAGGAGAGGTTTAAAAATTTTTTTTTTTTATTTTATTTTCCGAGTGCTCAACCTTTTAGGAATAGGTGTTTAAAGGGATTTTTTTTAAATTCGTAAAATTCCCGAAGTTATAGGCATTTGAGTAGCGGCAAATGCATGGGAACAACCGGCTACTTGGCGCCCACGTAAAACTTTAGACGCGTTTTTCTCGAAACAGTGTTCTCAAAATCGGTGGGACCTGTATCTCCAAAAGTTATTATCCGATTCGACTGAAACTCTTTTTGTTCTTAAGAATATACTTCTGGCTCGTGGGCGGACCAGTAATTTTTTTTAAAAAATTGGAAAATTTTTAATTTTTAAAATGGGGGGTCATCTAAGAATGAAACTTTAAATTGATATATTTTCTATTCAATTTTCATGAATATTATAAACAAATTGATGAGGTTTTCCTAGTGTGAATTAGGTATGTTTAATTTAATATGTAAAGCAGAAAGCTGCTATATGACTGTGTGTTTTTCTGTCGCCTAAAAACTTTCGGACGATAAACTCTGGAATCGCGAAATTGTGCCTCAGCTCATTATGCCTGACTAATTCAGATAAATGTGACCATTTTCACAAAAAAATAAATATATATATATTTTTTTATATATATATTTTTATTTTTTTGTGAAAATGGTCAGATTTATCTGGATTAGTCAGGTATAATGAGCTGAGGCACAATATGTATATTAAATCAGAATCTAAATTTCGGGCGAAGCTGAGTAATAAATCTAGTTTAATATACTCGGAATGAGGTCGTATTTGGATTATTTTCCCAGCAAAAGCGATCACTTGGAACAGTTTAGCAGACTTGAAACGGTATTGCACCAAACCTTGCACCAAAGCATTCCTAACTGTTTTAAGCTTCAACCCCCCATCGTGCTCAGGGCGGATCCAGGATAACGGCGAAATATTATAACATTGTGTATTATTCTGTATAAATAATTAATGTGAATTTAATTATTTACGCCATAGTATCAGATAAAGATATCAAAATATAAATTACAAGCAAAATTTAAGTCTCGTAAAAGAAGGTTAAAAAATGTGCTTATGTGTGTAGTTTTACATATTTCGCCCTCTCCGAGAAAGGCCCCTGAATCCGCCTCTGATCGTACTTTGCTGGACTCCTTCAAGCGGCCTGACGAGACTGTCGTTTAGATCAGTCCCAAAAGGTGGTGGGGGTAACTCGTGAACCTTTATGGAAGCGCTAGTAACGTTCTGTACGGGAGTCCTAACTGTACACTCGGCTAAAAAAATACCCCTCCAACAACTACAAATGCACAGTGGAAAGTAGTCCAACTTCACACAGCTCGTATACCAGTTTCGCGAACACTTCTGCAACATTTCGTCAATACGCTCTGGTGCGGAGCTTATGGCGCGGCTTTCGCCCTGACACTGTATTCGTGAAATGCTGTATAAGTGTTCGCGAAGCGGATAACAACCACCGCGAAGTTCGGTCGCTCTCTACCATGCACGATGTTCTTTAGTCGGGTGTACAGTGGGTTTAGACAGATCCCGTGACGGGGGTATTAGCATTCTACCCGCGAATCAGATCGAACGCTGCGTTCCAGGCCTGGCCCGCCGACTGCAGTTCTAATTAAGGGACATGCCAACCGCCCAACCCGTTAATTAGTTCTCTGCTCGTCCTTGTTCTTTGCGTGTGAAATGGTGCTGCTAGCATCAATTTGGAGAGCTAACGGTTTCGAAACGACAAGCTGATTTTTCCATTTAACGCGACTGCCACTGCAGCGCAACGTATACAGGGTGAAAGAAAATTCACGGTGCCACGGGAAGCGGGCGATTTCTACGCCTGAACAATAAGTCGAAATTACAGCGCAAATCTTTTTCGTGGGAGGTTGCATTTTCAAGAACAGTTATTCCGAAAACTAGAGACTAGAGTAGCTAGGTAAGGGTTCTGTCTTCGAAATGAAAAGAGCGTTGCAGTTTAAATTATTTCTCCCGTGCGAGTTGATCACGCCACTCTTGATAGGCAATACTCTAGGGGGTGATTCTACAGGCCAAAACAAGACGAAAATATAGAATACAATTTTTTAATATCGCGCTTCGTTTTCGAGAAAATTGCCTTTGAATTTCAGCTAAATATGCATGCCATTTAAGGGCCTGAGGGGCACGCGGAGGGAAGGGGAACGCGTCCAGCTGTCCGTAGGACGAATTCGGGGGAGGGCAGGATTAAACCCCGTTAGGGCTACGTATATGCAGTTCAAAAAAATAATTTGTAAAGAAAAAAGATAACAATAATTTTGTATTAATATTTCGGAAACTAATAAATTCCCGAAGCTACAATTTTAGATTTAGGGTGCACACCCCTACCCCACCCACCCCTCTCAAGCCTCGTGTCGATCGGCCACTGGGGCCATTCGGAAGTGTATAAAATTTTATTCCACGTTTCCTACTTATTTTTTCGTGCAGAATGACTACCCCTTCGGCTACCCCTAATCTTAGAAACACCTTCTATAACGCAATATTATATTTTATCCTGATGTACGATTGTAGTTACTAAATTTTCGTGAAACGGTAGAGAATTCGTTTCATCTGAAGCGGAAACATCTTCAAATGACGAGTTACCCCGCCCTGCCCAGCGAACGGGGTAAGAAGGAGGAGAAGACGAGCCGACCCGGAATTGATGCTGGCGCATCAAAGCAGACGGAAGTGGTCGAGTATAATTTGCAAGGAAGCACCAAGTCGAATTGCACCGTAAAAGCGACTCGAATGCGCCATTACAGGTGCAGCAGTGGTATCGACTTTCGCGTCGAGGCAAAAGTAACGCGCGTAATTTTCTCGAAGATTTTTACGCCAACCGTTCAAATGGTCTCTTACCTCACGAAGTAAAATACACTTCCCGATTCATCAATTTCCTATTATTTTATTTCAAAATACAAACTTCCAGTTAAATTATCCTTCAAAGTAATAATGCTGCTTTGGAAATATTTTAATGTTTTTTTTAATTAAAAAGTACATCGAATGGCGAATTAAAAAATTGACCGCCTATTTCAAGGAAATGTAGAAATTCACGTTGCAATTCTGTGAGGATGCATAAATCCAAAGTGGCGACATAGCAATATATTTATAGAGCCTTAAGGATGATTCGGGCGTACAATATTAGACAAAAGTATATGAAACTTGAAATACTTGAATATCTACGTCTTAATAGTAAATCTAGATGTAAGGAACTCGAACGACAGTTGGAGTCTTATTTTTACTCCTAGGAAGGTATTTTTCACTTTACAAATGCTTTCTAAGCATTACTTGCTAAACTTTTGGCAGTGAAAACGCCCCGAATTCACAATTTTCTCAAGTTATAATTTATTTCTTTAAAACGGTGTAGTGAAAAACAATTGAAACTTGGCAGATATTTTCATCTACCCATATACTACGTGTAAAAAAAAAATCGAAAACATTGGTACTATTCCTTCAACATTTTTTCAGCTGTTTTATCTGTCGAGGTCGTCTCTTTCCATAAGAGTCTGCAGGTTTCTTTTTCTCCTAAAAATGATTATATAATAATCATACTATATAGGTGAAAATTTAATTTGAATTTTCAGTTGGCCTGGGTGCGGGATAGTTGTCTTTTGATTAACCAAACACAACTGTAAAAAAAAATTGGAAAAATATTCATGTCTGCAGGTTCCTTTTCCCCCTAAATAAGCATATAATCATATAATCATTTTTAGGAGAAAGAGGAACCTGCAGACATGAATATTTTTCCCAAAAATTTTTACAGCTGTGTCTGGTTAATCAAAAGACAACTATCCCGCACCCAGGCCAACTGAAAATTCAAATTAAATTTTCACCTATATACATAGTATGATTATATAATCATTTTTAGGAGAAAAATGAACCTACAGACATGAATATTTTTCCAATTTTTTTTTTACAGTTCTGTTTGGTTAATCAAAAGACAACTATCCCGCATCCAGGCCAACTGAAAATTCGAATTTAAATTTTCGCCTATATAGTATCGCCCCGCCCTAATGTTCAGTACCAAAGATTAGAATGCTCATATTTAACTTTCACTCTTGATCCGTACAAAGACATTTATTAATATATAGAAGCTCGATTTATTATATAATGGGATACTACATCACCATGATACTAATTCATGATTCTACCCACACAAATATTCATATTCAATCATTACACGTACATATTTAACCATTACATAATACAGTATTCACTGCTAGATGCATAATTCATTAAGCACTAAATTTCCCCATTTGTGATCTGATTACCGCAACGTGACGCGTCACAATAGGCCCCGTGAACCCGTTTCCAAGGGGCCCTTTCGTGCTATCGACTTTAAAATCGTAGCCAGCTTTCCTGTGTGAGAAGAAACTTTAATAATTCCGTGCATAAATTCCACTTCCGAGCGGGGCGGCACACTTTCCGCGCGAAGTTCCCTATCTGCCCGCGTGTTACAAAATACGCCCACGATTCGATAATATGCAAACCAGCAGTGTCGCAACGATAACGGCCTGGTTTATCGGCATTTATTGATAGTAAATTAATAAAGTGTAGGAAATAAATCTTAACGGGCCATTAATATTATACAAATACATGCGTATGAATATCCGGTGACTCAGTTTTCGTCGTTGCAAAAAGAAAAGTACGAGGCAGTGATTTATTCCTGTCGCGGTGATTTTCTCAACGTGGGGAAAATGGGTTTGAAAAAGTTCATAGAAATAAACTGATTGGTCACCGGTTTGGAGTAATCAAAACGGTTAAAAGTAATTAAAAGAATATGGCATCATTCACCGACCTTGCTTATGCATTAGTCCTCATAAAATATGTTGTGTGCATATAAGTAATACACTGTAGTCGATGCAGTAGGATTCTAATTTCATTATTACACAGCAGAGTATGTACGAATGTTAACTATTTCTTGGCATAATAAAAAAAAGTAGAATGTTAGAAATAGTAGAATATAGAAATATGTACAACGTACATACTTACGTACGTTTAAACCAAAGGAATGAATGCTCGTTCACTCCCCCCCCCCCTGAACTTTAACAAAATTCAAGCCTAAATAATTGCAGAAAATATGGCTTAATATTTAGTGGACCATCTTCTATTATTTTTTACTATTCCAGGCTCATTTTTAACTAATGCCACTGATACGAATGATTCCTTTTCCGTAATCCATTCTTGAATCTTTTAAACATATAGTTACATACCTACTCTATTGCTGAATGTTTTCTGAGAAATCACTAAGTAATTTCTATTCTTCCATATACAGTGGCGGACGAAAGAAAGATTGCGACTTTTAAAATCGCATAAATTTTTTAGAATTGGTCCAAAAGACATGAGTTTTTTTTTGAGAAGCTAGAATGATTATGCGATACTATGTTTTAACGCAGCTTTTGGTGGAAACGGTTCCATAAGAATGTAATGAAGCTAATTTATTTCAAAACGTAGCATGACATAGCATAGCATCGCATAACTTAGCTTCACGGTGAATTCCCGGCTTTAGTTTGCTAAGTGACGTGATTCGTAGTTTTGAAAAAAATGCGATAGGTCGGAATAGCAAAAATATAGTAAATGTCGTTTTTTACACTTTTTTGTGGGCCTGTAATGAAATTAAAAAAAAAACAGTTTGTAGATTTAAGTAAGTTATACACGAGCATAAAATTTAATCAAAATCGGTTAACGTTGCTCTGAGCTATAAATCGCTGATTTCGAGAATTTCGCGATTTTCGACCTTATTCTGCGATATTTAAGCGTTTAAAAACGCCATTTACTAATTTTTTTGCTAACTCGACCAATTACATTTTGTTTTCAACATATTACGTATCGGCGTTTCTATTAGTTCGCTCGACCAGTGAAAATTTTATTTAAAATAATTTGTGTACGAAATTTTTATTTAAAATAATTTGTTGCCCATCTCTGCTACGAAAGTGGATGATTCTAGATAAACAAATAAGTAGGAAGCAGGTATAGAATAACATTTCTTCCACCGAGCCTTTTTTCGGGAAACTAATGCAAAAAATTAGTCTGGTACACGTATATCTGATTAGAAATTGACAGACTGCAACAGTAAATATACAGTGCAAAATGAGTCGAAATTGTGTAATAACTTTCCTCGAACGTGGGTTTGTTTTTCACAAAATCAAGTCTGAAAATCCCTCGAAAATTCGTGCACTTGACTATTTAACAAGAGAATTAAAATCGATCTTCTCGGCATAAATGATTAAATAAAGTAGAGCTACGGTGCTATTCCGACTTATTTTTTCACCATGCTTCATTTCATTCACAACGGAACTATATTTATTGTTGCATTCTACCAAATCTTACAAGTTCAATCTTCTATTTTCTAAACATAGCTCCAAATCTAGAAATGTTTTCCTGTATTTTCGATTTATATTTTCATATAGAGTCTCACCCTTTCGAGTTGCGCCATCAGTTTGGCGACACCCTATACATATCTATGTATATACATAGTTCAGTTCCTAAAATAGGGAGGCAGACTTTGTTTATTTTTTTATCATTGAAATGAGTAGAATACACTCATAAAGTTTCACCCCTTACTTTATGAACACCATGTGTGTATATTTTTAATATATCTATATCGTCTATACATTTCCGCCAGGCAGCGCAACCTACGGGGCTTTCGGTGGTCGTTAAATTACGAAAGGCGCATGCAATAACATTCTTCGCCCATAATTACGTCGGCGTATTACGGTTTGCTCTTACAACAGACCCATTATCTACATCTGCATGAAAGAATGGCGCGGGGCACTCTTTCCCTTTTCTGCCCCCCCCCCCCCTAACTGCACAGGCACCTCAATCCCGTGGCTCTCGTGACGGCGTTACGTCTTCGCTATCCCGCTAATTAATCCGATTCGAAATCCCCGCAACGCGTCAGGCGTGCATAAAGCGCCGCATCCACGAAACGTGGATGCTCCGTCGTAAGTCGCGTACGTAATACGGCAAGAGCACTGGCATCGATCAGTCGCGGTACGCGATTGGCCAATAAACGTACAAAACATTCCAGGATAGGCAATCAGGACGTTCAAACCCGATGCAATCGAGAATTCCGTGGTAGGTATCGCGCGGGGACACGAAAATGGAGCACGTCTGCACGCATCGCCCGAACTGGAAGTGGTAGAGATCGACACGGTGCGGGTATTTACATCATCGATAAGTACGTGGAAAGCGACCGTAGAGATGCAGGCCACCAGCCTCGGTAAAAGTTGCGTGCACCTTCAGGGACGTCGCGGAAAAAGGCAACGCCGAGCATCGTTGCGCCGAAAAATCTATCGTCACGTCTATCGCCGTTGAAGGTATTGCGGGTACGTAAATCGGATATCCATGGGGCAATTGCGAAACGCCCACACAGAACAACACGCGCTCGACACCACCGATGGAGTGGTAAGGTTACGCGTTGAACACTCAAAGTGGGCGAACGAAGGACGTTTCGTTTCATTTTATCTTATTTCCTTCCCCCAAAGGAAGAAATGGAAACAAAGAGAGAGAGAGAGAGAGAGAGAGAGAGAGAGAGAGAGAGAGAGAGAGAGAGAGAGAAAGGGGGGGGGAGAGAACTCACCTCCTCGAGGGATGTGATTGTCTGTCTGCATTGTGGCATTCGCGAAACGAAGGTGGACGTGGTGGGCGAATTATAATCCTCCCTCGTCTCCTCGACGAACTCGCTGACGGCGATCAGGCCCGGCATTTTTTCCCTCTTTCCGCCTATATTGGCCTAAATGATAACGAGCCCCGTGGATATCTCGCCGATCTGGCCAGCTTCGGTGCCGTCGCACTCACCTCACTCTGCCACCACTCACTTCACCGTTTCTCCCGTGCGCACCATGAATTCCGCGGGAGGGCTGTCACCTTCTGTCTCCTCCCAATGCCGTTTCCCGTGACGCACGGTAAACGTCGTCCCGGTGCGACCAACGGGCCCAGAGAGGAGGCGATGGAAAGGGGACAGGGGGCACAAAGAGAGGAGGGAGAGGGAACGGGGTTGGAAAAAGGACAGAACGAGGGGGATAGACAGAGAGAGAGATGGAAACTGAGCACACGGTTTGTCTTCTCTGCCAGCGAGAGACACTTGCGCGACACGATTATTCTCCTAACATTTTCGACGCTCGGAGTATCCCGCACGGGCCGCGAGCAAACATACTTTGCTCCCTTTTTATCATCCTCGCGCGGCTCGCGATGCATACACACTTTCACGCGCGTACGCGGCTGCGTCCCCGCACGATCTTCTTTATATCTACTCGCCACTCGGTCTTAAATCAACCTGATCAGTCGCGATACGCTTTCGTCCACGGTCGAAGTTCTACTGAGGCGGCGCTGCGTACGTTTCTACCTTCACCATTAAGTTTGCGATGGAGAAGAAGGCGATCCGTGATAGGGATCAAACGCTGCGCCGCCTTGTGGCGCGTTGATGCAACCGACCACTCGTTGGAGCCATTATTTCCTTAATTCAAAAATGGCTTTTTAATTTGCTCGGTCTGCTAAGGCGTTTATTACGCTAGATACGCGTGTATATTTAATAAGTCACTGCCATGTGCATGTTAGATTAACTGTTATTGCTGAGGTTAAGTGCACTAAGTAATGGTAACTATTTACATCGTGTTTAAATGTAAATTGTTGTAACTATCAATTTAATTGTCCAATTATAGTTGTTTATTATACTTAAATTTCATACGTTTTTACTTCCGATAGACCTGCGTGTTCTTACTACCAGCATTTATTGCACATATGGAAGTTCAACTTTCCTTTTTATGGAAATGATATAATTGTAATTCAATGATTAGAATTAATGTTTCTCTACTATATATAAAGGAAAACGTATGTTTTCCTGTTCTCTCACAACTCAGGGACTAATAGATCAATTTCGTTGCGGCTTTTTTTAGCGCGTAGTACAATTCTCAGAGAAGGTTTAAGGCTATATATCATCTCGATATTACTAAATGGGACTGAGTAATAAGCGAAATAGTGAAGCGAGGCAGATAGACCTTATCTTACATGGTGCCCATCTGCGCGTGACGGTTTCCCGCACATTGGTGGGGATGCTTGAGAGATCACATCGTTTGTCAATACCATAGACATGTATAGATGAAGCAGAAGCTGGGACTACCAGCGAGGGGAACGGAGGCTTGGAGGGGCAAAGGCAGAGGTTCAGATACAGGTACGTCGGGTAGCTTCGGATGCCTTCGGCATGCATAACCACTGAGGCACCCGATTTACCCGTATCGCTCCCTTTATCGCGAACCTTACCACCCCCCTCAGCTTACGCTCCGTCTATATATGTCTATGGTCAATACATGTATATAAAAGAAGTCCTGACTGACTGACGGACTCATCAACACCCAGCTCAAACTGTTTAAACTAGGAACGTGAAATTTGGAAGGTACATTGTTTTCATGACGTAGGCGTCCACTAAGGAAGGACTTTTGGAAATTCCATCCCCAAAGGGGTGAAAAGGGGTAAAGTGTATTTTCTCAGATGCCTTAATATCTGTTAGGTCCAATTAGATATCAACTTGGTTCTTACTTACAAAGGTTACCCACATAAATACCTAAAAACCAATTTCAGGATTTTGCCTCAATCAACCCCTAAGGGGGTGGTGAGAAGGGGTGAAATGTGTTTTCATGTAGTCCTTAATATCTTTTAGGCCCGAAGCGAAGCGCGGGTATATTTGCTAATATAGTGTATTACCAAAAGTAATATTTAAATTTTACTCAAGGCCTTGATTACTATGTTAAGCGATTGTCAAGTGCACACGCTGTCGCACGCGTCACGTGAAATTTCCAAAGTGGACAATTTGTGGTTTGGATATAAATGAAGCGAATAATGTATGAGTTTTTCATTTTTATTAGAGAAACAGAAAAATTAAAGGACAAGTGTCTCTTGTAATTTAAGTTGTTTTTTGCTTTTTGCTTTAACCTGCGCCGCAATGCGATCTAAATCTCTACGACCTTGACTCGTGAGCTTGCGCCCACCCAGTGGAGCCTTTTCGATGAGTTTCAGCTGTTCCAAGCTCTGAAGAGCTTTACGAGCCACACCGCCCGCGGATCTGCAGAAGTGGCTGGGGTGGGTACCGTTGCGTTTGCGCCCTCCAAAAATTTTTGTCACCGCGCCCACTCCAATTGGGCTACGGATGTAAATGTGACGGACTAAGGCAGCACACCTAATGTAGTACCAGTCTGGATCATATGGAGCAAGTTCCTTGAAACGTGCGGATTTCACAATGTCCACCCATTCTGGCACCCGCATTTTGCCAGTCCTAAAGTTTACAAGCAAATTAATTCCACACGATTCTTATACTCATGGAAAGTAAAATCAAATTTTTACCACACATTTGTCCGACATCGTCAAGTGTGCGGATGTTTTTTTTTTAGGTTAGACGCACATAGAATAAGAAAGAGTAACTCACTTTTTCAAGAACGCGGCAAAAGCCTTCACGAACTTGTGTTGGTCAACGTCTTTCAGCGTTACGGAAGGCATCTGAGACAAATATTAAGCATAGAAATCATCAATAAACACAAATGTTGCATGCTACACGACGCACGTGTATTACCGTAACAACACTACTTCAATACTCTGCTAAAATATGTCACATATTTTAAAAATATATATATAAATAATGCGTAAGTCTGTCCACTGCTTTGTGTTACAGTCTATGCTACTTTTTCACACTAATATCGCAAATTTTACGGAATCTGCTAAAAGTACACACCTTCGCACGAAAGCTACCCGGAAAGAGAGCAGCCAAGATGGCGGGGACCCATCAAAACTACAAGATGGCCGCGCCACAGGAAATGGTCACGGAATTTTTATATACCCAGAAAGATGTCTCAATGATCGAATCAATTTTTTACCGACTATATACAAATTTCTTACCAGGTATTTTTATGATTTGACCAATTAAATACCGTTACAGCTGTATTATGAAATCTACATTTCATTCTCGCAACGTACAAAATTTTACTTGAATATTTTCTTCAAGAACCAGGAATTAACCTTTTGGTCATGCATAGAAATGCTTCGTTACATTTATGATCGAACCTTTTGCTGTATGTTAACAACTAAGATAGTTGGTACCCAGGGTTGGCACGTGACGGGTTTAGCGCGTTTTCCGACAGCCGACCCCGCGCTTTAAAACGACAAGCTCATCTAATAAATTTCGCGCGGCCCTGTGGGTAGATATTTATTAATTATTATCATTTTATTTGTTATTTTTATTTACTGTTCTTTCCTGTGTTCAAACAGAATGGCGTCTCAAGCTTATTCGCTCATATTGCCCAACGAACTACAAGTCCCATATTAATTATTACGATATTTATATATATAAATCCGGTTTTTTGTTCCCCGCAAAAGTTTACGCCGGTCCTGCTGATATCTATAATTATATAGATATGATAAGATATAGGATGATGGTTTTGACTTTGTCAAACATCAGTGCTGCCGATTGGAAGCTGTCGGTAAGGATACACATTCTCCACAGTATACAAAGTACTAGTGTATGGTTAACATGAGTACATTGCTGAAAGATTTGTGCCAGAGATATATGACATCATCGTTTGCTAAACGTAGTTCGATCACCAGCAAGAGTTATACAACAATGACAGCGTTAACAGAACCGATTCCTTTCTCAAAAGATTTTCTCTTCCGTCAAGTAAGTCGATAAGTGCGCAGAATCGCATACCCACATACTTAACTGTACTTTCATGCACGCTCATCCGCGCAGTTCATTGCCGCGCATGCAGCGACATCTAGCTGCTGAAGCTGTATTATACGATTCGAATAATCAATTTCGATCAATCTTTTGTTTCATGAATTTTGTACACTTGTACAGCATACTTTCTTTTAGATTATTCGTTGCTATAATTGATTGTATTGCTTCAATTATTCTATAAATTAAATAAAAATTATTTACAGCTACAGTAGATAGCTAGTAATACTGCATCCGGTAATATTCATTTTTGCGAGGCAGTGTTACGTCGAATAGGAGTTTTAGGTTAATGTTGTCTTCGAAATAGTGAAAATTCTCGTGAAAATGTACATATGAATGAAATTGTAGCTTTTTAGGTTAAGTTACAAATGATGCTCGATGATTTAACGCGATAATGTGTTTCCTACAGGGCGAGATAAAAAATTCTACTTTTACATTCAAATAGTTTGATATAATTGAACGCTTTGCTGAGTACGATTGTCTTGAAAATACGTATAACAATAAATAAAAAAGATGATGAAACTTTTGGGAAATTTCGAACATAATTGGTAGTATGCGTTTTCATAGGCGTAACCATTCATGCTTTTTCCGTATTCGCTAGCATGGACTGACCTTCGGTAACTAGAATTATGAACTAATCATGTATCCACGTTTCGTTTTCGTTTGTAAGAGAATTTTGGAACTATGTAGCAATTCTGACACTTTATTGCCTTCGCGACCATGAGAACAAATTTCCTCGAAAACAGTACGTCCAAAAACGTCACTTTTATCTAATAACATATTTTTCATACCATTAATATTTTCGAAAATATTCACTCGTATTCAGGGCGGTGCATGAAAAATAGGATCACTTAAATAATTCTTTTAATTTTGGAAATACGAAGAAGTGATAATAACACGCGTTTGGAGGGTCCAAATATGGCGTATAAAGAACCTTTTTCTCGAGGCCATTTTTATCTGAGCTTTTAAAGTTGGTTCTTGTGTAAAATAAAAATCGAATTGGGATTAGTTCATGCTCGTTTGAGAGATACATTTTTCTTATAAATTTACCTCGTAAAACAGTTGAAATTATATTCAGAATAATTTTTAACATCCTCAGAATTAGAAGAGTTATTTAGGCCCTCAATTTCCGGTGGGGTACATTGTATATCATATCTTCTACGTATTGAGTTTTTTTTTAAATAACTTTTAATTGAAATCCTTAGATGTTTGATCCCGTCTCCAGTACATACACTTATCTGTTGGCTGACATTGGCGATAAGACATCGATCTTAATTGATCCTGTCATTGAATGGGCAGAACGCGATAAAAATGTTATTCAGGAACTGGGATTAACGTTGAAATACGCTAGTAAGTCGAAAATACGATTGCATTGACCAAAGTTTTTTTTCCAGTTTTTTGGACTTTTTTCGAAAACCGTTTGTCGCACGAGAAAAAGTAATAGAACCTAAAAGATGCTCCTTGTCTGGATCTACAACTTTTGTTTGACATATTTTTTTATGTAATCAATAACTTGGAGGATATTATATAAAGTAGACTTTGCGAGCTGTTAAATAATTATTTAAATATTCAAGAGCCCAGAGGCACCTTTTCCCGTTATGCGATTGGGCTCGAACTTTACACAAATTGTTTTTTTATTATTTGGAACTATTCTGGGGGGGGGGGGGTGCCGCGAAGAAAAATGAAAAGTCGAAAATCAGAGCCACCCTAATGAGTACCTTAGACTGGAAAATCCCCTCGGAGGGGTGAGCTAATTTTATATTCTATACATCTGTTCTCTGTTATTGCTCTATTAACTTTAATGCATTATTAAAAAAGAATTACTTCACTCCCTAAACTTCATTTTCGGTAGATTTTTCTACTTTTTAAGGCAGCCGTTGTAAGTTTAAGTAGCAGCAAAAACAATATTCGAAAAAATTTATACAAGAATATACGACGTCTTGCATCGCCCATGGGTCAAAAACGTTTGTGCCAGTTGAAATTTCTTAAGGAGGGACCCCACCCTGAAAGCACCATCAAAAGACAAAGTTCGTGATTTTTTTGTTCGTATAAATAAAAATTAATTGCTTGGATTTTCTATATAGGTTTAAAGCAATCTTTATTTTGCTAGAAAATTTTTTTTTTAGGAAAAATATGTACAAAATGGCTTCCCGGAGCACTGCAAAAAAAAACTGGCCCTCACACCCGGGAATGACTGGATCACCTGAGATGGAAATACAAAAAAAATATATAAACAGAAATATATTATCTTTGACCTAGCTTAAGATTTTCGCAAAATTCGATTTATTTTGGAAATTATAGCAGTTTGAAGAATTGACTTTAATTTTTTACATAAAAATTTGCACCGAAATTCTTGCAAAAAATCGGATGATTGAAATATTCAAAAAATCCTACGCTAGGTCACAGATATGTTACGAGCCGGGGCTGCGGCAACGCGAGAGGCCGGCGAGAAGGGTATTTCTCAAGGAATACGGTTTATGAGTTTGTTAGTTACAGGGCGGACGAACTTTTTTTCGAACAGTTTTTCGCAGTGCCCCGGGAAGTCCTTTTGTTCACCGCCATTTTGTACAATTTTTTATAAAAAAAAAATTTTTCAGCAAAATAAATTGCTTTAAAGCTATATAAAAAAATCCAAGCCCTATATTGTTATTTATACGAACAAAAAAAAATGCCTAACTTGATCTTTTGTTAGTGGCTTCAGGGTGGGGTCCTCCCTTAACTCGAATGAGCCTATAAACCGCGAATACGCTAATTAACAAATTCGATAATTCAGTACAGTATGAGTGTTATTAACGGGGCTGAACGTTTAATTGTCGAAATTGCCACTTGGAGTATAATTCCGCATGAGTCGAAGCATGAAACTGGTCCTTTGGTTTCAATTCACTTGCAAGAAAAACTTTTGCAGCAATGATGTAATTTAGCAAATGTATAATATGAATGAGACTCGGAGGGGAACTCGTATTTTCGTTATTACTTTTATCATCTGGCGTGGTGCGCTTTCATCATTCCGCGTTTCCAAAGCGCCCGAGTTTAGCGGAAAACGTAATTAGTAAACTGGCGCTCTCCGTTTACGTTCGCCGCTGGCCCTCGACGAAATTAATGAAAATATTTAGAACCGTTGAATGAGAGACAAGTAGGTACCATCGGCCGTTCCCGAAACTGTTCATTTTTCAAACGCAGGTATCTCGTTGATGGTACATCGATGAAATGCTTTGGTTCACGTGTATGGGACTTCTCCTGACAGTCATTTTATTTTTCAGGCAACGCGACGCGAAATATAAACACAAATAGCAGAAATACAAAAATAGTAATATAACGAAACGATTTTTTTGTTTAAATCTGTCTGTGTGATATAGTAAGTTTTTATTGCTGGATTGCAGAATTTGTTAATAATTCGAGGATTTCAGTTAAACACATTCTTCAATGTCAGCAATCGTAAATTCTTCGACACAGATGAATGTTCATTTCCAAACCAGTCAAGCGGATAATACAGCGATGAACCTCGTTGGTCCACGTGGCGACCAGTAAACTAACAGGGCCAAACGCCTTTTGCAGTAAACACGCATATGCACGCTGATCATATCACCGGAACAGGAAGGTTGAAGTCATTGTTACCTGGTTGCCAGTCGATGATATCACGTACCAGCGGGGCTATGGCTGATATACACTTGAATCCTAATGATCAAGTAAGGTTTGGCAGACACCACTTGCGGGTACTTCCTACTCCTGGTCATACCGAAGGTCAGACATTCATTTATCAAAAATACTCTTGACAGTAGTTAAGAATACTAATCAAGCTGCGGCCCTACAACTATATTAACAAGAATATTAATACGTAGACTCTCAGGGGGTCACGGATGAAATGGGTCACGAATTTACAATTTTATTTTTCTGTGCTATGTCTAACTATTGTTTAATAACTATTTATTAATAAACCGTTGGATTTGCAATCATCTGAACGATATTATTGTCATTACGAATGATGTGGAATGTTAAGTGCATCATTGAACTATGAAATATTCTTGTTATGCACATATTTGAATAAATGTGGCTAAACGAAAGAAGGGGGTAGTCTGTGCGGTAATATGGTCCCATGGCTACGTACAGGGTGCTCTAACTTTTCACAGACAATTTTAAGACTGCAAGGAAGTGTCGAAAATGAAGGTGAAATTTATTATAATATCTCATCGTAAGGTATCATTTGGCAGAAAATTCTGTTCCAAAATCACGGGAACAGAACCGGACGAAAAAAAACCCTCATTTTTGGGTCACTCTTTCTAGTTGGCTATGGACACTGTGTCGCCAAACTAAGTACATACATCGGTTAGTTGCGAGGTCGGTCGTTTTTTGCTACCAATTTCATACAATCGCATATTACAACATAGAAACGTCAAAGTGAGTCGTGGAAAAGCTGTAAGTGATGCAGCAAACCCGAGGTAACTTTTGCATTCAGAAGTTCAAATTCCTATAAAACCAGCATATCTTTTTGAAAAAGTTTTTACGAATCTCAATTCTGCAACCATGTGTTATTCTCTGTGCTAGACCATGATCGTTCTAGTGTTCAAAAGCATCGATTATCCACATATCATATTCACCTTTTTTTCTTACCATCGATTTTGACGGTCGAGGTTCTACTGTAACTAAACACATTTCATTATCTGTGGACCGGTTTAATTGATCTCGTATTGAGTTAAATTATATATGCCATTTGTTTAAGCAGGGAGTAAATCGACGATTAAATACCTTCGCCAAATAAATGAAGAGCAAATAAACTGTTGGATTAGCCTGAATTTCTGCTGCTAGCCAAGCATTAACAAATACAAACACGTGTCATGGTGGTCACGTAATTGTACGTGTTTCGTAAACCGGCCGCCAACTACAGGTCACGTAAAAATAAAGCAGCACTTCTTCGTATCATAAAAGTACCAGTCTATTGCTTGAACTTCCCGCTGCAAGTATTTCTTTTTAAACCACTACAATTTTTGGATACAACGTTAAAAAAAAAGTCGAGCTTCAGCGTTGAGTTGTCGTTGCCGAGAGCGCTTGTTCTAGATTGCACTTTGTAAAGTGCAGATTGCAAGTTTTATGTTTTTCCTTCCGGATGTACCTACCCCAGGCCACTTCATCTTTTTCAAATATACATTATGCAAGAGGGTTGAAAAAAGAATGGTAATTTTTGTTAAGACAATTTATGATTTTATTTATTTGATTTAATTACTGACACCATGCAAGTTAAAAATACCAAGTTTGATCGTGTTATTCCTTTTACGTTTAATGTAACAGAATCGTCATTTATAACCGTAAGATTTACGACGAAGATACAGGGGAGACCAGGGTAAAGTGGGCCTGAAAAAGTTTAGAGAAGAATAAAAAAATTTCTGTTCAATAAAAATGTGTGCGAATAAATTTATAATATAATTTAAACATTACTATTGACAAATTATGGCTAGAAATGCTTCAGATACCAGTCTGTTGCTTAAAATATATTAAAATTTAACTTGAATGTGAAAAACCAAAACGATCACTTTACCCCATAATATGTATGAGGTAAATAGTGAGCTACTATCTGGGGTAAAGTGAGCTGGAATAAAATGAGATTTAATTAAGGATATAATTATTAAATTGACTTTATTAGAATTTTTTAAATATTCAAACTGTTTTTTAAAAAATGTACCGCACTTATTTATTGTCATAGTTTGTTTTAGCTATCTTTTTCTACTGTAATGTTTCTATGAATATTCTGTATCACTGTATTTACAAGAAAAAGACGGTTAAAATACGCGTAGTAGATTACCAGTGTTATATGTCAGATGAAATGTTTAAAATTACTTGGACTAATTTTGATTCTAATCAGCCAAGTGATATTGGTGGATGTCTATATTATCGAGTTCTTTAGAATCTGACTGTAAAACTGAAAATGCTGGCTTAATGGATGGATTTTATGTTTCATAGGCTGCATTACTTACGTCTGCGACGAGCAAGGCATCGCTTTCACAGGCGATGCCCTTTTAATACGCGGATGTGGTAGAACCGACTTTCAGGTTCGTATTAAAAACGAAGAAATATTCTCTTGTATTAAAGCAATTCATAAGTTTGATGCGTCCTGTCTTCATTATGCACTGTGAAATGTCCATTATCCAAATTAGCAGAGAGCCACGACTGCCTTCGCCTAATTACCTACATACAATAAAACACTCGCTATTCTGACTTTGATCATTGTATTTTTCATATAAGGCACCATAAATGTGAACGCTAGAAATATAAAAAGAAAGCAATAGGTATAAAGAAACTTTTATATATATTTTCGCTGCTAACTAGGTACCTAGCACAGTTCTGCTAATTGAATTACACTGTAATTTAATTATGTAATTTAATTACATTGTATTTCAATTACATAGCAATTCAATTACGTTGTAACTCCACTACATAATTCAAACTTTTTAATTAATTCAATTACTAATTACTGTAATTGTGCGTGTAATTGTATTACATTGTATTTCAATTACATAGCAATTCAATTACGTTGTAACTCCATTACATAATTCAAACCTTTTAATTAATTCAATTACTAATTACTGCAATTGTACGTATAATTGAATTACATTGTATTTCAATTACATAGCAATTCAATTACGTTGTATGTAACTCTATTACATAATTCAAACTTTTCAATTAATTAAATTCCTAATTACTGTAATTGTGCGTGTAATTGTATCACAATGTAATTGAAATACAATTTAATTGAATTACAGCTCAAAACACTGAAGAAGTGAGAAAAAAAGTGGAAAAAATGTAACAAAGGAGTTTATTATTCAGCACTCATAATAATTTTTTCCTGTTCGAAACCTTTACCTACATAATTCTTTCCCACCTCTTATTACCTCTCAATTTGGTTACCTCTTAATTCGTAATTATAATTGAATTACATTGTACTATGCAATTACAATTACATTGTACTATGCAATTACAATTACATTGTACTATGCAATTACAATTGCAAATACATTGCAATTACAATTGCAAATACATTGCAATTACGAATTGCGATGGATTTTAATTGAATGCGAGATATGAATTATGAATTACAATGTAATTGAATACGATGTAATTGAATTATTTTGTAATTATAATTTATGGAGTAATTCAATTGTAATTCTGTACAACTCTTGTTCCTAGTATAACTTTCTAACAGATTATAATTGCTCAGAATCACTTCCTTCTTGTACATGCAATAATAATAATATTGATTTCTTTTTAATTTTAGGAATACATAATAAATTACCAAGAAACCATTCCTTAACTAGTAATTGTATATTTTTCGAACCTACATATTTATTTGAATTTCACATTCTCGCCACTTTGACAATGAATAATTAATTTTGCAATTAGTTTTGACGGTTATAAAAATATTGTTTGGATTGCCATCTGAGAAGGAATTCTGTATGAGGTCACGCTCTGTACTTATAGCAACAGCCGTTAGATTCAATAACAGCGTAATTTGTCTTTACCGAATATCGCCGATTATATCACTCTATCTTTGTTAAATTGAGATCTTCCATTTTTTTATTTATTTTTTCTGCGATTTTGCATTTCTTATTATTATTATTACCACTAGTACTACTACTATTACCACTCTTATTACTACAACTACTACGATTATTATTCTATTTTACGCTGTGGTTCATTTATTGATCGCGGAAGGTAATATTTTAACGTTGAATCTTAAAATCTGGCGACTTTTATACGGGCAGCGCTGACGTAAAATTATGTTGGTTCGATACTGTACGTGATAGCTCCAGCGTACTGGTGCGCATCACTTATTTAGACGCTACACCTTTTAAAAGTGACATCGCCATAATGGCACCTAATAATCTTTTAAATTGAAAAATTCTTTTTAGAAAATTCTAACACTTTTCAACCCGAAAATTCATGACCTCGCAAAAAGCACCTGAGTTTCGATCAATACATATTTATTATCAGTTTATAAGATCCGTCAGACATTATAACCATTCACTTAAAGGGAAGGACACCATGTGGTAGACACCGATGTTGATGAGCTTTGGCACGATGGGTCTACGTCGAAAATAAGTAAATAGGTGTCCGAGCGTTTCAGCCAGTAGGCCTTAATAATAGAAATATCTACATGTAAATTATTAAAAATTTCATAGTGGCCGTGGGGTTTTAGTGGGTAAAAATCCCACACTACCCTGTCGCCCGCGGGAGATATTCATTCTGGAGGCGCCGGGGTGCCTTTTGAAGATTTCCCCAAGTTGAAAAAAAATTTTAAAAAAAATTATAAATTTATAAATTTATAAAAAAAAAATTATAAATTTATAAATTTATAAAAAAAAATTATAAATTTATAAATTTATAAAAAAAAATATAAATTTATAAATTTATAAAAAAAAAATTATAAATTTATAAAAAAAAAATTATAAATTTATAAAAAAAAAATTATAAATTTATAAATTTATAAAAAAAATATAAATTTATAAATTTATAATTTTTTTTTAACTTGAAGAAATCTTCAAAAGGCACCCCGACTTCATTAATATGAAATTTTTAATACTTTCCATGTAAATATCTCTATTATTAAGACCCATTGGCAGAAACGCTCGACCACCTATTTACTTATTTTCGACATAGATCCATCGTGCCTTGGCTCATCAAAATCGGTGTCTACCACATGGTGTTCTCCCCTTGTTAGTTATTTAGTTCATTCCAGTTTCCCTAAATAATTTTACATTCATATTCCACCGAATGGATGGTAACCCATAGTGCATTAGGAAAAGAGCTTTAAACGATATTTGTAAAAAGAATTGGCAAGTACTCTAGTCAAATGAATTTATACTAAACACTCAAATGAATTATTACATCATCTGAATATCTTGGCCAATCAACTATATGTATACTTCAATTTCACATCACACACGCGCGGGCTCGATTAAAATTATTAAACAAGAAACACAGATTTTATTACCATTAAGACACAGTATAATCTGTGGGCAAAATATCTATAATTCACTGTCGTACGTTCCATTAAACCAAAATACTAATTCAGTATTAATTCTAGCAGAGTGGATACGATTAACAACAGTAGTGATAATAAAATATTCGACTGAATACGATTTCTGAAGTCGACGTCCTCAAATATTCGACCTAGAAATCTACTTGTCCCTCTTTCAATCCACCTTTTGTACAAATATATTAATAAAACCTCCCAAATAGAACCTCCACACTGGATCGAGATGCTGAAATGTTTATCATCGTTAACAACAGCCACGGGCCATTCATTATTTCCCGGTTCTTATCGAGCAACTGTACCATTTTCCAAGAAAGGGAACGGGCTCCGTCTTTTCTCGGTTTCATAGTTTAGCTGGGCCAAATGAAAATGCCAGGCATTATTCCAATCGCGAAACACCTCACAGCACGGTTGCTCGAGATAATGTCGGAGCTTGGCGACGAATTTTAATCCTCGTAATTTCTGTATCTGCAGGGCGGCTCCGCGGAAGTTTTGTACAAGTCCGTCCATACGAAAATCTTTATGCTGCCGCCGAATTACAAGCTATATCCAGCCCACGATTACAACGGTAGAACAGTGACTACGGTGGCCGAGGAGAAGGCCTTTAATCCCAGATTAACGAAATCTCTGAATGAATTTGTTGACATAATGAGTAACCTTAACCTGCCCCGCCCAAAGATGATCGGTATGCTAATTGAGCCGCGTACGATTTATGCGCTATAGTCGTAAAGGTGAAATCAGACGGCGCCTGAATCGGCGAGCTTGCTCGGCTCGTCTAACAAGGAGAGTATTTTAGGTGTCCGCCTCCGATCATTTTGATTTTTGGATATGTTATAGAGGACCGAAAATTAAGAAATACGTGTTTTTTTATTTCCCCCCGGTTTCATATTTGGGGGGTGAAAACTGCGTTCAAAGTTAGGGTTGAAAAATCATTTTTGTGGATTTTTGAAAATCTGCTGAGTCAGTCATATTCCGCATTCAAAGACACAAAATTCGTGCATTGACACTATTCCCCTATCTCTAATAGTTCTCGAGATATTCCACAAAAATGATTTTCCAACCCCTAACTTTGAACGGAGTTTTCACCCCCCAAATATGAAAACGGGGAAAAATAAAAAAACACGTATTTCTTATTTTTCGATCCTCTATAACATATCCAAAAATCAAAATGATCGGAGGCGGACACCTAAAATACTCTCCTTGTAAGTTCGACGAATCGGCTTGGCGAACGCGACTCGGCGATCCATGACCCATCAGATGGCGCGCGGATCGGCGAGCTTGTTCGGCTCGCCCAGGTTCGGTGATTCGGCCGATTCCACCTTGAGACTTACTGTGGCTTTAGAAATTTGGATGATTAAGCTTTTAAATGTTTCTCTTGTTAACATCGATTTATCGTTTCAGATAAAGCAGTGCCAGCTAATAAGGTTTGCGGGCTGTACGAAGTTAACGAGAAACCATGATGCGGCCAAGTGATATTTTTATATTCATCGATCGAGGGCAACGTTAATTCAATTTCGACACTAGGAGTACGGCGATGTAGAATAAGAAGGCCTTAAGTATTCTGTATTGTATTTAAATAAAGAATGATTTTTTTTTGCTGTAGTTATTTTGGTTTAGCGTGGCTATATGGAAATGGTGTCTCCTATGCTATGTTGTCGAGAAAATGCTCGATGGAGTGTGAAATGTTAGATACCGTAAACTGGGGGAACATTGGCAGTTACTTAACACGTAAAGGACAAGGAAACAGGAAAAGGACAAAAATATTATGCATTTTCACACTTGCAGTACTGTCACAAACGAGGCGATGCTATAATAGGATACCTAAAGCAAATTTAAAAATGTTAACTTCTCGATCCATATGAAACTTTTTACAAGTAGATTAATTTTCGTACAGATGTCGCCGCACAGTGGGGGAATTTTGCGATTTTAGGGCCAAAACCGCAAAAATAAATTTTTGAACTTGACAAAGTAAATGCAAATTGTCAATCGAAGAACTAATATGAGCAAATGCCTCCAATCTTACTGTTAAATTATGTAATACTAAGCACTAATCAGTAATCTAAGGAAGCTTCCCGATAAGAAATTAAAAAGCTTGTCACCAGAAGCGATAACTCTTCTTCCATGCCCTGCTGCACTGTAGCAGAGGCACTTCGACTGGGAGCACCAGTTTTAAGGGCATATAATTTCATAGGTTTACGTGTATAAATGTAAAATAAAAAAATCTTCATCGTTCATAATTTTTGTAAGTGCTGTTTTTCGGATAATTTATTTTCACATATATCAGTACGTAAAAGTGCCGAATTTTACATATGAAAAATAAGTTTTGAGGTTCTAACCACGAAAATGGATATAGTTCTTCAATTGGCATTTGCATTAATTTTGTCGAATTTAAACATTTCATTTCTGTGGTTTCGGCCATGAAATCTCAAAAATTCCGTACTGCGCGCCGATACGCTATTTTGTGACAGACTGTATGTAAGTAGGTATGTACCTATGTAACTTTGCAGACAAGACACTTGGTTTCCTGAAACGTTTCATACAGAATCCGTTAACGCTAAAACCATTGTATTTTTTCTTAGTCAGAGTTCATCTGGAATACGCTTCGCAAATTTGGTCCCTCTTAATTGGGGGGTCCAAATTCGCGGGGTTAAATTTGCGGACCAAATTTAAGGAGTCATTAAGATGAACGATGATTGAAAAAATTGAATATAAGTTTATGCGCTTTGCGTCTTACCAATTAGGCGCCTGAATTTCTTATCACGCGATTACATACACCTAGATACCGATATATTAACCACCCTTAACATGACTACGCTTCAAGTGCGCAGGACAGTTAACGATCATGTATTCCCGTTCAAGATAATTAATGGCCACGTCAACTGTGAGTTTTTATGTCTCGGGCAGATCTCTAAGACTGAGTCCACTATTTTATTCGTGACTGTATAAAATCAATATCGGCCATCGCGATCTAGTTACTCATACCTGTAATAGTTTCTGTTGAGATCGGTTTGTTCCAACATGAGACGTGGCATTAGATTATACTAGCAAACTGGCTCGTCGCCTCGGGCCTAAGAGATATCGAGGACTCCATGAAAGCACATTTCACTCCTTTTCACCACTCCCTAGGGGTTGATTAGGGCGAAATGCTGGATTTGGTTTCGAGGAATTTACGTGGTTAACCTTTGTAAGCGAAAAGTTGATATCCAGTCGGGCCTAAGAAATAATAAGAACTCCGAGAAAACATATTTCACCCCTTTCTACCCCCTTCGGGTTGGTACTTCAAAAAATCGCTTCTCATGGAGCACCTGCGTCGCAAAAGCAATATACCCTCCGAATTTCATGTCTCCAGATCTCCACGGTTTGGGCTGGAGGACGATGAATCAGTGACACAACGATTATATAAGTATAGACGTATAACAAAATGCTCCAAAAACATGCCAATGTCCCCTCGAGTTTGCGGTACTCCCGGTTAATGTTTATGTGATATACATGCATATATCGTGAAACGTATTAACGTTTTCTCTAATCCTTTCGTTCCCACTAAACAGGTATCGCGCTTGCTCTCCAAACAAAGCGTTCCAGTTGTAAAACCTGATTAAATTTTTGTTCGAATATTCTGTTCACAGCGCTGGGTTATTCAGGTGATATTGCCCGGTAAATGTATTTCCCAACAAAACGCAACGCTCGTGCATAAATCCTGAGCTATTGACATCTGCGTGTACTTGTGAAGAAGCTCTCGCGTTGGTGTAAATAAGCATTTAAATGGTATTATGCATAGCAGAAACCAAGAGGATAGCAACTCGGTATATTTATTACGTAGTAACTCTGTGCTTTCTGCTCTACATAACATTAAAGGTCTCGAATCCTGGTATCGTATTAATAAATATTTAGGAGAATCGACACAACGCAGAGTAAAAATCAGGGGTAGTAGCTGAGGGTACATCGAGTCTGAACTATAAACAGCAATTTTCTTGTATTTTCTGCCTCAGTGTCCGTGCTCTAAACTGCCGCAATGGTATAAATGAATATTTAGAGGAATCAGTACAACACAGAGCACGAACTATTATGGTAACTCAGCCGGTGGTCGTATCTAAAATTTCAATGGCTGTTTTGAAGAGGATTGTCTGCTTTAATAGCGGAGCTCTAGAATTCTGCAGCGGTAGGTGCGGATAAATAACTTGGAAGACTCGGTATAAAGGAAATTAGATGGAAAACAGCATTTCTTCCGCGCTCGCGTAAGGTGGCCAGAGTTTCGCAGCGGTATAAATGAAAGCTTTGAAAAATCGGCACAATAGAGAGCAACGGGCTATCGCGGTGGCTCAAGTGGCGATCGCGTCTGAAATTTCAACGGCTATTCCGCGATGCTCTCTGCTGCCTAAGGTCGTGCTGGGCCGATTTTCCGAATCACGCGAAACGAAATGCTAGGGATAATAGAGATGGAGGCTGCTGTAATCGGGTAGTTTAAACGGGCTGCCTTGTCGAAACTCGAGACGAAGAGACCCCCATGGTGTGCCGCTGGTTTCTACTGCATAGCTGAGGGTTGAAATCGATACCGTTTCCAGGGTAACCGGTGGGTACGGTGGCCGACACACGGGCAAAGGTATGGGCCAAGGCTATCTGCTCGTGCGTTTCCATGTTCTTCTGAAAAAAAAAAAAGAAGAAGAACGAAGAAAGACGAAGTGGAAGGGAAAGAAAAACGAGGAGCAGATAAAGCCACGCGGAATGTGTAATTTCCCGGGGTCTAATGGGTTGGACGGAAAAATAGAAGAAATCCAGAAGGACGCGTTGTTAACGAACCAAATGTCAAGGGATGCTCGATAAGGCGGCGTACGAGCGATTTTCTAAATCGCAGAGAATGAGCCAAGCAAACGGACGCGGCGATACAGTCTCGGCTATTTGTCCGTACTTAAAGCTACCCTTCGATGCGCGTCGCTCGCGACGTTTAGTCCCAACCTACGGACTTGACTTCGTCCCTTACCCCTCCGCCGCGTATTTCTTTTGTGCTGTCGCGTTCGGTGGCGCTCTCGTCTGCTATTTTCACAACACTGCGTTATCCCTTTGTACTTGTATATTTAATTTCAATTATTTCTATTCAGAAATATTTTCTCTGCAACGCAACTGGTACACTAGAAAATATCGTTACGGGGAAAATAGTTGTAAGCAGGGTGTTGATTCGACTTATTTAAAGGGTAGTAAATTGTGGCGGCGGTATTAGGGACGTGATGCAGTCTGACACTGTGAAAAAAATGATTTTCTTACTTCTTCTTATAGCTTTGGGTGTTTAAAAATTTGCTTCTAAAGGGTTCGTGGAAATGGTGGAGCTATAAGCGTTTCACTGGACATGAGAGACAAGAGTTTATCGTGGCACGTATTATGGATTATTTAAGTAATAAACTTCGTGCTATTGCTGTGAAATCAAGATTTTGTAATGTGTACG
Source organism: Andrena cerasifolii (assembly GCF_050908995.1). NCBI lineage: Eukaryota > Metazoa > Arthropoda > Insecta > Hymenoptera > Andrenidae > Andrena > Andrena cerasifolii. The sequence goes on along the minus strand of NC_135119.1, from coordinate 8,840,418 downwards.
ACAAATGTAGAAAGAAATGTATAAAAATGGGGTTAATACGCAGTAAGGCCGAAGTTTGTACAATATGAATTTTTCCTCTGTGTCTTTGTACATCTATTTCATCCTTAGACCTTAAATTTGTATTTATCGAAGAATGGAATACAATTTGTATTTGTATATCTAAGTTATGACAAGAAGTTTTTTTTTTTTAGAAATTTTTTATAGCCTCCTTTCTATTGCGAATTGTCGCCTGTGACTGTCTGGCGTCATGACTATTGGCGGAATGCTTTTGCTCACGCTCTTCTCACTGTTTTATCGGAAATGGTTTTTTTATGTAGAAAAATGTTCCGGCGCTGCATTCAATTCAAGAGTTGATTCTAGCACTGATTCTAGGATTTTCTTTTACTTTTAGCGCTGCGAAACGCCCCTTTGATGCGTTTAACGACTTCGGTCTATCCCTGTGGCATTTATCTTCCACAATCTACAGTTAGTCCGTTTTGATAGCTTGGCACGATGGTTCTTCTGCCCTTGAAGTCTCGTTTTATCATCTTCCTAATTCTTCTACGTGATTTTCCATCGTACAATATTCTGTCTTAGCAATAATTTCTATATTATTAATTTTTAATAAAAATATCTGTTAAAGAATTCTTCGTCATTCGACGATGTGTTCTAAGGCTTGCAGGCAGTATGTATTAGAGTTATACAACAACAGAAAAACGTGCAAGATCTCCGACTTTATTTATATTCATGAAATGAATATGCAGTGCCTTTTATTTGATCGGATCAAAGAGACAAAGAATTTTATTTTTTGTTATTTGTATTTTATATGAAGCATTGTTCATACACACTGTACAAAGAAAAATATTAAACGTATTTCTGTCAACGTTCGATGTTAAAATTCTTCATCAAGTTTTATGACTCACTCAATGTATACCTGATGTCAGGCTATTGTATTATATACTCTGCGTATTAATAGCGTTGTTGCTGGTATGCAAGTATATATATATATATATATAGTATATATATATAGAGTATATGATACAATAGCCTGAATATATATATATATATATTTTATGTATATAAAAATCTCTGCAGATATTTTTTAATCATAGAATTGTATAATGCCTGACTCGTAACGTAAACTGTATAATGGAGTCACTTCTATCGCAGGATTCGTTTCATATTTACAGTGCATGTAAAAACTTGAATAAATTTTCATTTGTCCTTAACACTCCCTTCTACAAACTGCAATGGCTATAGTGGATGTAACATCCCTGCAACACGGTTTAACAGAAGATTCAGCCTATGTTAACATAGTATTCAGGCTGTCCCAAAATTCCGGGATTTTCCGGGACATGAAATATCCTGATACAAAAAGACATCGAAAAGTCCTTTACCGTTTTGGGATCCGAGGCTCCGTTCTCGAGATATTAACAGTTGAATATTAGCGGTGAAACTTCCGGGTTGCGCAGTTTAAAGCCGAGTCAGTTGAGCGCGCGGCAGCGTACGCTGGCAGGCAGTCGCAGGAGGCGTGTGTAGATACATACATACAGGTTCACACACACACACACATGAGCCGACGGCGCAGATTCAAACCGTTGCGTGGGCCTGTATCTACGCGTGCTGGGGGTCACTACTCCGCGTCAGCTGTTTCGACTTTAAACCGCGCGGCCCAGAAGTTGCACAGCTAATATTCAACTGTTAATATCTCGGGAACGAAGCCTCGGATTCCAAAACGGTAAAGGACTTTTCGATGTCTTCTTGCACGAGGATGTTGCAGGTCCCGGAATTTTGAGACACCCTACATATATGTATTTATTGCCTATTATTATTAGATATGTGCATTTATTGCCTATTATTATTAGTTTATGTATTGAAACCAGCAATACATACTACTATACTATTGCTATACGTGTCACTGAATTATAGTTCTATGTATATCCTTACTAGTTTCAAATTATTCTATTTCTTAGAAACAATTAAGTTTGCGAGTCATATAGTATTGTTTATTGCTTTAATGCATACTGCAAGAAAATCCTTTTTCCGTTCACATCAAACGCTATGTAATAGCGCAATGGTGTATTTGCTATTTGAGATGATGTAAGTACTCGTAACGATGTTACTATCGAAACGTCAGCCGCCGGTGACCGTCAGAACGGTGAATGTGTTGAGTGTAATTTCGTTTCCTATCGCATTGCCAGGAAATGTCTGGACATTTGTGGATATAAGAAAGTAAATATTTACAGTCATTACCTGAATAAACTATTTTAATCATTTTTTGTACCTTCAGGTAAACTAAATGTAGCTCCGTAAAAACAGACGTTTCAGTGTGGAATAAAGTAGTAGCTTTTATGGCATCCTCTATAAGCCGGATACCTATATCTAAATGTGGAGTACATACGGACACCAGTCCATACTTGCCTGTCCATTTCAGAAATGCGAATTAATCAAAGCAAATACGTACATGCATTATGCACATGTGTGGACGTGGACATCTGATTGCACCCAAATTCCACACGGGAAACCAGAAGCATGCGTCCCGCCTAACCCGCCTTTAACTGAAACGGTACAAAGGGTGAAACCTATCTTTCGGTCGCTGAAGTCTCCAAATACTACTGCTCTATGCAAATAAACATGCTTGATGAAAGCTTATTATCACCGCGATGCACCTTCCCTCATCGCCACCATCGCCTTCCATCATCTACTGCTGGCCTGTTCAACTGGGCTGTGGCGGGCAAGAGCTTTCTCGATTACCCGCGATCAGAGCCAAGAGCAACGTCAACAGCATTTCCCCCACTCTGTGGTCACTAGGTACCATAGTATGAGTCTGTCTTGTAAGGCAGGACTGACGGTGATCAGAGGCTAGCTCGTTGCTAGCCAGGCTTGTCAGAAGTAGGGACGCGATACGCGATAACCCGTCCCTGTTGTCCATACTTCTGATATCCTTGTTGATAGCTTTTAAGGCCCCCATTAGCGTTGCCCGGAAACTTGGTACGGAGTGGGAGAACACCTACAGTAATCCTATACAGGTTGTTCGGCTACACCTAGGAATAAATTTAAGGGGCGATTCTAGACACCATACTAAGATTGTTTGTTAGTTATTAGCGTTTAAAGATCTGCCTAGAAGCAGGCAATCCGCGTACACCGCTGTACGCGGGCCAAGTCAGCCGAGGAAGCGAGCATTGGTCGTGAAAGTCACTGTCGCACTAGGTATTTTCAACCTGCAATTTCTTGTGCTCCCACCCCCTAATATGGTTCCATTTCATAAAAAAATGTTCTTTGAAAAAGTTTATTGCAATCGGACGACAGGAAAGGGTGCCGACCAGGCCTTAAAGTTTAGAATTCATCAATGGCTTGAATTTGCAGAATTTCTCAAAAATGGTAAGCCTTATCAAAATTTTGTTCAAACAATATTAAAAGAGCATTCAATTTTCTACAATTACTGTATATACAATTTTTTCGTGCTTCCAACCATTTTTAAGATAATAGCGTTTGAATATAGAGAGGTCAGCGCTGCGCACGTATAGACAATACGTCACGCCGTACAGGTGGGACACGCGAAGTGCGGATTTCTCTATATTCAAACGCTAATATCTAAAAAATGACAGGGAGCACGAAAAAATGATATACACAGTAATTGTAGAAAATTGAACGCTCTTTTAATATTATTTGAACAAAATTTCGATAGGGCTTACCATTTTTGAGAAATTCCTTAAATTCAAACTATGGATGAAATCTAAACTTTAAGGCCTGACCGGCACCCTTTCCTGTTGTCAGATTGCAATAAACTTTTTTAGGGACTATTTTTTTATCATTTGGCACCGTTCTAGGGAGTGAGAGCAAAGAAATCGAAAAAAAATCGACACTTATAAATAAGGGCCACCCTACAGTCGCACGGGTCACACACCTCACAGAAACTGCGACGAAATTTACGACAATCGACATCGCCCCGCAATTCTGCGATATTTAATCCAAAATTAAGGGGTACTTACCTATTCGCTAAAATCCATCTTTGCCATTATATCCACTGTATAGTCCAGTGTGTTATCGAGACACATACGTGCAGAAATCACACCACCCCAAAAAAAAAAATATACATCAGATCTCTTGCTCTAAAACGTGTAAAAAATTTGAATAGTACTCAAATTTACCCGCACTTAAACACGTGTGGCCATACCGATTGTTGGTGAATTTCGTTGTAGCTTGTCTGAGGTGAGTGACCCGGGGCGACTGTGGCTTTGACGACCACTGCTCGTCACATCGCCTGACTTGCCCCGCGTGCAGCGGTGCACGCAGATTGCCTGCGTTTAGGCGTATCTTTAAACGCTTATAACTAACAAACGAAGCCTCGATTGATGGCCGCCTCTAGTACAGGGACCTACGATGCTGCAATACCGCATTTCGAACAACCATCCGTCCGATGACTATGTTCCGGCGGGTACCAGAGACGGCCATAAAAATACGCGCGAAAGGCTTCATAAAAATTCAAATGGGACTGATGACAGCGTCACCAAATTCACTATGTTCCGGCCTGTTACTAGGGATGGCCGTGCTCAGCCGCAATATCGTTATTCTTGATTTTCGTCTCAGTAACCATACGACGCCAGTCTAGAATCAACCGTTTAATTTATGTAGCGGAACACCCTGTATAATAAGACGCTTAAGGTATCTGTTCGTGTGTTAACAAAATCTGTCCAGAGGCTTTTTTCATACTTCCCGATGACTTAAAAGGTCCCAATTCAGCACGAAGTTTCTTGGACACCCAAAGATGGCGTAAAAATTCCAAAACCTGGAAAGTTCGAAAATATGTAGCACCTATGGCGTAAATCAGATATTATGTTTATCTTATGGACGCTAGGCTTTTTAAGCACTGCTGAACACTAAGTTTTGGTAAGTTTCATTTCCTTTCTTCGCAAAATAACATGACATGACCCAAGACGAGACAGGTGACTACTGTAGGTGCCAGAAAAGTACCTCAAAGTTGGAAAATCTGTATTTCGATTCTGGGGTCAGTTGCCCCCGGGCACGTATATGACTTGGGCCTTAGGTGACCAATTAGACGGTAGGTCCCCGTCTGGTACCGAAAAGTTGTAAAATTTCATATTTCACAGGGGAAATTGTTTCTAGGGGAGTTTCCAACAAAAAGGGTGCTTATATTAGGCGTCTCATTATACATATAGGATAGTAATGCCTGCCGACGACAGGCTAAAAATCTAGTAACGGTATATTTGTGTTAGTGACGCGGTGACGTCGCATGGCGTTGATTGGCGTGCACAAGTCGTATTAGCCCCGGTGCATAAGAGCGGCATGCGTCATTTTACAGCCGCGTCATTATAACGTTGTGTTCTAGCAGTACGTACACGTATATGGAGAGATATATATAAAATATATGTATATTTTTCGGCAGTATTGTTGTATTGACGCGACTGCAAAATGACACGTGTCGCTCATGTGCACTGAGCCTTAGTGTACGTATACGTGTTCCCCTTCTACCATGCGTAACGATTTTCCTGGCAACGCTGCACACAGTGGTTTAAAATGCGATTCTGGCTAGAAATTCTAGATAGAAATATTATGTTTTATCGAAAACACCTGTAGATTTACTTACACACATAAACGAGCAAAACATAATTATAAATAAATAGAAATAACATTAAAAATAATAAATGAGTAAATACTTTTAAAGTATACACACGTACAGGAAAAAATATGGGTATCCTGATTAGTGTAATGGAACTTAATAAAATCTTGATAACTGTAGCGTTGTTTAACTGTAACGACTTATATTTTATGTTATATTTATATCCTGCTAATCTAATTATAAGCCGCCACCTTATTAGTTAGGTTCAAAATTAGTTTGGAGGACGGATTCTTGAAAATCAAGAGCCATTAATGAGGTCGATGGTCCGTACAGATTATAAACATTCAGCTATGTAAGCACCTATGGTCGAAAATGTTCAACAGAATTAATTATTGGTAATAATTATTTCTCTGTAGTTGAGCAGTTCTGCTCTGAGTTATTTAATGTATAACTTGAAATTTGAGATATTTGTTGTGTAAGTACCGCTGCGTTATTGAAGTCTTCGCTGATATTGAATTTCCAACCTGATGTTACACGAAGGAAATGTTCGATAAACGAAGCACAATATCACGTTAACTATGGAATTTAGGAGCAATAAATTATTAATACATTTTATTGAGAATTCCATATGCTTTCCACCTTTGTCATAAAAAATGTAACATTTTATTTAAAACAAAAACGAAATAAATAAATTTATCAATTATATTTAATATCTATTTTTTCATTTACACAAGTTTTGTATAAATTAGACAGGGATAATCATTTAGTTAAAGTTTTCTTGTGTTTTTCACAAATATTATCAACATTATTCCAAAAATATAATTTTTGCAATATTTTTTTTCAATTTCTCGAGAATTCTCAAGAAATATGATCTGATTTCTGATTTCTCGAGAAACAAAACATATGGAGAGATCAGGAACACTACGGCTAACGGCACCTATCGCCTGGCGTTCTATTGATTCAGTGCTAACAGAGAGCCAGTCATCCAACATGTTTTCAAAGAATATAAAATACGTGGATCATCCCTTGTTCCAAGAGTTGCATAAGAAAAATATATTTCTTGAGAATGTTTCTCAGACAAGAATAACGCCAGTGTACAATATTAGGGTTAAATCATCCCCGTAAGTGTCTTTGGTACTGTCTTTCTTCTTTTAAAAATCGAAGCATCCGGAGCATCGATTGACTGTGACGGATGCCGCGGTTACATTTTCTCATCGATTGGCAGTGGTCGGGGTTATTATACATAGGTATAGAGACTGAACGAGGAACTTTGTCTGCTCTTAGCAAATAAAGGGAAACCTTAATTACTTCAACTGACCTTGTTTTCAATTTCTATGAAACTTTGTATCACTATTTTATAAATTATAAACCTCAATTGCGTAAAGAGCCAAGATTTTTCATTCCATAAGTTAATTAAAATATAGAAAAAATTGGAATGAATACTTACGAATAAAAGAAGAGAAGTCAGTAATAATTGACTTAAATTGAATTAAAGAATTTATGTAATTATTTGAAAAGTATATTTACTGCTCCCGAGCCAAATATTTAATGTAACGAACCTGATTTAGCTTTTGAATTTAATACCACGAAGTTCTTGTGAATTTAAATTTTAACTGGTAGTACAATATTAGACTCGCTTGGATCATAAGTACAGGTAGTAAGTTGATTATCTGAAGTAGCTGATCTGAATTTGACAGATATATAGGTAATAGGACGTTTGCAATTTAGCTTGAAAGACGAGATTATTCATAAACCAGAAATAGCATGAAAATTGAATAATTCCTTTTGTCTTAGGCTCCAGTTTCTCAACCTTTCTAGGTTGTTGAGTTCCATATTGTTTTTACAGGGAACATTTCTGTGGTGTTACTTTATTCAAATGTTACGTTTTGCATTGAAATTCATTTTGATAATCTGAACGCCTCTGAATTTGTAAGAATATTATTTTTATAAGTGTAATGTTTTTTAATTAATTCAACCAAATATTGATACGTATCTTAAATTTTCAATTAAAATACTGTTTCGAGTTTTGTTGCTAGTGTCAATCAACGCCTTTCAAGATAATCATTTATCGGAAGACATTGTTCATATAATTTAATATTCGGTTCAATATTATTCACGTGAAATTTAGTTAAAAGTTGTTACGAAAACAAGAAAATTTTCTAAATATATTATGTATCGAATCCGCAAGGAAAGAAGCTAATTTAGGAAAGAAAAAATTGATTTGTAAGATTATTTTGCTGTAAAGAATCGAAGAAACTAATATTTACTCAAAACATTACATTTTTTCTTTACTTTTATGCTTCATTTTGTATTTTTTTTTATTTAAACAATGTATAAAATATGTGTAACTAAGTACGTAAACAAAATTATATTTAAATAACTAAAAGAAGAAGCAATTTTCTTACGAACTTACCACATTTACGGAAAAATGGCACATAAACCACTTGCTTGAAACTTATAAATAAAGCCACATATCATTTTCAAATCATGATTTCTGTTTTCAGAACGTTTGAAGGGCACGGTAACTACATCCTTAAAAAAATTCGATTTAATTGCGTTACTTTTTGTTAAGTTATACTATAATGAAAACTTTGAAATCGATTTTCTAGAAATGGCATTTTGACGTATGTGCCCTTTTTCCACCGAATGCCTCGATTTCAAAAAGTCCCTTCTTATCGAACAACCACGTCGGAATATATCCTCTGAATTTCATGTTTCGAGGATCAGCGGTTTGGGCTGGAGCATAGACATGTATATACGGAGCAGAAGCTTGGACTGTAGGCGAGGGGAACGGTAGGCTTGGAGGGGAAAAGGCAGAAGTCAGATACAGGCACGTCGGGTTAGCTTCGGAAGCATTCGGCATGCGTCACCCGATTTGCCTGTATCGCCCCCCTTTACCGCGAATCTTACACCCCCCTCTCAGCCTACGCTCCGTCTATATATATCTATGGGCTGGACGGTGATGAAGCAGTGACCCAACGATTATATAAGTATACACAACAAATTCTATTCCAAACCCTTGAAACACTACTGCAGCATTTATCAGATACCCTTAGAGTGCAATAAAACTGTCAACTTACCAACATCGATCTACAATTATTTAAACCATAATAATTCGTAACCACGTGAGAAGAAACAAATTTCTCTTTCGGCACAGCTTTACACTTTAAAGTTGAACAAGATCCAATTCATTCTACCCTGCAGGATATCCTTAAACCATCGACGAATGACCAGCGTTAAAAGTTCATCTAGAAACGGCCACTTCTGCATTTGTACTTAACGAAAACACCGAGCGGCCGGTTAGCTACGTTTAAAAATCACGATATTCCCGCCACGTTATCGACTGACCACTGCGCGCATGTGAACGCACCCTTCGGCGCGGTCATCCAGCAGCGGCCTGCCATTGGTCGGGGCCGTTTCAGCGGCACCGGCGCCGCGCTTCACCACCATCTTGATTTCTCGTAAAGCGACCCACCCAGGCAGCAGTGTCACAGTAGTACGCTGCGCTCTCGTATACGACGGGTGAGTGGTGCCTCGCATACATTGAATCCGTTCACGGCGACGTTTCTGCCGTCTCGTTACAATCAGTGCATTACGCCGTACCTCCGCAGAGAAGGGACCGAGGGAGCCGCGGACGCAACGGGAGCAACCGAAAGGACGACCGTGGAGGAATTTAAAAGGGTCAGGCGAAGAGGAAAGATGAAGGGGATGCTGGTGGCCGCACTGCTGGCCGTTCTGACCGTCTGCCGGGTCCAGGTGAGTACCAGTCCACCTACGAGCCTCCAAATAAGAAAGCAAAGGTGCCAGTGGAACACCTAGGCACGGCTGTGGATCGATCGCGTCCGGCGATTCTCTACTTCTCGGCCAACCTCGATGTCAGTTCCTAGTTTCTGCCAATCTCGTTTTTTCTTCTCTCTCTCTCTCTCTCTCTCTGTCTTCCTCCTTTCCTTAGCCCGTCTCGACGAACTCGCGGCAAATGTCACGCGCAAGGCGCACCACGATCGATGTGGTACTGTCCCACGGTGGTGCCTGCTCCGTGAAATTCCCCCTTTAAAACGGTACGCCGATTAGCCCGTGCTACCTGTCAAACGGTTCACGGACGCTCGATCGATGGCCAGGCTAGCGATGCTTCGATGCCGTGTTCGTTTTAAAGTGCATTATACCGCGGCAACGTAACGATCGCCAGCCAGCGCGGCACGTATTACTTATATGTTGCGCCCGCGAATGTTTGCCCACCGCCGAGGACTATGCGATTAAACCGCCTACCCGTACACTAACGCTCGTTCCGTGCGACCGAGCGGCATTAATCGAATCTGACGTTATACGCTGCACGTCCGTAGACGTACACCGTCCACGCTTCGTCGGCTATTCTCATCGTTAATGTCACGTATCGCGGCATGAGCCTGCTAATTCCTCCCATTTTCTGTCCCGGCGAACCTCGGACGTCGCGATTCCAGTTCCTCGGCTAGGAATTAGGTAGCGGAGCGTGTAAAGTCTCGAGTCCGATCGAACGCCTCGCCGACGACGCCGTGATTCACGATCCTCTCCCCGCGGGACTGCGGCGAAAGCGGTCTCGAATAATTCATCCGACAAACTGGCGATCAGCTGTCAGTTCTGCATTTTTCACGGCCCTCCGTGCGAGCCGATCTGTGCCGACACTCCCGTCCGCGAGGCGTTGCTGCTTTACCAACGTCGTCGTTTGAGTTTGACTCGGGCAGTTTTTTTTTTTCGATTTTTTTTTTTTGGTGGAAAGAGACAGGGCCCCCGTGAAACGGTTGATTTTAAATGCGCTTTCAAAGCGTGTCGGTCTCTCCTGGGGGAGTAACGTTGTGTGCGCGCAAATTATCACGCGCTAACGAACAGAGGCGGAATGCCGCGGAGGGGCACGAACCAAGCAGGGATTGCGAGTACCGTAAGTTGCGAAAACGGATTCGCGACGCGATTTTCTCGTTAGCGGTAATTCCGCGCGACAGTTCAATTTACGTGCCAGTAGATCGCCATTGCTGTCGGATAGGGCCTCGTCACGCGTAGATGAGAAGGTTGCTCTCGGAAGGGGTATACCACCGTTTAGGCATGGAACATGAAATCTCAAAGATAGGGTATAGCGTATACATTTAGTGATGGCATGAAAGTTATTTAAGAATTTCGACATAAGTTTTCATACATTCTGGGAATTTTTTGCATCGAACTGATTATTAAGCATTTCCGTAAGTTCAGGACTGTTTGATTTAAATAAACAATGAAATGTTAAAGAGATATTAGTAGAAATGTAAAACAAAATTTTGTCGTAATTACCGGACACGCTTAAGGGGACCTTCCCGTCTAGAGCCCCAAAAATAGGTGATCTTTCGGAATTAATTAAAGGAAAACTACTGTATATAAGTTAATGGGACTTTTTGCATTGCATTAAGGATGTCTTAAGTTATAGAGATATATTTTTTGTTTTATAATTAATCATTGCAGACGGCACGGGGAAGTCGTTAAAGTCAAGGCGTCAATAAATTGATCCAAATCGGTAGGACCTGTTTCTCTTCAAACTTCAAGTGTCGTTACTTTCTAAAGAAAATGTGATTTTTGTAATTTCTTCAAAATTTTACCGTGTCCCCTTATAGCCGAGTTTCCATGGTCACCTTTGACAATCATAAAAATTCACCTATCATAAACCGTCGAAGAACGACGACAACCTGAGCGCCGAGTGACCGGTTGTTTGAACATTCGAAAAATGAAATAACAACAAAAAAAAATCGACTTTTAGACCGGAAGGTCCCCTTAAAGCTTGAGAACTATTTACCGTGCCCGAGCTACCGGGCACTGTCTAGATGCATTATCCACTTAAGGGAGTAGGTTACCCTTAACGGCCCAAAATCAGGCCCTTCTTCAAACGCAGATTCTGAACTAATAAATGAATATAGAGATAATTTTTAACTTACTTTTCAAGCGTCATTTCGTTGACTTTAATGCGCAAAAAGAAAGTTTCAAATATATTTATAGGGAAAAGAGTTATAAATATAAACGTGAGCAACACCCTTAACGAAAACATCTTCGTGAGATTCTGGTCCTGGTTTTTTGTGCTTATATTTTTTCTTAATTTTGACGTGTAACGTGCACCTTGGAACGCCAAACTTTATGCTGGCTGCGTTTACCGAAGATTGGTGGGAGGTTGTAACCTCTAATGCTTTTGTTATTCGAATCTTTACTGTATTCTTTTCTTATAGTCTCACTCATATTCGGATCTGCCAAACAAAATTTTTAATGTTAAAGATCCCCTTAAATTTTCACAAAATATTGTTACTTCAGTGTAAACGTCTACATCGATTCGAAAATAGGTTAGATCCTTCGAACGTTCACGAGCATCCAATAACTGTCGAGTCAACACGAATATTGACGGAGTCCCCGGATTCGCTTTAACATTTTAGAATATTATTAAATCACCTCCATATGCATTTTTTTTTTATTAATATTTAAACTTAGTGCTATCACTGCACAATCATTTTTGTACATTGCGTCAATTGAATTATTATTATATCGACTGTTAAATGTAAGTGATGCTTACAAGGGAACATCCCGAACCCGGAAATTCAAAAAATTCTGAATCTTCGTGAGTACGTAGGGAATTTCCCCGTGATTACAGCGCAATTTTTGTTTGCTGCCCAAATTCACTCTAAGGGGGGTGTAATTGACCCCTGAAAATCCGGTGATTTTCCGATTTTCTGTTAAAACTCGCGAACTGTAGAATAATTTTTTTTACCAAATGCTAGATCTAATTAAAAGAAGTAACTTTTGTCTGGAAACTGTTTTTCTATCTCTTACATTTCGCGAGTTGTAACACAAAATCGGGAAATAGCCGAATGTCCGGGGGTTAATTTCACCCGCTTCGGGTGAAATTTGGGCAGCAAACAAAAATTGCGTTTTAATCAGGAGGAAATCCCCTACACAGTCACAAAGTTTCAGAATTTTTTGAATTTTCGTGCTCGGGATCTTCCCTTGTTAGCGATTTTGATAATGAAAATGGTGAAATGCCGATAATTGCTGGAATGAGTATTTCTATTCATGTTTTGCATGTTTCGCCTACATTAATTATAAAAACCTTCATTTATTTAGAAAACTATAATTTTAAATGTTATTATAAGAATATTACATTTTAATTTATACAGCCTGGATTTTATAAATCATGAAAATGAATATTGTGTCCGGTAATAGGGAGCCGTCCGATATATGGGCCCTTTTCCCTAGATCACCTTGATTCTCGGTTGGTACTGTCACATAACGGGGGATATTCTTAGTGTTTTTAAACGATTTTATTCAGCTTCGATCCTCTGTTTGTTTGTTTAAAGAGTCACGCTACCCCGAGGCGCTCGAAACAGCACTGGACGATTTTTTTTTACTGATACTACGAGGTTGAAAATCATTTCTTTTCTTCTTATGTGTAGAGCATGTATTAGTGCATATATTGTATAAATACTGTACAAAAATATTAAAAAATGACCGAGTTATTTACTGTCTCGCGGAGCACGTCCGCCGTGACTGATATAACAAATTGTAACGCCCAGGCTCATCTGAAATGAAAAACATTTTTCGACGATCACTGCATACAATTTTTGTCTTTTCTTCAAGAATATTTTTAACCCTTTTTTTTTGTATTTTCCAATTAGTTCGTGAGTTTGTAAGCCAAAAGATACGGGCAAATTGGGGTTCTCGAAATATTCGAATTGAATAAACGTCGTATTCGTGGCTCGAGTACTCGATCACTCAAGTAATTCAGAAAGTAACTTAAGAGGACCTTCCGGTCTAAAAGTCGATTTTTTTTTATTTCATGTTTCATTTTTTTTTTATTTCATTTTAGGAATATGTGTTTAAAAGGATTTGTTAAAATTCGTAAAATTCCCGAAGTTATAGGCATTTGAGTAGCGGCAAATGCATGGGAACAACCGGCTACTCGGCGCCCACGTAAAACTTTAGACGCGTCTTTCTCGAAACAGTGTTGTCAAAACGGTGGGAACTGTATCTCTAAAAGTTATTATCCGATTCGACTGAAACATTTTTTATTTTGAAGAATATACTTCTGGCTAGGGGGGATACCAGAAGAATTACAAAAAATTGAAAATTTATAATTTTTAAAGGCGTTGAAAGGAAAACAAATATAAAGAAAAAGCGACTTCAAACTTCAAGGTGTCGTTGTTTTAAAAAAAATGTCATTTTGTAATTTTTGCTGGTTTTCCCCCTAGCCAGAAGTATATTCTTCGAAATAAAAAAAGGTTCAGTCGAATCGGGTAATAACTTTTAGAGATACAAGTCCCACCGATTTCGATCAAATTTTTGACGCCTTGACTTTAACGACTCCCCAGTGCCTTCTGCAATGATTAATTATAAAACAAAAAATATATTTCTGTAACTTAAGACATCCTTAATACAATGCAAAAAGTCCCATTAAATTATATATAGTAGTTTTCCTTTAATTAATTCCTAAAGATCACCCATTTTTTGGGCCTCTAGACAAAGTCCCCTTAAACATTCGAGCTTGCTCGAAGAAAATTCTGGGCGTATTGCAAATACTTGACATACATATTCGAATTAAGACGAACCTCCTGAATTTTTCTCTCTCCCTTCGTTACTTTTATTCAAATAGATCCAATGTAAGGAATTCGTTCGAATCTTACGAATTATCTAAAATATTCGAACTCATCGAATCTTCCAATACTGAAGCTACACAAAGAAGTTTTGCCAGAATTTACACGACAATTCGTGAGATTCGAACGAATTCCTTAAATTGGATCTATTTGAATAAAAGTAATGAAGGAAGTCGGAAAAATTCAGGAGGTTCGTTTTAATTCGAATAAAATTCAAACATCACTTACCTACTCATTAAAACAAATTACATTTATTTAAACCTACATATTATATTCCCTTTCAATTCTGGGTCTCAGACACAACCTACGTCACTTGCGGAAATCCTTCGGCACCTATTTCTTAACCACATCTTTCGGTCACCGCATTGACTGCCCCATTTCCCAGACCTACACCGCGCAAAGGTTTAAAATTATATTTTCGTAAATAAATAATATTGAAATCTTCAGTTCAGCTCCCAGGATCTTGTCGAGCTTCGTATACGTAAAATTGCTCGCGAATTCACTGAAAACCCTTTAAAAAAAAAAAGAAAATATTCCATTCGATAATGCCTTTGAATCGTTCGTTTAACATCGTTACGGTCGCGTTTTACTTATGAATTACGATCTTCACCCAGATTCCTTTAAAGCCAGGCGGTGTCGCATGATCGAAACGCGCAGTCAAAGAGTTTCTCGCGCTTTTCGTCGCCCCCTCATTTTCCGCGGTCTCGTTTTTTCTTTTTTTTTTCACCGTAAAGGCTGGTTTTCACGGAGTAGAAAAAAGAAAGAAGTGATATTCCACAGGCCGTTTAAATGCGGCTTCTTGTGCTGCCATGCCGCTCGTGCGTACCAGAAAATGCTCCGGTAATGGAGCGCGCTGTAAATGAGGACGAAAGAGTTTCAATGCATTTTTCATTTTCGTACGCAGATTATTTAGGGTCACACGTTTCGTGCCCGATCATCTCCCTTCGCGACTGTACTTATTTATCTGTTCCCTTCTTTTCGCGCGACACACTAACTCGCTAATAAAATCAATTAGCAGAGCGACGCAGGAAATTCTGCCTGCGAGCGCTTTCCCGAAAATGCACCGTCCATTAATCGACTGCATTTCCCGCGGAAAATTACGCGTTAGATGGAAATGAAAAGGGCTGGACGTTCGTAAAATATCACCCTTGGAAGGTATTAATTCACTATTAATTGCTCGGCGATTTATTTATCGCCGCCGCTCTCGGTTTGGCGGTAATTCGTATAATTCATTGATATTTCGATGTTTATTGTTCGATCTTTGTAACGAGCCTGAGGTCGCGGGTGAAATTTCGAAAATCAGGTTAGCTGCACTCGGTGCGTACATAGCTGTTTCTGGTTCCGATCCTACGCTTTAGTGAATCAGCTATTGAATAATGAATTGCCTGGCGAGGCAACGTTGACAATTAAGGGGGCATACCCGTTTCAACCCTCGGAGCATGTGTGCATTTTGTGGATTTTTTTACAAGTCAACGGCTTGATGAAGATTTCCCGTTTTTTTACTGTCTTTACATAGTATTATCAGCTACTTAAGAAAAAAGTTTCAGTTGAAAAACTGTACTTTTTTGGAAGTTATGCATACATATCCGAAAGTCTCTCGATTTTAGACAGCTAAACGGTGGGCCTGAAAACAGCTGTATGTCGTGTCTGAAATCAAAAGCAATAAAATCTTCGTATAAAGTATGTCAGTAGCTATCGTCCAACGGGGCCGATTTTGAAAATTTTGAAAAATAAAGAAACGCTGAGAGATCAAAGGTAAAGTCACATTTCTCTGAGAGAAATTTCGACAATTTTTACAGGGCCAATTTCAAAATGTCAATATTTTTCAGAATTTGTCCATCAAGGGAAAGGATAGAACTATATTCTCCTTTTTTTTAGATTTTTAAAATCGCGCCCGATGTTAAAAACCTGCATTTATTTAAAATAATTGCACAAAAATGGTTCATTTTTTTTTAAACTGAAATAATTTTTTCTTAAAACTTCAATGTCTTTTCTAGAAGCACCGTAAAGCTCATCTCCATCCGTTTGCTACTTCCATAGCTAGGGTAAAGGACCCAATTACTGACACCTAACCAATTACTGTCACCTTAAGCTATTTTACTTAAAATAGCGAGCAAATAAACGTTGTAAAGTCACACACAAAAAGAATTATGTAATTCAACCTATAACCTATACTATAGATTATATACTATAGTTTATTATTTGGAATACCAGTTTGTTTGAGACGAATAAAAAATTACGGCACAGGATGGGAACAAATAAAACTGCATAATATCGTAGGAAAACTAATAAACTCTTATATTTTAACCTCTCAGTAATAATAAAAAAACAAAAAGTAACTGAAGCTTTGATCTGAATGAAAAACGACAGGTCATTAGCCCCTATTATCTACGGTTTTACAAATTCGATAGCGTTAGTAGTTTATTAGAAACTTCGGTATTCCGAATTACAAACAGTATTCCAAATATGCTGCACTTCCTCCACCTACGTTCAAATCTCCACCAACGAATACTAAAATCCTAAAATCTTCAAATTTCCAAGCAGAAAGAAACTCGACAAATATCAAGGGTGCGCGAGTACCCGGAATTTACGAGCTGAGCCGAACTCGGTTCGGTTGCTCGAGCCGAAACGAGCGATTCAGTTTTCCGAGCTGTTTGAAAAAAATTCGGGCTATTTGAGAAACCCAAACGGTTCGAGTACTGGAGCCATCGTAAGACTTCGAGTTACCGGGAGATAAATTTTCATCCCGAACTACTCGAATATATTCGAACAATTCTTCAACTTTGGAGTTACTCGTAAATATTCGAATTACACCAGTCACTCGAATATTTATGTATTTACTATCAAATGCTAGTCTAATTGTAAGGAAGAAATATAGGTACAAGACGCTAGTAACTCGAAGTAATTCGAGTTGCTGGAAAGAAAAGGAAAATATTTATGAAATACGTGCCACAGACCGACCTCGTGCAAATCTCACTCGTATCTTCCTTTAATCGTCACCGAACGAGATCAATGCTCGTCCCGGTCCACCGTGCTGAAAAAATGCACGTAGCACGTACACCCAATGGCCAGTAAATTCCGTTCAAGGCTCGCGGAGGATTAACGGCCAACGATAATTCCGTGTCTAGCAGTCGATTACACGTGGTTATTAGTTTTCCAGCGGTGCCCGAGCTTCGGAAGCCGAAGCTCCTCTTGGTCGTTGCCGCGAACGAGCCCTTGCCGCGTTGTCCGGGCCCCCGTTTCATTTGCGAGCGCTTCTAATGTAAGAGGTTTAACAATACGGTGTTAATAAATGGCCAAAGTGCTGGCAAGGGTCATTCGGATAACAAACGCCTGTACGCCAAGTGTTTGCACCGAGTGCTTGTATATTAACAGGTGCTTCGACGACCTAAATTTCGGTAGTTGAGATGGGACAGGTTCGACCGACGAGAGACGCCTCGCATTTTTCATTCCTGAATGATTCCTCGTGCATAGGCTGCGAAAGACATCAACAACTAGATCCTGTGTAGCTTTTATTCTGCAGTTCACTTTCTAAATAAATTCACGGCTCTTGAATTAGTCTACTTGGGATTGGAACTAGGGCTGGGACTATTTGTCGAATTTTTTCGGTATTCGAATACTTCGGTTGCAGAATTGTTTGGCGAATGTAATTAGCATGTAAGTTCTTACGTAAAGGACAAACGTAAGATCGGAGTGTGAGTGAGTGCGTACTAGTGCGCCCGAGTCAGGAATATGTTGCGGAGTGAATGCTAATTCCTGAACGGCATGATTTGCTCTTGATTTTTAATCCGGTTAGATCTCAGGACAGACTTCTTACGAGGAGAGTATTTTAGGTGTCCGCATCCGATCATTTTGATTTTTGGGTATGTTATAGAGGACTGAAAAATAAGAAATACGTGTTTTTTTATTTTTCCCCGTTTTCATATTTGGGGAGAGGGGATGCGTTCAAAGTTAAGGTTGAAAAATCATTTTTGTGGATTTTTTAACCTTTTTTGACCTTCGTCATTAACAGTGTGATATCTGACGACATATTATCAGTTCCCTAGTAGCACAAAATATTGGTTAAATATTATTTCCAAATATTAAAAAAATTTTTTAGCCACACTGTTTAATATGACGAAAATGTTGATTCCAAATATTATATACACATACTGAAAATGATAAATAAATGTTTTGGAAATATGAACTAAATATTCGTGGAATATAAAAGAAATGTTCGGAAAATATAAAGCAAATATTGTGGAAATGTGAGAAAACTATTCAGAGTTCCAAAATAAATATTCAGGAAATGTAAAATATTTATTTAAAAACTGTAAAGTAAATAATCAGAAAATGCGAGGTAAATATTCCGGAAATGTAAAATTAATATTTAAAAACCCGAACCAGTAAATAAACACTAATAAATTGCAAATATTCAACAGTATTTATTCAGTATGTTTCACTGCAATTAAAGATTGACAATATTAACTTGTTTGAAAAACTATTACATACCTTGGAAATCAATTATTTCACACTTAACACAATGTAATGGTTAACTGTCCTCGCGCGTGTTTTCTTACTAAGTAGGTTTCTCGCCGTGAGTGGCAGCACCCGAAACCTCGAAACAAAAAAATTAATACGCGCCTAAGACGTTCATAGATTCAAAAAATATTGGTGTCGCCGTTATCTCAATAAATTTTCCTTCATTCTAAATTTACGATCATTGTTTACAATGAAATAGTATTCTTGTTATACACGAAAAAAGTCAATTTGTTCATTCACTGGTCAATTCACCCTATCACTACGTATTCATTTTTGTGCATTATATCAGTTGAATTATTATTATATCGGCTCTTAAATGTAAGTGATGCTTAGCCATTTTGATAATGAACCTAACGAACCTACATTAATTATAAAAACCTCCATTTATTTAGAAAGCTATAATTTCAAATGTTATTATAAGAATATTACATTTTAATTTATATAGCCTGGATTTCATAAATCATGAAAATGAATATTGTGTCCGATAATAGGGGGCCGTCCGGTATATGGGTCTTTTACCCTATATCAGGCCTGCCCTTTAGGGTGCAAATACCTCCTCAAGTTCTGATACCCGGGCAACAGGCTGAACTGTTACCTTGTTAACCGTTGCGTGTCTTGCAGATCTCCTGCAGCCCATGCTGTGATTAGCAACGTAACAGTTCCGCGCTCGGCTGTTGCCCGGGTCCCATAACTTGAGGAGGTATTTGCACCCTAAAGGACAGGCTTGCCCTATATCTACCACTAGCTTAAAGTACCCGGCGTTGCCGGGATAAAACTTCGATTATCACGAAGTGTCAAGAGGGTGAAATAAGGAGGGAGGGGTGGGATGTCCAGAGTTTATGGTAGCCTATATTTTCCGCAGGGTTCTAGAGAGTAATTATGCAAAATTTGGTCCAGATCGGTTAAAAAAATCGGGATAAAAAGTGTGGTATATGTTATTCCTGGCCCTGGATTCCGTATATACGAAATTTCAGAAAGATCCGTTGCGTACTTTCGACGTGATTGAGTAACAAACATCCAAACACACTCTCGCATTTATTATACTAGTAGGATTTGAATTTTATTTTCTACGTTTCTTCATTTATTCTTCGTGCTGTACCAAAGTTACATCCGCCGAGATATACTGTCTTATTACTTAAGTTCGGTCGGTGTTTGTTGCTCGCCGGGTTCCAACAGATACGCACAGAGAGAACGCAGGGATGAAGAAAATATAAAACACAGACTTACTTAACACGGGACCGCCCTAAAATCTAAAAACGAATGTTGCAGTAATAAATATTGAAATTTTTCCATAATTGAAATTTTGCGATCTGTTGGTCTACTTCGACTTTTATTACTTTTAAAATTGCACATTCGACTGATGTGTTTGGTTACCTCGCGACTATAGATTATTTACCCCACTATGATCCTCGCGTCTTCTTTTACCCAATCGTGTTCGTGTCTTTAACTCTACTACGGTCCTCGGGTCATTTTTTATCTAATCGTGTTCGTGTCTTTAACCCAGTGCTGTCCAATGTCGAGTGCGCGGTGTCCTCCCACTCTCGTTCGCGTTGTCAGGGATTCCGTGAAGACGCTAGCCCAGCTATCCCGTTATGGCAGTCTTTGTAGCGTCGCGCGAACTCCTTGACAACGCAAGGCGCGCTGCGCGAAGGAAATATTGGAAGGGGAAGCAGGCGCGTGAGGGGCCCCTACTCTAGACAGCGCTGCTTTAACCCTACTGCAGCGTTACTCGGGTCATTTTTTATCCAATCGCGTTATCGTTTCATCTAGGACTCTTTTTACTTTGACAAAAATAGAAGTAAGTTGTTGCTACTATGTGGAATTTTGGTTCTTTGACATAATGTCAAATATATAACTGTACTGAAGACCGTAGCAGGATCAGCTATGAAAGCAAATTATTGTTATTATTATTAGTAGTGGTATCAGTATTAGTATCATTATTATTATTATTATCATCTGTAAATCTGATGGAAAAGTTCAAGTGCGACTTACTGTATATCATTCTTTTTAGATTCACAGATTGCTTCGAATATAAAATAGTATAGGGTGTATATACAGTAGTGCCTCGTTAGCTGGCCGGATTTCTGCACTGTTAGCTGACCGTCGCGTCGCTATTCCCATCAGTTCTTGGAACTAGCTTCACGGAGCTATTTAGCCTGGAGCTACTTAGCCCCAACACCCAAGCATGTTTGTTTTAACCCTTGAATGGCGGATAGTTCGGGCGACCACATCGGAATAGGTGGCTGGTTCCGTTTGGACCCGTAGCAACTATCCTACTATAGATACGCATTTTAGCGTATAGCCTCCCCTCTCGTTATACCTATTCACTTTTTGAATTTCTGAAGATCTGTATGTTACTTGATACTCAAAATTGCGCCTAACCCAGTAATTAATTGAATTCGTGAGCAAGTCTGCGCCAAAGCACGGTAATAGGGACGCGGTACCCTATGGTCCCTCCCGTGACGGGTCTGGGTTAGGTCGCGGGAGAGTTTGAGGTATTTTTGGGTTGCGCAACCCTGGAAAGGTCCCAACCAGAGTTGCCAGGCGAATCCCACGCGTAGGGAAGAAGTGACGTCACACAGACCTGTATACAGTAATGCGACTTGTGCACGCCATGCAATGAATTTTGTTACGCGTTACCAACACAAATGTACTGTTGCTGCTATGTGTTCCCCCGTTACTACTCCGTACTACGCCACTTCTTCCCTACGGCCGCCATTAATTCCCTACGTATGGCAACTCTGGACTCCCAACCGTTACCGCCGACCTTCAACATGTTTCGATACCTAATAGGTAGAATAACATTCTGTGAAGGATGCACTGCTCGAGGGATATTGTACGCTACAAGCTTTGAAATAGCTGCACTAATTACCTTAATTATTGATCCATGGCTGTGGTACTAATTGCAACGCATTGCGCAATAGTTGCACTCGTTCACTACTGTTCTGCTATGCCTACGGAATAAGTAGAATGAACTTGTATATAAAATATTACCTTCTCTGTTTTTATACAGACTAAATATCGAACTCTCTCCTATAGAAACTGTCGAAAATTCATGTTACAAAAGTAACAGTATTATTTTGCTGTATACTGCATAAAGCAGTGATTCCCAACCCCTGGGTCGCGACCCCCGAGTGGGCCGCATAGTGTTTTCCTTGGGTCGCCCCGAGTTTTGGGAGTTTTTGTTGAATATTATCAAGTTAGAAATATATTCTGAAATGCTTACTTTTAATGTGTTTTCTTTACCTTATTAAATTTACCTTATATTGACGGGGAGGTCGCAGGTTATTTGAATATTACGAAAGGGGATCCCGACTCAAAAACGGTTGGGAAATAAAGGCATTTTAAAGACCGCAAAACTACATTTTAAATCCAATTCTTGTAGCATCTATTACAGAACAGGTGTTATTCTCAGGCAAAGTGCCCTGGATAGCTTTAATTGCCTATTTCAAGATGCAGTTTGTCTGGTAACAATACTTTTTATACAGTAGAATGTAGGTGCTAGAGGAATTTTTTTAAAATCTAATTTTGTGGTCAAGGCCACCCCAGTGGTCAAAGTTACCCCATTTGACGGTATGCAGTTATGTACTTTAGTTGAAGGGGTACCTGCGCTTTCAGAACGACATTACTTTTTAATGAATTTCACATGGAAGTCGAATAGAAAGTGAAGCACTCCTAACATTAGTTGTTGTAGTGTTGTGTTTCAATTAACCCTCGTACAACAAATGCAGGGTCATTTTGATCCAACTCTCAGAAAGTCGATCACGATGTTACATTTGTGACGGCAATGGCAAAATGTAGTATAAGATCTGTTATAAGCATCTGTTACCATACTCATCCCTCCATCTTCCACTAATATAGACATCTATCATCCCATCCTCCTCTTCCTATAAAGCCTGTAAAACGCACGGTGCAACGTTAGTCGAAGCGATTCGCTCGGCCCTCGCAATTTGCAAGATCTAGCTCTGAAATAGGTGGGCAGCTGCGTGGTGAAACGAGAAACGGTTGAAAGAATAGTCGCGTCTGGAGGAGTTGCAAAAATTCCATCTTGTGCTTGGCTTCGTTCTTATCGACGTCTACGATGGGACGAGGGTCTCGTCGCAAAGCATCTTAAGAAAGGGAGCACGAGGGTCGCGTTTCGATGCGTCAGCGTCTGAAAACTACTGTTCCGCGCGGTGTCGCGTGTGCCCCGAAGCTCCTTAAGGCTGCGGTCAGATTCACTTTAAGTGCATTAAGTAAATCCACTTAGATCGAATCTTATATAAAACATCGGGTAATCAGCTTTAAGGGGCTGCGTCCCAGACGTATGTCAAAGGAGAAACTGCCCTCTCTTCCGTTGCCCGTACATACGAAGTACCCATACGTCTTTCGATCATTGATCGCCCTTTCGTGATGAACTGGAATCTTAAGGGGCCATGCTCAGTCAGGAGGCCGAAAAAAAGGGTGGTCTTTGGAAATTTTTTACTCAAAAGTTATAATACATTTGTTAGAAAATCTTTTTTCCTTTTAAGGATTGCATCTAGTACCGTGCAACGTATTTTTTTTTATTTAAAAATATTTAGCAATAACTAAGTTATTGTCCATCACTCGAAGATCCTCTGAAGAAAAGGCTTCTGCGGTGATCACTGCTGCTCGAAAGTCGATCATCTAAAATGAAAAATACAAAAGAATTTACTTATTATATTATATTATCTAGTATTTGAACGAAGGATTTTTCGAAATATTGATTGGGGAAAAATGGCTGATGTTTAAAGTAAAAGTTTAAATTTTTATCATAAATCGTGCCTGATTTTCGTCAATTAAAAGAAAACTAAGCGTCGGATAAAAAAATCCTTCGTTCAAATACTGGATAATATAATATAATAAGTAAATTCTTTTGAATTTTTTATTTTAGATGATCGACTTTCGAGCAGCAGTGAAGCCTTTTTTTTTAGAGAACCTTCGAGTGATGGACAATAACTTAGTTATTGCTAAATATTTTTAAATAAAAAAATTACGATGAAAGGTACTGGATGCAATCCTTAAAAGGAAAAAGGATTTTTCGAGAAATGTGTTATAGCTTTTGAGTAAAAAATTTCCACAGACCACCCTTGTTTCGGCCTCCTGACTGAGCATGACCCCTTAATATGCACCTACTTGGTGTGGCGTCGAGGTGATTTCACGCCCTGGGATTTGCAACCTGTACACGGTTAGGGCGTGATTTCACGCCGATAATTTCTGGAAAATTATAAAAGTATTCCCGAGGGTTCCATAATGTTTGGTATGAAAGCAAACCGAGTTCGAAATTCGTCCCCGCCTCAGAGATTCTTCTCCGGAAAATCAGTCTAAACTCAACGTTATTCGGGCTATTTTTATCCACACGTGATGTATAAATAATTGGTGTACGAAATCTAGGAGCAACTTGAATTGTCTATAATTAAACATATCCCGAATAAAGTATTTAGATTTATTTCCATTCAAAAACACCGCCCATTTTATTATCATAAAGGTCTGGCGAACCTATAAATATTTAAATTTTTATTAGTAAATGCTCGGCTGCCGGGCGATCGAAAGGCCGCTAATGTACAAAGCGATTTCTGAAATCTTTTTCAAATTTCGGGAGCGTGTTGAAATTCTTTTAATTCCCGGCAATGAAGTTCAAAATGATATTCGAAGTGACAATAATTAGTACAAATTATTTTAAATCAATCGGAGTTCTATTACCTATTTAAAGCGATAAAACTCGATGTAGTATATTTTACCTGCACAAGTGGATCTTGTAAATAAGATAGACATCGTTCAATAGTGATACATGAGAAATAATATTGAGTTTTAATTAATATTTATTATTGCAAGCGTCGGATTAACGTAAAAGTTGAATATTACTTCGTTCATGTGTAATATTCATTTTACTACCCTGACGTAGCGTTGCCAATATCGCTTCTAAAAGCTGCAAAATGAATTTCAATTATTACACGGTTATTACACATAAAATTACATATCCTGGTAAAAATGCAAAAATCGTGGAGGTATACAAGGGTTGGCTGAATTTTCTGGCGCGACCTCAAAAAACCAAGGGGGTTGATTATTTATGTAAAAAGAAATAGATAATATGGAATATTATTTATTATATTATCGATTTTGAAAGTCTGTTAACTATCTGCACATGTGACTGACGATAAGAATGACATCTATTTTGAAACTGATTTTTTTAGAAAACGATGCTTTGCGCAAAATAAAAAAAATGTATCCTATAATTTCTATTTATTCTCTGCACAAAAATTCATTACATTCGCTGTCGTACAGTGTTTACTTTTACACCCCCTTGCTGCAGTGCTATTGTGACAAAAAAATTCGAATTCAATTTTGTCGAAAATGGCAGTTTCCACGAAACAAATTGATTTTACATTTCCGGCTTGGTTTTGTGCCACTCGCTTTGGGACATCCAGTATCTATACCAGTCGTTCCCGTTGGCGGGAAAGTAAATCTCCGAAAGCTAATTTGCTTAAACGAAGCTGTCTCGATCCAGCTGTTTCCTCTATTTTTCAACCTCGACGTGCTCAGCAACGCGTGCAGCGATTTCACGTATACCGGGCCGCCTTGTACGAGTCACGACAAGAGATGCCTTTACCGATCCCCTTTTCTCCATGCAAGTGGATCGAGTGGGGCCAAGTTGCTGGCTCTCTTTCTGTTCTCCTTTCCACTCGTATCACTGCACTGCTGTGTCTGTACAGTGTACACCTTCTCGATCCGACCAGCGACGACGTCGTTAACAACGATCGCACTTGCGCAGAAAGCACAATCGTAGTGGTTTTTCGTTGAATCGTAGAAGTGAAACTGAGCTAGCCGTAAACAGCGACTGTCGATGGAACAGATAAGGCGAACGTCCCAATTTCTGCTCGTTTAAGAGGCTACTCGTCGGAAAGAAGGTGTGAAAAGTTTGTTTGTGATGAAAATTTGCAGAGTAATCGATTAATTCTTTAATAATAAATCAACCAGTCGAGAACTAATTAAGAAAGATATTTCAAGATGTTTAACTACTAGTAATTTGTAATTAAATATAATGCTTTAAAATAAATAAGTTACATCTTTTATGGAGATGTTTCATAACACAAGGGTGAAGCATAAAATAATGATAAACAAAAAATAAAATGCCTTCGAATAGAAATAGAGGTTACAGCGTATATTGAATTGCGAGGTAATGCTGCTGAAATTTTGGTGAGTAGAAATTCGGACACGACGGTGATTCAGTTGATCCTAAACCTGCTTTCTATTTATGAAAAAAATAAAAATAGTACAAAATCTACATGCAGAGTACAATACGGTATCTGTTTTTCTTATTAACCCTTAACTGGTATCCTGGGGTCAGTCATGACCCCAAGCACGCAAGGTTCGCTGCAAAATATTTGGTTGTCTAAGTTTGTAAACTGAATTTCTAATTAATTTGATCATAATAGTTTAACTTTCTACGTGTCTATTATTTTATACATTACCTACGAACAAAATAGGTATTCATAGAGGTTGATCTAATGTCGACTTTACAAATTTCTGTGTCCTTTTTTATTTGGGCTCTGCCACGACCCGAAGATAACAGTTGCGTTTGAAAAAACAGTATACCAGTTAAGGGTTAAATAAGAACTTCTACTGCAAAACCTATTTTCTGCCCAATTATCGAATACCAATTGGGAAATACTGTGAGAGCGCCATCTACTAAAGTAACCTCTGTAATCGGGTGAATCGCGTTACAGAACTGGTGTCACACAAGTATTGAAACAGTACAATAATGTTTTTGTCATTAAGTAGTCCGTTAAATTTTACAAAATCGATCATCAAACAGTCGAAATTCCCAATGCTGCCAATAATAATTATCGCCACCAGATTGCGTAGCGGAAATAAAAAAATGCCAATAGTGGCCCTGTTCGTTACCACAACCAGCTAAAACATGGTCGAAAAATCATTTTAAGTCTCTAATTTTAAAAGTTTTCCGTTGCTTATGCTGCACTTCGATTAGCCTGTGCAACACTCGCGTAAACGTTCAAATAATTTAGAATTATTTTGTTGTAACTGCAGTGCAAACGTGACGCTTATAATAATAAGAAAAATACGAAATGAGCAGAAACGGGGGCACGAGCAGAAATTGGGGCATTCACTTTACAGGGAACTCCTAAAAGCAGCTGAGGTTCGAGATAATGACACCCTCGTGTCTCTCCAAGTTTCAACGGCTCAGAGACAGATTGAGCATATGGCTTTTAGATACAGGTGCTATGGTTTGCAGAGATGTATATAGTTATACAAAGCTGAGACTCGGTTAAGAACGCTTGAAGCAACTGGGTGCATTAAGGCGAATGGGCCTTTTGGGTCTATATGACCCTTAGTGATAGTGGCGAAAATTCATCTAGAGCTGCGTATCGACTTTGCAGAGCAGCTTCGCGCTACCTCGAGCATGAGATCTGCCTCGCTGCAAGACTGCCGCGTCCTAACTGTTTGCTGTCGGTTTTTCGACGTGCTCAAAGCTGCCCCGGGGTGAGCCGCTCGTTTCGGCTTCGTTTCATTTACTCAAATCGCTTCTCGCGTGTACGTGTCCTGTTTCCTTTCACTCGTGACTCGATTAAAAAGCTTAAATAATTTAAATCGTCCACTCTAAAACGTGTGAAGTTTTTCTGCTGCATCTTCTACGGATTCGAACATCGTATCCGCAAGCAGCCGATTTCCGTATTGCAATCGATTGCTAAATAATTTCCTGACCCACCAGCGCGTCTTCTGCTTTGTTCCTTTTATTTTTAAAATATGACAAATGACTCAAAAGGCCACTTGTGGGCCTCGAACAAGTTGTTGCTATACGTGGTGATCAGTCTTGTACGACTGAAAGGGGAGAATCGGCTCCAAAGAGGGCGAAGACAGTTTCATCTGCAGACAAGGTCGTGGCGTCAGTTTGTTTGTGATGCGCGTGGGATAATTCTCATTGATCATCTTCAGAATGGAAAAACAATCAACGGCGAGTATTATGCGAACTTATAGCAGCGTTTGAGTGATGAAATCAAGGAAAAACGACCGCATTTGGCGAAAAAGAAAGCTTCGTTTCATCAAGACAATGCACCAGTTCACAGATCCGTTATCGTGGTGGCCAAAGTCAATGAGTTAAAGTTCGAATTGCTTCCTCACGCACCCTATTCGCCAGATTTAGCCCCCCTCGGATTATTTTCTGTTTCAAGACTTGAAAAAATTGTTTGTGTTTTCTTTGTTAGGTCGGGTACTTCTGGGACTACCCTCGTAATGTGCATATGGCACTTGACTTTAGTCTAATGAGGCGTTCAGGAGTTACACTGTACTCTCCCGTTCGATTGGCGTCCAGGTATTGTCGCCGAACTCTCCATATCGAACGGGCGTCCAGGAATACGCTCCCGTACTCTCCTCTTGCAAAGATCGGGTATTTAAGAAAGGGGCTCTGTACCCTCGCGACTCTACTCTACTGAGGCGTCCAGGAGTTCCTCTGTACTCTCCCGTTCGGTTGGCGTCTCCGGGTATTGTCGCCGAACTCTCTATACCGAACGGGCGTCCAGGAATATTCTCCCGCACTATCCTCTCTTTTCAAACGAGATGCTCTGTACTCTCTCGACCGATAGGCGTCCAGGATCAGACTCTAGTGCATACTCCCTCCAGCAGGCGTCCAGGTATTATCGCCGAACTCTCCTGCCGGAGTCCCTAAGCTGTCCGAGAGCGGCCGTTGGTCTTACCTCGTCCTCTCTCACGGAACAGCGAAGAAGGAAATGCCTTTGCGGGCCTCTAATTTATACCTGATTGTTGCTATCCGCGGCCGCAGAAATCTACAGACGCGTCGTTAAGCGAGCCGTGATTCCGCGCCCGCACGTCTCTGCTCGCGGTAAGGCTGTTCGAGTACTCGGAAAAAGCGAGCCGAGCCGAGTACCCGTAAAAACCGAGTGGCTCGAAAGAACCCGGTAACTCGGTTTTTTTCGAGCGGCCCTAAAGAATCGAGAAGCTTGAATTTTTTCGAGCGGCTCGAATATACTTGGAGCAAATCGAAGTTTTCGAGCGGACCGACTGTGTCGAGTAGCTTGAAGCTTGGAGCTTGAACGTTTCGGGCAATACGAATGTTTCGAATATTTTAGGTTACGTTTATCTACGGGAATTAAATAATGGTTCTCGATAAGAAATGTGAATAATTAAAATGTAAGCTGTAAATGGAAATATTCTGTAACTTTTGAAAATAAGTACTAAATTCAAATTTTTATTTTTTTCATTTTTTGTGTATTGATGAACGTATTCATACACTTCTCTTTATTTTATTTTATTTTATTTTATTTTATTTTATTTTATTTTATTTTATTTTATTTTATTTTATTTTATTTTATTTTATTTTATTTTATTTTATTTTATTTTATTTTATTTTATTTTATTTTATTTTATTTTATTTTATTTTATTTTACTTTACTTTACTTTACTTTACTTTACTTTACTTTACTTTACTTTACTTTACTTTACTTTACTTTACTTTACTTTACTTTACTTTACTTTACTTTACTTTACTTTACTTTACTTTACTTTACTTTACTTTACTTTACTTTACTTTACTTTACTTTACTTTACTTTACTTTACTTTACTTTACTTTACTTTACTTTACTTTACTTTACTTTACTTTACTTTACTTTACTTTACTTTACTTTACTTTACTTTACTTTACTTTACTTTACTTTACTTTACTTTACTTTACTTTACTTTACTTTACTTTACTTTACTTTACTTTATTTTAATTATTAATTTAACGGAACGTACCCTTTAGATACAAAGAAGCATATAACTAAGTAAGAGACAGTCAGCTATAGTTAGCCTGTATACCGGACAAAAAACATATATACACAGATTCAGAAAAAGAGAAAGGAAAAATAAAAGTAATCGCAAAGGTAAAGATAACAATAACACTATGGTATTCTACGCTCTAGCTTAGAGATAACTTGCGCCTTGAGTCGTTGAGGCGTTATCTTTCTTTTTTGTCTTACTTTTTTCTTCGTAACCTAAAATATACGAAACATTCGTATTGCCCGAAACGTTGAAGCTTCAAGCTTCAAACTACTAACTCATAATTTCAACTTATTTTAATGTAGAATCACTACTTTCCTAGTTGGACCTACCCCGTAGCACTCTGTGGATAAACCACGCCTTCATGAGCAACAGGGCCGTGGTGGGGAGTGTCCGTGAGTCAGGAGTCTGAGGCCCATTAAAGCTAGCAACCAGCTTTCCTCAGATGTATGGATGTGTAGCGAGAAACTGGACGTGCACAGAAATTTGTTTTGCTATCTCCTGAACGTTTTTTAACTCCCTCAACATATTTACGTAGCCACTGATACAGGTTTAAAAAATATTGACATCCCCCACGTATAGAATTATTATTTGACAATATTTTTTTCAAAACAAAAGAGTACATAGGAGTAATGATTATGTATAATAAACATATATCATACTGTGATTTTCAGCAATAAGTTAAATGCTTTTCCTTTTATAACAGGCTAATTTAGAAACGACGAGTTGTACAGTTTACGAACGGCAGTTCACGAAAAACGTGAAAGTCAAGTCCGCGTTGTAAACCCTAATCCACATTGCATGTATATAAATGCCACGAAAACCAGCGGCCATGGCCGTGATGGAAACACCGGTTCCCGTAAGATCACCGAAGTTAAACATCACGGGGCGGCGTACTGGGGAAAGATGGGTGACCATCACCTGTCTCCCGGTGCGTCGCTGCTGCTGGGACCCGAAGGAGAGAGGAGGGAAAAAGGAAAAATGACTATCGTTCGTTGGGCAATATAAGCGAAATGCTTGAAACGCCATCCTGTGTGTCAGAAACACACAGGAAAACAAAAAATACAAATACAAATACAAATGCCACGAAATGCTGTTGCTTCCTTGTGACGGTGAGGTATCTAAAAGTTGCAGTACTTTTCAGAAATAAAGTTAGCTGTCGACATCTCGACGACTCGTTGCATTTCACCCCATTTCGATTGAATACGTTCTGCTGGCCGAGAGTGCCGCTGAACGTCAGCAACCCGCCTTACAGTTTACACGCATACTACGGCAGCTAGTGGCCGCAGGGTGGGGGGAACTGCTCACGGCGTGCTCTTCGCTTTGCTCACGAGCAACCGAGAGCGCTCTTGCCCGCCACAGCCTAGCTGTGCAGGCCTGACTGTAGAATATTGATGGGCGCATAAATTAATTCTCACTCTACCTAGACGATTGTAATCGCAGCGGAGGGAACAGATGTTGCATGGGTGTACACGTGTTGATTCTACCCCGCCGAACAACCGTTTCGTCCTAGAAAACGACCGCGCGATGCAGTCGAGGTGTGGCCGGCGCGTTACGCCGCGTAAACGTCGCCGTGGATTACATACGTCGGGGTGTACGTCACGATCTCGTTTCGCATTCTCCTCCAAGGAGTAATAAGAGTAGACGGTCTTACGCGACGGGTGTTCCGTCCACCGATCCAGATCGCGTGCCTACGCCGCATCAAGTAAACAGTTGTTACTGCTGAGACCGCTTAAAAAGTTTACTCGTCAAGGTTTGGGTCGTTATGCAAACTGCTCGCTGGTCGAAGGTGGATTTATTAAACGACCGTGAGAGTTGTTTCTTCGTAGCAGAACTTATGAATGTGAAATGGAAACTGAAGGACGAAATTAGGTAATACACTTGGTACTCGGCGCTTAAGTTTTGCAGCTGAGAATTTTCAGCTCAATATCTATGTTTCGTGGAAACATAGTTTCCTTTTTAACTACCTACGATTGCTGTCACTATCCGTTCGTTGTATGATATTAGTGGCCCCCTTCTTTCTTCGCTTTCGTCGTCCGCATCTGCAATTCGAATACCCTTATGACGGAATAAGAGCTGGCGAATCAAATAACCATTTTCAAACGACATTGCCTCCGCTGACACGCACGGGGAATTTCGTGTAATTTTCGCGATCTGATGTGGGAGTAATTAGACTGGAAGTAATCACGTCAGCGTTGATTTATTATCAGAATCGACAAAATAGGTATGTTACCATATTTTCATAAGAGCCGTGCAAGATTCGAATCTTCTTCGTGACATTTATACCATTTCTGGGTAGGGAAAACGCGCCGATAAATGAACACTTAAGGCTAATGATCGAACACTTTTATAAAATTTTGATTCATTCCACTTGCTGCAAACATCGTTTAAATGCGAAGCAAGAAATTAAAAGAAGTCTCTAATTAATTAGTTGCTCATTTCAGTAACTTATTTTACTCATTTTAATATAAAATTCGCTGGTACATCCGTTCATTTACTGGTACAATCCGCCAATTTTCAATTTCTCTATCTTTTGAAATTGCCCTCAGCTACTATACCTATGTATGTACCTACCTGCGTACCTAAGTAATGGAATCTCGAATACTGAAAGTCCCTTCTAACAGTTCTATATTGTAGCTGGCCATTTTGCAGCGGTTATTGTTTTTATTAAAACCACACTTTCCAACAGAATAATGCAGCAAATGCGTACCATAGAATTCGTTAAAACATGCATTTTTCCAGCAATGTGCGCAGAACACTTTTGTACGTGCTCGTCCATTCATTTTATAAAACCAGGCACAGTTCAGTCGTTTCTTTATTAACTTTGACCTATTCTTCCCATGTTTTCACCCACATCATTGTGCCTCCATTCATTTCTGGATGAATTGGTAGTCCTTCGTTTTCATAAATCATGTTAGGCTATTATCCAACCATCTAGACTAGACCATTCAATTGCAAGCTTTTTTTCTTTCTCGCAGGTAAGAATAATACCTACTGCTTCGCGTCTTTCCATTGAACATGATTTTATTGCAAAGGGAGGCGTGCCATTTTTTTTTCTCAAGCACTGCAATCTTGACTTCCCTTCAGAAATGTTTGCTTCTCAATTATTCTGCGGAATATGTATTTATTCTTGATTTACGTTACGATGATGTATTAAATAAAATTGATACGATGCAAAAGTTACTGAAAGATATAAAGATATCGCGTAACATGTGTGCATGATTTTGCAATAAAAATTACAGAAAGCGTAGGTGGAATTACCAACAAATAATATGATTGGATTTAAATAATGTGGATATATTCGTTCAAAATGTAAAATTTCGCCTAAAAATTTACATACTATTTTAGCAACATTCGTGTTGCACTATGCAACGTTATAGAAATTTTCTTCATTCACCTGGTATTCCATTACCTATATTAAATCACTTGAAAGTAATAAATACAGCGAATGAAAATTAAATTAGCCACTTTTTCCATAAACCAGTAACGTGTGTTTGTAACCTGATCCATTCTGGTTATTTCGTCCACATGGGATGATAAAAAAACATTTTATAGTTTTTACTGAAATTTACTGAAAGTATTCACTGCCTCTTTTAACCACGTAAAATTTTTATAATTTCGTGTATCTATTATAAAAAAAAATTATAGACACAGTTTTAAAAAAACAGCGTAGCATTTGTATGTACAAACGAATCTGTTTTCTTTTTCAAGCTCGGAAACATTTAGGAGAGTACCTACTAAAAATCTACGGACTTTTCGCGCAATCGTGACACGACAATTTTGTGCTTGGAAAATCTACTTGTACCTCTTATCTTACAACGATCTCTTATCTTAAAGCGTGTAAATTTGATCGTTAAGCTTCTCACGATGTCGATACTGTGCCACGAATATTTTGCTGGCAGGAGCAAGTCTTTGCTCGGTGTCTTAAAAAATTCATGGGAATTAAAAAAAGCCACGTAGAAACTTGCGTCGTTACTTAGCGCAGTTAGGGAATTACATTGTCTATGCAGAAAGTTCTCTTATCGGAACTGTGTGCTTTGATAATATAGGGGGCTGAGGACAGCGGGAGTCTTTTAAAATCTACATTACTCCAGCAGTGCACTCGGAGGGGAAACACAAGCTCTTACCGCGCAGAAACTTTCAAGTTCTTTTATGTAAACTGTTCGTTTTGAGAACTCGGGAAATTGGACGTTAGAAATCAACTGATTTCGAATCTGAAATTTCTTTGGCAGCCTTGCGCAATCATGCAAGTTGTACAAAGTTTTGAGTACCTATGTTCTGAACACTGTTGAGTCCCGAAATTTGAATTTGAAACAAAAAAAAGAAATAGGTAACTTGCAGACAGTGTTGCCAGCAAAATCCTGTTTTTACGTTCCCTAAATTTTTCATGTTTTTCCCCATCTTTGCGTCGACCCAACTCCAAAGCAGAAGCGAAGCACCAAACACTCAAAGCTGAAAAATTTTAATTGCACGACGCCATCTTGGAATTCTAACACTACCATCCTCGATCACTTGATTCCTGAAGTAATTCTCCACGTGTTCCCCTCGCTAGATGAAAGAATGAAAAAAAAAGGAGAAGAGGAATTCATCGTTCGAATCGAAGCGAAAGAAACCACGCGTGGATCTGCTGCATAGGACTATAGATATACTTATTCTCTCGAGACCAGGATCCTCCACTCTTCCGATTAAGCGCGTTTCAAACGGCCTCTCGTTAAAACGGGCGACGATTGAAGCTCACTCGTCGAAACCAAACGCTTCTTGTCTGGCAATGGTTCGGCGAAACCAACCGTAATGGATGCCTGTCGCGAACGAGAACGCCGTCCGATTCGCGATCACATGCTGCACCGCGATAATTAGCCCTTTCCAACGAAGCGAATCACACTCTTCCCTCCCAAAGAGGAGGGTTTAATCGACTGTGTTTCACCTATATATTGGTTTAACCAAAGAACCTTCTGATTTTTTACAATACACGCGAAGCATGTCAGTACCAATACGCGAGTGCAGCTTTCTTTAGCTTTATGTAAGTAAAGGAAGATTGAAAATCGATTCAGGGTAGTGTTCCCGATTTCTCGATATTTTTTCTTTCCCGAGAAATCAGAAATGAGATCGTACTTCTTGTGAATTCTCGAGGAATTGAAAAATATATTACTAAAATTTATATTCTAGGAATAATGTTAATAATATTTATCAAAAACACAAAAAAAACTTTTACTAATCCTTCGTTCCTGTCTAATTTGCACAAAACTCGTATAAATGAAAAAACAGATTTTAAATATAATTGATAAATTTATTTATTTAATATAAAGTTTGTGCCAAGCGAAACATTACTTTTTTGTTTTAAAATAGTTTTTTTAATCTATTTCTTTTCTTTTTTTTTTGTGATAAAATCTGTAGCTGTGGAAAATTTTGTTTCGTTTTGAGTGGATTTCATTGGCTTGATCGTATGCGTAGCACATCCAAAAGTTATGGTAAATTGGGTGTCCTTCCAGTGGACTGAAAAATATGAAATTTCTTTGTTAATGTCCGGAATTTATCTTCTTCTTGGTTGATATTTAGTTGCTTAATATCTTCTTGGATATTAAATGAGAAAACGCATCTTTCGAATCTTTTTGAAAGAGATCCTGGATTACCTGTGCAAAAACTTGATAAGGGATAGAATAGTTTCGTCTGTTCTTTTCGATATTTCTTCTTCAACAGCCACAATTATATTTATTGTTGCACTAAGAAATAGACAGTTATTTTTTTGAAAACAAAATCCCAGATCAGTAAATGCTTTCCTATATTTTCAATTTATATTTTCATGCAGAACCGCATCCTTTCGGATTGTATCATCAGTTTGGTAATACGCTGTACATTAAATTTATCCTCGAATCGCCTGAAAAAATATGAGAAAACTTTTTAGTCAACCGGAATAGTTTCCTTTCGTGTGTTTCCTCGTCGAATACATTTGACTGCTGAGAGAATGCCAGCCATTTACGCGCAGGCATATCGCCTTTCTATCTCCACGTGTGGTGTGGGTTTGCATGGCGTGCTGTCGGCTATTAAGGCCATTTCACGCGAGACGTTTCTGTGGTCGATGAATATTCTTGTGTGGGAGGAAGACATCGATCTAGAAAACACCCCTTCAGTCGAATAAAATGTGCGCAGTGGTAGTAGAAGATAATGAGAATTACAGTAATGATAAATATTATTATCGAAACTCGTTGAATAGAGGAAAATGGGGCAAAACGGAGGATCAGTGTTTCTCTTAAATAAGAGTTGCGAATGAGTTGCTGTCTTGTGACATAAATGGGACCGAATGGTCGTCGCAACAGTTTGCGATCGACCATAGATCCGCGCACACGTTATTTTTTTATTTACATGGTTGGAAGAAGAGGGACCCAAAAAATAGCCTCTTTTTGGTCCCACGATTTTGGAACTGAATTTTATGCGAAACGATACCTTATGATGAGACATCAATTACACAAAAATTTCAAGTTGAGGTGACAATTAGAACTCTCTTTGCTTTACTACTGCGGCTGTTTTTTTTATAAATATATCGTCCACCATATTGAATCAGCCATTGTGAGTTTTACTGACTGCCAACAACGAATTTGAACTTAGATTTTCAAAATTCACAGGAAAAAAATAATAATCAAGAAATATAAATGTCTGTGTAGTGGATTGTTTCTTAATATATCGCCCATCATGTTGAATCGGTCATTGTGAATTTTGAAAATCTAAATTCAAATTCGTTGTTAGCTCTCAGCGAAACCCCTGGAAATAATTGTTTAAATTATCGGACTGACATAAAAGTCTGTACATCGAAGCGTTAACGAATTTTCACTTCTTTGACCTCCCATATCTCAGAAACTAATTGTCACCTCAACTTGAAAATTTGTTGTGATTGATGTCTCATAAGGTATAATTTGGCACAAAATTCCGTTCCAAAATCATGGGACCAAAAAGAGACTAAGAAAGGTCATTCTTTCCGGTGTCGAAGTCTCGATAGGTCAATACACAATTGTTAGCGTTTCAACGCTTTTCTTTAACTTAAATTTAGAAATTTTATAACAGTAAGTACCTACAGTATAGGATTCTATGTAAAGTCCTTGCACTGTCTTTTGACAGTAATATTAAATGTTTACTAAATTACTTCACGCGAGGTAAAAGGAAACACTTTAGCGCAGAGGTGTACAAACAGCCGCTCGGATCCGGAGACCTGTGCGATTTTGGGCGCCCAGAATCGCAAAGAGATCTCCCGCTTCGAGCGGTTCCTCGCGGACCTCTAGTCGAAGGTCTGCTTAAGACTCCCAGTGAAGTTCCATGTCGGATTTTTTGTTATCACACTCCAAAATTAGGTGTTCCGTTTTACCCCACTTCTAATATTTTTTGCACGAAACTTGTAAGATATTTCGATGCGGAATATATCTTCATCATCCAAGCTGATTCTTTCCCCAGCTTGGATAACAATATTGTAGACATATTCCCACATTTTTTATCAGATTGAATGAATCTTTCCGAAATAACAGTCGCGAGCTACAAAAGTCTCTCGTGCGAAACGTCCCTTATACTTTTTCCTCATCACCTTCTCATAAAATTCTCAAAATGATACCGCTTAAAATTAGTAACAGAAAGATAACAGAAAGTTCTTGTTTTAAATCAAACTGCGCAACGTGGCGCTTTCACTTGCATAATAAAATTCCATCGCGTTATTAATAGAAAATATACCGCAGGAAATACGCGTGGTTGGCAGGCATTGACAAATGTTAGCATAGGGTCAGTCACGTGCTAATAAGTGCCATAGAAGTGTTCCGTGTGAAAAGGCCCTATTCGAAACACCAGTCGTGCTTCACAAAAGTGTCTGGTGTGAAAAGGCCTTTAAGCTCCTGACTCCTTTCACTAGTCAGGCAGATTGTCCGCCGTGAGACTGTTCTTGTCCCTCTATATATGTACGCTCAATAGCCTGTTAATGCGTCATTAGTCGAGCCCAGGAGATGACTAAATCAGCGATAGAGCCGCTCGAGAGACCGATTAGGGCTGGGATCTAATTCCCCTGTGTTACTTGTTTCGAAGCACAGAGGCTCCGGCTTAATACCCTGCATTATATCAGCCTCTGGCGTTCGAAGGGTCGACGTATTGCCTGTAGGTCTGTTGAAACGGCTCAGCAATTATGGCGAGTCATAAGCTTGTTGGCGCGGACTAATTTTTCGGGGTTCAACCCTTCGCTTCGTTTATATCGTACCTTCGTGTAGAGGGTTTCATAGTAAAATAATAAGAGGAAGAAAAGGTGAGCAAAAATAAGTATAAACGGAAGTTAGAAGAAGAAATAAGTAGGCAATATGAAAAGTTCACGTGGACGGTTTTGTATCTCATTGGAAGTATTTTTTTTTTTAATAAATAGCTGGTCTAACTGGTCCCAATGGGTTGTTTACTATCGTCCCTTCATGTTTCATGTACAGCATTAGTAGTTGTAAATACATTCATAGGTAGTGTTCCATGAGTGATTATGTAGTTTCTTTTTTTACGTATTTTTTATCATCGCATATCTCGTATTTTTTGGAATTTCTAGAAGATCAAGACAAATGTAGTAAATGTAAACAGTTTTCTCCCTCTGTTTACTATTACTGCGACATTTTTGTTTGTTATGTATTTCAGAATATATATTCTGTCTTAAAATTCGTTAAATTTGTTAATATCACTTATTTAACATTCTATCCCCTATAAACTATTAAATTCAATTTAAATTAAATTAAAATTAATGTTACCACATTGAATCATTTAAGTATATTGAGAAAAATCATTTGTCCGATTACATATGTCCGGTACTGTACATACAAACAATAGTGTTTCACAAATATCACATTAAAAAGGTGTTCTTAAGTAAGTAAGCTGGAACAAAGATTGAAACAAAATGTTGAAAATTGACAAAATGACATTCTAAAGTTGAAGTCGCAAAAAATGTTCGCATTTTTTATTAATAACAGAAAAACTACCGCAGATATCTTTATAGTTCTAGTCGATGCAATAAAGTGATGTGTTTCCTACAATCTTTGAAAATTTCAAACTGATAGTTTTATTAATTTTTGACATATCACTTCTGTCTACTTGAAAAATGCAATTTCGGAAAAAACGGCACCGAAGTTTTCACGACGATTCTTGTACACTTGCAAAATTTGTCTGCACGTGTAGTCAAAAAGCCGAAGAACATGTATGTAAAGCTTGAGAACAATCCATCCAGTAGATTGTTTTCCATAAATTCCTAAAAACTACCCATGCTTTTCGGGCCATCGAAAGAGAAAGTCCAGGTGAACACGTTGTGTTCCGTTACTTGTACTCTTGATTTGCGAAATGTCCATGAATGAAACTCACGAAAATACAGAGAGGCTATGAGACACTGGAAAGCCAAGTCCCGGTAGCGTGTAGTGTCACGCGAGCTGAATTTCTCTTTGCTTTCTGCATTGCAGGCGGTGTCGGAGAGGCTCGAGTTGGCACCCGCTGGAGGAAGATCAGAGCCGCAAGTGAGTGCCACTTGAAAATGCACGCTTCCTATTCCTTACGAATGTCATCGAGGCCGTGCACTCCGTTTTTACATTGCGACGGTGTTCGCCGTTTCCACACGAGACGTCTGAAATCGCTCCCGTCCGAAACCCAGACCTCCCAGCCATTCTGAAACGAACTTTTCGCATCGGATCTACCCTGGGAATACACAATAGAGTATTTTCTCCATAAAACGTGGCACAGTCTGGATTTTCTTAAATTCTATTTTCTATTCTCTTATTTCAATTATACTTCATTTGGAATTTTATTATTCGCTTTTATTGCTCCGTCAAATGAATCATTTTTGTCTCATTTCTTGTATATGTCGTATTATAGGACAGTTGCACTATATAAATTCGTTGAATTTGATTTTTTTTACTGTAGTTACACGTCATATGGAATTTCCTTTTCCATTTCTATTGCTCTGCAAAATGAAGTTGTTAAACTATTCTAATTTTGTGTATATACAGTAGAACTATAATTATTGTTGAAGTTTAGAAAATAATTCAGTTAGGGCTTAAAATTATCTGTCTATGCTCACATCACATCCCATTCTCGCAAATTTGTGCGAGGATATAATTTTCGCGTTTAAGCGAAACGTTTTAATTATCAACTTTTCGTATATGAAATGGTAATGTGGTAGGTATACTTGGTATTAGTTCGTACATATTTAATTCTTATATAAGACAATCATTTTGTTTCTTTCAATATATATGAAAAGCTACACGAGTCAAAGTTAACTATTCAAACGCAAAAAATTAAATACTAGATAAACTTAAAAGTGAATGATTGAAAGAATGCAGTAAAAATGTTTGTTGCACAGAGTTCGTAGTACCTGTTATACTCTAATTTAGATATGATCACTCTTCATTTTCAATACGAAACTCCTGAAGCTAGATAAAAAAAGGATGAATTATTTTTAAATTATTACATCATATCCACCTTAAAATTGTTAATAAATAAAATGGACTGGACTATAGTTAATCCTGGCACTCAGAACATCCACAGCAATAAGATAATAAATATTTTACGAGAATATGCCCTGTTTTAATATCGGTTACATCGTAAATGTTGCCCCAATTTGGTACCTCCAGTAAAAGTCTTATCTGTTCGATGAATTGGCAGGTTGATTGCCACGAGGGTCGTTAAAACACTTAACTTCTCAACAATATTACTACTGTTACAAACAATACAAAATAATGAGTACATCTCTTGCCTACAGAATCCACTCAGTTTTAACGCCAGACATCTGAATAAACGTGTCCAAACAAAAGGACAATCAACTAACAAGCAACTTGTTAAAGCTGATTAACAACAAAACCCACAAATTGCATAAAAAAAAGAATGATGCCCCTTTCAACGCTGCAAAGAGTTTCCCGCCCCCTTTACTTTCCCTACTTCACCTATTCCAAATAACAAGGATCCACTTAAAAGGGGGGAGACACGCATTTACATTTAGCCCGGGAGAATACCTACCTAATCCCCGTAGATAGGTATCGTTGGTAGTGAAACGTTCCCCCA
The DNA here is from genome assembly GCF_050908995.1 of Andrena cerasifolii. NCBI lineage: Eukaryota > Metazoa > Arthropoda > Insecta > Hymenoptera > Andrenidae > Andrena > Andrena cerasifolii. The sequence goes on along the minus strand of NC_135119.1, from coordinate 8,799,875 downwards.
GCTGCCCGTAGAAATTCTTTCCATTCCACGGACACGGTAAGGATTTGCATTCAGACGTCTCGTGCAGTCGCTGAAGAAGAGCGAAAACTTTATGATTGATCGCGTTTAAACGTTAGCCGCATGCTTCCATTTATATTGCGCGGTTGTGCGCGCGCGCAACGAGAGGTGGCACTTTATGCAAACGCTTTGCAAAGGTTGCCACATTATGCGAGGCTGGAGAGGTGTACCTGGCACAGCACATGGGCGAGCAGGGTCGTTGGGTTTCATCGGCCGACAAGAAGAGCTGCATGACTGACAAGCTCGAGATTCTCGAATACTGCAAGAAGGTAAGCGACTGGAGTATTTCTATCATTTATTCAGTTTCGAATAAAGTGGATGTAAATAGCGCCGCATGTGGATATACTACGCCATTGAATTCCCATTGATCGGTTGTGTTGACGCGCCAACAGTGTGCTGCACTTGTAGTAGGCCGAATAGTTTTGGTATATTTGAATATTTCTATATTTTGTGTTATTTACATCGTATACTTCCACGTATTAGCAACGCGTATATAGTATTGTGAAATGATATATTACCAATACCCTGTATAGATTTTTATTCGACGAATATCAGTAGTATAGTAAAGAGAGGTCTAACACTAATTTGAGTTTTGCATTCAATACACGTTCAGAGTGGTACGATAGACGTTCAATACACGTTCAGAATGATACGATAGACGTTCAATGCACGTTCAAAGTGGTACGATAGACGTTGAAGACGGGTTCAAAGTGGTACGATAGACGTTCAATACACGTTCGCAGTAGTACGATAGACGTTCAATACACGTTCAGAGTGGTACAATAGACGTTCAATACACGTTCAGAGTGCAGTCTCGGGATGTCATACTACAAAAATAGATACATAAAAAAATCGATTTTCTGAAAAATTTTAAACGCAGAGTCCCCTTAAGCGAGAGATAAAATTTCACTTATATGTACTCGTTTGTCCGCCCAGCAGGGAAATATACCAATAGCTTTCCATCTCTAAAATTAAAGTTCACCTTCGTTATGTGGATAGGATTGCAAATTCAAAAAGTTGATATAACCATTACGCTACTTATAAATGCTGAAACTCTTCCCTCTTTCATTTGTTTCATACACTAGCCATTTACCAGAAAACCGCCGAATAGGAATAAGGAAATTGCAGTATAATCTATGAGCACGTAGAAACAAATACGTATTACTATATACTAATGTATAATAATTTAGGTATCTATATCTGATACTCCACTTTCCACAACTGTATTCTCTTTTTTCTAACATTCTTGCTATTAGAGAAGTTGCACTGCACATTTAAATGTTGGGTGTCGAGTGACGCAGCCGTAGCCGTGGTAGGGTAGAAACATAGCGATTGAAAAATTCGAACGTCTATATACGTTTATGCAACATAATAGACACATTTATGCAAACGCCCGCGTTGAAGTTCATGACGAGAGCTCGTTGATTAATTTACAGAAATAGATGAGCGACGTTTCAATATCCGCCAAGTAATGCGAGTCTTCGAATGCTACGAATAAACTTCGAATATTTGAGTATTCAAATACTATTCGAATATTTGAGTATTCGAATACTATTCGAATGTTCTTATTGGAATACTATTCGAATACTATTCGAATGTTCTTATTCGAATACTATTCGAATACTATTCGAATGTTCTTATTCGAATACTATTCGAATGTTCTTATTCGAATACTATTCGAATACTATTCGAATACCATTCGAATGTTATTATTCGAATACTATTCGAATACTATTCGAATGTTATTATTCGAATACTATTCGAATGTTATTATTCGAATACTATTCGAATGTTATTATTCGAATACTATTCGAATACATCAGTGTGGTGTGAACTCTGTCAAAATTAGCTTACAAGATTTCACCCTGACAAATAAACCTAAAGAACTTGATGTATAATTCACACCATACTATTCGAATACTTAAATATGCGAATAGTATTCGAATACTTGGATATTCGAATTATATTCGCCAAATAATTGAGCAACTGAAGTATTCGAATATTCGAATACCGAAAAATTCGACAAATAGTTCCAGCCCTACTCAGAATAAGCTTTTTACATTGGATTTTGATATCGGCATGGTCTAAGATTCTGATTTTCCTAAAAAAAAGTTACATTAATATTGCATTGTGCCATTTAGGGTGGGTCTGTAGAGACCCGGTATCCAACATGCGAGGGTTGAAAGATAGCCGCCACCGTTTTCACTTTCCCGCCATGAAGAAGATGTGTTATCGAATTCGTGTTATCCAATCTTTTAGTGGAGGTTCTAGAGAATCGTGCCTTCGTTTAAAAGTTGAATTACAAGAGTTTTGCATATGGTAATCTGGGCTCGTGTTTTCAGGCTTACCCGAAGAGAGACATCACCAACATCGTAGAGTCGTCGCACTACGTGAGGATCAGTGGTTGGTATAAACCAGGAAGGACCAAATGCAAATTGTCTCGCTGGGTCAAGCCGTACAGGTGTCTTGGTATGTGCAATTATAAGGCCATAATTGAAATCATAAAATAATTCTAAAGGATATTTAAATGCTTGGTCAATGGATGAATTAGTTGTAAGGGTATGTTTATGTTGGAGCTGCGATAAACGATCAGAGCGACGACAAGAGCGAAGCGTCGAAATACACTATATTGTTTAATAGTGGAAGTGTTTACATTGGAGTAACGAGCAGATCTACGTTTTCTAAGAAATGACCAACGATAAATGCCGCCGGTTCGACGCTCTTATAGTTTCTTTCCTAGCTCTAACATAAACGCACCCTAACGCATTACAATTTAACCTTGCTTGGGACGTTTACCATAAATCAAAATTAAATAGACCGTGACAGGACAAGTGATTTAAAATATCAAATATGTGATACAGTAATGAGAATGTAATGTGGGTACTTGAAATCACGAAAGTGGGGTTCTTATTATAAAATGGCTCTCTAGAAATTTTAACAAAATTAATTTATGCACATCCGAGTTGAATAATAATAACATTAATAGCACAAGAGTTTATAAGAATAAGAATTTATTTTATTAATAAACAGAGTGATAATAACAGGTATTATTAACCCTGTAGCGCCAAACGTATCATATATGATACATTCCTTTTTTTTCTGGCGTTTTGCCGATTGCATCCGCAATTCACTGTTTGCAACAGTTTAAGTAGTGCATGTTTAGCGTAGTTTTATCCGCTGAAGATAGCTGGACCTACCTGAACTCTGTATTAATTGATTTATGCATTTTAACCACTGGAAAAAAAATTAATAAAAATATATAAATTCAGGCCATTTTTAACGATAAAATATTACGGGATATTCTTCCTTCAACGGGATCTAGGCGCGGGCGCTAAAGGGTTAATAGCGTATGAATTAGAAGACCAAGAATGTATGTACATACATACTATTAGTCTGCCCAAATGTATACAAAACTTCAAAGATGCCATCTTGTCGTAGAAAAGTGACTTTGCTGATTTCATGCACATTATTATTACTGGATTTACTGCATCACATGCCGGACTAGTTTTTTTTAAATAAATTGTTCTGTTAGGGTTAGGTAGGTAGCTAGCTTGATTTTCATTTAAGGTGAATGTTACATTCCTACTAACAGACACACACCCTTTAGTGACTATTTAGTTGCATTTGTTCTTCCAGCAAACTTGGCAAATAAACCAATACATCGAATAAGATGGTGAAAATTTTTTTTTTATAAAATCTCATAATTTATACATGACTTGATTTATTGTCAAAGATTAATTTTATTACATTGTTTAATGAGTACAATAAAGGTGTGAAATTATTCATTGGCACAGGAAGAAAGACTTTATACAAGGTGAAATTATACACATATTTTTTTGGTCGGTTTTTATATCAGAAATCTGTCGAGGTATAAAGTAACTTATTAAGGTTAATAAGAGGAATGCAATTAAGGAATGAATTAATGAAGGCATAAGACGATTGATAATAAGTAGGTCGATAGGGGGCAAAAGGCTGAAGGTACTTACTTTTCAGTATAATTGAGACGCGCATCTTCATTTGAAAATTAACTTGAAAACTAAAAAAGCCAATGTTCTCGATACTTCGTGTTTTATGCTAATTATTCTTAATTATTAATGAGCGGTCTTTGTTTTTAAACGATATTCATTTTACTTATTCAGTAGTGAGGATATTTATTGTATGCACTTGTAGATGTAGGTACAAATAAGGATTTCTTCGAAAGGGACATTTAAAACCAAGATTCAAAAGAAATCATAACAATATGGGATTGGTTCGGTATAAATTTTCTGTTACATATTATGTAAATGTAGATTGCTCTTAGTTATATGCAAGACTACTCTATAATATATTATGAATTACAACTCGTTTGCAACCGGAAATATACAATTAATATGCAATAAAGTGGGAAACCATCAGATCGTGTTCGACGCGTCGCGCTCTACGGCGACCTCTATAACTTGATTAAAACTGTATATTTTGTCACATAAAAATTCTAAAATACTGTCCACTACATGCACATTTAAACCCCGTATCAATGACTTTCCTAGGTAGTATGGATATCTAATATAAAATTCGAAGAAATTGCACTTCTTTCCGGGCTTCAAGGTGTTGTTTCCCCTTAATTTCCTTTTACCATTTATAATTATTTTACAATCTGTATTTATTTATTCAACTAGGTATCCCTTAGAAAAAAATAGCGAAGTATGGTCACCAGATTACAATCTTTTTTTCTCTTTAGCATCTGACGTTCATAAAATCACGAATTATGCGTATGTGCATTAAGTGTACGAAACTTTTACAGTCCACCGTTCGTTGTTCTAATTAAGAGAATATTTGATCCCTTGGGCACAACACGGTGCTTTATTTCACGATCGTGCTCTTTAACGAGGGTAGAACATTCCATTCCTGCATCGAATCACTCTTTAATAGCGTCACTGACGCATTGGATAATCATTTATTATCGCGTCGTAAACTTCGCAAATGGGATCGTCATCCACCTTCGCTTTACCTTCAACAGCTGCTGCCATCGTACCGATAAAATTTATTACAATTTTACTGCCAAGGGTAAGTGTCGCAGGTCGATTTTGATGAAACTTTGCAGAGTTGTTCACTAGCCCAACCTAAGAACTTTGATCTATTTGGGTGATACTACTTTTCGACTTTAAAGGGACCTTCCGGTCTAAAAGTCGATTTTTTTAATTTCATTTTTCGAATGTTCAACCTTTTAGGAATACGTGTTTAACTCGGCGGAAGGCGCTGCTGGGTAAAATTTACCACAGAGGCGCTGTGGTAAATTTTTAATTGCGAAAATATGAAGACTCTTTGAATTTTTGTTACAATTTTTTAAAGAACTTTAATAAAGATTTTAAGATATTTCATAAATTTTCTTTGATTCTTAAAACACTGTACTCTAACATAAAAATTACAAAGTTAAAAAAAATATATTCTGAAACCGTGGTTTTTTACGTTTCAATTTTGGGCATTTTTCACCCGGTAGCGACAACCTGTGTTACAATATGGGGCGCGCCTCCCGCCGGGTTAAAAGGATTTGTTGAAATTCGTAATATTCCCGAAGTTATAGGCATTTGTGTAGCGGCAAATGCATGGGCAACAACCGGCCACTCGGCGCCCACGTAAAACTTTAAACGCGTTTTTCTCGAAACAGTGTTCTCAAAACGGTGGGACCTCTATCTCCAAAAGTTATAATCCGATTCGACTGAAACTTTTTTTATTTTGAAGAATACACTTCTGGCTAGCTGTGATACCAAATCACAAAAAATTGAAAATTTATAATTTTCTAAGGCGTTGAAAGGATGACAACTATAGGGAAAAAGTGATTTCAAACTTCAAGTGTCGTTTTTTCTAAAAAATGTAATTTTTTAATTTTTGCTGGTTTGCCCCCTAGCCAGAAGTATATTCTTTAAAGTAAGAAACGTTCAGCCGAATCGGATAATAACTTTTGGAGATACAGGTCCCACCGATTTGGATCAATTTTTTGACGCCTTGCCTTTAACGACTCCCGAGTGCCGTGTGCAATGATTAATTATAAAACAAAAAATATATTTCTGTAACTTAAACTATCCTTAATACAATGCAAAAAGTCTCATTAAATTATATGTAGTAGTTTTCCTTTAATTAATTCCTAAACAACCACCTATTTTGGGGGGCTCTAGACTGGAAGGTCTCCTTAAGGGAAAAACCACCCCTTCCATCCGAGTCATTCTTTGTATTTAGCCGTATACGTATAGAGCAAAGGTAGATAATATGGAACGGCACGTAATCTGGAACTTTACAGGCAATCCTATATTACATATTAGTTCCCTAGAAACAATGGACGATCGTAATTAGAATTGAGCTTCAGTCGGGCATCCATCATTGAAAGAGAAGCGTTTTTATTTCTCGTGGTGGGCAAAGTTTTTTGAAAACCGAATCAAATCGTCAAATATTATAGTGAAAGTAAATTATAAAGTATTGTTTTTGTATGATTTATCATTAAATATGTTTGTTCGTGATTATTCAAAAATAGTTTACCTGTAAAGAACATGTTCCATATTACATTCGTTTACCCCAACTCCAAAATTGAGAAAAGATATCAAAACATGGTTCAAACCAAATTTTTACAGTTTCTAAAGACCTGTAAATCGAGGAGAAAAGTTTCCGGAAAATTAATTATTTTACGGAAATTTAATTCTCATTATTTATAGTAATTATATTATTCCAATTATACATTGTTATACATCGTTGGTTGCAGAATAAACCGATGCCCTTATTCCTTTAATGAGAATATCAAAATTTCATAAAAGCGGGCGGTTAAGTATTACATTTCCATAATAGAATTATCCTTTCCAGAATTTTCTTCCACTGCTTTACTGGTCTTCAGAAACAGTAAAACTGTTTCTGCTTGAAACATTTCTTGATATCTTTTGTAATTTAAGAGTTAATAAATAATATAATTTGAATTTCGACCGTAAAAATTGTTCTAATTAAAAGAGACGATTTCGACGCACTGGTTCGGTCTAATTCCTAATCAAATTATATTATTTATTAACTCTTAAATTACAAAAGATATCAAGAAATTTTTCAAACAAGAACAGCTTTGCTGTTTCTAAAGACCAGTAAAGCAGTGGAAGAAAATTATTCTAGAAAGGATAATTTCGGTATTAGACCGAACCAGTGCGCCAAAATCATGTCGTCTAATTAAGAGTTAATATACGCACGAATAAAAAGAGTGACTCCAATAAAAGATGTAGTTCCCCCCTTGTTATTATGCTAGTGAAAAATTATGCAAAGTTTCATGGAAAACAACGTATCACACTTACCGAACGTCTCGTAAAAATCGTTCTACTCGAGACTCGTCTATGATTCATGGCTACTATTTTTTGTGTACAACACGAAGTGTAGTGATTCTACATGAAGAAATAAGAAGGTGATGTGAAATAAAGTTTGTCCATAAAAGTTTCCTTTTTCGAGAAGGTCGATTTTGAAAACTCGTCTAGTATGCTTCCCCCTTACTACAAATCAGCAGAGTTTGTCAATAAATGTAATACAACTGCGAATGTAAGAAAATCTTTATGCATAAATAAAACTAAATTGTAGAATAACTGTTTCAATTTGATGCTTCGTTTTCTAAAAAATTGAGTTTGGAAGTCCGTCTGGCCGGTATACATTTCACTAAAAATCGGTTCGATCGTCAAATCGATTTTCTAAAAAAAAAAAAACGCAAAAGTTCGATTGCTTTTCAGTCACTAATTACTTTATAGACTTTGATGACCGCGTATTTTACAGCAAAAGCTTTCAAAATGTTCGTTGCTTTCAGACTTGAAATTTAACGTTTCATAAATATTGAAATATCGCCGCTCCACTTTTACTAGTGACATTTACCTTCGAGGAAAAATTAATAAGTAAAATTGCCACCTATTTGTGTTTCAATGTAATGAAATTAAATTGAATTGTTTACTCAACTAATGCACAGGAATAAGCCGGGGAACGCTTTTCTATGATTTTCCCTCGTAATTTCATTTATTTTCGAAACACCCGACCGTACGAAGCATTACTTCCACCAAAAAGGAACAAACGAATCAGTTTTTACATTTCGTGTGCAGAACACAAATTGAAAATCTCGTTCAAGTTCTGTGAACCTACAATTAGGGACACAATTGAGTTGACACTTATTGTTAGACGTTCTAGATAATATAATTATAAATCAGTTAACTTTTCAACCCTCGGTATGATAGTTTAGACATTTATAAATTGATCTTCGAACGTGTCCAAGAAAAAAATCGTAGTCGAGGTACAAAATATTAAAAAAAAGCATAGGTAACATCCGACAAATATTGGGTCACCCTCTGCAAGTACATATTATAGAAATTTTGGAACTTTCTTCTGTGTGGAGTATTCGTTTCTGAAAAAAAAGATGAATTTGAAATTTTTTTTGGGTACGCGTGTACTTCACTAAGATTTGGCAGAATGGGGCAGTAAATACATGTTAAGTGTCCACTATACTTTATCTACCTCTCATTTCTGTTACATAGTAAATATTTATAAAAAATATAGTCGTGTATATACTCGTGTTTCCTTTCTTCTTAGATAAAATCAAGAAAGTGTTCGATACTCAAGTTAAACTGTGTAAATGAACTTCAGTTGTATATTTAGTCAATACACGCATACACACACGCTTATCTGCACTCTTAAGGAGGTGTCCAAGTGACCACTTAATTTTATCCTTGACTGTAGACCCACAAGCTATACAGAAATTATTATTAGCGATGTGGCATTGCATAAAACGAAACCGTTCCCTGACTGGCTCTTGGAAACCTCGCGAATTTACTGGAAATATTATAACAGAGACTATGAACAAAATTACCATAAAGACCATTCGAAATGAGGTTCGAATATATAAAACGTAAGACAGTTTAGGTAAACCGTGACGTAGTGTAAAAAAAGGTTAAAAATGACGACGTCAAACGTGCTTTCCCGTTTTTCATTTCCTTTCATGCTGGAATATTTTTGATCTGATTATAAGGCTGCTTCATTTACATAGGGCAAATATTATGGCGACCATAGTGTAAGCAGGAATATGGGCGATTTTCACTATGAGTGAATGTTTAGTCGAGGTAGAGGGACGGGAAGCAGGAATCGCGTCACATGGTGTGCTATAGATCTACGGGTCTACTCTACCCCTTAACGTGGAACCCTCCCGCTGTACGCAGCACTCGAGAACCCGAAGAATCAATACGGCAGAAACTGCAAATCAGAGCTACTCACTAGGGTCGCGCGTAAATGTATAAGGTGGCTGTCATCGACCATTTTGATTCCAGTATAAAAGAGTCTCGCGTACAGTCGTTAACCCTTGGGCGATGGATGTCTTATGGATCAGTTTGCTGCACGGCCGTTATAGGGTCCATTTTGACCCATGACACATGGTCGAGAAAAATTGAAGATACAACGGTGAATGGGTGATTCTACGACTTGAAATACAGAGGGTGGCTAAGTCATTGTACTAAAAACATTTTCGTCAATTTTTCGGATCATTTTAAAATGGATTTAACGCGATTAATAAAAAAAATTAAATTGGCAACTGGAGGCTCTGAAAGGAAACTTTCTTAGCTTTCCAAAACACTCGTGACAAATTTTCTACGATCATGGGTACGCAGGTTACGGGTGTTGAAAGTGAAAAGTACCTTTTTTGCTTCGATCGCGAATAACTTACGTCTAACACGTAATAAGAACGTATGCACGGGCCAAACAAATTGTTTCTGGCAAGTCCAACGAAGAGCTGTTATAGAGCAAACATTACACTTTAATTTCGTTTTTTTTTTGTTTTGTTTTGTTGTATGATATTTATTGACCGAGATGAAAAAGGTACTTTTCACTTTGGACACCAATAACTTGCGAACTCATGATCGTAGACAAATTTTCATGAGTGTTTTGGAAAGCTAAAAAAGTTTCCTTTCGGAACCTTTAGTTGCTAATTTAATATATGTTTTTAGTCGTATTAAATCCATTTTAAAATGATCCCAAAAATTGGCGAAAATGTTTTGAGTATAATAATTTGGTCACCCTCTGTAAGTACACATTATAGAAATTTACAGCTTTTAATTCTTTAACAGAATATGTATATTGGTCACATGCTACAGTTCTGAGTTGATGTTAAAAAATAATAGAGGTAGAGGGGATCGAAAATGTGGCAACTTTTTTGTCCGCTACTGTATTTAAATATGAATTTTTTACTGGATGTACTACAGGTATCGTAGACTCACTTCGTGAGCTCACGCTGTTTCGATTCGTCCCTTTCACCAGCCATTTCCTTTCAGAGGGGCCGTTCCAGAGCGATGCGTTACTCGTTCCAGAGGGTTGCCTGTTCGACCACCTCCACAATCAGACGAAATGCTGGGAATCCCACAGGTAAGGTGGTGAATTTCAACGAAACAAAGCGACGTCGAGGTATCGATTTACGGTGTTGTCCAGAACGCCATGTAACTCTATCCTCGGCACAGCGACTCCGCGTTATTGGACTTCACAGCTCGATAATTCCTACACTCACAAGCGGTCCTCTCGGTTCAGCGAATTTTGAACACACTTTAAATTTTAGGAACGGCCCTGAACGACCTTTCTTTCCCTACTGCAGGAAAATGAATTTCGGATCTAACAAATGAACGTCATGATATTTTGCGGTTGTTCTTTTTTAGTGGAATCGAGCTTAAATCGTAAGCGTTGATGACAATAAAGAATCGGTAGAAGGTTTTTCTAGCTATGCATTTTTATAAAAAATGCCTTTCACTTTTTATTCACGAAGGCGTGGGTGCATAGTCTTAGATGCGAAGTATCTTTCATATTTTCTTTTGTTCTTATTCTAACTACTAGTGTGAAATTATCTGTACACTAGTAGTAGCTAAAGTACTTAGTTTCACTAGAGTTAGTGTTGTTTTCAGCCACTACAGTAACCTATTTAATAGAGTTTTTCACCAGTCCAACCTAAGAACTTTGCCATATTCGGTTTGTGCTACTTTTCGAATTCAGGAGAGAAACCACCTCTTTCATTCGAGCCAATTTTTTTAAAGTACAAGAGATATCGAGAAATGCTTCAAAGAAAAGTTTTACTGTTTCTAAAGACCTGTAACCGGTGGAAAAACATTTTTCTTACGAAAATTTAATTATCTTTCCGTCAAAGAAAATATTGAAATTTCTAAAAAAAATTGGGGGAAATTGAACCAAACGTCCATGGTAAGTGTGAGGACTCCGGCTTCCATTAGGGCAGCTCGCGTTTAACTCGCGCTCAAAACTGAAGGTACTGGAAACTCCCTATCTTTTTTTAAATTTTTTTTATTTCTGAAGGATCTTTTCATGTGAAATTACTACCCATTGCGTTGTACGGTTCTCGGGAGCGAAACTGAAGGAGTTGATAACTTTCCCTTCTTTCGCAGCCCTTTCAGTTTTGCTCGTGACCCTATAAAACTCGAAAAGTGGTAGTTCTACATGAAAGGATCAGCCAAAAATGTAGAAGAAAATTGTTGGACGAGAAGCCTTGCTACCGAAAAAAATCGAGTTCGAAAATGTTAGGTACCTACGTATACATCTAATTACAGTTTTGAATATTCAAGTTCTCAATTCCGCCTGCAGTACGCATTACAAGTCGAAAGTTCAAATGAAAAGCACTCTCTTTACCTCGTGGTGCTTCTTTAGACTAAAGCTGCCCTTGGGTCCATCACAAAACTCACAAAATATTCGAACTGAATGTTCTCTAAAACGAAGTCTCTCGTGAATAAATTTTATTCTACATTCAATTATTTATTCCACACTTACATTTTCATCTGGAAATTGTACCACTAATTATAGACCAGCCCATATATTTCAAGTATCCTAGGACTTTTCCTCGACAAATAACTGGCTAGAAACCCTTAACATCCTACAGTTTCTTTATACTCATCGACCCTCCCGATTTCAGCTCCACTCCACTAAAAAAAAAAACTCGCTCGGATCGTGACTTCCCTCCCTAAGAGGATCTTGAATTCGCTGCTAGGCGATTCCTCGTTTCCCTTTGACGGTGAAACACTCGGCAGGCGTTCGAACGTGGAAAGCTCGTAAAGAGCAGCGGGAATTTCTGTTTCAGATGGAACGCGACCGCCGCAGACACCTGCCGCGAGAGGAACATGAACCTAAGAAGCTTCGCGATGCTGTTGCCCTGCGGTATATCCTTGTTCTCGGGCGTCGAGTTCGTATGCTGCCCGAAACACCTCAAAGGTACGTAACGTACGTACATTCTCATACATTCATATCATTCATTCATCAGCCCGTGTGTGTGCCCCGATCCGATGCGTGTGTGCATGGCCGAAATGCAAGCGAATGCTAACGAAAGCTGTGCCGAGAACATCATTGCTAGGGCCCCCAGGTGGCCAGCTTTCGTGAAAGACGCGCACTACCCTTCATAAGTTCGCCAGAGTGCTTAACAAATTAAACGAAAATTCACAGTTGGGAATGAACAAACGAAAGGGATGGTGTGCAGAGTGAGATTCGGTGAAGGCGAATCACGGTGTTATTTAATCTACTCCTAGTAGTTGTTACTGAAGGCGTTCGTTGCAACGAATCGTATCCCAGCTTCTGAGGGTTTTTCCGCGACAGACTTTTGTGGCTCATGCTCGCATATTTCAGATACATTCGCTTGGTAGATGTACCATTAACTCAGGCCTGTCCAAGCATTTGCTCGCACGAGCAGCCGCGAGTTGATCTTCGCTCTCGGAGGCATCGAGCCAGGCCCAAGAGCGAAAGGTCTTCTTGGTCAAGGGATTTGTGAACGCCACTATCCCCAGTCTTTTACTGCTGCCGCTCTTGCCGTCGCAGGTCGCTCTTGCCTTCGCTCGCAACCACACGCGGCTGCTCTTCAAGGCCAAGAGCAAAAGTTGGACAGGACTGCATTAACGCTTTGGGTGCACGAAGTGTGTGCGCGGGGAACGCCTAGAGCGTCAATCGGTTAAGAGATGCGTCTAGAGCAGTGTTTCTCAAAATTGGCGCTACCACCCCCTTGGGGGCGTTTGAATTATCTAAGAGGGTAATTGCATATTCAGGATTTTAATATCAGGTTGCATATGATTACTCAACAAAGTTCATTGAGGTGGAAACGCATACGCAGAGTTTCTTACATCGGTAGGATATTTTTTATATCAATTATATCAATAATATTCGACGGATTGCAGCTTTAGAACGCTCGGAATATGTACATAGTCGGAAGTGCTGTAACAGACAATATTGTGGTGCGATTGCAAACGTTAGATAACAGCGTGGAAAGATTAAAATGCGACACCCGGTATATACCAAGGGGCGGTTGGAATAATTTGATAGAACTAAGGGGGCGGTGGCCTGGAAATGCTTGAGAAACGCTGGTCTAGAGAAGTTCGGCACGTGGCGTACGCTGAGCGTTTAAATTGTCAGCGCCCGAAGAGTTAATTTAAACAAAATGATGAAAGATAGGAAATATGTGTAATCGTGCTGGAAATACTAGAGATATGCCACAGAATTATATTGTGTGGAAAGTCTCTAAGTCTCTTACAATTAGTCGGCGAGTGGTATGGGTACAAGATTTTGAAGAAATGAAGTTATTGTGATAGTAGTGAGTACTAATGCTGCAATGTAGTAATGATTTATTGTTTTATAAAATAGGGATGTATCAATTTTGATCTCCCAGTGGTGAGACATATGAATAAGTCTTGGTATGTATTTGTTGTACATACGTCGTGTTCTTCGTGCAATTAAGGAATTTCTCAAAAATGGTAAGCCTTATCAAAATTTTGTTCAAATAATATTAAAAGAGCATTCGAATTTCTACAATTGCTGTATATATAATTTTTTCGTGCTTCCAACCATTTCTTAAATAATAGCGTTTGAATATAGAGAAGCCTGCACTTCGCGCGTCCCACCTGTGCGGCGTGACGTATTGTCTATGCGCGCGTAGTGCGGATTTCTCTATATTCAAACGCTATTATCTAAAAAATGGTTGGAAGCACGAAAAAATGATATATACAGTAATTGTAGAAAATTCAATGCTCTTTTAATATTGTTTGAAGAAAATTTCGATAGGGCTTACCATTTTTGAGAAATTCTGCAAATTCAAGCCATTGATGAATTCTAAACTTTAAGGCCTGGCGGCCACCCTTTCCTGTTGTCCGATTGCAATAATCTTTTTCAGTGACTATTTTTTTTATGAAATGGAACCATATTATGGGGCGAGAACAAAAGAAATCGCAGGTTGAAAATAAGGGCGACCCTATTGTACACTTGCTCGTCTAAAACTGAAGCAAAGTTGAGGCTATATAATCATTTTTATCAAACCGACTGACACCCTGTCAAACATTAGCAAACTCACGATATAATCAGAAGTGAATATACAAACTGTCCTATAATTTAGCGCATTAGCAAATTCGAGGTAAACACGCCTGAAAGGAGTATATTATAAAGCTTCGATTTGATTTAACCATACCTAACCCAGACCATGGTTATCCTACATCTCTTCCCTTATACCGTTAGTGTTCATAACTGAATAATAATTTCAAACACTATTTTCAAAATGTAATTCGTATTTCCCGAAAATTGAGCAATCTTCTGGGAACTTATGGTCGGTAGTGTGCAGCATGAAAACCCACAGGTAAAAGCGGGCACATGAATTAAGTTCTTCAGCATCGAATTTCCAAGACGGCGTATATCCAGAAAAGTGAACCAGGTACGTGTTATTGTAATTGGATCGGCAAGGAAACTGTGAAAAATGCGCGCAGCTTGATATATCCGCAGCGTAAACAAGGCTTGCGCGCGCGGGAACCCCCGGCCTGCTTCGAAACGCTCTTTTGTCGTTTCGCGTTTGTGCTCATTTTAATCGAACCTTTTGCGCGTTTCAAGCGTACTTTCTGGCATCCATCGAGTCGGACAATACCATTGAACCGTTTCAACGGTGTTCTCCTCATTGTTCCATTAATCATCGATGTGTACGCTTTTAAAACGAAGCCCACAAAGGAATCTGGCTCGCTCGCGCGACCGCCTCCGATGGTTTTTCACCGCTTAAAGGGCCCGGATGACTGAGAATTCGATGGCTGGCGAAGAGAAGAATAAACTTGAGCTCAAAATTCCACGCTCGTTAATTTCTCACCTACCACAATTAACGTTTCCACGGTTCCCGCTGCTCGACGTCGGCTGTCACGAATGCCTTGCGTGGATGGTCTGTAGGGGGACTTCTGGGTCTTGACTCGCCTTGAGGGGTCATTCTACTTTGCTCGGCTGACAAATTAAGCTATTTTTACAGATTTTTTCTCAGCGAATACAACATACAGTAAATCCTCGTTATAGTCCCGTTTTTACCATGCGTAGTACGCCCGAGCTTATAGCGCGTAGACTATCCCCACCATTTCCTGGAATCCTTCGGTCGAGTGTGAAATAACCCCGAGCGCGAGGGAACAAAAGAGTCGACGGCAACTTCGCGTCAACTGTTTCGTTCCCTCTCGCTCGCTCTTGGGTCTTCTCACGCGCGGCATCGGCCGCACGGAATAGTGTCCGCAACGCGTCGTACGCCCGCCGCCAGATACGAGTGTTTACTGTACTTACAAAGTTCGGTTACTCGAACATTCCGAGTTTTTTTTAAACTGTTCAGGTTTGTAGAGGACCTCGATAGAAGTATCAGGCAATTTTTCGTTTGCGCCCGTTTTCGGTCCTTCAGGGTGAAAACATCCCTTAAGGGGTTATACCTAGTCAGGCGGCCGAAAAGAGGCGAGTATTTATGAATTTTTTTTAAGAAACGGAAGCGCATATTTTTTACAAAACTTTTTGCGCTTAAAAGAGCAACACTTAAGGAACATTTCGTAATTTTTTCGTAGAAAAATATTTACGTTTATTATAAAGTAACAACCGACATCCAAGAAGCATTTTTAAAAATTTGGTTTTGCGGTGAGCACTGCCATTCGGAAGCAGATTACCGAAAATCAAAAAACAAAAAAGATTTCGTTAGTATACTAATGTATCTTCCGATTGGCGGAGAGAATTTTCCGAAATATTAATTTAAAACAAAATGGCGGACATTTAAAGTTGAAATCCTGATTTTTATCGCGTGATTTTTGCACGAAAAAATCAGGATTTATCGCGTAAATATTTTTGTACGAAAAAATTACCAAATGTTCTTTAAATGTTGCTCTTTCAAGTGCAAAATGTTCTGCGAGAATATATGCTTCCGCTTTTCCAAAAAAAAATCACAAACATTCGCCTCTTTTCGGCCGCCTGACTAGGTAAAACCCCTTAAAGGTTAATGTGTGATTTCCTTCTTTCTTGTATATCTTGAAAACTGTAGCACATATAAAAAAGATTGCAATGAAAACGGCTTTTTATGTTCTATGAAGTTGTGTAATCGAATTGTTTAAAATTTGTGGTGGGGAACATTTTCCTGTTTAAATTACAAATTGTAAACAATTTGATTACACAACTTCACAGAGCATATAAAGCCGTTAAGTTTTCATAGCAATAATTTTTTATACATACTACAGTTTTCCAGATATACAGAAAGGTAAAGTAAATCACACATTAACCTTCAAGGGATGTTTTCACCCTGAAGAGCCGAAAACGGGCATAAACGAAAAATTACCAGATACTTCTATTAATTGCAGTCCTCTACAAGCCTGCACAGTTTAAAAAAAAAAAATTAGAGTGTTCGGGCAACCGAACATCCCTTGTTAGTTTACTCTGTTTAATTATTAGTCACTTCGACAGCGTGTGAATTATGCTGCAGAAAAGAATTAGAGAAATAGGATCTGCATATACAATCATTTTCTACCTAACAAATTATCAACGGTGCTTAAAATACACCGCAGCGAGTACTAATCTGCTATGTCGTGAATATGAAGACTTTCCAAAATGAACCTTGCTGATGAACCGCAGCATTAGTAAAATGAAATGGTGGATTACTTTTACTGTGTCACCGTTCCTATATCGCACCTCCAGTCGCAACTTAAAAGACCCTATTTCCTTTTTCGTTCGTGGAGCTAATACTCCGCTATAGTTGCTGCAGAATTCACCGACTCGATAAAATTTAAGATCAAGGGAAGTCTCGAATGACCCCAGAAGTGAAGCTCGACCTGGAGTCATCGTAGAGATAAGAAAGTGGGTGCATATAGCAACTTTACCCTGGTCGTTTCTCTTCCCCCGTCTCTCACCCCCGCCCCCCTCTCATGGTTCGCTCTCGACGCTTCTGTCTTGCTCGCTCGTGCAATCAATAACGTGTCCCGTCGACGTTCCTGACGGCTGCGCAACGTAACACTATGGCTTTGCCCGTTCCTGCGCATCTTTTCGTTTCGATGTACCCGCGATGCCAATACCTCGCACGTACGTGACAGCTAATAAACTCGACCCCGATATACACTTGTCGGGAGGGGTGGACGGGGTGTGGAGGTTGGGAGGGGGTAGGTGTGCAGCTACACACCACCAGCCCTCGCCAAACATGTCACGACGGCGTTTCCCACATAGTTCGGAATCAATAGGAATCGCCGATGAATCACTGGGTGAAATTACGAGCCCTCGGGTGGACGAGACACGAGAGCCCCCGCCGCAGCCATTCTTCCGCGTCGAATCGCGAAACCGTTCGTCGCCATAGTTGCCGCAGGCATGCTCGTTTCAAAAATGTCCTATCGATCACGAGTGGAACACATTCTTACTGGACCCGCGACGACTGATCGTTTCTTTGAAACGCTCCTCTGCTAAGTGCGTGTAATTAAAAGATGCGGAGCTACGTGGCCATTTTAATAATAGTCGACGGCGAACGCACGGTAACTGTAGGATAGGTATTATTTATGATCACGATGAAACTCGACTACCACCCTTGCTCGATAGCACTCGTGACGATGGTTATACGCCGCGCATCAGGGGTTGCGAATAAGGAGTCACCCAATAAATAGCCTCTTTTTGGTCCCACGATTTTGGGACGGAATTTTATGCGAAACGATAGGGGTGACCGGGGCAGATTGTAACGCAGGGTAAATTGTAACATAAGTAAAATCTTTATTCAATTTGTGGCTATAGCCCAGAATTTTAGTATTCAGAACACGTAAGTAAATATTGTCTTAGCACTTTTGTTTCAATTAACCGTCATTAGAAACCGTTTGAATTATTGCTTTTTATTTTGTCACAAACGAATCAGTACACATTGGTTTATTATAATGTGTACGCATTTTAATAATTTGATGTCTAGTTTCTCGTTTGCTAGGATAAAATGCAAAAATTCAAGCTCCGGGTGAATTGTAACATGCTACTTGCTACTCCGCTCTAAATGGTGATAAAGCAAGCTATTTGCTGACACACCAGAAACAGATGCTCTAGACGCACCAGAGAACAATCGAGAATCGAAAAAGTATAAAAAAATATAAACACAAAAGTAAAGAAAGCGAGAAAGAAGATTTTTATAGAATCAGATGAATAAGCAATTATTGTTTAACTCGTGTATATCAAATGTTTAATAATGATATATGTTTTGGAAATGTTTATTCGTGTTCATATTTGTATTTAAATAAGTAAAATAGATGTGTTACAATTTACCCTGGGACTGGGGCACATCGTAACAAAGGTTCAGATTTGTTTAAGACGAAGCTAGATGTCTAAGTGTCCAAGATTTTGTCGTAAATCAATAGTAAATCACGGCAAATTATTTCCTGATTGAGAAAAACACTTTCGAGAAAAAACTGTGAACACTTTTTTTGTTACAATCTGCCTCGGACTCCTCTACCTTATAGTGAGACATCAATCACAACAAATTTTCAAGTTGAGGTGACAATTAGTTTCTCAGATATGGCAAGTCAAAGAAGTGAAAATTCGTTAACGCTTCGATGTACGGACTTCTATGTCAGTCCGATAATATAACAATTATTTCCAGAGGTTTTGCTGACTGCAAACAACGAATTTGAACTTAGATTTTCAAAATTCACTGGAAAAAATAATAATCAAGAAATATAAATGTCTGTGTAGTGGATTGTTTCTTAATATATCGCACATGATGTTGAATCGGCCATTGTGAATTTTGAAAATCTAAGTTCAAATTCGTTGTTAGCAGTCAGCAAAACCCCGGGAAACAATTGTTTAAATTATCGGACTGACGTAGAAGTTCGTTAACGAATTTTCACTTCTTTCACCTCCCATATCTCAGAAACTAATTGTCACCTCAACTCGAAAATTTGTTGTGATTTACGTCTCATCATAAGGTATCGTTTCGCGTAAATTCAGTCCCACAATCGTGGGACCGAAAAGAGGCTACGAAAGGCCTGATTTTTTGGGTAACTCTTTGCGCGTTTTCCCAACATGGATCTGGCAAAAGTGAATGCAACGCACAGACTCCACTTACGTTGTACAGAAGCAGAGCGAGGATTCCGTGCTGTAAATTTAATATGTTATAGAATACGATGAAGTGAATACTTTTTCTTAATAGCATTTTGCTGTGAGGCGTTACATAACGAAATTACAAGGCTTTGAAAATTAAACTTCCATGCGCCTGGTGGTTTGCAATCCGCGTTCATTTGCTTCCTGCCTTCTTCCTTAACTTATTTCCCCTCTTGTCTGTTATCTCTTTCTAGTTTCCTAAACTCCGCATTTACTCCGTATCCTTTTTTCAATAACGATTTACACGCAGTGGCGTAATTCTAATTTCACGGTTGAATGCATCGCAAACTGTACGCGTAGTCAGAGCAGCGTGTGCCCCTAGGCAGAGACAAGTGGCGGGTTGTCTATCGCCAGGCGCTTGAAAACCTAATTTGCAAAGCCCCGCAATTTCATTATGTGACGTCATGTGGCAAAATATTACTAAGATGAAATGTTCATCTGATCTTGCTTCGCGATAGTTTATCACACGGGATATTCGTGGACACAGAATTCTCCATCCCCTCCGTACTTAATATAAACTTTTACAACAAAAAAATTTGCCGCAGTGTTCTGTATTCAAACGAATCACTCGAACGTCGAGTATTCCCTTACCCAAGTCGTGGATTATTCGATGTACAAGAAGAAGGCACTCCTAATCTGCGATTTTGTTGATTCTCATAGATTTCCACTGTCCCGGCAAGTGTCTCAGCAGGGAAGTCGATTGCATTAAAAAATATTTACCCCAATCGAGCAAACAATTTGATTTAACTCGATCGTATTGAAAACTAAACAGCAGCACACGTTATACATTAATTCTCTCCCCCGCAGAGCAACCCTACTTGCGACCCCAATGTCAGCCAATAAATTATTCGCTGGCGATGCAAGGGAAATGTTCGCCAGCTGTATGTCGCTGCGTTTTGTTTATGCTGCTATTTTAAAATAAGGCAGTCGACGAGCCATGGTGCTTTCCAGCGCGCCAATTTCTACGGGCGACCGAGCAAAGCTTTCTCCCCCTTCGTCCGCGCAAATACGCGGAAGCCCCTGGCAGCCGCCCCGCTCTCCTTCTTTCACGGCGGAACGCCGAATCTTGATGCCCCTTCGAACCTGGTTCCCCGAAGAAAAGGAGTCCCCGATATGCGCGATAGTATCGTGCCTCGCAGTGATATAGCGATACGTTTTAAAAGTAGCAGGGGGCGAAGTGGGTAGCGCCCTTGAGTCTCTTGCAGACGAGTCAAGAGCCCAGGGACGTAATCAGCATAATTTTTGGACGTTTGTGTACCGCCTACTATGTACGTAGGTAGTGGCGGAAAAGTAGAAGACAATAAAGTCGCTGGGACTCTTTAGGGCCTTGTGTGCCATCAAGTCGAGATCTCGTGGGTGTATTAACAATTTTTTGGAAATTAGTACTTCAAGGCCGTGACCAAATAAGTAACAGCTGACGAAGAACACGTTTGCGATATCCTTTTGTACGTCACTTGAGCGGGTCCCAGATTAGTTACTGCACGTATCCATGGAAGCTGCGGTACTTTAAGGAGGAACACCACTGTGACGGCCGAAAAGTAAGCCACTTTTAAGAATTATTTTTCAGGAATAATATACAGTTTTCATAGAAAATTTTTATTACCTATCTTCAGTGCGCTGTCTTAAGAGGCTATACGAAAAATAATAATTAGGAAAACCTCCATAAATTTTAATATATTAATTAATCGTCTAGACCCCCCACGCGAGCTGGTGTAACTATGGAACAGCAGGTCCGAAATCAAATTTAATTTTTTTTATATAAACTACATGAGCGTAGTTTCCGTTGTACGTGTCGATTTCTTAAACAAATTACTTTTGTAAAAATGCTGCGCTTTGGAAGAAAAGTTTCGAAAATCCGCGGATAAGATGGACAGTTTTTCGAGCGTATTTCAAAAAGTTTGTTTTCAATCAAAGAATCCGTACGTACAACGGAAACCACACTCGTATAGTTTATAACAAAAAAATGAAATTTGATTTCGGACCTGCTGTTCCATAGTTACACCTTCGACCAGCTCGCGTGGGAGGGTCTAGAAGATTAATTAATATATTAAAATTTATGGATGTTTTTCCATTTATTTTTTTTGTATAGTCTCTTGAGACAGCGTACTAAAGGTGGGTAATAAATTTGTTTCATGAAAACTGTAAATCATTCCTGAAAAAAAATCTTAAAAATGGCTTACTTCTCCGGCCGTCACAGTGGTGTTGCCCCTTAAGGCCCCAGAGCGGGGAGGGATGAGACCACATAAGAGTACAGTCCCAGTAACAAGTGGCCAACGAACATATTTGGCTGCTCGTGCCCTCAAGAATATTGCTTTACACACCACTCGAGCGGCTCTCGGGTTAGCCACTATACCCCTGCGAGGCACAATACGTATTACGAACATTCGACGACGGAAAAACTGCCAACACGACACCACTGCGTGACCCAGATAAAAGGATAGCCACCGAGGATACGCTGGCCGAGGCTTTTGTCTGGCTTTGCAGAACTCGAGAAGTCAGCTCATCAGCGTGTCTATTCTCGGAGAATGGGACATCTCGAGAACCTAGTTAGTCAAGACGGCTGTCCACTTCAACATAACAGAGACAAATTAGAGTTTTTCACGGTGGGAAAAAGGGACGAGCCGTGTATGTAAAGACGCGAGATGACGACTTCCCCTGCAAAGGCCAAAGTTCCGAGATATAGCTACACTCCTCCGTCCGTAAGTCACCGGGCGCTCGCTTCTTTTCCAGCAAACTGATTATTGCAACGTGGATACAAGTTTCTTAAACGACTCGCATTCTTGTATTTTCTTATGTTTAGCTGCTTTCACTTCTTTGCAAGATTGAAAATATCCCACGAAATATTTCGCAGCAAGATAGTAAAAAGGCTCGTAAAACTCGAGTTGACGCACTTTTGGCGGTGCTAATGCCAGTTATTGAAGTACCGTTTTTGTCACTGCGAAGAGTTTGGGTAAAAATGTTTCCCTTAAATTTTCGAAATCTTTTCAGTTTTACTAAAATGACATTGAACTAACAAAAAAGGTATGACAGTCGTTCAAAAGCCGCGAAAACAAAGAAAGAAGTGTTTCGAAGGGAAACGTAACGTAAAACAGGTGATCGTTCAATTCCTCAAGCCATACCCCATGTTTGACCATCGAGGACGAACGGAAAAGAAAATCTGTTCGGTCCGGCCTTTTGCACAGTGTTTAAGGGTCGGGACAACGGAAAGCTTTTTTGATTAACCATTTCGTACTTTTTGCAAGGCAAAATGCTTGAAAAATTCACCGTATTTCCACACTTAAACTTCAAACGTCCGCCGTTTGGTTAATTTTCTATCAGTAAATATAATCCTAATCCCGGTCATAGGCACCGATGTGCTGAATAACGTGTAAAAATTTCAGACTGATTGGTCAAATAGTTTTTTCGCAATCACCAGCACCAGTTGAACAGAATGTCGTTTTGAGATAATCGCGTTTAAAGTTTTAAAGCAAATTGAAAAAAATTCTTTCAATTTTTTCTGTATAATATAAGAGTAGATTAATAAACACCAAAAAGATTTATTGCATTATATGTTGTATCTACGGAGAAAAAAAAATTTAAAAAAGAGCTTAATTTTTCAAACCGTCACAGTGGACTGACTCCTTAAACGTGTATAAAAGAAGGAAGGTACCTACATGATACGTTTAAGTTGAAGACTAAAGGCTATAAAATCACTGTACAGAAATGCTAATTGCATTTAATGCTTGAACCAATATATACGTGAGCGAAAAGTTAACTGAACTTAAATTATGGTTTAGAAGTTACCATAGAAAAGAGTTATGGTTAAAACTATGCTATGCAGACAGTTGTGACGATGACAAGAAAGCCCGGGGTGGTAAGGAGGGGAAGGGGAAAAATGAGCTTGTGATGTACTTAAAATAATATTTGGTAAATAACTAATTGCACTGTAAAAGAACAAGTAACTAAACATTATGCAACAGTAAATTACTAAAGGCTATTTTGTAATGTAACGTTATCACAGCGACCAATGCTTATTAACTTTTTTCTGTAATTGTTGCTTAAGTCTACCTGAGGTTAAAGTTCTTTGCATGAATATAAAAAAAAACTTCTTATCGAATGTCGAGCACTTTACTACCGCAGATACAACCGCTAATTGAATACAAGGCTTCCGACGGCTTACGTAATTGAACTATATACATATATCGGTAGTATGCACTAGCAAGCAAAACTTTAAACTCATATCTCTCGAAAACGAAAGCTGATATTGGCAAACCCCATTAGGGTTTTATAACACTAGATGTGCATTACAACTTCCACCCAGTATCATTCCACATAAAAAGTGTACACATTAATAGTAGGGTGGAAATGAACACCTACCAGTGAATGGATATTTTGTATTAAAATGAGTAGAATAAGATATTAAAGTAAGCAACTAATTAATTAGAGACTTCTTTTAATTTCTTGCTTCGTATCCAAAGAATTTTTCGAATCAATCGCGCTGCAAAGATAATTTTGTAATAGTGCTCACTCATTAGCCTTAAGTGTTCATTTATTGGTGCGTTTACTTATGTCATTTAAAAATATTAAATCGAGCTTCAAATCTCTACAATTTCATGCACAAAAAAAAACCTATTTGCACATCATAATGCCCGCCTGCGTGCCAAACAATTCTCGTAATAACAATTTTTGCATATCTTCAGTTAAACGAAACACACTGTATAACCCACGCGACATCGTGTATTTGTCGAAGTCATAGATGCTTCGTAATATTGCTGCAATGTTTCTACGATATTTTCAATGCAACATTGCATGGTAATATTTTTCACAATATTACTGAAACATTGCAATAGTAGAATTGTAATATTGTAGCGATGTTTCTGTAATATTAAGTGCTGTATGGGTTGAAAAGAAATTAATTCCGAAATATTAATGAAGCGGATACATTGATGAAAAACAGTAACAATATTATTTACGAAATTATTCAAAGGTTTTTAACACGCAACTTGAAGTAAGTAAACATTCTCCACACTATACCGTCAAGGAACCAGTTCCGGATCAGTTTAGGAAACTAAAGCAAATAATAAGCTTATTATGATACAAATTTATTCTAACAAGTTACTAAATAATTATCAAGTATTTTGAAATTTATACGCAAAATTCGATAGCTCGTAGTAAAACGTGCGAAGGTGATCAGAAACTGCTCCCTTTGCATTCTTTGCTTTCAAAGAAAAATTATAAATTAATTATTATAACGCGTGCACTTTTTTAATACCAAATTAAAGATAAAACATAGATTTACTGAAATAACAAAAAATCTTTTAAATTCGGTTAAGTTTTCCCTTTACAAGTTGAAAAACCCGCGGTAGTTGCTCTTAAGTGATCAGGAACTGGGTCCCTGACGGTAAGCAATAAATTTGTGTTAACTTTATGTCACAACGTAAGTCATTTCATACTGCAAAATCGTCCTTTTATCAACTTCACTGACAGGGGGAAGCTACAAACTGTGGCGCGAGTGTTTTAATCAGTTTCCTTTGAGATGTAGGGGAGGACACCACAAAAAAGTATCAAGGAGCAACTCTTTTCCGTTCTCGAGAAATAAATTCTTAAAAATTCCAAATTTCTAATCGATCAATGTCTACCGGGTAAATTGAACTTCTATGACAAAGGCAGCGTAACTCCGAGCTGTGTTAG
The DNA here is from genome assembly GCF_050908995.1 of Andrena cerasifolii. Taxonomy (NCBI): domain Eukaryota; kingdom Metazoa; phylum Arthropoda; class Insecta; order Hymenoptera; family Andrenidae; genus Andrena; species Andrena cerasifolii. The sequence continues at coordinate 8,774,783 of NC_135119.1, read as the reverse complement.
CATGATTTTCATCCGAACAATTTCAAAATTTTTTTCTTAAAACTTCAATGTCTTTTCTACAAATCGCCGTAAACCTCATCTCCATCCCTTCACTACTTTCATAGTTATAATTTATTGAAAAAAAGTTAGCACTTACCTTCAAACGGCTGTAAAATCGACATTTTTCAAAATTGTCGAAAATCCTTGGAGATACGTTTATATATCCCTAAAGACTACAACATATTCAAATTTCAGCCACATCCGAAATGTTGCTCCAAAAAGTGTCCGATTTCGCGTGGAACGTCCCACTAAAATTGTCGCAGGATACAAGTATTGGCAAAACCGATCAAAGTCTATTCCAGAGATTCCCATGACGAGCCATTCATCATCATCCAAACTCTAAATCTAGAAATCCCTTTGTTTATTGCAGAATCATTGTACTCCGCTTTCTACTTTTGCAATGTTGGCTAAGGAATAAACAATGTTAAAAGATAAGAATACAGGTAGTACATAGCATGTTCGCCTGCGGAACCTTTTTGCCTCTGACCGTGAGCCCCGTGCCAGCGATCTTCTTTTATCGTTCCGTTTATTTTGTAAGTGCCCAGTCCTGGACTTATGGACGGTAGTGTATGTTCGTACTTGTATCGCCTGCCGTGCAGTCCATGGATGCTGTCACCGTGCATGGCGTTACCATTCTATGATTTTTTTTTTTTGTTAAATTAGAATACCTATACATACTGTTTAGGAAAGCTGCACGGGAAATTTTGTTTTCTTTTTGACGAAATTTCGAAAGCATGCATAATTTAGTAAAAATTCGTGCATATTCAACCTACATAGATTCTAATGCGATATTTATAATCTGTTTCCAGCGAATTGACCTTGATATTTCAGATTGGTAAAAATTATGAGTTCTACGAGCCAGAGGGACTTGGACGCGGAACAGATTGAACGCGTAGGGTAAAGTAGCCGAATATGAGACCCATTTCTTAAAAAACATTATAACTCTTGGCTAAGAACACTTCTATTGAAATTCGATACACGTTTTAGAAGTAGAATATGTATTCTTTAGCAACTTACTGGAAAGTACTATAACAAAGATTCGGTTTCTCCATAATAAAAATAAAAAATAAATAAATAAAAAAAACGGAAGTCATTCAAATTCGCAGATAAAAAATGGGTCCCTAATATGAGACCCAGTTTGTTTTTTTACGAAACTTACTTTTTCTTCCTTTTTTTTTTTTATAAATTCGGCAGGTGAAATCGTATTTCTTCACTGCCGCAGCCTTCGCGGGCCCACCACGCCCGTCGTAACACTTTATACGTACACTTAACCCACCTGGCACATCTGAAGAATAAAGACCTATGCAAAAAACAGGCATTCTTTATCATAATTTTCTTTCTTAATCACTTGCATCATTCAGAACAATTTCTTCTTTACTCTGATCGGTTGAAGTTTCACGGGCCTCATATTCGGAAACAGTAACACGATAACTCTTAAGTAGCTTCGAAGTTAAGTCTTCATCGTTTAATGCTGTACAACTAATAAGCCTTAAACTCCATTTCAAGCACTATACCACGGTACTTGCGAAAATCATTATACACCTGCCACTTTGGAGGTATTTGTAATTTAATCGAACCACTTCAGAAACTTTCTGCAACGTATTTCAGAAATATGTACTTGCTCAAGACGCTTAATTGCTTACAATGCCACTGTGCGGGTAAAACAACAAATACGCGGTTAGTTAGTAAACAAATAGCATCTCTATGACATTCAAGAGTTCTGTTGCGGAGATAAGCTGGGGTCTCATATTGGGGGTGGTCGTCATATCAAGGGCGGATCCAGAGGAGGGCGATAGGGGCGATATCGCCCCTCCCAAGAGTAATAAAATAGTACAAACATTTTGAGGCCGCGTGCAGACTTGAGCACGAACACGAATGAGGCAAGCCGAGGCAGACCCGAATGCCTCGGGCTGGACAAATTGAGATTTTTCGTTCTGCGCGCCCCGCGCGAGGCAAACCGAGGCAAACCGACAAGGGGAGGACACCATGTGGTAGACACCGATTTTGATGAGCCTTGGTACGATGGATCTATGTCGAAAATAAGTAAATAGGTGTCCCAGCGTTTTAGCCAATAGGCCGTAATAATAGAGATATTTACATGTCAATTATTAAGAACTTAGGGTTTTAGTGGGTAAAAATCCCAGACTACCCTGACGCCCGCGGGAGATTCCCTTCTGGAGGCGTCGAGGTGCCTTTTGAAGATGTCTCCACGTTTAAAAAATTATAAATTTTTTTAAATAAATTTTTTTTTAACTTGGGGAAATCTTCAAAAGGCACCCCGACTACTTCAGAGGGGAATCCCCTGGGGCGCCAGTGTGGGATTTTTTTTACCCATTAAAACCCCACGGCCAGTATGAAATTTTTAATAAGTTCCATGTAAATTTTAAACCTCGCAATAGAAGGTTCGAAAATATACTTATGTACTTTCACATACTTCGCCTCCTCCAAGAAAGGCTCCTGAATCCGCCACTGCGTGATATTCGGCTACTTTACCCTATATGCGTGCATAGCAGCCAACGGGTTAAATAAACGAGACAGAACTTTACCACCAGCCTCGGTGAATCCCACGGAACAATTACGTTTCCTTGTACCTTTTACGCGCAATGTCAATAGAACGCGTGTTCCTTCGACTTGCAGAGAATGTGAAACCGATGAAGTCGATCAACTTACCGATCCCCAAGGGTATGGACTCGGACGAAGACGAGGATGATCTCGACGACGATGACGACCTTGACGGTGACTCAAACGAGGATGACGATTCTGAGGCGGACCCCGAGGACGTGTTCAGCGATCAGCCCGACGACGACGAGAGCGACGAGGAATATCTTGACGATTACGACACCACAACAAGGTCAGTGCACGTTGCTTGAATAACTTATTAATAACTCGCAGATGACTTAGGGTACGTTTATCTTGGAGCTGCGATAATAGCGAAGAAAAAGAAATATTTCTTTCTGGACGCTTTTATCGTTGGTCATCTACATACGTCATCTTAGGCAGCGAGCTTTCACTGTCCGCTGACGACCTCAAAATTTATAAACGCAACCCGTGCCCAGCTGATCCCCTAAGTCTTCAATCGGACCTTGATAGGGTTTCCGATTGGTAAACCACGTGGAGCTTAATATTAGCAAGTGCCACATCTTAAGACTGTCTCGTTGCAAAAATCCTTCACCTTATCCCTACCAAATCGCAGGTGTCCAGTTATCTAGCGTAGATACTGCTCGCGACCTCGGTGTCCTTATCGACTCTTCGTTCTCATTTATCCAACACATCCAACGTATCGTTGCGGTCTCGAATGAAGTCCTTGGGTTTATTACCAGAAGCAGCGCTGACTTCGCGAATCCTTCCACGCTGCGTTACCTGTACTTTACCCTTGTGCTGTCTCACCCTCGATACGCATCTGTTATCTGGGCGCCGCGTTGGGATAAACATAGGGCTCAACTTGAGAGGGTTCAGCGCAGATTCTTGCGCCTTTTAGCTTACAAACCTAGTCAGCCACTTGCTCCTTTGACTATGGCCCTGTCACGAGCAGTGCGGATATCCGGACCCTGGAGCATAGGAGGAGAGTTTTGGACCTGACTTTTCTGTACAAAATATTGAACGGGATGGTTGATAAGCCTCGTGTTCTGGCGTTAGTCAATTTCAATGTTCCTGTACGTGCTACTAGGCAAACACACCTTTTCAAATCTCCGGACTACTCCTCCTGGGCTGGGCACGTTGATCCCCTGCATAGAATAAGCGGCCTCGCTAACAGTTGTCCTGCGAATATTGATTCCTTTGTTGATCCCCTCTCTAGTTTCAAGTCTAACGTTCAAAGTGCCCTGTTTTCCGATGGCATTACACAGATGTACGTAGATCTACGCGGTGATTCCTTTGTATACTAGTACCCTAATCCTTTGTTACCTTTACGCAGTCTTTATTGCTCGAGTTACACACGAGGTCGGTTGTTCTGGCTGTGCTAATTAATGTAATTAATTTATTGATCTACTTTGCCTTAATGGGCTTGTTCTGTGAATAAATATATTATTATCATCATTATTATATAGTCATCTCGCTCTTATCGTCGCTCTCTGATCGTTTATCGCAGCTCCAACATAAACGTACCCTTTTGCCTGGGAATTGGTGATGCTAACCGAACGCGTGCTTTCTGTTCCAGTCGATTATCAACAACAATCTCAACAACGGAGAAACCTAAACAGGACGTGACAGCGATGCCGTTGCCGGTTAGTACCAGCACACAACAATCCCCGCAATCACAGAGTACACCTGATCCATACCTAATGCATTTTGATCCACGTTCCGAGCACCAGAGTTACAAACAGGCACAGATGAGGCTCGAGGAGGTGCACAAAGAGAAAGTGACAAAAGTAAGCGGGTATTATTGTTCAGGTCGGCTTTGCCCATGCGAAATCTACTCAGCGCGCGCGCGGCAGTTGCTTTCGCGAGTCGTCGTTTGTTAGGTTTTCGTTGATCTCGTTTTGGGACACTTGCGACGCGCCAGCGAGAAACAAAGTAAAGGGAATATTGAAAACGCTGTGTTCTTTCTATGATGTGATCTGTGTCAGTCTCTCCAGTCTCTAAGTGGTACCACATGATTTTACTTCTCGCAATGCATTCGTTCGCATTTTGTGCGAAATTCGGGATATCATTTGGACCGATGTTACTTACATTTACAAATCTTTGGAATTCGTTGATTTTGGTAGAGATAAATGATGCCTGATGATGTAATTGTGATGTGCTATCCACTGACGTGATTTTTTATTAGTACTTTCCGAAACTTCGATGCGTAATAACTCCACATTTTTTCAGAATAGGAGATAGGACGATGGATCTTGAGTTGGAAAACTGTTACTTATGATAATTAACAGTAAATAGCTGAACCTTGCGTTGCAGTGAAAGGCATGCAATCCAAACACTTGCTTACACAAAGGATGTCCTTTTTTACATCTATATAAAAAAAAAAGTAGGGCTTCTATATATTACCCCTGATAGCCAAATCTGGGGAGCAGAATCTGACAACAGAACCGTAGTCGTCTGTGTCCGCATTTGGCTGCGTTCTGAGGTGCAGAGCCTGATGTCAGTGCCTGACGTCAGACTCCGCGCTCTCATGCCAGAGCCAGACCCTGCCACCAATCTGATGTCAGACTGGAGACAGATGGTTATCAGGGACACATTAAGGGGTCATTCTGGTTAGCGCGTTAAGTTCAGCGATTTTCAGGAATTTATTGCGAAGACAGGAATTATAGTAATGGAATAAAACTTTTTTCTACCGATTAAACTACATTTCTACAATAAATAAAAAATATAAAAGCAATAAAATTATTGCCTTTAAAATGGTTTTGAAGGCGTTTTTGATGACACGTTTAAAAATTCATGCCTCGCTCGTGCAGGTGATTTCAGCGGTTCGACTTATCTGCAGCCAAAAATACAAACTGATTCTGGATTAGTACGACTGTCGCTATGACCCATACTAGAATAAATGATTTATCCTCAAAATTAACAAAATGACGGGCAATATACAAGAATCAATATATTTCGGCTGTGTTTTCTGTGCTATTATCGATTTTAAAAGTAGGTTAGACTCAACAGAAATACTTGGTTGTAGTACTGGCCAGAGGCATAGGTGTGCAGAATATGTAGTTCAATTTATAAAGTAATCGGTTCGATGGAATTTTAGATTTTACCTGCACCACGTGAAAAAATGACGTTTCGAGAAAAACGCGTTCAAAGTTTTATTTTATAGAGGCCCAGCCTCTGCGCTCCCTACTAAATGCCTATGTAGAAGCTAGAATAAGTGGAATTTTTCAATGAAAATTTCACAGTACATTCTTGAGGAAATGTACTTTCGAAAATGTTAAAAAAATCGATTTTCTCAAACCGTCTAACCAGAATGACACCTTAAATTTAAAACGATATTACTAACAGCTTTATGAAAAGCGAATCGTGTGGTCCATCTTAAGAAATTCAAGATATAGTAATGAGCTTTTAATAAAAGAGAGAACGTTTTCAATATTTTTATTCTAATTATTTGTTTATTCGAAACAGAAACTTTGCTTTATTATTTTATCGCAAGTGTGCCAAGAATCGCCCAAACTGTCGCAATGTACTTATACCGTGTATAATCGAGGATGTTTCGGTGGTTACGATTAAAGGGAGAGACGAATCGAATTCTCGAGAGACTGTTATTATCTCGCGGGACACTAGTGTCGAAATCTTTGTGCTACAACGATTTCAGGTGATGAAGGATTGGAGTGATCTTGAGGAGAAATATCAAGACATCCGTGCGCACGACCCTGTCGCCGCTGATGCTTTCAAACGGTGGATGACCGCGCGATTTCAAGAGACCGTCGCTGCTCTGGAAGAAAGCGGAGCCGCAGAGAAACATCAGCTGAGTGCTATGCATCAACAAAGAGTGCAAGTACGTGATTTTACATGGACTGAAACGTAAGGAATAAGGAAGCCTGCGTCCCATAAAAGTACCTCACAAAAATTTCCAGGCTGCTTGGCACATTGTGTTGAATAAACAAACTATTATAATGAAACTTGACCCATCGCATTTCGAGATCTCCACTGCTGAGTGTCTTCATATCAAGCAACACTATTGAAGTATAGAAAGCATTTGCCTATTATCACAGATCGTACATGCATTGCAGATCCATATTGAAAAGCATACGGGCTTCCTTCCGCTCGGGAATAAAGAGCGCAGTTATCCATCGCATGCGCATCAGAGTCTACATCCCCGTTAGTAACTAGAAGATTTGATATCGAGATCACTTGCCTTGGTAACTGATGGAAATAGAACCACTGTGTTTGCGTGTGCCTTTTCGAAAGACAGCCGTTAATTAGTTTAATGTAAAATTGTGCACAGCAAGGTACAATATCTGCTGCTATTAATTTGCAGGAAGCTGTTAAGCAAAGGAACGAGGAAGCGATGTCATGCTATACCGCTGCTCTAAACGAGACACCACCAAATGTGAGTTTACTAAGAGCTTCGCCTCGCCTGTTTCACTTGTGACTTCATAATAATTTGCATCGCTCTGTTCCCTGTTCAGATGCATCGTATTCAAAAGTGTCTGCAGAAACTGCTTCGAGCTCTCCACAAAGATAGACACCACACGATCGCTCATTACAAACACCTGCTGGACAGCAGCCTGGAACAGGCGCAGCGCGAGAAACCCGCAACGTTGGAGCACTTGGCGGAGATCGATAGAATCACCAATCAGAGCCTCTTGATGCTAGAACGGTAATGTGTGTCGGTCAATAGAACGCAACGTCAGTCGCGGAATACCAAGCTGTAGATTTTGATATTTCCAGCAGAAAAACGTGTGCACTTTGTTTTATAGAATACTATATAGAAGATTTCATTCCTTATATTTAGGTATCCTGATTTAAGCGCAAAAATTGGCCGGCTTATGGATGATTACGTTTTGGCCCTCAGGAGCAAGGATGAGACTCCTGGACTGCTGTTAGCGATGACACGAGAAGCGGAAGCAGCTATTTTAGACAAATATCAGGCTGACGTCGCCAGCAAGCAACAAGGTAACTTGGACGAAATGTTGCTAACAATAGAAAAGCGGCGATTCTTGAGGAGCCGGCTACGCGCCACGTAGATTAAAAATACCTATACACGTACACGAACTTTCAGAAAAAGAACATCAGAAGCAACTCGAACGTGCGCGTAAGGAGCAACGCAAAGCTGAGCGCGGCGAGTTACGTACCGAGCAGGCGCTACAGGAAGAAAATGACTCGATAAATGACAACAAGGATGCTCAGCAACAGCAACAACCAGAACAACCATCAGCAGTAGCCGCTATGCACAGCGAAGGCCTCGTTAGAGCAGCCCACAGCATGACACACGACATTTCTCACTCTGAACCGGTAAGAATGATTGTACGATGTCTACTAGAAAGTAATTGTCCTCGGAATATATTCGTAAACTTGAAAATATTTCTATTTCCTTTACCACGTGTATAGGGTTACTCTGTGAGAAGGGAAATCTATCACAGGGAGAGTCGATCCGTGTATTTCACACTTGCGTTCGCTGGAATCGCACTCATGGCTGCTGCGATAGTAGGTGTAGCAGTATTCAAAAGACGCAGTGCGAGAAGCCCTCACAGTCAGGTAGATTCAATGATTATAAGTTATTAGAATATTGAAAGGGTAAATGGTCCCATTATCAGACATTTATTAGTTTATCAGACGAATATGACACACCATTGACTTATTTAGTGTAACGAACATTGGTTTTATTCAATCGCTTATGTAATTTGTTTTTAAAATGACACGAATTTTTGTAATAAGATTATACTCGGAGGAAGCTACATCTGCTCTTTGCACCCCTTTAACAACTTGCGTATGTTTAGTGGCAATTATATTCCATCTTCGTCATCTAATTTCCTAATTGCATTTTTCCTAGTAATGTCAGTAGATTACTTTTTACATCGATATACCTTTGACATTAGTATCTGTCTGCTCTTCTTGCCAATAAACAGACTTAGGAGTTTATATTTATGAAGATTATTGATAAATTTGATAATCCAATCAAATTATTCTGAGTACTACACTTTTAAGTTCTAAGGCCCTAAAAACATTGATATTTTTAGGAATTTATGGAGAATAAGCTAATGGATGGATTGCTCTCAATTCTTATTTATATACAGTGGCGTGCAAAAGTATTCGGCCACCCTTTAAAATCGCATAGCTTTTTTAAAATTAATCCAAACGACATGAGTTTTTTTTGAAAAGTTAGAAGGATTAGTTTGCTAAGTGACGTGATTCGTCGTTTTGAAAAAAATGCACTTGGTCGGAATAGCAAAAAAAAAAAATAGAAAAGGTAGTTTTTTAAACTTTTTTTTATGAGCCTGTAACGAAAATTCAAAAAACCCGTTTGTAGATTTTCCCGAGAAATTCCCGAAATCAGCGATTTTCGACCTTATTCTGCGATATTTAAGCGTTTATAGCTCAGAGCAACGTTAAACCGATTTTCATGAAATTTTAGGCACATATATAACTTACTTAAATCTACAAACGGGCTTTTGGAATTTTCGTTACAGGCTCATAAAAAAAGTTTAAAAAACGACCTTTTCTATTTCTTTTACTATTCCGACTAAGTGCAATTTTTTCAAAACGACGAATCACGTCATGTAGCAAACTAATCCTTCTATCTTCTCCAAAAAAAACTCAAGTCGTTTGGATTAATTTTAAAAAAGTTATGCGCTTTTAAAAGGTGGCCGAATACTTTTGCACGCCACTGTGTCTATACATGTATGTGTGTTCATTGGCTTTTAGCCAGTACACATAAGTTGTTTCATATTTATACAAACTACAAACAATAGTTTATACAGAAGAAATACGAAATGTTGAAAATTGTAAAAATGATGGCAGTTCAAAGTTAAAATCGTAAAGAATTTATCTCTTTTATTAAATAACAGAAAAAACTATCGAATGTATTTTTATAGTTCTAGTTCACGTAATTGGCGGATACGTTCTTTACAATCTCTAAAAATTTTAAATCGGTAGTTGTATTAGTTTCTGAGATATCGCTTCCACAAACTTGAAAAATATAGTTTCGTGAAAAACGGCTTTGGGGTTTTCAGAATGATACTCGTACGCTTACAAAACTCCCACCCGGCAGAGTATTCTACATAGACTTCTAAGAAACACCGATGCTTTTCGGGTCCCCTAAAGAGAAAGCCTACAAAAGAGCCGATCAATAAGAAGGATCTGGTCGCTAATGGGAAAATTTACCTTAACATACTCTTTCCTAAAACGACTGCTGTGAATTATTTCTACCATTGAACAGGGTTTCATCGAAGTGGATCAAGCGGCTACGCCAGAGGAGCGACATGTAGCAAACATGCAGATCAACGGATATGAAAATCCTACATACAAATACTTCGAGGTCAAAGAATAATTCAGTCACCTCGGTCTACAGGAGTTTTATTTGAAACTGGTCTTAATTGTCCGTTATTCGCGTATGTCCTTCAAGAATCTCATAGTATGTATTTTGTTAGTGTAAGATATATCTTTCAGGTCCGAGGTTCTTCCGAAGATTCGAAGGTATATAAACCCGTGCCCTAGCGGCACGCGGGATAAAATCTGTCCATAGGGTGATAGGTGTTGCGATACAGTATCATTATGTGACGTCTGCGTGTAAGCTTACGACGTACCACGACCATACCTTAAATGCTCTATGATATATGTATAAAGCAATGTTCATACGACATCTGGTAGATAGAAACGATACGAGTCTCATTCAGCAATACTCGTAGCACGTCAGGTTTATCTACGAGACAATGTGAAAGGAAAACAACACGCCAATGTGCCATATTTATGGGAAACGAGTGAATCGTCTTCGGAAGTATCTCATACACGTTGTTTTCGTTTCGTTGTCATACATGTTACTGAGAAAGAAGAAGAAAACGGAAACGCAGGAAGGAGCGCTCACAATAAAAAAAGAAAAGAGAAAAAAAAGAGAGAAGAAACGGTTAATCACTAACGTTAACGCGATACATACTTACCCTTCAGACAGAAGGCTGTGGACTATATCTCCTACGAATTTGTTGATTTCGGCGGCCGAGAATGCGAACGCGCTGAAAAGAACCGCGCGTCTCGTAAGCGAAGCATTCGACGCGTGTGTGTGCTGTTGCGCTCTTTGCTGTACTCTTTTTCACTTCTGATATTTTTCGAGGCAGCCAATGGCAATAAAAGGCAGACGCAGCTTAAGATAATATACGAAGAAGGAATATCAGCGGTAGCAGCTTGCACAGCGGCAGCGGCGGCGTTATAAAACGAACAGCGTGCATAACTGTTACGTAGCAATATGCGAGAGAGAGAGAGAGAGAGAGAGAGAGAGAGAGAGAGAGAGAGAGAGACGTGTATGCTGCGGGAACACTCTGAGAAATATCAGAACGGCGACCGATGCACGTTCACCTTCGTGACGCAGCTGTTTTTCCATCTCCGTTCGAATTCCCACTGCCTGATTTTTTTCAGCGACCTTTTCAGTACTTAACGTCTACTCAGATTATACAACTTTATACTTAAGAGAAATTCAGATCACTAACGTATCGAAAACTCTTTAACGAGAAGCAAGATATTTTATCATTCCATACGAGATGCCCACTATCTTATCGAGGTGCTGTCCGAACGTATGCACGGAAAATATTCAGCAGCCTTGTTCGACTCGGCCGGGCGCCGGTCGTTTTAGAAGCGAACGGATCGAAAGGGTCACGCCGAGGCTGCCGAATAAGAGGAACAGTTTAACAGGGAGTTTTTTTGAGTGGCAATTAGTACCTCCGATTTGGGTCGAATAAGTGGCGACTGTTGAGGAAAGCAAGCATTTCTATCCTCTTCTATTTGATTTCCTCTCACCCCCCCCCCACCCCCACACACACACCCCTCCCAAACCCCCCTCTTTTGTTCACCCCCCTCCCCTTTCTCGGAGAAAGATGGTTTATACAATAACTATCTTAGGATATTAATTATATATGATGACGATAATATATTACACGTTTAATGCTTATATATTTGTATATGGTCAGATGGTAGCAGGCCGAGCTTTGGCCAGGGTCGCGTGGGAAAGCACAGCTTTCACTTGTTTCGATGAACGCCGCACGTTTTCGTTAGACTTTATTCCGCGACATGCGCGCCGTTTAACGGTGCGCGGGTAACAATACGTTCTGTAGAATTACGAGGATTTTCGGTCGCGCAAGTTTTAAATCGATAACGATATTAAGATGCCGTTTATTGTTAAGATTACCCGTAAGTTTGCCCGCCGCTTGCGAAACCTGTATCTGTACGTTATCTCTAGGGGGTTGGTTCTGTTTTAACGGTTAATTTTGTTGAAATAAATTAAGAAAATGCGCAAAAAAAAAAAAACAAACACCGGGGGCCGTCGATTGTCCGTGGATTTCCTAAGCGCACGTAAACCAGCTGCCTTCCTGATTTTCTTAGCGAACAGCGGACTGTCTCACGCAACTCTGGTAGAAGGACGAGCCGACACGAAGTACACACAGGCACACACATTCGCGCATCGCTGAGTGTTAAAAATATTATTTTAGATATATTAAAAAGAAAAAAAATGATAGCGATTAACTATATGTCTATGAATACAACAAAAGCATAGCATCAATACGTTAATAATAATAATAATATTAATAATAATAATAAATAATAATAAATAATAATATAAATATCTATATATATATATAAATATATATGTTCGTGTGTGTGTGTGTGTGTGCGTGTGTAATATATGAACAATATACATAATACATGTACACCTATCAAATTAACTATACAATTATGTACCTATAGCGTATATAGTCGTTAAAACGAGGGAAAATGAAACATTGACACGTCGCGTATAAATCTGACTTGATACGGATTCACAGATGTTGAGGATCTTCGTCGTTTAAGTGTAAACGCTAATCTATTCTTTCAGCAGCGATGTCGCGCCCCTCCCTCCCCCCCCCCTCCCCCCCCCGATATCCGCGTGATCCCCGTGATTTCCGTGATTTCTACCCATTGTAAAAAGAAATTACCAAAAACGATAATAAAGATGGTACGCGACGAGAGATAATGATTGGCCTACGTTGACGGATCCGCTGTTCATCATACGTTATATTTGTCAATGGATAATGATGCGAACAGCACCTTGCCACCATTCATCTCGCGTCCCATCTTTCGAGCGTGCACGCGGGTTCAGAGTTATTGGCGTTATTGCGAAAAACTCGCGGGCGCATAAGGGAGAAAGAAAACGTATCGCTTCGACGCAGCGTCGAAGCGAGCGTGCTTCGCGCAGCAATTATAAGACGTCAGCCTCTTCGACTTAATCGCAGGGGACATTAAAGGCTATCTCGACATTAGCTTAAACGCCCCCTCGAAGCATATCAGTTCTAGCAAGCTCGTTCGGTGACGAACACAGCGCCCCTCTTTGCCACCTTCAAGATACTGTGAATTTGCGTCGAGCCACCCTGTATAAGTTTAAGAATTGATTTTTGTAAAGAGGTAATAAATATTTACCGAGGTAATTAACCTAGCTTAACGAACAACAGAAACAAACAAAGAGAAAAAAAAAAAAAGAAAGGGAGGCGACACGTGAGAAGTGAGGAAAGGGAAAGGAACAAAAGAAAATAAATACGTCCTTTGCGTAGTGAATCGGATTATAGATGTTGGCGAATGGGAATAATAACGGAACTAAACTTTATTTTTGCAGTTATTTCGGTATATTACAATGTCTATTCTTACGATTACCATCGCCTTTAACACGAACCATCGATCGCCGTCACGTATGAAAATTTTCACGGTTGACGATTCCACGTGCGGTACTGACGTCGCGTCGGTGTGTATGCCTATACAAAGCTCTGTATTATATAGTTTTCGATCATCTGCCGAATCAAAGCTCCGCCCGATATCACTGATTACAGTCTCTTCTGGTCATGCGTCCAGCATTGGTTCTTTCATCGACAGCTGAAGCTTCTCACAAAGATCCCGCTGACTTGGCGGAAAACGATCGATCGTACGCTCGAAGGAATTAGCGTCTGCAATCGATGATAGAACCGACGCTTTTAGCGACGGCCGTCTGGCGTAGCGACGAACGAAAATGACATGTAGGAACAGAGACACGCGGCTCGAATCGTGGGAACAGCTGGATTGGTTTTTGTGTTGTTGTTGAATTAGGTAGGATCGAAAACTACACACGCTCGCTAATAGAACGCTTCTGCGACCGATCTTCGACGCGTAGAGAGGTTACTAACTGGCGGATAAAAACTAATAATTCCTCATCTCCCTCTTTCTCCATCACAAGGATTTCTCCTCGCCACTCACAAATTTTATCGCATTAATACACTCCGTGAAAGAACGTATTGTGTTTGTGGATATATGTAATTTTACTTATCAATAAATAAATTACAAAGATCCACTAGCGCCCTGAGTCACTTCTTGCCAACAAGTCGCTGGACGGTGGAGGGAGATTGTTCCGCTGCGCTTAAAACCATCTACCGATCATTTTGGGGATTTTTGCGTGTTAACATTTCTTTGGAAATGTAATAACTTTCGTGTTGCATTTGGAACGAAAATTTTCGCTTGAAAATACGATTCCTAATCGAAGTAACTTTGGGACAGCAAAGGAGGAAATGTCAGTTTGTATTTTTATGAGTCATTAACACTTGCTGTTTATGTATAGCTGGGAAAAAGTGTGTTTAACTAACGGGAACAAAAAATCGTGCGTGATAAAATTCTTGGACAGCATCCTTTCGTTAATGGATATCTCAATTACATATCTTTGCATGATTGAGCCGTCCGACGCGGCTGGCCGACGGCCCGCGAAGTAATGATGATCGCGGAACTAGAACTTATTATTTGTCCATTTCCATCAGTCTGGCAAAATGCTTCTTCACCGCTGCGCTAGTTCTATTTCAGTTCTGTATGTGTAGTCATCATTGCAAACAGTGGAGTATCAGAGTATGCACACGTTTGGTAAGTGTTGCAATAATTAAGTAGCTTATTCATTAACATAGACGCGGTTGCTCATTAATAGTACCAATTAGAAAATAGAATTTCTGAATAAACGAGAATCTGTGTAGGTCATTGAGCCGCGAATTGTAATTGAAGAATTGGCGACAAACAACAGGAAGAATTGTTTTTATAAGCATCAAATTTAAAAGATTTAAAAGAAACAAAATTTAATTTAAGAGATCGAATAGAAATTTTCATGGGAACTTCATAGAGGTTCTTGTCATTTCCCGTTTAGTCCGCGGCATTCAATTTGATTCAATTTAGCTTGCGGTTATCCGCGACTCGTTATCAGTCAGATAGTTAGTTGCTAAAAAAACTTGAATGACACAACAGGATTTAATTCGTAAATAGCGCGTGGTTTGTTGCCACGATAGTGATATGATATCACTATTCCCATATATATCACTGATATCGATCGGGAAAACAATATGGCGGCGACAATAGGTATCTGAGAAATGTCAAATCCAAAATAAAGAGTGACGCGTAGCTTGGTTTCTAACGTGCGGTGATCTTCTGAGAAATAGGCATGATGTAGTGCAAATCGTCAAGAACGAATATTTCCGAAGCATTCCGTGCATCGCAAATTTGTTAACCTTATTTAAATTAACACCATGAACTTAAAAGGTATTACCGTTAATCACAAACTACTGTCTGATCCTTTTCGGTACTACGTTCTGTCAGAATTTCAAACGTTTGTCCGTTGACAAGTAGCAGTATCTCTGCTACAATTTTATCATATAAAATGTTAATAACATATAGCGAATTCTGTACCTCGTACTGACTCCACACTGTTGCCAAAAAATGACTTGGATTGGTTGATACTTTCAGAGCTATCTTCCTTTCTATCAGAAACAACCGATCCAAGTGATTTTCTGGCACCAGTGCAGAGTCAGTGCGAGGTACCGAATTCGCTAATAGAAACTCGTGTCGACCAGAGGTACGATAATATAAGAATTAATTGTTGCAGGATCAATAGTCGTCCTTTGTTGTACCATAGTTGGTTAAATATTTATCGTCAAACGGTTAAGCGAGAAGCAGCTCAGATGTCTCTCAATGATGACTTCGACAGACCGTTCGAAGACTTTGAACCCTTGCAATGGGGAGCATTGCGGGAATTATGTCAGGCCAATGCTGAGTACTTCATGAATCACCAAGATGAGAATGGCGTTAGAATCAGAGCCGCGCTTATGGCGATGTTGGATCATTTAGAGCAATTACAGCCACTATACAAAGAAATTAGTAGGATAGCGCCGATGTTTGATTTCGATGAGCAAACACCTGGCAATGGCTACAGAAGTTTCCTAGTTCTAATAGATAAATGTATCGTATACTCGCGCTCCGTCTGCCACCACATATATTGCCAAAAGGATTCTATGTTCTTTCGTAAAAGTTACCAAATGAGGTAATCATCGTGGTTTCCTTGTTTAAAAAATTCTTGAATATTAGGTCGTTCCACGCCAGCTCGATTGGTTTCTTCCCCTTTGATGTCTCGGATTTTGTTCAAACTTGAATATGTTGTAGTCCTCGTAAAACTAGGGGGGGTTTAATTCACCATTTTATCGACTTCCAGTTTGTTTAAAAAATACAGGGCCTTGAGTTTTGCGATTTTTGCCCATTTTCGTGAAAATAGGTTGTACTTATGAATTTTTCTCTCGGAAACTATTTGTCGGATTTAGTTGAATCTTGCGGCATTTTAATCTGGAAGGATCGGCCTTGCTGAATACATTTTTTTCCAGATCGAAAAATTAATTTTGCAATATTGCAAATTGTGAATAGATTTTTATTTTGCAAATTCGGGCTCGAGGTCGCGATTTTAAAAATCCGAAAAAAAGTGTTTTCTACAAAATAAACCTATCCCCGGGGTGGTGCGGCTTCTATTAACGTCGCAGTGGGGTGGTAAATACGGCGGTTCGCGCGGACGCTTCGCTATTACTAGTATTCCGGATTTCTCGATATTTTTTCTTTCTCGAGAAATCAGAAATGAGATCATACTTCTTGAGAATTCTCGAGAAATTGAAAATAAATATTACAAAATTTATATTCTAGGAATAATGTTGATAATATTTATCAAAAACACAAGAAAACTTTAACTAATTCTTCATTCCTGTCTAATTTGCACAAAACTCGTATAAATGAAAAAACAGATTTTAAATATAATTGACAAATTAATTTATTTAATACAAACTTTGTGCCAAGCGAAGCATTAATTTTTTGTGATAAAATCTGTAGCTGTAGAAATTTTTTTTTTCGGTTTTTGGGCAATGACTTTTTTTTTATATAATAATCAGATTTCTAAGTATACGAGACATCGAGTTGGCATGGAATGACCCTATAGTGATCTGTGTTGTGTAATCTGCGTTGACAAACATATATGTTTACAGGGAAATAGAAGCTTGTTCGCAATTACTAGCGTCCTTATACACTTGCTTCGAGCACTTACAAACTCTGTTCTCATGGAGCGAACAGATGAACGATGGAAGACCATCTCTATTTATCGGGGACGATCGAGACCCCTATGAAATTTTGAATAAAGTGGATAGCATCAACCAATATTGCTTTTACGGCAGGTGCTTAGGATTTCAGGTATTAACGGTAGCGATGTAAGGTCTAAACTAGCCGGCAATCGTTTTAACAAAATATATTGCTTCCAGTTTTATGATAACCTGAAACCTGTTTTAAAAACCATACTTGTTTGTATGGCCACGTTTAGCGAAGCGTTCTATTCTAATGGAACATTGCTGGCACGATGTGCTAATTCTGTTAAGTATATGTTAGACCCTGAGGTAAGGGCACGCCGTATCGTCGATGTGTCCCGGAGCGCCGATATTTCATTTTGCCAGGCCTTTTGGTTTCTCAACGAGACTGGTAAGACATTGCTTTTAATTGGAACGGCAAGTGTAACATTTCCTTATTATTCTAACGTGTACGATTCACATTTATCAGACATAGCGCGCAGGTTACCAACCATAGCATCTCCTTCTTTGGCAATCAATCAAATAATCTCCGTTCCACCAGAGGAATTAACGCTCCCCGCGTTAGATGGGACGATAGTGTCTATTCCGATACCGAACAGTCATATCGGAAAGAAGCCGATACATGTTAGACTATTCAGCTCTAAGCGCCGCCTGGGAATGGTAAAGAGATACAAAATTTATGGAATCTAATCGCTTTGTACAGTTAGTGCAAACGGTATTTTCACTCATTGCTTTCGTCTGATTAAGAAGAGATTCTTGCCAGGCATTGATTTCACTCCTGTGCAGCACATGCTTCTTGCAGGTAGGTTCAGCGGGAGTTGGAGGAGAACTACTTGGATTGTCGGACGAACTGATAATTCATTGTCACGGCGGAGGTTTCGTAGCGCAGACTTCATTGTCCCACGAGACATACTTGCGTGCCTGGGCTACTAATATTGGTGTGCCCATTCTAAGCATAGATTACAGTTTGGCGCCTCAAGCTCCATTCCCTCGTGCACTCGAAGAAGTGCTGTACGCGTACGCGTGGGCTTTAAATCATGCGAGTACGTTGCTTGGGAGCACAGGGAAGAAAGTACTCCTTGTTGGTAAGATGTTGGCAATTGGATTGTGCCATTTTTCTTGATAAATTCACAATACTGTACGTGTAATTTATACGACTTAACTTCTCCGTAGGTGACTCTGCTGGGGCAAACTTAAATTTAGGAGTTACTTTGAAATGTATACAATTGAATATTAGAAAACCAGATGGACTGTTTATGGCGTATACCCCAGTATTTGTTGATTTTGTATTGTCGCCTTCGCGGTTACTCTGTGTTACAGATCCATTATTGCCTATGGGATTTCTTATACGCTGTTTGAAAGCATACGCAGCGTCGAATAATAAGAAAGCTACCAAGTAAATTGCATCTACGAAAGTGAGCTTTGTTTATAAATAGTACTGTGACATACTAATGTTCGTTCTATTGGATTTTCAGAGAAAAACAACCTGACACTGGTGAATCTACAAAATCGGACACAGAGTCTTTCGCAGAAGTAAGCGAAAGCGATTTAATAGCACTGGCTCTCAGCCCTAATGGAGATGAAACAAATGACGCACATAAATTGGCATCCCTACCATCTGACTCTACATTGAACTCTGTTAGTTTAACAGAAGTTGATGGTAAATATTAGAGCTGGTCGGGTACTCGAATAAAGCGAGCCGAGCCTGGCTCGGCTCGACCGACCGGGCCGGGCCGGATACCCGTGAAATCCGGGCGGCCCGAAAAATCCGGGTAGCTCGAACTTTTTCGGGCGGTTTGAAAAATCCGGGTAGTCCGAAACGTTTCGGGCCGCCCGGAAGAACCGGATAAATAAGCACTATATATTGCGCAAAAATACACCCTCCAAAAATTTATATTCGCACACTAGATACGAGGAAAACATGAGTAGTGCGAAGTTCGCACAAGCCCGAGGGGTTTGAAAGTAGTTAGAAATTCTTTTAATAAGTAAACTTCATTATAAATTAATCAGTACTCACTTGGAAACGGGTGTTTGGCCCGAAGCAATTCGGGCTATCCGGTTCTTCCGAGCGCACAGTGGTTCGAGTATACTACATGCTAGCTGGACAAAATTATTTTTTCGCGGTATTGGGTTCAAATTGTTAGAAACAAACCTGATTCGTATCACAGATTATTATTTCACTAAAAATATCAATAAAATAAAAGTATGACTAATTCAATAAAGGAAAAAGAACAAAACGACAGTATTGTACCTTAACTATAATTATCAGTTATAACATTATGTTTATTCCTGTAATTTCTGAGTTTTCTGTGGAATTTTAAAAAAAATTTCGAGCCACACTTGACTCACCTAACATAAAATGGCTATTAAAACAGTGTTTTACTGTATGTTCCACGTCGCTCCACGCAACAAGGGTTGAATGTACGGAAAGTAGAGACTTTCTAGTTTTTTTTTAATCACATGATCGGTCTGCAAGAATTTGCAAAACTATGTTTTGTGAATTGTTTTCGAGTGCGACGCTCGGCAGGAAAGATAGCACAGCTGTTATATTTCAGACTCTATGCGTATTATATATCTATACTATTATATAAAGAGAGAGCCGATTTTACCCGGATTTTTCAAGCCGCCCGAAAACATTCGAGCTACCCGGATTTTTCGAGCCGCCCGAATATTCGAGCACTCGAACAGCCCTAGTAAATATACGAAAAAGATATTCTTAGAAGATAATACCAAATTATTTATTTCGTAGAATCTAAGTTTCATTAACCCTTCAACGATTTACTCACTTTTAAATAATTTTCAATAATACTCTCTAACGCAGTAGGGACGGAGCATCCAAAGGAAGAAGGGAAATCTCAAGAATATATTAAAAGATTCTTGGAATTATATCGAAATGCCGGTATAAATGCTTCAACGTACATTAAAAACGACACTAACGGTGTAGAAAATGATGTTTCAAGCGGCGAGAGACCATGGTCTTTCTTTGGTTGGTCTCTTAGAGGAAGGCATAGAGAATCCAGGGAACTTGACATAGAGAACATAAGGAGCCCTTTAGAAGAGTTCATCTTCACGGTGCCCAGGGATCCATTTTTAAGCCCCTATCTTGCACCAGATAATCTTTTAGCACAATTACCACCTGTTACTATGCTGGTAAATCATTGATTACTTTTTACCTCATGTTCGTAATCATTCGTAGTACTTGATATTTCACCATTTTTTTTCGTAGACATTACAGCTCGATCCGTGCCTCGACGATTCTGTCATGTTCGCAAGAAAGCTTCGATTGCTCGATGTAGTAGTCACGCTTGACATATTGCCCGGTTTACCGCACGGATTTCTTAATTTAACAATGGTAAACGAAGCATCCTTGTCAAATAAATACTATAAAAATTCCGTACCACTCAACAGCTCGATGTTAATTTATAGGTCTCGAAAGAAGCCAGCGAAGGATCAGATTTATGCATCAAAAGAATACAAGAGCTGCTGGCATTATAATTCTGTGCATATAGCGAATACTCATTAAAGTATAAATTTTAATGTGTGGGAACAACAAAAGCTTTTATACTATTGTTTTTTTTTTCTCTTAAATATTGTAAATTAAGTTTTTACGTACTAAGATCAGCTGCAATAACTTATGATGTTCGGAAAGTTTTATGCGTCGACATATGAATGTTATAAATATATATATATATATGTCTGTTTTTATCTACAGTAAGTTGCAGAAGTATTCGTACTGTCGCAGTTATTTATTTCAAATCATTGATATTCGCGTAAAGGAGTCCAATTTAATATCGATGGCAATGCACAATGTGCAAATTAAATTTTCCGTTTCTGTAAGCTTCACGCAGAAATAGTGATTCAGTCTAACAACCACGATCTCTGTTTTAGGTATTCAGCACTACAAACATTTGTACTCTTATAAATCATCACTAAATGCAATCGATCTTCTTAAGATTTGTATTTTGTCGTACTGACTTAAATAGCAAATGTCTTTTTGCTTAATATTATGGCTCAATTAGTACGAAACCATTTGATTTTATATTTTCATCCACATATTGGATTTATACATTTACTTCTATCCATTGTACTCGATATTCGCTATAATTGTACTATTCATAGATCAATTTTCTTATGTTCTCACTTAAGGGGTCATTCTGGCAATCACGCCCCAAAATTCGGCAACATTCAGGCTTTTTTCTCAGTGAATACAATGAATAACAATGTCAACTTTTTTTTCATTTATTAAGCTACTTGTAATGTATACGGAACAATTTTTTAAATACACTTTTAATTGTGTTTTTTTTTCAATCAAACTTCAAGTTTCGAAATTTTCCATTCTTTCTTGAAGTTTGAATGCGCGCAATTTTGTTAAATTTTGACTTACGTGGCTATTTCTGGCACCTGCGATAGCGGTACTCATAATGATTAAGAGTCAGTTTGGTTTTATTGTTTCAGCTGAGTCTGTGAGCGGAAATCACTTTCACAGTCTTTTTAAAGGTGCGATTTTAAACTCCAGATAACATTGAAAAAACACAATTACAAGTGTATTAAAACAATTGTTCCGTATACATTACAAGTAGATTAATAAATGAAAAAAAAGTTTGGCATTGTTATTCATTGTATTTACTGAGAAAAAAAACCTGAATGTTGCCGAATCGACCCCTTTATTGCTCGCCACTTAACTAACCGATGGCAATATCTTAATATATAAAGCAGAAAGCTTCTAATATGTTTGTGTGTTTTTCTGTCGCCTAAAAACTTTCGACCGATAAACTCTGGGATCACAAAATGTTAAAAAAAAAACTAAAAAAATTTTTTTTTATAAAATCAGAATCTAAATTTTCTGGCAAAGCCGAGTATTAAAGCTAGTAGTACATAATCCAAATTGTACGAATACTTTTGTGGTGCTGTTTTACTGTTGATTTATTGAACGTCAATTCTCAATGTCCAATAAAATTTATGCTACTTAAAAGTTCGGTGAATTTATTATTCGTTCCAGTCAGTGACGATCCCATTGGTCTTCCTTCAGAGAAATATCAATTGTTTGAATCTGATAGCGGTGACGGTACAGCTAATTACTTTTCAGTCTCATCTATTTTGTACTATAAATTTCTATTTTTATAAATAACGCGCTTAATATCGACAGTGCAATCAAATCATAGCAAAGAACTGTACTTAAATGGTGGGAATGATGGAGACGCTATGTAACTTTATATTATGTTCATTAAATACCCAATGTTGTAGGAAATGCGATTTATCTTTCAATTTTCCGCGTGGAAAAGGAGGATCGTTAAGCGATGAGGTGAATGTATAGGATATATTGATCGTTAAATGTATCATGTGATAATTTTGGTTCGCAGCACAAGTACAGTAGAGCGTCAATTATCCGAACTGCTTGAGACCGAGGTGGTTCGGAAATTCAAATTATTCGGATAATCGAACAGTTCGGAAAATTAAGCACGCGTTTACTTTACACAGTTTGCAATTATAGGAATTACACCTAAAATTACTTATTAAATGCATGAGTACTACTTGCGTTAATTTATATTACGCAAAAGTCAATCAATCAATCGGTACCGTTACACTGGTTCGAAGAAGTGGTGGGGATACCGATGATGCAGCACTGGTTCGGTTAATCGAAGTTCGGGTAATTGACGCTCTACTGTGTAATACATCACGCTGCTCTGTAATATTTTATTAAACTGATGAACATCATAAACTGTGCTGATGTGCTATAAATTATTGTTAACGCGATGTCAGTCTAATGAAATTGTATGAAAGGGGCCGTCCTTAAATTACGTAAGAGTAGTTTTGGCGATTTCTTACCCCCTCCCTTCCCCAGTATAAGAATTCGTAAGATTTGATATTGCAACCCCCTTCTTACGTAATATTTTTTACAATTAATTTGTTCAGTTATTAAGATTCTTTTAAAGGTTTATATAATTCATTTAAGGGGTCAGTCCATTGTGACGGTTTGAAAAATTAAGCTCTGTTTAAAATTTTCTTTCTACGTAGATACAACATATAATGCAATAAATCTTTTTGGTATTTATAAATCTGCTCGTATATGATACAAAAAAAATTTAAAAGATTTTTTTTAATTTGCTTTAAAACTTTAAACGCGATTATCTCAAAACGACATTTGTTTCAACTGGTGCAGGTAATTGCAAAAAAAACTATTCGACCAATCAGTCTGAAATTTTTACACGTTATTCAGCACATCAGCGGCTATGGCCGGGACTACGGAAACCCTTTTTCATTAACCATTTCATAGTTTTTACAAGGCAAAATGCTTGAAAAATTCACCGTATTTCGTCACTTAAACTTCAAACGTCCACCATTTTGTTAATTTTTTATCAGTAAATATAATCCCAGTCCAGGCCGGGTTTTTTGCAATCAGTTGAAAAAATGTCGTTTTGAGATAATCGCGTTTAAAGTTTTATAACAAATTAAAAAAAATTCTTTTAAATTTTTTTGTATAATATAAGAGTAGATTAATAAATACCAAAAAGATTTATTGCATTATATGTTGTATCTACGGAGAAAAAAAATCTTTAAAAAGAGCTTAATTTTTCAAACCGTCACAGTGGACTGAACCCTTAACTCGGTTTCGGGAAATTTTAACTAAAACAACTTTTCTGGAACATTAACGATAGAATTTGTATTTATTGAAAATTAGATTAAAAAATATTACGCAAGACACAACCTGACTTCCCCCCCCCCCTTGTAAGAAAACGTAAGAAATTCGCGACCCCCCCCCAAAAAAAAGCCATACGTAATTTAAGAACGACCCCAAAAAGCAGATGATATGGATAACATCAACAATAAACATGAAATTACAGTTGTCCTCTCGAGTCAATATTAACAATTCGTAGGGACTATTAAATGTATGTTTTTTTTTTACACGGAAGTACAATGTATTTGTCAACTTCATTAAATTATTTATAAAATTCTAATTTTATAACGCACTGGGAAATTCAATAAAAATAACTTTATTACCAGACTGTGTAAATATAGTTTTTGGGATGTGATAAGTTAATGATTAACAATTCTCATTGGTTGGCTTGTTGATTATTTGTTTGATTTGTTCTAGGTCGCAATGTTTTCTGTAACACGTGCGCATCTGCAGGCTCTATTCTCTTGTAATAGTGCTCCTTTGTCTCTACTATTTCGAAGCCGAATTTTTTATAGAAGTCTATAGCCCCTTCATTGCTTATTTGGACATGTCTGCGAACAAGAAACACGATGCCAGAACAGTAACGATTAATGGTGTGCTTACAACGGTAGTACCTGACATTCGGTTTAGATACTTACAGAAAGATCGAATCGAAGTTTCCATCTTTGCTAACGTAATTTAAAACATGTTGCACCATTACGGTACCAATTCCTAGCCTTCTATAGGGATAAAGGCATCCCAACGTCATAATATATAAACGCCTAGAATTTTCGGATGTATCTACTCTACAACAAACTGCGCCAACCTAACACGAACAATGTAATCGGCAAACCAGAGTCTTTATGTGTCTTAACTGACGCTTTGTCAAGGTTTGCACTTTGAATACGGAATTCGATCCCGGGATCATAATCCTGGGATCCTGGGATTCCCGCTGATCTTTTTGGGATTCTAAAACTCCCAGGATTTGATATACCAAGTTATAACTTATCCCGAGAATTTCGAGAATTTTTAAAAACGTAAATTACTTTATGAAAAACTGAAAAATATAAAAATGAAATCCAAAAAACGGCCGGGATC